>NC_135433.1:43748603-44401103 GCF_051991255.1 Vanacampus margaritifer | reverse complement strand
ATTTCTTCAATTTACGCCACTCTTCCATTCCATTAGAGATGTAATTTCTGCTCATCAGACACTGGATGAAATTTGTGCCCCAAAGGAGGTTTTTTTTTTTCATTTAAAGTAATTAGCTGCTAAGAACAGACTCGTGAAAGCAAGCATGCATGCGTGCATGTGAACGGAAATTGAGAAATTAGAAAAAAAAAAAAGGAGGTGGCCAGGATCTGCGGCAAAACTTGTTATTTAGTGATGGCGACTTAAAGTAATGACTCATTTGAATTAACGAGCAAATCTCCAGAGAGAAACCGGTAATATAATATAACTCATTCACTGCCATTGACGGTTATAGACGTAAAAAAAAATCATTTGAACTATTTCTATTAGTTTAACATTTTTTTTTACTTTTGTTAACAAGAGTATAAAAACCTAGATTGTTTTTATTCGTGAATTAACAATTCAATTCATGCGATTAATTACGAGTAAAAAATGTAATCCCCTGACGCCCCTAATTTTAATAAGCATCCTGTCAGGCGATTAATTTTTTTAATTGTAATTAATCGCATGACTTCACTAGTTAACTCATGATTAATCACAAATTTTATACTGTTCCAAATGTACATTTTCATACTCTTGTTAGCAAAAGTGGAAAAAAATGTTAAACTAATAGAAATAGTTCAAATGAATTTTTGATGTTTATAGCCGTCAGTGGCAGTGAAAGAGTTAAGATGACCAAGTTCATTTAAAGCTATATGGCTAATTGTTCAACTGATTTTTATGGACTTGTTCACATTAAATGCTTCATCTTTTGCCACTTTTTTTTTTTTTTTCAATGTGGCGTTACCAACCTAGGGGTGCAGAAACTTGGATTTGGCAATATTGAAATGCAATAAAATGTCATTGTTCACATTTATTTTCTATGTAAACATACTTTTAAGGTCTGTGATTGGCTAGCTCAGTTCTTTTGTTTTGGTCTTAACCCTGACAAAAACATATTTGTAAGACTATTCCTCAAAGTACTAGCAACACGTACGCTATATGGCTAATTGTTCAACTCTAATACAAGTGCTTGTCCCATGTACCTGGGCTGAAAGTAGTAGTCTGGAAACCATACTTATACACAGTTACCATCAAGCACACTTCCAAGGCAGAGCAAACCTAACCAAACAGACAGTGGAAAGAACCAATCAGCGGACAGCAGAAGTTACGTCTTCTGCGCACTTGCAATGTATTTTGACCTGGTGTACTTGCCGTAGTTGGTGAAAAGATATAGCTGACATTCTGTGCATTTTTACTGTAAAAATGTGCATGTAGCGCTTCTCCCAGTCTTATCTGTGGCATTGTCACCATAGAGACAGAAAATAATGTGAAAACGCCTTGGAGAAATCAAATGCATCCAAGTTAGGTGGCCTTACGACCAATACATACTGACTGTGATTTTCTGTACGGCATCCGCACGGACTGCAATTCCCACCTCGTGCGTTGCGTGAGCTGTCCGTGTCCGGAAATCTGCACCCGACAGCCCACAAGATCACAAGGGTTCACACTGGAGAGTTGAGTTCACGCGATAACAACTGTGTACGTATATAGAGGCTTATGGGTAAACAATAGCAACAACATCGATATGCTTTTGGACATTATTTCTGGGATTTCTACCATGGGTAAGTACGTTTTGTGTTTAAATAGTGTTATTTTGTCATGTTTATTTAATTTAATTCTGAGCTTCTTTTTTGTCTTAAATGTCCGACTCATGTCATGCTATGTAGTTAGCTAGCTTCCCTCCTAAAAAAGTTCTCAAATGGTTTTATTTTTAAATATACCGGCTCTACCTTGATGCCGACGTTCGACTTCCTGTCCGGCTTGAGTAATTTCTTCAGCTTCATGCGGTGTCCGGAAAAAATAGAACGCTTGTGCAAACCTTCCGCAGCTGGCCTGAATTGACACGCAGACTCGAATGCTTTGTATACAATAGAAAGATATACAAGTACAGTATATACGAGAGATACAAGAGGGCCGCCGGTGGCTTCACTTCTGAGTAAGCGTCATTGTTAGTCCATTTATATAAGTCCGTGTTCTTGACACATGTCTTCTTTTGAAATAAATGCTTCCAGTGCCATCAGCTACTGTTTTTTTTTTTTTTTTTTTTTTTTTTAATGACTGTGTGTTGCTGGTTTTGAATGGACTTCTGTGCCTAAGAGTGGCGAATAATAGGTCGCATCAGATAAACAAATTTGATTGCACGGTCAACAGCGTTTCAAGGAAGTGGGTTTGGCTTGCCAGTAGGGGTGGGAATCTTTGCGTGTCTCACGATTTGATTCGATTCCGATTTTTGGGTCTGCGATTTGATTCAGAATCGATTTTCGATTAAGAACGATTTTTAATTGACAATGATTTGATTGACAAAGATTTTTGCATCAATCTATAGATGTGCAAGGAATTGTAATGATCTACTCCAGTCTGGCTCGCTAATGCTAATTAGCGCGCTACTCGCAGCACTTTTATCACTCAAAAGAACAGCTCCACACTGCAATTTTTTATTTATTTTATTGTAATAACTTGATTGTGACTTTTTCCTTCTACTCTCTAATGTGGCTACAACTTAACAGTGTATTAGACCGCGTGGAACCACACTGCCCCTCAGTGGCCAAGCCGGGTACAACATGAACAGCGCTGCAAATAAAGGCACACACAGACAAAGGCAAGACAGTATAAAATAATTTAAATAAAATGGATTTTGTGACATTTAAAATCTATTCTGAATCGTACTAAATGAGAATCGCGATTCTTATGAGAATCGATTTTTTGGCACACCCCTACTTGCCAGGCTACTGAAACAATACTGTATGTTGCGAATGGTTCCAAATGCCCAGCGGAACAGTTCACTTCAGTACACTATGGAAATTAGTCTGATGTAAACAGTCCCAAAATTTTAGACCACAACCATCCCTCCTGTTAAAAATGATAGATTTTTTTCTTTCCTACCACAGATGTATGTGGAAAATCTTGTGGATTTTTACACTGATTAATATTCATACTTTCCTAACAAGCAGACTGTTTTTTTCTTTTAGATTTTCAGAGAAGCATCATAAATTAACGAGAGACAAGACAAGATGACAACGTGATTAAGTGAATATGATAAATAAAGGTGAAGCGCAGGTAATTAGTGGCGGTCATAAAGTGAGGATTCATGGTACTGATGAGTTGCGCTTATTTGTCAGGTCTGCAAACAGTAAGGCGAAGGTTCAAGACAGGACATGGAGGCGAATGAAGAAAAGGAATAACCTTCACCAAATGCCTTGCAAGCCCACTTACCACCCCTACTATTGGCAATTAATCTATCAATAATAATTTCAAAATTTGGTTGCAAATGTTACTGATATTGTCTCAGTAGTGTCTATCTCTGTTAAAGTAAACAAAAATGTTTTCGTCAACTAACAACTTTTTCACCAAACAAAAAACTAGAATAAAGCCCCCATTGAAAAACAATAACTGGGACTAAATCAACATGCATTTTCGTTGACTAATGAAGACGAAACCAAAATGTAGCTCACTTAATAAAGACTGGACTTAAATCTATGGACGTTTTAGTTCATGAACAAAAATTAGACAAAATCATGATTTTGAAACAAGTTTAGTGGTGGTTGTTTATAACGTAACATTAATCCAACAGCTATAACGTTCCAACAATACCGTTGCTCTGACCACTAACTAATGCTAGCTAACTTAATAGCTTGTAGTATGGACCCATACTAGGCACTTGTTTATATACTGTAATTGTGTGTGAAGTTGTTTTTCAATGAAAAGCTGAGTAAAAATGTAATTAATTTTATTTGAAATTGTTTTAGATCAGATGGAAATTTTCAACATAAAAGGGTAACATGCTAGTCCTGACTAAAATTAGACTAAAATGCTCACAGTTTTTGTTGACTAAAACTTGATGAATAATGCTATATTTTCTTGGACTAAAATAAAGACTAAAATATTCGAATTATAGTCAACTAAAAGTTGACAAAATAAAAACGGGATAACAAGCGTGACTGAAACTGGACTAAAACGTAAAAAATCGCTGATAAAAATCTCAAGCTGTTGCAGGCCACTTAAGTAACTATATTTTTAATATGGCTGAAAAATCGACGTCAACATATACGTTTAGATGTGTGTCTTACATGTTTACTTCTCCGTCCCCGAACTGAATCTACTGCCACCCTTTTGCCAATTCAGGTAAAACTTCCTAGAGCCGCCTGTACATAGCACGTGTTTTAATTTGTGGCACCCCAAAAAAAAAAATGTCTTTTTTAAATAGAGGCTGTTGGTTGGCTGTTGGTGTAAGCTTGGACATTTAACCACAAATAACTTACCCCGGCACTGGCACATGACATTTCAAGGTTACGAATGGCGGGTGACGCAAGAAGAATAGTCATCGTACTTTTTATTTTTAGATCAAATATGTACCCTACATTTCTGGCTACTTTACTGCAAAAGGAGTGAAACTCATTTAAACTGAAGCCTCCCTGTCTTGTGAATGACCAAAGATAATTTATCCGGTTAACGACATCATTATCCGTTGTAGCATCCCTGCGGTCTTAAAAGACCCGAGTGTACTAAAGAGCCAAAGAAAAGACATTTTGAATGCCATTGCATGTTTATTGGAGCCAAGTCCTTCTTTAATGCTTTTTGTCTCACCTGCTGCCCGTTCGCTTGCAAACTCGCAAAGCTTATTATAAAACCTGACTCACACAGCCACCGACTGAGCACTTTCATCCAGACGCTCGCCAGGCAGCGGCGACCATAGTGAGAAGGGCCGAAGCCGATTCTGCTCTTTGTTGCGAAGCCGCCGGCCCTGCGCCACTGATTAGATTCATTGAGCTTTAGTCCATATGAGGTGTCGTTTTGATCATGCCCGCCGACGCCGTCCAAACGGGAGGAAATAAGCTCAAAACAGGACAGAACCTTGCAGTCCTGCCTGGCCCAGTGAGGGTGCTTATCAGAGAGCACAAAGCTGTGTGACAAAAGCAGGTGCTCACAAATGAAAGGTAGGCACCAAGCTCCTCCGTTGCAAACGGTGTGCAGCTTTACGCCAGCGAATCCACCAGTTGTCATGACGATTTGTTAGAATTTTATGCTAAAAGTATTTTTTTTATCTTTTAGTCAGAGAATATTATGAAAATCCTTCGGCTCTCGGAGCTTCAGTAGTCGTATGAGATCGATAGTAGTCCTCAGTGCTTGTCAATCCCATTACAATTGCAATTAAAGATGCAAGCCGTCATGATCGGGCCCACACATCCTCTATTTTATATTGAATCCTCAAAGATTAACTTTAGGTGTCATGCCCAGGTCACATTAAATGGTGAAGGCAAAAATATATATAAAAAATTGCCTGCTTCTGATTTGGGTGTCATTATTTCTCTCGTAGGAGTTTACCTAGAATGGCTGCTGTGAACCAAATTGCTTCTTTAATTTCAGGCATGGGTCTTTGAGAATTTTTCATTGGACCGTGTCAGCCAATTCCATTTTGATGGATGAAACTTTCAACATTTCTCTTGGTGATTGAAATCGGAAAAAAGAATAGATTTCACTCATGTCTGCCATGTTTGCAGCAAGGATACAGTACACATTGCTTCAATCAGGACAATTGAAACGTATTATACTGCTTAGGATCTGTGGATTGACAAAAACAAGATATGGTGATAAGTAGAGAATGAACAACTTAATATTTCTTGTAATCTAACTATAATGTTTTTTGTTTTTGTTTTGTAACATGTTGTGTATTATTGGACACAACATTTTGGTGATGAAGATTGAAGACTGCTGCCCTCATACCAGTCCCCAGACTAACGGTGATCAGGATTGTCCAAGCTAGAGAGGCTAACTGCTAGCGCTTCCTCAACTGCTGACAAGACACATTTCTATCTCTGTGACATTTACAGTAGGCTATATTTGAGATCACAACAAGGATTGTTGCCAAGGTGAATTTTTCAATCCTAAATATAATTTGTTAGAGGAATATATACGGTGAATCGCTAGTCAATCTGGTGATTATGGTGTAGCTAATGCTAAATGCTATCTTGGTTCAGAGTTTAACATCGCTAAACAAGTCAATGCACTCATCATTATCCAACCTTTTTTTGCCCGGACCCGGCAGGTATTGGAAGCTGGCTGTGCCGTTTACCTGGCATTGGTCTCGCATTGTAACAATGCAAATATGCCACCAGAAAAGCCCAGCTTGCGAATGCAGTATGTTAGGAAGCAGGAGTTCCGGTATGACCAAAACATGCCTGCCAGCGATTAGATGCGGATGAGAATGAGACTGCAAATGTGAATGTGAAAGCAAATAGGAAGGAATTTAACAGTTAAATTCCTTTTTAATTGCTTGATCAAATGAATTGATATGACAGCTGTGGGACTGACGTACACATGGTCCAAACTATTGGCTTGTTGTCTTGATTTAAAAAACAAACAAACAAACAAACAAAACAGGACATCTGGATGGGACATGCGTACAAGTGAAATCCACCAGGACATCAGAAAATCCACTGGGACATCTGGCCACCCTTGAAATATAGGCCTTATTCAGACTGGCAGCCCAAATCCGATTTTTATCCCATCCAGATTGAATGTGGATGGCTCTTTTGTAGTTTGAACAGTCACAAAACACATGAATATTGTAGAGGCAGATGTTTAAAAAAAACATCTTGTGGACAAAGCAGCAGATTCCTTTGCTAGTACTTTGTACATTTGAAGACTTCTGAAATAAAAGGAAATATGTGGAAACTTTTCGTCTAAACTCCAGCAGTTGCCCGTTGTTGTACCTGAACAATGCGGACGCCATCCATGCCATCGTTCTGCACAAACCTGCTTTCATAAAACACCACAATGAACAGGACATAACACAATGAGTCACATTCACATGATTGAAAAAGTAACTAGGAACAACACTTTATTTTTCAAGCTCTTTTATGTCTGCCAATGTCACAGAAAACAACTTTTTGAAATGAGTGTGTGCGTGGTGATTGGGTGATGAATCAATTCAAAGCGCACCTCTGCTGACGTGCACGGCTCGCACTAACAATATGGCTGTGAACACAGAGAAGCTTGTCTACGAAAGTCAACTAAACCATTTTGACGTTATATTTAAACCTTTTTAAACCCTTCTCGTGACTATCTTTCACATCGTTTTCCAATTGACAAGAAAGGAGCAGGTGTACAATTATACTTTATCGACATGTTGATAACTTTTTACTTGGGGTATGTAAATCCAAGCCACCAATATTTTTTTTATATATAGTTTCCTTACCTCACCTGTACAACTCTACATGACCACAAGAGGGCTGAAGGGGTTGTTGTTACATTACACACATACACCATAGTGCCAAAAGCAATATTGTGGATAATTTGCAGGAAAATTCTGTAGCGTCAATTGGTCCACCATATTGGATGTGGCATATTTGCTCTGTAGTGTAGATCAGTGGTACCAACCACCGGGCCGCAAACTGGTACTGGGCCGTTGGCCACTTTGGACCGGGCCGCACAGTTGTAAGAATAAAAAACTTACTAGACTTTCGGTTAATTGATTAGTCAAGGCTTAAAAATAGTTTATTTTGAAAAGTGACCGCATTCTCTCTGTTTACGACGGACTCTTGACGCATGTCAAGATGCTAATGATCTCAGTTGCGTAGCGCTGATGCTAATCGACAAGTTAGCAAAATAAAAAAAAAACAGACATATTTGGAAAGTTTACTTGCAACTGAAGGAACCTGTGTTTTAAAATCACCTTTTATTTTTCTAGGTTTCACGCGTGTTCGTGTACTATAACAACAACAAATTAAAAGCTAGTCAATTTATTTTCCGTTGGGTCAATAGTTACGCCTATCTAGTCGCTAGCAAAGATGATGTAGATTGACAAAGGTTATCACCCTTATACACTTTTTCAAAGCAGAAGTGAGGCGTTGTCTTTGTTTGATTGGTCCAGAACTCCTTCTCGTTGCCGTTGAGGTGCAGAAGGTGGGTGGATTCCAGTTGATGATGATGTCAGAAGCTTCCTCTGTTCGCTTGCCAGCCATTTATGCACAAATGTTCCATTTTTTTTTTTTAACAATTAGGCCTTTAACTTTTGCACATGAAGCTCAGAACAGCCTGACCTTATTCTTGATGCTTGCCTCCCCCTCTTTCCCAACCTACGCATGAATGTTCCCATAATTCTATGCACTCATCTTTATTACAATAAAGCATAATTAAATAAGTATAAGTCAAGCCACTACCGTGATTATGTCTTCTTCTTTTTTTTTTCGACAATTAAGCAGCAGAAAAGGCCCAGTGATGAGATAACACAGGAGCCTATGATGACCAAGAAGAAAAAGAAAGATGCATGGACTTACAGCTACAGGTGATTCCCACGCATGATGGGCTCTGCGGCGAGCGGCTCTTAGTTTAGCGTTTTGGTGAGTGAGTTACTCATGGACTTTAGCTTTGTTCTGTGGTGCCTTGTTATGCACCAACATATCTCGCCCTCCTTAAATCTATCTATCTCTTAACTCATTCACTGCCATTGACGGTTATAGACGTCAAAAATTAATTTGAACTATTTCTATTAGTTTAACATTTTTTCACACTTTTGTTAACAAGAGTATGAAAACCTAGAATTTTTTAAATTATACATTTAGAACAGATATACAAATTGTGATTAATCGTGAGTTAACGAGAGAAGTCATGCGATTAATTACAATAAAAAATTTGAATCGCCTGACGTGATTAAAAAAAGATGATTAAAAATGAGGGGGCTTCAAGCGATTAAAATTTGTAAGCGTATTTAATCGCATGACTTCACTAATTAACTCACGATCAATCACAAATTTTATATCTGTTTTAAATGTCCAATATTTTTTTCTTCTTCTAAGTTTTCATTCTCTTGTTAACAAAAGTGGGGAAAAAATGTTAAACTAATAGAAATAGTTCAAATGAATTTATGGCAGTGAATGAGTTAAATGCGCCAAGTTGGTGCATTTAAGGAGGGTGCTGCTATTATAGTTACATAAAATCTACAAAATACCTTAGTTTTTATGTTGCTCGTATCATTCATAAGTGTTACCATAGTGACCTCACCATATTACAGTTTTTCTCCATAGGTTTGGCACATTTCTTGAAACTGAAATGACATTTTCAAAATACCATGGACAAATCCCAAATCTACCTTACAACTGGTTTCAACTGAACGGCATTTCTCATTGCTTTCATCAAATTGCCAATGTCTTAGTACATGTCTCAATTGCCTTAGTGGATCTGTGCAAATGGTTGTGTACATTTAGCATTGTTAGCACAATGTGCCCACATTTAGCACATTTCCCAAATGGATAGATCTTGCTGATCGAACTGGATTGGTTGTTTTTCAGTCTAATGGCTGTCCTCTCCAAAACATGTCAGCAGGATTTCAGTGTGTATGTCATAATATGCAAAATCATCTGTTCAATTGTCAAAATTAGTCCAGCATATCACAGGGGATCGATGTAGAGGATGGTTGAGACATAAAGACCGATTTTTTCCTCGCAGCATTGCAAGGGAAAATATCGGCTGCGACGTGGATGAAAACCTTTGGCCAAACAAAGAGCAGCGTATGGATGGCCAAGAGGGGGAAGGTGACGATAGTGACTACACAGTAAATTCTGTAGAGTAAATTTGACTCTATTTTGAGTGGGACCAAATAGACTCAGTTTTACAGTTACATTTACACTTGGAAGCGAGTAAAATAAAGAATTGACTTTTTTTTTTTTTTTTTTTTTTAAATAAAAGTCGCTTAAGGGTTGAAGAACCTTTAGGAGGGGAAACGGCCGCAGTACCACCTGGGCTATTTCACTTCTACTGTTTGCTTAGCTCTAAGATGTTTTTGGTCTCGAAGTTATGAAGATTCAAGCTGACACGAGCGATATACTTACTACAGTAACACACAGCAGGAGCTCTGTTGCTTAAGGTGTCCCCCAAGCTGAAGGTCGACCGTGAGTTCGTTCCTCAACCCTTGAGTGACTTTTACTTATTTATTTTTCACTTCTTTATTTTACACTCTTGCAAGTGTAAATATTACTCTAAAACTGTGTCTATTTGGTCCCACTCTAAATAGAGTAATGAAAGTGTTACAGTAGTTGGTTCTTCATTTACGCTGTGTGCGAGATATGATATTAGTTATTAGTTTTTCATAAATATACAGAATTTGGCTTTCTTTTGTTGCATTCTAATGTGCAAGTAAGTTTGTGTGAATAAAAAGTGTTGCAATTTCCTTGACTGTGAGTATGTCAAATCGCAAACTTTGTAAACTGCTCTTGTAACTCTCCCCCCACAAAGTTTTATATAGAATTGTATTTTGTTAGCTGTTGTGAGAAAACAGCTAATGATTTTGACTTGTGGTGCTCACAGAATGCCAAAGGGACGATGCATTTTGGTGGCACTGACTACTTGTATGACATAGAAATTTGATTTTGACACATGTGTCAGCTGTTTCTGGAGAGATATGAGCTTTTGCAGATGATCCAAAGAGTTGTGCAAAATCAAAGTGAATGCAGATGAGCCAAAGCAATTGAGAAGGATCTTTGCAGTTGTGACAGTACCTATGCACCAAACCAACGTACAGTATGTACATTTGTAATGATTTCATAAGTGTTTATTAATATGAATCTCTGTACGACAGGTACTGTAATGTTAAATCTTTAAATAATAATATATGTTATTTTATTCGGTGTCTATAATAACCAGATCCCCACATGTCAGTCTGCTGTAAGTATTATGAATAAACAGCTAACTGATTGTCAAAACTTTTTATCTTCATGGATTGACATCAATTTAACTACTAATAATGGCAATGAATGGAGACGGACTACCAGAAAAGCTTCCCCTTCTGACTAATTTCCCACTGCTTTGTTAGCTCCTTATATTTGGTAAAACTACATCGATTGTGAAAAGTTAGTAAAGCAACGGGGAAGTTCCTTAAAGAGCAACTCAACACCAAATCAACTCTTTTTGTGTGTGTGCTGATACTGTATAAACGGGGGTAGTACAATAAGTACAATATGCTTCTTTGTTTGGAGGCTGGTTTCATCGTGGGAATATGTACCAATTCTTGGTCTATATATATTTATTAGCCACGAAATCAGCAACTTTATTTGCAATAGTACGGTACGTTCAAATACTCACTCCTAATCCTATGAGACTTTTGCACATCCAATACTGTAAAGTGGCGACATTGATATACAATTTAGTGCTGAGGGCTATTTATTTATGTCTAAGTGTGCGTCTACCGAACTGAATCACTATTCTACCATCAAATTGGTCAAATATGATGTATGATGACAAGTGTGTATTAAAAGGTGCAATAATGCAGATGGTTGACGGCTTTATCATGTTTTATAGAAAATGCAATGAATTTTCATTAGCGGAGGAACAATTGAATAAAGTTGCTGATGTCGTTTGCTGATGGTTTTATAAGCCACTCCGGCTTTTTGGAGGCCTATAATGTCGTCCCTGTCATCTTCGTAGTTTTGCCCTTGGTGTTGTAGCGATTGGATGGTAAGAAATTCATTGCCAGAACAGGTGTGCTTTATTCACATGGCCAGTTAAGATCAGGACTATTTGGTAATTGGTTGCTGTGCACAGTGTGTGCCACATGGCCACCGGCCAATCGGTGGGAGCCATTATTCTGGCTGAATAGTAAGGGAAAGACCCGAATTCACAGGTGTCAAACACAAGGCCTGGGTGCCAGATTTTGCCCGCTGCATCGCTTCATGTAGCCTGCTAAAGCAAATAAAGTGGGTCTATTTATTGTTTCATGCAAAATGTTGGCTCTTTTATTAAATCGGCACCGATACAAAATTTCACTTCACTTTTCACAGATATTACAAGCATTTTATTATTTTTTTTTACATGAAATGAGTAGTTTTATACTTTTTTTACAATTTTACATTACTTCTTAATTGAAATTGTTACGAACAATATCGCTGCTGTCGGGCTGAAATTTCCTATGTCCAAATTTGGTAATTTATTTTTATTTTTTTTGTGTGTGAATTTGAACTATTGTTTAGCTCACACGCATTTGTGTGTGTGTGTTTTTTTTTTTTAAACAATTATGGACCCATCTAAAGTGCTGAAAATGGCTTTCACTCATTGAGATATTTTTCAAATTCATCTTAAACAAATGGCTTACAGACTATTTAATTTTTAACCTGTAGTCCATGTGTATGTGCACATGCGCTTACGTCACGAGTCAGGTCAGTGAAAAGAAGCTTTCCGCTCAATGAAAAGCATTGGACTTTGGGTCATTATGATTTGTGAGATTTATTATGAGATGTGGGAGCCATTTGCACAAATTGGGCAGTGGGGTGAGGAGGTTGCTCGCGGTGCTTGTTTTTCAGTTACCCAGCTCAGGGAGTTGCCCCAGAGGCGGACTTTGAAAAATTGCAAAGATGCTCGGCGCTCCACGGGAGGTGGCGCTGCTCAGAATGCCTCTTATTCGAATACACAGCGGCGGAGATCTCGCCTGGAGGTAGAGTTTTTGAAATTTCAAAGTGCCATTTTGAAATTCAGGGGAGCCGTGCTCCATCCAGGGGACCGGCCCTTGCCACTGAGATGTCCGCCAGCAGCGCATCACTGTCGGATACAGCCTCTCTCTCTTCAGTACAGTAAAGGTCAAGCTTGCAATTATGGGCTGCTTCAGAACGTGGCAGGGACATGAGACGATCTAACAAAGGACAGGCAGGCCGGGACGCAGACTGTTTCTACACAGGGAATGGGCCACAGGTGGAGTAAATCAGCAAAATGAGGAAGCACAAGGGCAGGAAATAAAGCTTCTGGAACAAAAGGAAATAAATGCAAAATAAGAGCACACAGAACAACATGACAGACAAGGCTAAGAACGACAAGCGATGATGACTAACTTCCACTAACAACACAGCACACAAAGCTCTGAGCTCTAATCTGTCACGTCAACATGATTCCTTGTCAACCAAGTTGGTGGGCGGAGTCACCTACTACACTTACTGACAATCAGACGTACACTCTAAAAACAGTTGAATTAAAAATAACCCAGATAGGGTCAATAATGGCAAGACCCAACTTTTCAAGTTATTTAAGACAAAAGGGATCATATTAAATTGATAACCCACAAAGCAACCCAATCTGTTGGGTTGTTTGTTGGTTATTTATTTTAGCCAACTTTTGGGTTACCGGTAATCGAATAATCTAGTTGAATTGGGCAAAAAAGGAAATTACATAATTTTTTGAGGTTATTTAAATTTGTCTATGTCAATTTGTTGGGTTGTTTTGTTGGTTATTTGTGTGTTATTCATTTGACCCAACTTTTTGGGTTAACTGAATAACCCAATTGAATTGCGTCAAATTGAATTGACCCAACTTTGAGTTATTTAAATTTGTTGATACCAACTTGTAAATTTGTTGGGTTGTTTTGCGGGTTATTCATTTGACCCAACTTTTTGGGTTAACTTAATAATCCAATTGAATTGGGTCATAAACAAACCGACTCAACTTTTTTTGTTATTTAACCTAAAAAGGGTCAAATTAAAAAAGTAACCCACAAAGCAACATTTTTTGGGGGTTGTTTTGTGAGTTATTCATTTGACCCAACTTCTTGGGTTTGTAATAGTCATGCTGGCTCTAGTAGAATGTGTCAGATGTT
Organism: Vanacampus margaritifer; assembly: GCF_051991255.1. Lineage (NCBI taxonomy): Eukaryota > Metazoa > Chordata > Actinopteri > Syngnathiformes > Syngnathidae > Vanacampus > Vanacampus margaritifer. The sequence continues at coordinate 44,387,452 of NC_135433.1, read as the reverse complement.
AATTTTTATGCTGTTTTAATGTGCTGATGTTGTGTAATTTTTTTATTGCTTTTTGGCTGTTTTGTGGCAAGTTTCTTTGCATGCATGTTTAATTGCACTAATGGAACAGCTGCACCTAATTGAGTTTCTGGAGACACCTGGATTGAATGACTGTCAACCAATCAAATGTTGCAAGCGGGCCAGATCGGCCAATTGCAATTGAGGAAAGCACTCCTCCCTTTCCTTTAAAAGGACAGTAAGAAGGACGGATCCTTGTTGGTTGCTGCCTGAGGCCCTGGACTTGCTGAGAACTGTCGAGGCCCTTGTTGACCTCTGACCCAATGCTTGCGGCTTGGAAGCTGGTCGATGTGGGTGGCGAAGCTGGAGCTTCTTCCCCAGAGCTGCTGCGTAGGGATGGCAGAAATGGAACATTGAGACAATCACATCATTTGAAACGATTGATTCACAAAAAGAACTGATCTTTTGAAACGTTCGAAACATCTGCCCACTGCCACATCTGGTGGCCAAGTGTAAAATATTACAATCAAACAGTAGATCAGATTCTTAAGGCTTTTTATTTGCTACAGGGCATAATGTTTTGACAGGAAGTATTGGAGAGGAAAAACATCACACCCGTAGCGGGAATTGAACCTATCTTGTGACATCTTGATTCTGAGACAGATTTAGGAACGCGATTCGAATCACAAGTTCCTCCTGGGTTCCGAGACATACCAAAACACAGTTTTGATTTTGCCATCACTACTGAGTCGAGACGCTGGTGGCGCGACCTCTGCCCAGGACGGTAGCAGAGGATCCCAAAAGGGCTTGTGTATTGGAGGCTGGACAACGTGGGTGGCAGAAGCTGCCACAAAGCTGTGACTTTTCCAACCAATTCACTGTCTGCTGCAATTTGTCCAGTGTAACTCTGGACACTGCATGCGGTCTTGGAAAGTGGATGGCTCGCTGTTTCCTTCTCATTTCCCAATAGGTTGAGTCAGGGCGGCGGTGGTGTGATCCTTACACAGGTGCATCCCAAGAGGGCGCTGTGGAACCGTGGATCAAATGGATTCATTGTTTAGCCGATTAACAATTACCCTCCTACCCATTTTAAGAGACAATTGCATGCGTTGTTTTATTTGTGACTTTTTTTTTATGGTTGATCTAGTTTGTGATCAGCCAATAAAAAAACTTTGGTTCTTCAACTTCATGCTTGTGTCTTGTCAAGTACTGCTCTCCCTCGCGATAAAGCACTAAAGGGTGATTGTAATATTTGCTGTGCTCTCATCATCACCCTCATTACAGGTTAACTAAATAACCCAATTGAATTGGGTCAAAATTGAATTGACTCAACTTAAATTTGTTGATGCCAATTTGTAAATTTGTTGGGTTGATTTGTGGGTTATTCATTTGACCCAACTTTTTGAGTTAAGTGAATAACCCAAAAAGTTGTGATGGCCCCTTTCTGGCCCAATTTGGGTTATTTTTGACCCAACGTGTACCGTATTTATTTAGTCACAGCAGAAGTTGAAGGAAGGCACCATATTATTGTATTGCGTTGCTGTCATAGTTCGTTGTCCATCTTGTATCAGCCTTCTGCCGCTTTACATTTTGTTTTTCTTCTGTAGGTTTGAATCCATGTTAGGTCTGTGTGTGTTAGTTGTCGTCCTACCAATGTGGCTTAAAGGGGTGGACAGAGCCTATTTTAGGTATTTTTATATCCTGTGTGTTATTGATTCAAGTCAGCCTTTTGGTGTTGTGTTTGGTTAGTGTTTGTCACGTTAACATACAACCATCTGGTTATTTCAATTTGGTTTGATTGCTCTGCCCTTGACTTATGATGGTTTGGCGTCTTTGTGCGTTCCAAAAAAAGCAAAAAAAAAAAAGTCAAATGGTAAGTTTTCCTGAGAGTAGCCAAGGATAGGTCCAACGGACAAAAACACGAAAAGGTGAATACGTGGGTGACTATATTGTAATATAGTTAAAAGATAGCAAAAGTAACATTCAAAAGTCAAAATGAATATGTTGATGGTGACTGGACCCCCTCCGCAACACCCCAGCGCTCTTTTTTTTCTGTCAGCGTTGGGGAAGCTAGTAGGGCATAAAACAGAAGAGCTTTACGCTATCTCCCCCGTTTCCACTCCCTGCTGTTCAGGCACCTGGACCGAGTGCACCAAGCGATAAGAACATCCATCACACGCGCTCTCAGCTTTGGGAGCGATTGCTGGGGTTGGCGCACCGTTAAAATTACCCGCTACATCCCCCATGCCCCCAAAAAGAGACAGTCTGTGGCTGTGGCAATGCTCTCCCGTGTTGCAGGATGGCCAGCCAAGGAGGCAATGTGCTCCAATAACACAGATTGTCAGCTCGGGCCGCCATGATTAAACTCTTAACAGGCTGGTGACACAAGGGCTCGAGGTAGCAGAGGGGCTTAGCTCGGTGGAAGTTTTCCGCTGCTGCCCTTTGCCATCACTTTTCTTTGCAGGAGCGTGCGAGAAAGGCAAAGCAGACACAGGCGGCAAGAGTTGGAGCATTGGGTCCCACTGTGCCGCTGTTTGATCTCTGATTTATTTTCCATGTAGCAGCAGCGGAACAAGATATTTATGGAGTTCAAATTATGCCAAACCCCTGCAAACACAAAACGTGATTTACGCACACAAAACGTGATCTACGCACATTAAACATCATTCACAAACGAATGCATTTTGTTCTACACACAAAGAAGCATATCTTCATTTACAAAAAATAAATATTTAAAGTGCAAACTAAAATCTTTCAAGTATGAGAAAATATTCTTCAAGTGCAAAAAAAATAATCCTTCATTTACGTAAAAAGCAATTCTACAACTACGGACAACAGTTACGTGACTTTTGGCACTAATATTCTGCCGAGCAGATCTACGTGCCCAAACTCCAAGATCCACACACGCAATGCCAGTAAGCTTTACAGCAGGGGGCGCTGTTGAATTGATCTAAGGAGAGAGTGAAGTCTGTCGTGAGTGACTGGACCTAAAGCCAATTGTAACTTATAATCGATTTTAACTCTAGATAAAACAGGGCCCTGGTCTGCTAACACTTCATTAATATAAAGTAAAAAAATTATAAAAATATGTATTTAACCCTAACTCTAACCCTTCATCATAACGCCACTGCCTGGTCGGGATTGTCACAGCTTGAGAAGGGAGGACCCAGATGCAGAGAGGAAGGCGAGCCACGGCAGGGATGCGGATAACTTAATAATAATATAGTTTATAATAGTAATAAACGAAAACACAAAATCACGCACACAGGCGGACAAAAGCAAACACAAACTCACGCGCACAGGCGGATCACAAACAAACTCAAAAGCACGCACAGTGGCAGCAAAAAGGTAAGTCATGGAGATCAGCTGCTGGTTCTCGGATAAGCGTTTACCAGTCGGGTCACGTGAGTAGTGTCACGGAGGAGTATCCCGACACTCCTTGCTGTTTCTCTCAGGCTTTTAACCTGGCCTGATGAGCTAACGGGCTGCAGGTGAGTGTGGCGGGCTCCGCCCACCAGCTGTCTCCCCAGCAACTGCAACGGAAACAGCACAGCTGATACTAATCATGACAGGGATTGTGAACAACGCCACAACAGCATAATTGCAATATGTAAGCGATAACAATAGAAACACCCACGGCTCTGGAAACGCCAATTGCAATACATTACGTAATCGCAGCAGCAGGGTAGCAAGGCGTCCATATGTCATGTGACCAGCAGTTGACCAATCACAGCGTAGTAGTTTTGAGTTGGCAAAATTCTCTCTATATACGGCGCTGATTCAACAGCGCCCCCTGCTGTAAAGTTTACTGGCATTGCGTGTGTGGATGAATATTAGTGCCAAAAGTCACGTGACTTGTCCGTAGCTGTAGAATTGCTTTTTACGTATGCAAAGGATTTTTTTGCACTTGAAGGATATTTTATCATACTTTTTTTTTTGTAATTGAAGATATGCTTCTTTGTGTACGTAGAACAAAATCCATTAGTTTGTGAATGACGTTTTGTGTCCGTAAATCACGTTTTGTGTGCATAAATCACGTTTTGTGTGTTTGCGGGGTTTTGGCATGATTTTAACTCCATAGATATTCTTCAAATTTGTCTCCCGCATACTTCAGATGACATCTTGCAGTTCTCCCCGCAGAAGCTTACATGGGTCTGACAAAGATACGGCACATATATATATAAAATTTTTAAATAAAAATGTAATCACCTGACACCCCTAATATATATGTAAATCGTAATTAATCGCATGACTTTAATGGTTAACTCACAATTAACCTGTTCTTAATATATTTTTTTGCGAAGTTTTCATACTCTTGTTAACATAATAGTGGAAAAAATGTTAAACTAATAGAAATATAGAAATAGTTATTTATACAATAAAATCACAGTTCATAAAATTTAGTGAAAGTTAAAAAGATGCACTGTAAAAAAACCGAGTGTGATATTGATTTGTGTTGAGGCCTTTTTTTCTGCCCCTAGATGGCATAATTGCATTTGTAAGACGTTGGTGACGATGGCTCAGTGCATTTTCTTTTCATATTGACAGCTATCTAATCTTCAACATGAAGTAGCTTGTGAAACTGTACATTTTTAAAATTGTAAAATACAACTTGACCCCAGTCATAAATGTGTTCTAAATGCGTTATATACGTTTATATACGTTTGCATCACATCTAAAGACTAATGTTTAGAGAAACATGTTGGGTAAATTTTCATCTGCTTATTATGGTAATTGTTGCAACGTTCTGCAAAAGCGCTCAGGAGAGTAATTGTTTATTTACATAAGCAACATTACTTTAAAGAACTGAGTCTCCATGGTAAAACAATTAGCATTGTGTTGTTTGTTGATGTGTCCATGGACCTTGTATAGTATATGAACTGTTCCTTCCATGAATAAAAACAATTTCATCCTCTTCACGGAGCCTTCAAGTAATCTAATGCAGCTCTGCTTACCTTTAGGTTAGGTCATGACTGCAGGGATATTGCACCCATAGGGGATGTTGATGTTTGCTTGATAGTGCCTCTTGATGATAACGTTTCAGACAGGGGAGTTACTTGAAAGTGGCTCTGGATCTTCTGCCAACATAATGAAACTGTTCAATAATGAAAACTAGCACTGCATAGTATAACATAAAAATGAATTTAAAGAAATAAACACATTTTAGTAGTATTCCTGAGTTGGGAGTTTTTTGTTAGCCTAAAATACCGCTAATTTAATTACATTTCCATTATATTCCTATTTAGCCAAATATAACCTCAGCTGTCGAAGACCAGACCCACAAATGTATCACTTTCACTTCTGTGTTATTGTACCAGCGTTCTCTGCTCTCTACCTGATCGACTTTGTTGGCCTACTCAGCAAGGCTTTGACACTTGAACCCTACCTCCCCTGGACAGTCCTCTCCGAGTCGTCTGGAATATTTCAGCAGCTGTCCGGTTGAGTGTGAAAGGACCAAGTCAGCATGATTTGTTCTGCCCGTGCTGGCCGCAAGGGGCAACGCAGGGTCAAAAGATGAGCGCGCTATTTTATCGCCGCTCCTGTATAGGTTGTCCTTCGAGTGCTAAGTCAAACGCTGACGGGTTTTATTGCACAATTATCATCCAACATCTATTATTGCAGAGGCTAAACAGCAGTTGGCCTGACAAACATGATGCTTATTTACAAGCTTGGCCCTCTGCAGTCTTTGCAGTGGACAAATAGTCTTGCAAAAACGTCATTAATTACAAATGGGCTGAGACTGCTTATAAAGAGGAGCTAACCAGTGTAAATCGGAACCATCCACCCGTTTTGCATGCAGTGAGTCTCTGTTTCTGTTTATTGCTTAGGATACGTTCTAAACGCACTCGCAATAGGCGAAAATCCAACATAGAGACCATATAAAAACATTGTTATGGTTTTATCCTTCCCATGTACTTTAAACACATTTAAACCTAATAAAACACACGTTTAAACATGTTGTTAATGTACTAGAATACAGCAATGGTGATGGCTACCTTCCAGATAAGCCCTGCAATAAGCAAAATCAGTGAGATAGAAATATCCTATTTGCATACGCTTTCGTCATTTTCATTTCATAGCATTTATGATGCTTGGTTTGTTTTTGAATGCCCTTGAGTGCACTTTTAAAATAATACAAACTAATTTGAAAGTATTTGTAACAAAAATATTCTACAGTGTAATTGTGTACCAATCCTTCTGAATTTACAGTAAACATTTTTTTTCCCCCAAACTAACAAAGTTGTCATCTCACAATATGTATATCACTAACCATGTCCAAACAAAGACTCGGCATCATAAAATTAATCTAGAGCTGTCACTTTTTGTAGGCACAAAAAACAGGATTAAAGAGGATTTGACATTCAAGAATCTCCATCAAAAACTAGGCTGAGCTTGAAATACTTCCTGGTTTCACTCTTCCGCTTGCAAATTCACAATGTCAAACATAATAGTGGCCAACAGTGAAATTACACCCAAAATAAAAGGGAGGCAGAACAAAATATTTGTAAACTGTAACAACAATAAAAATAAATTAAACAAATGTATGGAGTATTTGTCGAGAGCGAGATTTTTATTTATTTAAATTCACTAAGTATTGTGAAATAAGTAGTCACGGTTGGGTAGTGTTTGTTGGACCCCAAAAGAAAAGAGCAGATCCAGCCAGCGCGAAAGTCACTCAATTTTAATCAACCAACAAAAAGCGACAATGACAAAAAGGTGTACGTCGTGGGCAAAAACAAGAAAACACAAAATCACGCCGGAGGGCGAATAAAACAGAGAGGAGTGTAGTATACAAAGTAGATTAAAGAAAAACGCTACTAGTCTAGTTACTAGTGGTGTCCACAACACCAAGAAAGATTGCCGCTAGAAAGGTAGCAGTATCAAAACTTCAGGTATGGTGAGTAGCGTCGCGGAGCAATAACCTGACACTCCTCTCTGTTGCTGCCAGGCTTTTATTTTGGCCTGATGACCTAATGGGCAGCAGGTGTGTCGGCAGGATCCGCCCTCCAGCTGTTTCCCCAGCAACTGCAAGGGAGAAATCAGAAACAGCTGAAAATCAAAACATAACAGTAGTTCAGTAAACTACAATTCTTAAATGACCTTCCCTCTTCTAAGTGGCGGACACGACAGTCTGTCATGTCTGTTATCATGCCGTCATTTTTTCAGTCTGGCAGAATCCAACAGAGTCGTCGGCGACAGCCTATTGGCGTCAAGAATGTAGTTAAAAGTAGTTGAAACAAAAAAAGAAACAAAATGCCCTCATCCTAATGCCCAAATAGGGAAACCGAATGAAAAATGAATGAATGAATGAAATATACAATCAAAAAAGCTTTTCTTCATTAAACCTGTTGTGAGAACATGCGGTACAGACAACATTAAACAGTTTTAAAGTACAAAATGAAACACAGCACCTTTTCACTTGCACTTTCACTTTTGTGTGTATTAACCAGTGTGTATAGAAGGACAACAGACAACAGCAAGAAATCTGTATTAGACTAACACGATGAATCAGCTCTGCTTTTCTGATTGTTTTAATTCAATCACATCTATTCAATAAAGGCAATGTGATTTAATTAAAGATGTACGGAATAATTGCTTGTGTGTTTGCTTTTTTTCGCTCCCCCTCTCTCAATGAGAAATTTGATTCAAATGTAAGTTACTCTTGAAAATGCAAATTGGCAAATTATGTTTGTTGCCAAGTTGTAAAGTGAAGTCTGTGCGACAAAACTGATCACCGTTAAATTGGTGCTGTGACCCGGATATAGGAGTAAGGTTAGTAGGGTACTTATAGCAGATGCCAACTCGTGATATACAAAAAGTAAATTAGTCAAACTTCAGATGCTTTAGAAATAGCGTTAGCATCTTAGCCTACTAGTTAGCACACTTGATTCTCAGCGGTATGGTCACGTGGGTTAGAGCCTTGGCCAGGAACACGCAAATATAAATACAAACATACATAACACTACAAAACTGTAATGATAGCATTTATGCTAATGCTAACACAACATTGTAAAGTATCCTGGCAGGTCCGACAATATTATAGACGACTATAGAAAAGGATGCAGAAGGAAGTCGGGCTTTGAGCTCTTCAATGCAAAATCTTTATCAATTGATGTCTGTTTTTAAATGCATCTGACATTTGGATGCACACACAAGATAAACAACACACACTCACACACACACACACACTCACCGCAAGCCTCCTCCAGTACCTGCCTCTATCTCTTCCTGATTTGACTTAATGCTGATAAATGAGGCAGCGGGCAACCGCAGCATTTGTCATTTGGATTGACCTGAGTGGATTTAGCGGCGCTCTGCAGTATTTCTCTGCGCACCTTGCATTTGTTGAATTGCTCGCAAGGACAAACAGCCTGTGACGTTCATGATGATGGTTCGGCACGGAACTCAGTCGGTCAGGCTGCTTTTGTACTGGAAAGAAACCTTCATGGAGATGATGTCTTATTTCAGTTGATGTTATAGCGTACAGAATAAGAGATGAAATGTTGGGAAAAAGGTACATTTTAGTTTGCTTTATAAATCTCCAGTGCCATCCAGCAATCATGTGTGAAATTAAATCGAGTAAATCTTTCATTATTTGTCTTGCATGTGAGGTGAGTCAAACTGTTTTCAGCAAGACAGGAAATAGGGTATTCTATAATTCTTGTTTCCTTGGCTATTTTGATGAAAGTATATCACAAACTGGGAACAGTTTTAAATTGTGAAAAAACTCAATAACTTGCAATAAAAGCAGGATTTTTCCTGTGATGTGAGAGAAAAGCAAAAATGTAATAAAGTCTGGGGACGGATACAGAAGTGGAGCATATAGAAGCCATGATTTATGTTATTATTAACTCTTTCCCTATGTATATATAAAAAAAGGCTATCTCTTGAAAAAAAATACACATCTTATCTCTTGCTTGCGCAAATACTGTGGAACTTATTTAAACTCTTGACCTAAACTTGTGATAAGGGGATAATAAAACAGAACCATGGATTGAAAAGAGGAAATGTTAGATGATAACCAAGGAACCTCAACTGGACCAGAATGGGACCAAAAAAAATCTGCCTAATGCAAGTAATATCACGTTTACAAAAAATTAATCTGATGAGCCAGATGATAACATGATAGACAACACTATGATTCCTATTAAAATGACACTTGGTGTCAGTATGATTGTTTGTGAATACTGTAACTACAAAAGATATTTGGGACAAATTTGAGGCATGGGGGAAAAAAACACTTTTAATGAACTTAAAAAAATAATAATAATCCATATAGTCAAGCAATTATATTGGTCTCTCTCAATACACATAACATAATTTTTTGTGGTTCATTTAACTAAACCATTAGGGGTAAAAAAAAACCCAATGTATTCAGAATAGTGCAGTTTGTTTTTAGTTTATTAAAGAAAAATAATTCTTGACAATAAATAAAATGTTGTACACGCCCCCACTAGTCTAAACATGGTATTCTGATTAATATTGTGTTTGTGGAATATGAGTCATGAAGCAAATTCCACCCATTTTTATCCATCTCAAGGGGCGGCCATTTTGCCACTTCCCATCGATTAAGAATGACATCACACAGGGGTTGGGCTCAGATGACAACCAATCACAGCTCACCTTACGAACGTCACATGACCAAACTCAGAAAACAGGTGAGCCGCGTTTGGTTGTTACCAGAGTCCTGACCAACTATGACGTCAAAATGGCCGCTCGTTGAGATAGATATAAACAGGTTGATTTTGGTTGTTTCATTCATATTCCACAAAGGCAATATTAATCAGGATGTCATGTTCAGACTAGTGGGGGGGGACATAGAATATATCCTGCCAACATGGTGGTGTAAACAAGTGAGTCACGTGACATCTGTATCTCTTTTTGCCTCTTCTACATTTTTCATTTTGTATTTGGCTGTTTCGCGTTCAATAAACGTCTGAATGTGCATCAGTGACATTGCTCAAATTTGGTCCCATCTTTGTTCTGTGTGTGATTTTTAAATGTTAAAAATTGGTATGTGGGAGTGGGGTGATCAAAAAATACTGATAATAAAAGAAAGTGAACTGTGAACTTTTTGTTTTAGAGTATTGTTCGTTTGGAGCAACACTTACTGTTGCTGTCTCAAATAAAGACGAAACACGGACTGGTGGTTGCCGAGCACGGAGAGGCTGCTTGTGGTTATGTCATTCAAAAATGCAAATAAGTGTGCTTCCATTGAACTACTTAATTCCACTTTTGAACAATAAAAGCTAATGCCACAATCTCGCTGACATTCCAATCATAGCAATTACCCAGGCCCGCTCCTCCTACTGCTGTCTGAACAATTTCCGCCACTCTGCGGCCATAAAACAAACATTGCTAGAAAACTGCTTATTGTTATTAAAGTGTATTAAAGTCACTGTTATTCAAGTTTATTGAAGCCATAGTTTATTTAAAAGTTATTTCAATAATTAGACTCTAAGGAAAACGCTTAAAAACTTAAAAAATTCTCACTTCTTTCAATTGAGACCTAAAGCTCTTCTCGATTCTAATGCCGGGATTAACATTTTTCATATTTTTCTACTTTATCAGCATGAGTCACTAGCGGCTAATTACACGCTTCTGCCTCCAAAATGCACTTCAATCAATATCAGTTATTTGGGGATGGATAAATAAATGGACTCTTGAGAAAACAGAGGGAAGGTCACGACAGGTGCGCTCAATTCATCGGACTTAATGAAGCAAGGCGGCGCGCGCGCCTCTGTAGTCGTTCCAAAGCCATCTGCGTGGACACAGAACACAGCATCGCCGTCAACAATACGTGATTCACAAATGTCAAAGGGTTGATTCATTAGGCCGTCTGGTTGCCTGCCCGTTTGACCCGGCAGTCTGTCTGGTATTTGACCCTGTCGTTTAGTGCCAAAAATGTACGTTTTGATCACAAGTCTGCCCAGTCAGTCGACGGCAATGAGTCACATTTTTAAGCCGGCCACACACATAATGACGAGCGCTCCACAGATACCCAGCAACTGGATCTCCACTAACTATCTTGAGACTCTTTTTTCAAAATGGGATGTTTGTTGTAGTACCAAGACTGAGCTGCGAAAGGGAAAACCTAACATTAGTTTGAAACCCTACTTGGAAACACTGCTTTGAGGAACTAACCCTACAAATCCCCACCTGACCTTCAAACCCTAAAACTACTTTTAAACCCTACTTTGAAATCCTTACTCTAGTTTGAAATCCTATACTATATTTGAAACACTAAAACTATAATCTAAAACCCTACTCTTATTTTTATACCCTAATTTGAAAACATAATCTAAGATTAAACCCTAACCCGTATTCCTATTTTTAAACACCAATTTAAAACCCTAACTCATGTTTGAAAACACACATTTGAAACCCCAACCCTTGATTTATACCTTGATTTTGAACCCTAATTGTATTTTTAAACCCTAATTTGAAACTCCAACCCTACTTTGAAACCCTAAACCTAGTTTAATTAAAAAAATAAAAAATAAAAATAAATATATATATATATATATATATATATATTTCAAGCCCTCATTTAAAACCCTCCTAAAACTATTTTGAAGACGTAATTTGAAACCCTTATCCAACTTTCAAACCCTACTTTGAATCAGTAATCCTAGTTTGAAACCTAACTTTGAAGCCCTACCCTAGGTTGAAAACCTATCTTGTGCCAGGGTGGAACTTGAGTGGTTGAGGGATGGTAGACCCAACAAACACAGAGAAACAGGAATCAAGTGCAATGCGTGGAACTTTAATTAACCATAAGGTAAAAGGTGGGCAGATAACCATGACTTGATAGGACGTGAGTAGACTGGTCGACATGACTTGATAGGACGTGACTGGACTGGTCGTCATGACTGGACGGAACTTGACTGGACAGGACGTGAGTAGACTGGTGGCCATGACTGGAAAGGACGTGAGTAGACTGGTCACCATAACTGGACAGGACGTGAGTAGACTGGTCGCCATGACTAAAACGGAGCGTGACAGTAACTGATTTGCCTTAACTTGACTTGTTATGGAGTGACTTGTCTTGGCGGTGACAATGGCTACTTAGCTGTGACGATGACGATTTGGCTGTGACGATGACGACTTGGCTGTGACGTAGACTTGACGCACGAACTTCCACACATGACATAAGACAATGCACCCACACCGACTGGACAACACAACAGACTAAATACACCAACACTAACAACACACCCGAGAAAGGGAAGACGTGGTTAGACATAACGAGACAAGGGAAGAAACCAGGAACACAAGATAAAAAACACCAAACACAGACAAAAATAACAAGAACACACATAACAAACAAAAATCCAACCACCGCAGAACCGAAAAATGACATCTTGAAACATAACCATACTTTGAAACCCTACCCTAGATTGAACGTCTATTTGAAACCCTAACCTTTGTTGGAAGCACCAATTATTATACTGTACCCCTTGTTTAAAACCCTAATTTGAAATCCTAACCCTACCTAACATACTTTGAAACCCTATGTTGAAACCCTAACCCTACTTTGAAACTATGTTGAAACTCCACCCCTAGTTTGAAAACCTAATGAGAAATCCTACCCCTTGTTTAAAACCCCAATTTGAAATGTAACATTTCAAATTGAAACCTAATTTTGAAATACCAAACCCTAAATTGAAAACTTTCTTTGAGGTCAAGTCCGAGCACTCACTCTAGTTAGAGACATCTGGTAATTGGGCTTTTGATTACTTTGATTGCCAAGGAGAAAAAATACTCAAATTGTATGATTATTGTAAATGATTTTATCTATTAGCTTGCAGTTTACTTTGCTATACCCAAGAAGTGTACTCCCCCCCCCCACCACCAAATATGAATTTAAGACATTCAGTCTTTTTAATTCATTTGCTCCCAAAAACATATAAATACGTTCTATTTAAAATATTACCATCACCATACCGAGACGTATTTATACTTTTTTTAATGTGTTTTTATTTATGCTAGAGCATTCAGAAGGCTTTGATGCAGCCTCTGAACTGAAGAGAATGTTTGAAGCAATGGTAGCTATTACAAAAACGACCGCAGGTGGCAGCAGAGTATATGTGATCAACCAGGGCCATGTTGCAACAAACAAGCTAATTTCCCCCTTTTTAAACAGATTTGTGAACAATAATGAAACTTCACTAGTTATTTAAAAAAAAAATAACGGCCAGCAGATGGCAGAAGAGTATAAGAGATCATCCAGGGTCATGTTTTAAACAGGTTTTCCTGATTGAAAGAAGAGACTCCCCAAAATTTTTAGTCCGTGTTTTTACAGCAATAGAACACAATATTCTGTGGGCTTTGCAAAATCAGTCAAAATCCAATAAAACAGACGGGAGCGAAGGGAGTTGCTTCAGTGAAAATAACTAGGAGTGAATGAGTAAAGTATTCACAGACCCCCTGCTTCAAGTTTTGTTGGATTTTTGAGGCAAAACTTTCCATGAAAAATTGGCAGACTTTTCACTGTATAACATTTCATATTAGTGGTTTCCAAAACTTCCAAACAGGCACCTCATCAATAACCTTACCTTGCACCCATGACCCCCCTCGGCATAAAAGTGATGTGAGTCAGCCCCTCCGGTCTCAGAACACATGCGGTGAGCTATGGCACATTTAATAACATAAACACCGATAACAACTTTGCGCGCACAAACAGTGGCTGGCAACATGTTTTTTTCGATAAAAGCGACGCCGTCCAATTATGTGCAGATGTTAACTTCACAGAGCGCCGGTTCGCCACATCTGTTAGTTGGTGGGAGATCTCATTAAAGCCCCCCTGACATCCAGCGCTGGTTGGCACGTTGCACAACAAATGCCTATGAAAAGTTTGCTTGTTGGACATGATGACTTCCAACAGTTTGTGCTTTTATATGTCATCTTCCAGATTAAAAATCCTAAGAATATATGAAGGAACATTTTTATTTTGTGCTTTATTTCTGATTGGCATTCTTCACTAAAAAGACTCCCATTGTTTATTGATGTATGGAAAAATGTAACATTTATAGTTGGATTGCTTCATTGGCAACCCTTCAAAGTAATTATTTGCACATCTGAAGCAGAAAATAGATATAAACATTATTGTTTGTCCGTCCTCAAAGCATGTATGCCGTCCTTGTATGATTAACGGCATGCAGATTGTTATTCGTTTAAAACAAACAGCAAAATCCATGTTTTCAGTCAAATACGTAAGGATGGTTGATTTAAACTATGACAATCAGACCATTAATATTAAAGTGTCTGTAAATAATGAAGCCTACCTTACCCTCCATTTTCATATTTATCAATTCATTTCACACATGAGCTTTCTGGGTTCATTTAATTTAATCTAGTTCTTTATTACTGAACAGCTGTAAGAGAAGAAGGAAGGTCAAACGAAAGTGAGCTAGGAATTGTGTTTAATTCTATGAAGCCTGAATATAATATATGAGAGAAAATTATTTTTATTTTTTGAGAAAAATGAAAAATTTGAGATAATTCAGATTCTTTGTAAATAGAGTATATATTAGTCCTTTTGAACAAACATTTTTTTCTTTTTTTTTTTTGAAAATCAACTTCCACATATGACTTGATTTGTGTCATATTTGATACGTCAGGTCACAATGCTTAAAATGTGTTCATTTATAACTGTCAAAAATATTATAATAAACAGAACTATCTAACATATTAGTACAGGGAGTCCTCAAGCTACGTTGCACGAGACCTACGTTGTTTCGACTTTACGGCGCCCGTGCCTCGTACGTAGCACCTCCTATTTCATTAATTTCCCACAGTAATCACGCCATTTTAAAGTTATTTAAAGTTGTGTTGTTGTTACCTCCAGCAACGGACGTCCATCAGCCGGTTGGCTTGCCATCAGGCACATTTCTGTGACGTCTAACAGCAATGAAACACAAAATATTGGTTCTGGCGTCTTCTCGGGTCACGCAAATATATATTTTTGAAATTACTGTACAAAGTATTTTGATTTAAAAGTTGGCTTTAACGGGGAAACCTGACTTAAGTCGAAATTCGCCAGCGTAGGTACAGAACTCCGCCGTAACTTGAGGACTCCCTGTATTTCCAAAAATCAGAAAGAACATTTCCCACTAATAATAAATATGGGTGTCTCTCCTTTCTCAATTAGGGCGATCTTGCAAGGTCGCTGAAAAAGCCATCAGCTGGGTAATACTGTCCTCTAATGGATTGTGTGCAATGCATGTGTCAGATCATATATGTCAGGGTTTTAATGGGAAAAAATACTCATAAAATAGAGAGCTCAAAATGTCTTGTATTTAATATGATACGTTTGGCTTTATAGGGTTAAGTAGTTTGTGTTCTTTGTGTTAGGTGTTGATTGCTTGTTACTGCATGCTAGTTTGACTTATGCTACTGAAGACAAAATCCCCATGTGTTTTTTAATTACTTAGCCAATAATGTTGACTCTGCTATATATCAAACTAATACTAGAACTAATAATAATAATAATAAATAAATAAAAAAAACACTCGAGCAACTGAATTTTAAAAAACAAAGATCAAAAGGAAATCAAATCGATAATGAATTTGTGTATCTCACTCTTTTTCATCTATCTGTTCTTCCTTCTTTCCTTCCTTCTTTTAGTCTTTCCTCTGGTCTCTTGATGTCTCCCTAATCCTGTTGGAGTTCAGAAGTATCTGGGGTTGGTGAAAGATTCTGGATTTTGAGCCGGCACCTTACCGTTGTAGAGGAGTTTGTGTGTCCCAATGATCGAAGGAGCTATGTTGTCTGGGGCTTTATGCCTCTGGCAGGGTCACCCATGGCAAACAGGTCCTAGGTGAGGGGCCAGACAAAGCACGGCTCAAAGACCCCTGATGATGAACACAATATATGGACACACGTTTCCCGTTGGCGACCCATGGGGCCCTGCACAGCCCGAAGAGGCAATGTGGGTCCCCCTTCCCATGGACTCACCACCGGTGGGAAGGGCCAAAGGAGTTGGGTGACTCGGGACGTCGTGAATCGGTGGGGAGAATACTTCGAAGACCTCATCAATACCACCGACACATCTTCCTTTGAGGAAGCAAGGTCTGGGGACTCTGAGGTGGGCTCCCCTATCTCTGGGGACGAAGTCACTGAGGTGGTTGGAAAGCTCCTCGGTGGCAGGGCCCCAGGGGTGGATGAGATCTGCCTGGAGTTCCTAAAGGCTCTCGTGGTTGACACGCCTCTACAACATCGCGTGGACATCGGGGACAGTGCCCCTGGATTGGTGGTCCCCCTTTTCAAGAAGGGGGGCCGGAGGGTGCGCTCCAACTATAGAGGGATCACACTCCTCAGCCTACCTGGTAAGGTCTATTCAGGGGTGCTGGAATGGATGGTCCATCGAGAAGTTGAATCACGAATTCAGGAGGAGCGGTGTGGTTTTCGTCCCAGCCGTGGAGCAGTGGACCAGCTCTACACCCTCGGCAGGGTCCTCGAGGGTGCATGGGAGTTCGCCCAACCGGTCTGCATCTGTTTTGTGGATTTGGAGAAGGCGTTCGACCGTGTCCCTTGGGAAGTCTTGTGTAGGGTGCTTCGGGAGTACGGGGTACGAGCTCCCTGATACAGGTTGATCTGTCCCTGTACAACCGATGTCAGAGTTTGGTCCACATTGCCGGCAGCAAGTCGGATTCGTTTCCAGTGAGGATTGAACTCCTCCAAGGCTGCCCTTTGTCACAGATTCCGTTCATAGCTTTTATGGACAGAATTTCTAGTCACAGCCGAAGCGTTGAGGGGGTCCGGTTTGGTGGCCTCAGTATAGCATCTCTGTTTTTTGCAGATAATGTGGTGCTGTTGGCTTCATCAAGCCATGATCTCCAACTCATGGTCCTCAGTCAGAAAAGGGTGGAGTGCTCTCTCCGGGTCGGGGGATGAGAACCTGCCCCAAGTGGAGGAGTTCAAGTATCTTGGGGTCTTGTTCACGAGTGAGGGCAGGAGGGAGCAGGAGATCGACAGGTGGATCGGTGCAGCGTCTGCAGTGATACGGGCTCTGTATCGGTCTGTGGTGGTGAAGAAGGAGCTCGGTCGAAAGGCAAAGCTCTCGATTTACCGGTCGATCTACCTTCCTACCCTCACCTATGGTCAGCTGTGGGTTGTGACAGAAAGAACAATATCTCTATACAAGCGGCCGAAATGAGTTTCCTCCGTAGGGTGTCCAGGCTCTCCCTTAGAGATAGGGTGAGAAGCTCGGTCATCCGGGAGGGACTGGTTCGGATGCCTCCTGGATGCCACCTTGTAGAGGTTTTCTGGGCATGTCCCACCGGAGGGAGGCCCCAGGGACGACCCAGGACACGCTGGAGAGACTATGTCGAGCCGGTTGAAGTGGCTGGGGACAGGGAAGTCTGGGCTTCCCTCTTGAAGCTGCTGCCCCTGGGACCCGACCCCGGATAAGCGGTAGTAAATAAATGTATGGATTTCACTTTGCTTCATGTTTCCTTCTTTTCATCTTTCCTCTGGTCTCTTGACAACTTCCCAACTCTGGCGGGACTCTGAAGTATCCGGTTAAGGAGAAGGGTCTTGGATTTATAACAGGTTTCAGGTGAATTAAAGAGCACAAACTTGCATGCACGTATGCACACACACACATGCACGATAAAAAAGAGAGCGATGATGATGATATATTGACTTGGGAAGGCTGCTGAATGACTAATACTGAGCTCTCAAAAAGAGAGAACCCCCACGCCCCGATAATGTCAATCCAATTTATTGTAACCCTTTGGGTTAAAAATAATAGAGACACATTGTATGCACGGGCACAATTGTAAACAATTGTCATCTATTTCCTTATTTTTCATATTTATCAACTTGTTAATGTAGCTTCTCTATCTGGGCTTTAAGTCATACGTGAACAACTAAATTGACAAACTAAGGATCTCCCCTATCAGATCTGTGTCTTGAAAATATAACCATAAGCAAATAATGTACAACGTGAAAAAGAAGACATTTGCAAACGTCAAGGGCACAGTTGGAGTCGGAACCTTATTTCATTAAACCACCATCATCATCATCATCACTATGCGGTGTCAAGTGGAGGTCCCCTGCTGATAATATAATTGGCTCCTCACAACACACGAGCAAGATATTCAAACCAAATAAAATGGGAGGGAAAAAACAGTGGGCGTGCATACATGCATGCTTGTGTTTAGGCGAGAAATGAAACAAACATCCAGGTTGTCCTCATTAGTAGGAAAGTCAAGTGAGGATGTTTGCATGCTCGCAACACAACTACATTTAACAGTCACTCTCACTTCCAACTTGTTCTACTTTGCAAGTGTAGTTGGAGATACATTTGCATACAGCCTGTTCGCATGGGTTGCCCTCTACTACTCTATATAGACGGCAAAAGGAAGGAAGGCACGCAGGCAGCAAAACGCTGACCTTTAAAGCTGCTTTGTTAGCCAATCCATTCTTGCACACACTGCAGTAGCGAGCCTCAGCGTCCCCGCCAGAATTAGCTTGATTGAGCATGGCCGCAATTGGATCAACCCTATCTTGCATGCTCGGGCCCGCGTAATCGCACGGGCGATGTGGCATGGCAGCCAGATACTGGACTGTCTAGTTGGCAGGTTCCAATCTAAAGCTTGACAGACTCATTTGACTGTCATATTGTTGTGCGTTTGCTCCGAGGTACGGTGCAGAGTCGAGGTCCAAGGGCCAACTTGTATGAATTTATCTGGATAATCCCGCTTGGTAAAATAATGCAAATAAAAACAAGAAAGTAAACAGTAAGTGTAACACAAGTTTCATAAAACATCTCATTTTTGTTCAACATTCGAGGATTTGAGAGGAATAACAATAATGTCCCTGGTCATTTTGACCCGGAGCATTTTTATTTATCCAAACATGTCAGAAATGCGTATAATCCAAAATCAATACTTTGTTTCAACCAGTGTGTTATGTTCATTTCTCAGGAACAGCGATAATCTTTCTGGGTCAAAATGACCCAAAGGCTAATTTAATTTGCCAAACGTATAAGAAACTCTTTTTGTGTGTGTGGAGTGTGGACACACACTAATAACAAAGACAATATGTACTTTTCCAGGCCATGTGTTACGTTTGTTTTTCTGGATTAGTAATTACATCCTGGGTCATTTTGACCCCGGGTCAAGTGTAATCAGCCAAAAGTGTCAGAACTTTATGTGTAATTCTGTTTAACTAACACTACATAATTAATTTACACTCTTTTTTTTCTTCTTCTCAGGAACAGCAATAATAATCTTGGGTCATTTTGATCTGGATTTTGCTTAATTGTCAAAAAAAAAAAAGATCTGGAATGTAAATTAAAAAAAAAAGATCTCAAATGTAAGCTTAAAAAAAAAAATCTCTCTAACTCCATTACTGACAATTTCAATCAATATTTCCTCTCACAGTCACGCTGAAGTAACAAAAATGCTTGAACAAAGATGTGTACAAATTCCATTTTTATTGGACATGTTGATTATACGTAATAAGACAAGATAAAGTCTATACCGAAAAACTACTTTCAACATTTACTTTAACTTTCAAATGAGTCAGTTTGACCCACAACATAACAGAGGTTGTCCTGTGGGTTGAGGATTGTCACACAAGTGTAAGTGGTGACTTGAAATACGACTTGCATTGTCTTTCAAATCATCTTTCCCAATTGAAAATGCATGGACATGCCATTCTCATTCACTCACAGCCATTTTCACTGAAGCAACCCCCTAAATTTTGACTGATTTTGCAAGGCCCACAGAATATTGTGTTCTATAGCTATAAAAACTTGGGACCCACCAAGAGAAAGATTAGAGTCTCTTCTTTCATCAGGAAAAAAAAATATTTGTGTCTGTTTCCGTTTTGCAGCAATTAGCATTAGAATATAGCTATGTTTCATCATTATTCACAAACCTGTTTAACCCTAGATGATCTCTTATACTCTGCTGCCACCTGCTGGCCGGTTTTTTAAATTTATAAAAAAATATATATATATAACTACCATTGCTTTAAGTGACCTTTTCTTCAGGTCAGAGGCTGCATCAAACCCTTCTGTATGCTCTATCATAAAAATAAAAAAATAAACATTTTATTAAAAAACATATAAATACGTTTTTGGGACCGGGCAATATTTAAGATAGAATGAGCTTATACATGGGAGCTCTATGGGAGCAAATGAGTTAATCAGTTCCATCATCCCCAAATCCCAGTGAGAAAAATAGCATCAAACACAACAGTAATGCCATAATTAAATGGAATTAAAAACAATCTAACAGTTTTTGTCACACTTTGTATCAACTGAACGGCCATTGTTCCACTTTGTGTAAGAAAAACAGATGGATATTTAGTGCTGCAGTGACGTGCGGTCAGGATAGGCAAGGTAGGCACTACCCCAGGCTGAAATGAAAGATGAAACCGTTTGGCTTTTTCTATTTATTTTAATTATTTCTTTCATTTCAGAAAGCCTACACTACCTATAGGTTTTAAAGTGACAACATTTGGTGATTTTCATACCTCAATTAAAAATTAACTCATTATACTTTATCTGGCCTGCAGGCAAAAATGCTGCAATAATTATTCTTCTGAAGGCACACCACTATTCTGCTTTTCCCAGCCCTGTCCACGTAGCGACGTGTGTTTGCGCTTGCGTCGTCAGTTTCCCAGTAGAAAAGTCCTTTACGCAAATAGGCAGATGGCTACGCAGTCTTTTTACGTCGCTGCATTATTCCTATGCGAACAAGCATCCATGAATTCAAAACACACTTAGTGCACAGCAAAGTGGTAAGATGACGCACGCCACTCTGGAGAATATAAAACAAAAAATTATTCTTACTTTTCACAAAAATGATGCAAAAGGAAAGATTGGCTTTGTGGATGTGCTTCGATTAACTGTCTGTTTCACTTTACGTGGTGTTTGGCATTGCTATTGCTAGCTTGAACTTCTGAAGAATTAGGCTGTTTCACAGGGAGATATTCACTTTATTACATTCTTGCCGGGCGTCCGGGCAGGTTTGAAATTGTCCGTTTTTTGTTATGCGGCAAATGGGAGGCAGAGTGCACTGCAAAGTTTATTGTGGCTCGCAGAGTGCGCACTGGCTAACGGTGGCCCAGAACTTTAGCTGAGTAGCAAGTGTTGAGCTGCCGCACCGGAGGCGATGGGTACGAACCCCGCTCGAAGAAAAATAAATAAATAAATAAATAGAACGGATTGCAGAGCAAAAAATGTAAGTCTTCAAAAGAGAGTAATGTTTTTTTGTTTTATTGTCTACCCATACAGAGGAGGCATATGTTAAAATTGTTTGAATGTATGGCATCTTGTATCTGAGTATCAAATATCTCCAGGTCGGGCTGAGTGTCCTCTTTTTTTTGGAAATGAAAATATGGTCACCCAAAGATACGTTGTACACTCGCCTGCCGACACACAAATTTGTAATTGGTGTGTGCGTCTCAATTTGCGACTGCCTGCCTACCCAAACCTAGAGCTCACTGCATGTCACTGTAGTGCTGCACATGGAAAGTATAGACCAGGGATCACCAATGTAGTGGGTATCCCCCAAGGGCCACATTAATAGCGCATGGGCCCGTTCTAGTGATGGGACATTGCGAATTCCCAGGAATGTTGTAGTAGTGATCATTTGAAAACACTGGCAGACTTTTTTAGAAATAAAATGCTGATATTTTATCTTTCCTACCTATACTGTAGTATCAGAAATCATTAACATGATCAGCGTCTTCACATAAATGAACATCATTAATTGCTCATTATAAGTAACTAAAAAGTAAGAAATACTAATAAGTACCATAATAATAAATACAGCCCGACAGATATGGAAATTGAGCAAATAAAATACATTCGTTTGAGCTCCCTTAACATTTTACAGCAAAATCCTAAAATGTATTATATTTGAGCAAAACCATTTGTTAATGTGTTTAAAATAAAGAAAATAATCGGCCACTCCCACACCCCCCCCTGATTTTTTACAATTTAAAAAGAGCTAAGATCGGCCGATTGAATGGGTCCGACCCTAATAATACCATTATTACAGGTCATTGGAACATATTTCTTATTTCAGAACCAGACTAGTCAGTCTTTGCATTAATCAGTACCCAAAAAGTAGCGCTCAGTTCAAAAAGGTTGAGGACCCCTGGAATAGACATCTCAGCTCCTCGCAGAGGATGAAAAATATATGACTGAGTATGCTAGTATGTTATTGAATGTCTAAATGAATTGTGGCACCATGTGTTCAGGTATCATTTGCTTACAGGGAATACAAGGCTCAGTGGTAGAGTGATTGTCTTCCATCCGTGAGGTTGTGGGTTCAATCCACACCCCTGGTGACCATGTCAAAGTGTCTTTGAGCAAGACACTGAACCCCACCATATGGTGTAGTTAAAGTGCTATATAAAACGCATTTACCTTTATTTATATAAGCGTTTCGCATCATGCGTTAGCATTAGCAATAAGTTAGTGGACCAAGGCTAAGCTACAATACGTGTTTGGTTTAGGTACCAAATGTGTAATTCACTGTGCTGTAATTTAAAGTTTTATGTTTAGTTTGATGCAAAATTTCTAATGGTAGTGGCAGAATTAACTGTATGCTAAAGTGATGATTACTGAGAAGTGAGATGAGTTGCGTTCTCTCAAGTTTGCACTAGCAAGTCAAAGCAAAAATTTGTCCCAATGACGTCAGTCTTGAAAGAGAGTGCAAAACATTTACAAAAAAAAAAAAGAGAGAGAGAGGCTTTGATGCAGCCTCTGACCTGAAGAAGAGGTCACTTAAAGCAATGGTAGTTATATAAAAAAAACGGCCAGCAGGTGGCAGCAGAGTATAAGAGATCATCTAGGGTCATGTTTTAAACAGGTTTGTGAATATTGATGAATTTAGCTATATTCTAATGCTAATTGCTGCAAAACGGAAACAGATACAAAGAAAAAAGTGACAAAATATTTTAAATGTTGAAAAAAATAAGGTAATTGGTTGGACTTGTCCATGACCCAAAATACATGATGGTTGAAAAGTGACAAGCAATGGAAAAGTCTAAGGAGTATGAATACTTTTGCGAGGTACTGTAAATATTTACAAACTTTGATAGTTATACATTTGGATATATTATACTTTGAATCCCACACATGTATTAGGGGTCCACAGAAAAACCCTGACTTAGGCCCAAGCCTGGTATGAATGCATTGACAAATATTGCAGATTATTATTTTTTTTTTAATCCAATAGGCCATAAAAGAACATCTCTCCCACACAAGCAACATCGGCTGAATTTTGGTAACCATGATTTGGATCTGTTCCATCCGAGAGGTGTAAGTTGAGATGAGTCGTGATGGCTTATCAAAAGCTCTCCGCCTTAACTGCTCTCAAGAGTCACATTGCATGAAAGAGCCAAATTTACAATCTTAGTGGCGCACTAACAAATGTCAGTGCCGGTAATAAAATAAAATGCAACAAAACACACACGTATACTCACCTCCCTTAAAAGCCAAACTTTCGCTTCGTATCGTGTCACCAGACCTCGGTGGGCCTCTTGAAAGGAGATGAAATGAGCTCTCGAAAACTAAAAGTGATGCGGAATATGAAGATTTAGCGCCCCTCCGCTGGGGGAGGCGCTCGCACAGCTGGGGGCTAATGCAGAGTAGGACGGCTGCAGATGGAGACGTGCCACGGGAAGATGAATCCCCAGCACGGTCGGCGAGAGAGCTCCTGAGATTTTAATTATGCCCTTCCACAAAACACGACACAAGCGAGCAACAAATTAATAATTCATACGTGACAGCAGATTTTTCTTTGGTTCAGTGGAGGTCTGCACGACTTTGGAGTCAAACAAGTCCTCCTTGGCACTATTAGAGGAATATGGTGGCATCCTGAGGAATGGTGATGAAAATGGGGAGGGGGGTGAGTGAAGTCGGGGGTAGAACAATGTTTTTGCAAAAAGCCTTAAGGAGATACAAATTCCAACATTCAACATATCATTTAC
Organism: Vanacampus margaritifer; assembly: GCF_051991255.1. Lineage (NCBI taxonomy): Eukaryota > Metazoa > Chordata > Actinopteri > Syngnathiformes > Syngnathidae > Vanacampus > Vanacampus margaritifer. The sequence continues at coordinate 44,363,491 of NC_135433.1, read as the reverse complement.
AGGTATGGAAATACTCTTTATTGAATGATTTGAATTTGCCTTTTATTGGAAAAAAAAGAAAAAGAAAAAAAAGCAACTTCGTGGATATTCATAAAAGAACCTTTATAGAATTGAATATATATTTATATAATCTCAAAAGCAAATTGAACAGTTTAAATCATTATACTAAATTTTTTACAATAATAATAATAATTATTATTATTATTATAATTACACTCTTAAAACTGCTGCGTCAAAAACAACCCAATTTGTGTGCAAAAATTGGACTGACCCGCTTCCTTGGGTTAATTTTACCCAACTTTGGGTTGTTTATGGGTAAAAAAATTGACCGACCTGACACCCTGGTTCAATTTGACCCAATTTTGGGGAGTTTTGTGGATCTAAAATTGGACTGTTCTGCTAACTTTAATTTTTTGTGGGTAAAATATTGGACCAACGCTCTCACTTGGGTCAATTTTACCCAACATTGGGTTTCATTTTTTTGTGGGTCAAATACTGGACTGACCTGCTAACTTGGGTCAATTTTACCCAAATTTATGTTGTAATAATATGTGGGTCAAAAATTTTACCAACTCACTAACTTCGGTTAATTTTACCCAACTTTGGGTTATTCAAGGGTAAAAAATTTGACCGACCTGACGACTTGGTTCAATTTTACCCAAAGATTATTTTTTGTGTGTGTTGTAGATCAAAAATTGGACCGCTAAATTATAGTTTTTGTGGGTCAAATATTGGACCAACTGTCTAAAATTTGGGTCAATTTTACCCAACTTTGGGTTGCAATCATTTGTGGGTCTAAAATTGGACCAACTCACTAACTTCGGTCAGTTTTAAACTTTAAGTTGTTTTGTGGGTCAAAAATTGTAGCCTGGCAAACCACACCCACTTTCTTGGCAGACAGAAAATGGGTCTGCAAAGGCTGCTATTGACCACAACTCGGCCCGGCTCGAAACCAAATTTGTTTATTTACTGTGACGTATTCTTTGTGAGTAACCGGAAGTCTATCATGATACAAATGTCGTTTTTACCACAATAACGACATGAGTCATTCACTACTCTCTCTCTTCGAGCAGCCATGTTGAATTTACTCCGTATCCGCATACCTCTACTGTACTGTTTACTCACAGACATGCTGTACATATTAATATTATAAATTTCATATGTACGCCCGTGTGTTCACGACTCTTCTACACATTTGGCCCGCTTTTATTACGTCACGTCCAGTCTTCGCTGATTGGATCTAATTTGGTAGCCTGGAAATCCAGACTCACTCGCCGGAGAGTAAGTTTAGTCAACCGCCCTATCAGTCATATTTTCGAGGCGGGGCAAACCTGAGTTAACAGACAGTGGAATGAACCAATGAGCGAAGAGCGGACGTGATGTCAGAAAAGCGACTCGTTGAAATCTTTTTTTCTTCTTCCCGGAGACGGAGTAAAAATCCGACATGGCTACTAGCCGAAGAGAATCAATAGTGAAAGACAGGAAAAACTTTGGAAGAGTGAAGAGTGACGTTGCTCATGAAGACGACGTCACGCAAATAGACAAATTTGATTGGCCCGGCCTGTTTTCGGCCGGTGCTAAATCGCTGTCTATGGATGCCTGTCCAGACCTGCTTTCTTTAAAAAAAAAGTGGGTGTGGCTTGGCAGGCTACTAACTTGGGTCAGTTTTACCCCGCTTTGGCTTGTTCTGCTGGTCAAAAATTGGACCAACCCGCTAACTTGGATCAACTTTTTACTCAAATTTTGAATGGTTCCACAAAGTTAGTGGGTCAGTCCTTTTTGACTCAGCAGTTTTAAGGGTGTATTATTACTATTGACTAAAATAACTGAAATTCACATGTTGGCGTCAATTGAAATTTAATTAGCACATTTTCTTAATTTTTTTTTAAATTCCTTATATACTAAGGTGATTACAAGGAAATATAATTGTATTATATTTTGTTTTATTTAATAATATTATTACCTGGATGAGTTTTAATTATTATGTTTAAAAAAATAAAATAATTTCTACTAGAGCAAAACCGCCAAACATCAATGGTTGCACTTCATTCCTTTGATATATATAATTGATGAATTTTTTTAACTCAACTGAGCTTATTTCTCCATAATTGAACAGTCAGCTAAGTCAACTTATTTGCTCTATTACTGTTAACAGTGAACTTAATTGTGTTCATACACCGACAAAATCGAATCGATACATCGGATATATGCCTCGTTGTTCAACTGAAGCTCAGAATGCATGATTTATTCCAAAGAGCAATCATGGGCAAAAATGCCGTAATGGACTGAGGACAAATAGGTAAATAACGCGACAGGAAAATCAATAAATAAGAAGAGGGCATGAAATTAGAACATAGACAAGACGATTATGGTGAAGCATGATGGGAATTAACTAAAGAAGAGCTTTGATTTGGAGGCGCAAGGCTGATTTTTTTCCTGCGTGTGTGCTCAGGAAGCCCGCCAAGAGACACAAAAGACTTGAGTCAGGATGACTCATGCAGTTACACTTCTCTGCCTATGGGGGGCCACCATTATCCGACATGAAAAGAAGGGTGAGACATCAAGAGCAGAGATGGCTTTTGAGGCACCGTGACAATGAGTCACTCCCATCGTGTTTCAAACAAGGGATTCAATGTTAGTCAGTGTTTTGTTTCATCATAAAACCTTACAAAGTAGTGTCTGTGCTTATCAAAATGTGGACTGTGATGACTTCACAGAAGAGAAAAGCTCCATTTTTACATTCAACTCAATGCTAATTTACTTTTTTAATTTCACTGGTCTTATCCCGCATAGTATCTCTGTTTAATTACTTGACTTGAAATTATCAGGTAAAACATCTTACAATGCCAAGAGGTGTAAAATCCAAATCAAATTCTCATTTTCCTATCAGATGGAATGCTGCGTATTTGACTCGACTGGAGAGTGCTGCTGCTTATCAATTCTAATTAAGTTTTCATTTCAGCTCGTTAGCGCCGGTGAAAGGAGCCTTGCATGTGTGAAAATGGAGGGGGACTTCCAATTAAACATTTAATAGACATAATGTGAAGCTCAGGACGGATGAGAAAAGAGACATTTTTCACATGTTTGGGCCTGCAAAGGTTAACGGTTAAGGCCGTGGTTATAGCACTTTTGGAACTTTCATTGCAGTTAGTTTTAATTGATGAGGGTTTTTTTTTTTTCATAAAGTTAGTTACTTAGCTTTAGTTTTTAGTAGTGGTGCAACGGATCATCATTGATACGTGGTAAGTTTGGATCAGGCCCCACTCTATCCCAAAACTCATGTTTAAATCGCTAATTTAGGACGCTAAGAAACCACTAATTAATTACGCCGTCATTGTATGATAAGGCAGAAGTCTCTGACATAAGTGGCTAGCGGTTAGCTGTTAGCATTACTAACGAGTGTCTGGTTGGTTAGTGAGTTTGACAGCTGGTACCTGGATTACTTTAATTCTTTTTCAATAGTCTGGACCAAGGCTAATTTGTAATTCACTCTCCGTGTTTAAAGGAAGGTAATGTGCCTTAAATTGCATGTTGAAAAAAAAGATACATAGAACTTTGTCTTCATTTATTTTATAAAACACTTTTGCCCATTAAAATTCCCCCCCATTCTTTGGGGGCAAAGAATCTTCACAAAACACTGATAAACATTAAAAGTAACATGTAATGTCTTATTACCCAGAGACGATCAATGATGTCTTTTGGTTGATAGGGCAAATGAAGACATTACTGTCGATCACCGATTTTGCATAAAATGCAAACATCGACTGATGCTGATTGGTGTAAAGTCTTAGTATTGGTTTTCACAAAAAGGTACTGACAACAGCAATTTCAAAAACAAAAACAACCCTCGCAACCCTGGCCACATTGGGGCACTTGCACGTTGGGTTACTGGCACATTGGGGTGCCAAAATGTGTTTTTTATTTATGTTTAGTGTCTCAAAAACGCGATTGTTTGCGTAGAAGAAGAATAACGAAGAAGAAGAATCGCTACAGAAACAATAGGGCCAACGCCGCCGCTGCTCAGGCCCTTAAAAGCTGATCACAGCAGCAAAAAAAAAAGTCTGTTTAGTTATTTGTATTTGTGTTTTTTGCTTGCTGTTCTGTTGTTGTTTTTTTTGCTTGATAATTTGTCGTCGGGATTACAGTAGGTTTGTTTTTTATGTGTTTGTGGTTTTTCATTTGTTGTGATTAGCTTTGTTTTTGTCTTTTGCCTTTTGTTTTCATGTTTAGTAATTAATTTTTTTATTTGTTTTATTTTGGTGTTTTTTTTCTGACTAATTTAGTTATTTACTGTTGTCATTTTATTATCATTTTTTGATTAGAGTTTTTTTGTTTGTTTTGTGTGTTTAAAAATTTGTTGTTAGTTTTTTTGTTTCTTAATTTGCTGTTATATTTTGTTTTGTTGTTTTTATTTCCTATTGTTATTACTTTTTGTTTTTTGTTTTGTATTGTAACGTGGCAGGGAGCTTGGAGGCGCTCCCAGCATGCTTTGCGGCACTGGGGATTAACATGGTGTTTTAAATGCATGTTCTGTGTTCATTATCCTGTTAGTTAGCGTCCAGTTGTTGTGTTGGTTATCTGGGTTGTTTTTCTAGTTTGTTGTCACATATGTGATTTAATTTTGCCGTGACACTGTGGTTGTACATGACATGGGAATGAATGACTTGCCTGCATTCTGTGCGTTGAAGGCGGGCAAGCGAGATCTTCTGCTTGCAATAATAAAAGTGTGCACTGTTCCTCACTGTCTCGTGAGCGCCATTTTGTTTTTGTGTTTAGTATTTTCATTTGCTGTTTTTTTTTGCGTGTTTTTTTTTTTTTTGCTGATATGATTAGTTATTTATTGTTGTTGTTGTTTTGCATTTCAGGGCCCCTGTACTTAACATTCTAATGTCCCATGTGAAGATAGAAGCAATTATTGAAAGTGGTCGGAATGACGAAGACGCCAGAGGACTTTGACTGGTTAGCGCCAAACTCCGGGATTGAAATTGAAGGAGGGCACGGAATGGTAGGCGGACAGCTTGGCAGCAGAAGATAAAGTAAAGGTCTGGTGGACTTAGCAGAAGAACGAGGATTCTGCAGACAGAAGTGATGGAGTGGTAGGCCACGTATGATGGGGCGGGATATATCACCTGTCCTTCCTCTCCATGGGGGAAACCATTACCGTGATTGATTCCTTGGTGATATTGCTGCTCTTGTTCTTTGGAATCCAAGGAGAGATGTCGATTGTATTGCAGGTGATAAACAAATGTGTGCTTGCTGTTAAGGGGCATTATCAGCGGAAGACAGCTGCTTGGCAAAGACAATTCGGAGCACACCGGCCAACTTTGTCTTTCGGGGTCCAAAATTAGGTAATTGTTGATGTATGAGCTAGCGTGAGGAGGTCAAACATCCATTGCCCTCCATTATCGCCATCAAGTTCAGCAGTTGGCAAATCACCTTTTGACAGCAATGACTCATTTCGTAGGTCCACTATGCTTTCGCAGCCAACGAGGCATCATTAGAGCAGCCGTTCACGGAAAGGGAAGGTTCAGTGCGCGTCAGACCGCAATTACTGGGATGCATTCGAGGGGTCAGGACACTTTGAGATCCATGTAAAAGTATACCGAGGATTATGTTTATTTGTCAGGTGAGAGAGAGGATGATCCTAGATAATGGCTTGTCTAAAGACCCCAAGGCAGCTGTCAGAATATGAGAACTATCCTATCTGTAATATGCACAAACAGCTGCTCGCTCTAACGGTGTCCCAATCTTCCAGATGCAGGAATTTGTGATTGACTATGGTGAAATTTCATATTCAATACATCAAATAAGATTTTCTTTGGATTTTTGAATAAATGTAGTTATGATGAGCAGAAATATGTGTGTACAAGTAAAATATTTAAACCATTTTGATGGTTTTTGAACCACATTGATGAATTTAATTTAATTGATTATAGGGAAAATTATTGATCACTATGCTGTATTTTTGATTGATTTACTCAATGAATGTGCTGAGCCCCTGTTTACTTAAGTGTGGATATGAAGTTTAGCAATACTGCATGCTTGCATGACCTTTCAAAATTTGACTAAATCAATCAATTAAGGCTTTTTTGTCAATTGTCATTTGAAATAGATTCACTCTAGGAATGTTCTGAACTCTTGCATGTTTGAGTATAAATATTACAAACTAGAGTGCACGTGTATGACGTTTACGCCAGCAGCCAGCATGCATTGGAATTGAGTAGTGCATGGGGAGAATTAGTCGACTGTTGTCTGGTAAATTTTATGCAAAAGGGAATTAGCCTTTGATTGTTCTGAACTCCTGTCTCCATGAGTGTTAATATGATGAACAGAATACGCGTGAATGAGGGTTAAACTAGTGATAGGCTTTTTACCCAATGCAGGTAAATTAATGATAAATTAGAACTTTTGCAATTTCTGAAGAAATTGTGTGTGAAGGCTGAAAGGTTGAATAAAAAAATATTGAAGCATTTGAAACTATTTGGAGTGGTACGGAATGAGCTGAATATGGTGGAATGGTTTTACTAAACTAGAGGTGAATATATAAATATTTGAAATTTGGGGCTTTAGAAAATTTTGTGAATAGGAGAAATAAATCAGATGGATTGAATGATCTGCACATGTTTAAATTGGAATAGTTTGAGTCTGCCAAGTGATGTTGAGGGAGGAGTGAATAATGTAGAATATGTCCTAATATGGGAATTACTAGGGGTGGAACAAATGGAAATTTTTGCTATGTGCAAAATTGTGGATTTTGAAAATTGTTCACAAAGTCAATTGAATAAGCAGAATGATTTAAAGTTCTAACTATATGAATGTTTTATTGTGAATTATTGGGAATTTTTAGGTGAAAATGTTGAATCATGGGAAAAACTTACATTTTTTGGATAAAATAAATTGAAGCCACCATGGCGTGAAATTTTTGAATAGGTTGAAATTGGAATTATGTGAATCAGATGAATAATGTGGAAGGAGAAGCACGTAAAAAAAGTAGGAGTAACAAAAAAATAGGAATGTGTGACCTTCAGCCCTCACACAATTAGTCAATTAAGTGTTTTTTTGTTTGTTAGTTACATTGAGGTATTTTTTCGAAGGTGCAGAACTACTGTTTTCACAAATAATGCAAAGTTGTGCTCTCCTTTTGGGTTCAGTTACCGTTAATCAGTTTCATACCAACGATCAATGAATGCCCATCCCTAACTACTACTACAAAGAATCTTGTTTTGAATGAGTGGTTCCAGATCTGGGACTCTCCGTGTTGAGAATGATCCCCAGTGTAGGTGTGCCACTGTTTTCCCATTCTTTCATCGCAGCATGTGGATTCCAGCGGGCCTCCTCCTGCTTTATTTTTCTTGTATAAAAACACAAGCTTGGTGTTTATCTGCTCCATCAGCATCTGGCACTTATTACAGAGATGGGGTTGGGATTATTAGGATTACCAGTGGATTGAGAAGGACAGGATTCATAGCAAGGTTAATAGCAGCAAACACTTCTTTTACCCACGGAGCAGCCGCTGGGCAAAAAGGATGCAGACTTTCCCCTGCTTTGCAATTATCTTGGCCTTAGCCCACTCTGGGAATAAAGTTCATGGGAAAAAATACACCTAGAATGCTTATACGGTGTTGGCTCAGCGCCTCTTCAATAATAAACGCGTACAGCTCACCTGAAAAGGCAAACTGAGTACAGTAATTGTAACCGTATCTGTCAAAAAGCGTGTAGGTCTTTGTGTATTTTGCTATTTGTTATTTCAAAAGACAGGCAGATATTGAAGGAGCACTAATCCAGAGCGACAGAGGAATAAACACAATCCCTAATCTCACTGATCCCTGGCAAAATCATTCAATTAGGCTCCGTCTGGCACCGTGCACACACGGAGGTAAGAATTTCTTCACGGAAGAAGAGCGAGCCAAGCAAGCCCAGTAATTGAATGTCACACACAGGCAGATCTTTCGAAACCAGAGGTTCTTGGTGGATACATGGCAACATGCACTATACCAGGGTTCACCAGTTCCGGTCCTCAGAGGTCCGGAGTCCTGCAGGTTTTAGATGTTTCCGCCCACTAAAACACCTGATTCATGTAATCAGCTCATCAGCATGCCTGATAACGATCCTGATCTTTAGTATCAGGTGTGTTGGTAGGCGGAAACATCTCAAACCTGTAGGACTCCGTACCTCGAGGACCAGAATTTGGGAACCCTGCACTATACAACCATTGCTACATTGGTCAGGTAAGCACTTGTCGTTATTAGGGTCACGGATTATCTTGAGCCTACTCCAGTTGACTTTTGAGCTCAGTTCAGAATATTAAGAATTCTTCAGAACCTGAACAAAATTGGTGACCCGGTCCTGTATCTCATCTCCCTGTTACTTTCTATACACCAAGTTTTTCTATGCATTCAAGACAAAAAAAACATGGATGACGAGATATCTTTACTTTCTACTTGGTATTGCTTCTGAATTATATATGAAAACTGTCATGAGCCTGAGATATGGTAGCATACAAGTGATTTAAAAATAAACAGGCCACACTAACATTAAACTTTGATGTTGAGGAGCGGGCCACACAACATCATCCATCGGGCCACAAATGGCCTCCAAGCCCTAAGTTTGAGACCACTACAAGAAAACATTATTCACACACAGATTCATGCCTATGGGTGATTTGGAGCCAGCATTTGGTGAAAGAAGCTGGAATGCACCATGGACTGGTTGTCAGCCAATTTCAGGGAACAAACATTAACCCTCACATTCAAAACTATAAGCAACTGAGAATTGACCTAATACGACTTTTGGCAAGAGAAGTTGGTACACCCAAACTTGGAACTCAGTGAACCTAACATTATTTTTTGGGAATGTGAGGGGAAGCTGAGGTACGTGGGGAAAACCCACGCAAGCACGGCGAGAAAATGCTAAATCCACACATGAGGTCCGGAGTAAAGATTCAAAAACCAAAACCTTTCAAATGAGAAGCCGACATTCTGACCACTAGGGATGCTTTTGAAATTCCAAAGTGTTGTTTAGGTCATATATAGGCATTACAGCATAAGTGGATAAAATGCTAAGTAACGTGCCTCGCTGACATTTTAATAGATTTAAATAATATAAAAATGTTATTAATACTGTACTGGCAAAAAGCTATGATTGTTGCCGTATAAAGCGTAACTCCCAACACTGGTGACCTTCCGTGAGAGTAGGTTAATTATTTCCCGGTCAGCCACATGCCAGACCTTCATGCCAGCTTCCACAACATCTGGCAGCGGGCATCTGGTGCCATACATCAAACCGCCTCCTCCGCCGAGCACGGCCCACACACTCAACAGTCAACCTGATCAAACCCAGTCGAAAAACTAACATTTGCTTTACGGGGGCGCCTCTGAGACATCGTGAGGCTTTTCATCGGGAGTCCACTCCTGTTGTCCTTCTTATTTGTGTGCTGAAAACACCAGAAAGGTTTGAAATGGCCGTTAATGCTCGCTCATCCACATTCCGAGCGCGACGTCGCCACACCCCCAGCTGCCTCCTCCATGCCCGCCTCCCTGCCGTCGCCTTTGAAGCCACTTGCTGAAATGTCACAAAGCGTGAAGTGTTCCAAGCGCTCCCGAAGCTCTAATGAACAGGATGAAAACAGAACCATGTCGCTGTCACGCCGACATCACAGCCGGTTGATGGGGGGAGAAAAAAACAGTCTTTCTCGGTTTAGGAATTTTGCCTGTCAGACTTCATCTCTTTAAACTCATTTCCACAAAGCAATACACTTTGGTTCATGGTAGGTCATTGAGCTTTCGCTGAGACCTTCATCCGGTCTTAGTTACTGTTGCTAGCTCTGTCAAGCTTTTGGGAGACAACATCAATTACCCTGAACCTCAGGAATTTGAGGCAGACGTGCTAACCACTAATCCACCACTGTTGCCAATGCTCGTACATTGACTTTGGGCACAAGGCGAGCTACACCCTGGACAGGTTGCCAGCCAATCACAGGCTATATATGAAAGCACAGCTCTGGAAAAAATTAAGAGGCCACTGCAAAACAATCAGTTTCTCAAATTTAACCATTTATAGTTTTATGTTTAAGTGCTCCCAAATTGTAAATAATATATATATTTTTTTTTTATCGTCACTAAATTATATTCAAGACGTGCTGTATGTGCATTCTATATATGTATATATATTAGGGATGTTTGATACCACATTTTCAGATTGATACCAGTACGAGAACTCAGCTGTTGAGTAGTCACCTGATTGTAAATGGCAAAAAAGACCTCATACCGATACCTGGTATTGGTACTTTTCCATCCCTAGTATACATATCGTCTTGGATGAATCGTAGCCTATCATAGCTGGGAGAGAGGAACTGGTATTATAAGTATTTATACAATTTCAAATGACAGAAACTATCCACCCATTATGTCGGGTGTGGGGTGTTGAGGACCCAAATGCAGGAAGTGGTTAGGCGAGGCAGGTTTGCAGGAGTCAAACAAAAGTAGGAGTTTATTTCCAAAAGGAAAACCAAAAGACAAACAAGGAACTTTGAATTTAAACTACTCTAACAAAAGACAGATACAAAGTAAGAAACAAAACACACTGGGCTAACCAGAGCAGGCACAGGACAAATGGCAAATACCGTGAAAAGCAAACGAATGATCCAACAGAGACTGCAGTGAAGGAGGGAACTAAATAGGAGCAAACTAACGAGACAATAACAAACACCTGGACATGAGACAAGTGACGAGAACAATGACAATAGGGAGACATGACAACTAAAACCAAAACAAAACCAAACCAAACACAGATCATGACAAAACAACAAAACTAACCAAACCATAACACGTTCACCAATTCTCTATAGTGCTCATTTTTATTTTCAGATGAACTGGAGTCTCTCTTCATGGGCCTGGAAAGGTTGCTGGCGAATCACAGGGCACATATAGACAAGAAAACTGTTCAAACTCAGACATATGGACAAAATAAGAGTCTTCAATGAACCTACACGCTTAAAACTGCAGTGTTGAAAATAACCTGATGTTTAGGTTGTTGTTTTTTTATACCCATATTGGGTTATTTTTAAGACATTGGTTTATTTATTTTTGAAATGTGAATCCTGACACAAAGTTTGAGCTCAGAACCATTTGACTGTGAAGGTGTGCTACCAAATACACAACCGTGCTTGCAGCCATCACTGAATTAAATGTCAAGATTTAAGAAATGTAGCTATTTCTTATCAAAGCAATTCCAAAATACTGCTGGTGTGGAATTTTCAGTAGTTAGGCGAGATCAATAAAACAGTCTGGGGGAAAAAAATTGTCTTTTGGGTTTCTTTATATTTGAATCTTCAAATATACACAAGTCATACAAAGGCATTTTACAAGAGAGCTGTCTGTCAGACTTGTGCGCAGTAGATGATCATGGGAAAATTCCCTATGCAGCCTGTGCAAGGGTTAGGGAGGTGAGTTCAACGGGAAGGAGAGCAGTCTAAAAACAAAAAGGTACTTTTCTGTGTTAATCAGTCTTATCAGCTTCATGTACGGTAAGGAAAAGGCCTATTGGTAAAAATGCAGGTGTCCACAATAAAATATAGAAATGTTATGTCAATATGTGCTATATAATTATTTTCTATAACACTGGCATTGCAAAACAAAAACAAAAAAGTAACACGTTTTTACTTTTAAATGACTGATTCTAATACATCAGGGGTCACTGATCTTCATCATTCATTTTTATTTTTTATTTTTGGGCAATGATTTATGCAAAGGGCTACCAGTTGTATACACACTTCTGAAATAACAACAGCAACAAAAACAATACCACAACTACTAATAGTAGTAATCATAATAAAACAAAATCTGCTCTGATTACCTTTAATAATGGTGTCGCATGTTTTAATTAATAATTAATGATGTTCATTTAAAGATGATCATATGAACGATTTGGCACAGTAATTAGGAAGCAAGTAAATAATATTATAATAATAATATTTGTCGAATTTTATTTCTAAAAATCTTCACCAATGTTTACATTTTCAAATGATCACTTCTACACAGGGGCACCACCGTCTATCCCTAAACACAGAACACGCACTGTGTTTAGGGCCCTATCTTTCATGGGGGCCTCCAATTTGCGCCAGGGGATGCATTGCGGCAATCACAATGTATCCACATGTATCTGACATGTCTAAAATTCCTAAAATTATGAGGGAATTGAGCCAAACTGGTGGCCCATACTTTTAGCTCAGCGGTGAGCACTCTGCGCTTCCAAACCGGAGGTTCAGGTTCGAATCCCAAGTTGGGTAAACACCAAGAGAGTAAAAAGTAAAAACGGGACTGCATGTAGAACCGCATTTTGGTGCATGAAAAATAGCCATTTCGGGGGCTACAAATCAAATGTGGCCCGAATTTGCTCATCCCCAGAAAATCACAATGTTCCATCACTGATTACCTATTTTTAAAAGAGTCATGGAGTTTGGTGACCCCTGTACTGTATATTAATTTCTGGAAGTAACAACACTGTAAGCCACAATGAAACATGGATGTTTAAATGTGTGTTTGCTATAAAATACGTATTTTTGTGTCTGGGACAGTATGGCGGACATGGCACGATCTTCTAGGCAGTATTCCTTGGCCAAAGTGCACGTCTGCCAGCGTCGGGCTAAATTTAAACAAGATGTGGCATGTTCTTGTTTCTTTGAAGGTGTTCCACATCATACCTCCACTCGGGCCGAGGGTAGGAGCACGGCCATAAAAGGACACTCTGTTTACCTTAACCTGCCAGCGTCTGCTCGCCAGATGTTCCCAAATCGCTCTTTCATCTCCTGGCTTAGAAAAAAACATATTTATAGACTTTGCTGCAAGTTTGTTGCTGTTTTGCACAGACGAGCACCAGGAAAAGTCAGCTTTCTTTTCCCGAAGGCTAAATTTAAACACGCTTTAATTTGCTTTGGAGATCTTGCGGGGATTTGAAGGCATGTAAGGTTCAGCGCTCTGTCCTTCGGGCTCCTTGTTGGCGATGGAGAATGCGATACCGCGGCGGCTGGGGCCTGTAAACATGGCCTCCATTAAGTCATGGGCTTTGGCGAGCAAGCGTACATACACATGTCGGCATGTCTCCCAGAGTCACTGTTATTCTTACCGGAGGGTTTAAATTGGCTCTGATTGCTGGCAACTTCGAATGGTTATTCTAAGTCATTTTCTTTTTGCTTTGTGTGGAAAGACGAGAAACGTACCCTCAGTGGACACAACATTAGGTACACCTGCACAGTGTAATGGCAGAAAGATAACTCTCGGCATTTTATCTACATATTTTTTTATTGTGAAAGTAAACTCGTTTTGTTGAAAGGGGAAATATTATGAAATATTGGGACTTTTTAATTGCTTTATTAAAATACTTGGGTCTCTGCAGTTCCTGCTCAGACATTAAGGGCCCTATTTCACTACAGAGTGCAAGTCTAGCGCAAAGCGCAGTCTACCTGTACAAACAATAGAGTTTTCTTTCTTTTTGTATTTTGCTTGAGAGTTGATGAATGAGGAAAATGAGAGAGAACGAAGAATGCAACACGTGACTGTTGTGGACCATAAAGTAGCAAAGATTAGTAAGGATGAAGGGCATTGAAGGGGATGAAGAGTAGAAAGTAGTAGTGATGGGAAAATGAAGCTTCATGAAGCACTTGTGATATTTTTTGACTCCTCTAGATGGCACTCTTGGGTGAAAGATGCAGTGGAAATGTAATCAATTTCCTTTGCACTAGCCTTTATATTTAAATGAAGAGCACAATCTAGGGGAGTCAAAAAATATCACAAGTGCTTCATGAAGCTTCATTTTCCCGTCACTAGTGGAAAGGCACTCGGTCCTGATGACATACCTGTAGAGGTATGGAGGTGTCTAGGAGAGGTAGCATTAGAATTTCTGACTGGGTTGTTGAACAGGATCTTAGATAGTGAGAAGATGCCTGAGGAATGGAGGAGAAGTGTGCTGGTGCCCATTTTTAAGAACAAGGGAGACATGCAGTTGTGGCAACTACAGAAGAATAAAGCTGATGAGCCACACAATGAAGCTACGGGAAAGAGTAGTTGAAGCTAGACTGAGGGCAGAGGTGAACATTTGTGAGCAGCAGTATGGTTTCCTGCCAAAAAAAGAGTACCACAGATGCAGTATTTGCTTTGAGGATGTTGATAGAGAAGTACAGAGAAAGTCAGAAGGAACTGCATTGTGTCTTTGTAGATCTGGAAAAAGCTTACGCCCAGAGAGGAACTGTGGTTTTGTATGAGGAAGTCTGGAGTAGCAGAGAAGTATGTTCAAGTGGTCCAGGACATGTATGAGGACTGTAAGACAGTGGTGAGGTGTGCTGTAGGTGTGACGGAGGAGTTCAAAGTGGAAGTGGGACTACTTCAGGGATCAGCTCTGAGCCCCTTCTTGTTTGCTATGGTAATGGACAGGATGACAGACGACAGGAATCTCCATGGACTATGATGTTTGCAGACGACATTGTGATCTGTAGTGAGAGCAGGGAACAGGTGGAGGAGAAAAGCTAGAGGTGTAAAGGTTTGCCCTGGAAAGGAGGGGAATGAAGGTTAGCCATAGCAAGACGGAGAATCTGTGTGTGAATGGGAGGGACCCAAGTGGAAGAGTGAGGTTACAGGGAGAAGAGACCAACAAGGTGGAGGAGTTCAAGTATTTAGGGTCAACAGTCCAGAGCAATGGAGAATGTGGAAAAGAAGTGATGAAGCGTGTACAGGCAGGCTGCAACGGGTGGAGAAAAGTGTCAGGTGTGATAGAAGAGTTTCAATTAAAATGAAAGGACAGGTTTATAAAACTGTGGTGAGACCAGCGATGCTGTTTGGTCTGGAGACAGTGCCACTGAGGAAAAGACAGGAGGCAGAGCTGGAGGTGGCAGAGATGAAGATGCTGAGGTTCTTTTTGGGAGTGACCAGGATGGATAGAATCAGTACATCAGAGGGACATGTTAGAGGCTTTGGAGATAAAGTCAGAGAGGCCAGACTGAGATGGTTTGGACATGTCCAGAGGAGAGATAGTCAGTATATTGGCAGAAGGATGCTGAGTTTCCAAATGCCAAAGAGGAGGTTTATGGATGTAGTTAAAGAGGAAATGAAGGTAGTTGGTGTGAGAGCAGAGGATGTAGAGGACAAGGTTAGATGAAGGCAACTGATTCGCTGCGGCGACCCCTGAAGGGAAAAGCCGAAAGGAAAAGAAGAAGATTGCTATAAAAACATGAATCCTACCAAAATAAATATGTGAGTCTCTTCCTTCAACAGAAAGAAAAGTACATTTGTATCCGTTTCCATTTTGCAGCAATTAGCATTGGAATATAGCTATGTTTCATGATTATTCACAAACCTTTTGAAAACACTGGAGAAAAAGGCATGTTGTAACATGACCCTCTTTGGTTTTCTTATTCTGCTGCCACCTGCTGGCCATTTTTTGTAAGAAATACCATTGCTTTAAGTGACATCTTCAGTTCAGAAGTTGCATCAAATCTGTATGTGCTAGCATCTTAAAAAACGTATTTATACGTTTTTGGGTTTGATTCTTTACTCGATTCCATACTTGATTGCTCCGTGAAGTTGTTGAAACTGTGGTGGTGGCTATTTGTTTTTTCGTGACGTGTTGTGTTGATGTGTAGTGTATTCACTTGCCTCAGAGAGTAAAAATGCTTTTATCAACCACACATACAAGCACACGCTTTCTGGGCTCTGCTCCCGCAAGAAGAAGCCACTCGAGTCGCATGCAGACTTGACTGCTAGTCTAGACTGATAATGAAAGCCAGACTTGTCATTGGCCCATTGTGAGACAAGAAATAGGTTGTGTAAAGTAAATTTATATATAAAATATATATATCCTTAGGGTTTTTTTTTATGGAACAAGTGTGATATTTAGACACCTGGAGAATCTTTTAAACTGGAAAAAAAGTAAAAAAAAAAAAAAAAGCCTTTATGTTGACAAAGCTGTGATGTCCAAACAAAAGTATATATGATGTTCATCTATGCAAACTGAGCCATATGTCAACAAACATCATTTTATTGGTTGTTAAATTTTATTTCAGTTTTCATTTAGCTGTCATTTGCAGCAATATCTAACAGTCAACGTATTCGACTCCTGGGAGCCAAGATGCCACCTTGCACATTTCAGTTACACATTGATGGTTTCTGTGGGAACCCGGTTTACTTGACTCTAAATAAAATTTTCAACGCCTGCTTTTGAAGTGGAGGCGCATGTGGTTTGAGGTAGTACACCCTCAATACTTTCCATATAGAGTAGTGCTTGGAAAGAAAACGCAGCCACAACTCAGCAGAAATCGTTTATGGGAGCATACAGTATCCTCTTATGCATGTTAACTCTACTGTACGCTGCTCTAAAAGCTTATCCTTAAACATTCTTTACAGTCTTTTAAAATGTCATGTGGCATGCGAAGTAAGTACATGAATGGTGAGTTTGTGCGCGTGTGCAGTTGTTATATATAAAACTGTCAATTTTACGTGAAAGCCACGCAAACGGGATTAGACAAATGGCTTTAAATCCCAGTTAACACCAGTTCCCATCACAGTTTCACTCAAGCTGACATTCCCGTCCTGGATTTAAATGGCTTTTGCACGCATGAGGGATTCACAGAATAGGACGCATGTGATCATAAACTGGAATCAGCTGCTGCAGAGTTTAAATTATAGCAGATGTCCTGTGGCTATACTGTGGGGAGTCTCCTGCTTTGAACCGTAGATCGGCTCCAGTATGAGTCTGCAGAAACTTAATCTGGGTCACTTTCTTATCACCGTCAACCGGAAGAAGACACACGAGTGAAATGGGAGACAAATGGCATGCTTAATGTCAACACATAATCATCAGTAAATGGTGCATAAAAGGAGGTATTTTATTGCATTGTTAACAATTTGAAACAGTTCCAGGTGGCCCAAGAACGTCTGTTTTTTCACGTATGGATGCAGCACTTCATACACTGCACAGTGTGGCGCAAGGACAAAGAACCAAACACAACTTCACCTAAGCAATCACATTCTGTATGCAGTGCTAATCAGAAGCTAACGCTAATTTGTACAGCCAACAAAACTTACATTTTGGCTTTGACATGTATCAAGCGAAAATATTGTTTCAGACAGTGTAGGCACTTGAAAGTGGCTCTTGAACTTCCCAGAGCCTAGTTGTTCGTGTCATGTCCAGAGAAACTCGTTATGAAGGCAATTATTCTGTCAATTATGTCCTGTTACGTAACAGATGGGTGGAAGTCCAAAAGGGACATGAGTAGTTAAAAATACAAAAGTTAAAATATAAATTAATAATACAGTTTTTAAATGTTTTAAAATCGGACCTTGGCGTAAGGACACAGGCCTGGCCTAGACAATGCACTCTGTTTGCCACATAACTAATTTCACCGTCGATAGCACGTGCGGGACAAATATGGCCAGAAACTTCCCATCCTCCACGCTTATCCTTACAAGGGAAGCAATCATTCTGGAGACTATCTTAGTTGACTTTGGGTGAGAGGCAGGGTAGCCTACACCCTAAACTGGTTCCCAGTCAATTTATCTCCCAACCCAAAGATTGTGTGTTCGGTCCCTTGTAACCATTTCAAAATGTCCTTGAGCAAGATACTGAACCCCCTAGTTGCTCATGATGCTGCACCATTAGTAAGAGAATGAGGATTCAGTGTTAAAGCATTACCTTTAAGATGAAAATAGTGCTATAAAACTGAAAGCCCATCTGTATTTCATGTAGACCATGCGAGTTGTGGCACTGAATTTAAAGTGAATGAGAGGAGCCGCTTCGATTGGCTGAGGGGTTGGCTGCGTTCCGGCACACAGCGGCGCCAAAACAAATACCCTCAGCTTCCTGCATTCCCCTTAAGGTGATTCTGGATCTTTTTTATTTTATTTTATTTTTTCCGGAGAGCTCAGTATTGTTCATTCATCATGTCATCATCATTGCTCTCTCTTTTTTATTTTTATTTTTTCTGGAGAGCTCAGTATTGTTCATTCATCATATCATCATCATTGCTCTCTCTCTTTTTTCTTTTTTTTTTTTTACTTTTTATTTATTATATTTTTTTGTTATTTTGTACGTGGGTGAGTATGTTTATGTGCATGTGAATGTGCGTGTTAGTGTGTATTCATTAGTTCACCTAAAACCTATTAAAAAATCCCATACCGTTCACCTAAATCGAACACTTCAGAACCCAGCCAGAGCCGTGAGGTGATTTTGGATCCTTCCTTAGCCTAGATGTTCATGTTTTAGACAAATAAACGGCTAGCCAACAGATATGGTTTCATAAATTCAGCAGGCATTTCAGAAACCCCAAAAAAGAAAAACAAGACATTTTAAAGTCAATTTTCCATAATATAGCCGCATTACAGCTATTTTAGTCTGTGGACAATCACCAAAAGATCCAAATGATATCCATGAAGCTGTTTGGTGAAAACACGTGTGACACGTGGCCCACGCAGGTTTGTTCCTACATCCACCGGTTCACATTATACAAAGCGCTTTGAGTTGCTCCAAGTCCACCGTGACTTGCTGTTTTTCTCCGGCGAGGTCACTCATAATTGTTGACATATTCCGGAAGAAAGCAATCAACAAAATAGAAATAAATGGCTTCTGCTTTGAAACACTTAGCGTTTGCTCAGATGCTCTGCAGAAAATGAATCAAGTACATTAAAGGGACAGCATGGACCCCCTTCTTCTGACGCTCTGTTCTGTGTTTGTGTGTGTTGTTTTATTTTTTTCCCCTCAGTGACACTAGGAAAAAAAAACAAGCGTTTCAACTGCCACCTGAACCCTCTTCTTGCATCTTAGCCTGTGCCGTAATAAGTGACAACGCTTTCAAAAGGCTGCCTGATTAGAACGTGTGCATTTTTCGCCAGGGCCTGCGGCTGCATTGCCAGCCTTGTCTTATTTGACTGTATGTGTGCGTGTGAACCGATAACGCAACTTCCTTGGAAAGAAAGTTCTAACAACAAAAACAACGGCTTCACAGAAGGAAGAAAAGAGGTGCGAAAACAGATGCTGCCTCCTGGAAGTGTTATGTCAGCGGATACGATACATCATACTTTTTTTTTTGTGTTGATACAGTTCATAAACTACCAGCAGTTGTGAGATTATACAGCAGCGCAGGAACACAAGTGACACTGTGGCTGCCCACACAGTAGATCGCCTTTATGTTGCCTTCATGTGAGCAAGAAATCAGATGAGAAACAGACCACAAAAAAAACAAGACAACTTAATGTAATTCATTTCTGGTTTTCAGTTCTAATCTATTCACTTATTTGATTACTATTTTGATGTTAAAAGCGGGATAATTTCTGCTTCAACACGGTTTTAGCCAGACTTATGTAAAAAGTTTACTTGATCACCCAAGCACTTAATTTCATGATTACATGATGTCACTCTGAGGTTATCTTAGCCATTAGCATGGCTTCTCTGTCTTCTGTTAATTACTCCTTATTGTATTGTCCTCATGAAGGGATGGTGAACCTTCATGAGAATGTTACTTGTCAGAGTTGTTTTTTGTATTCGCCACCAAATATTTTAGCGCGACCCAGCAACGTTTTAGCTAACTAGCTAGTTCGATGCTTGCTAGTTGGCGTGGCATAAGTAGCGCCTAGCTTGCCTCAAGCTTTACCATGTAGCTGACATAAATTAATCTTTCTTTTAGCTATCGGGGGGTGATTCTTAGCTTTGCTATTCAATTCATTTTAATGAGAGGTAAAATGTGAATTTCAATTTTGATTCGGAACCTGCAGTGTGAAACCAGTTATTTTGAGCCTTGCTCTGAGCATCAATTCTTGGCTGAAAAGAACATTGCCATACAGGAGTAACCTCAGTACGACTGTCTCCCTGTGATTTTTTTTTTTTTGTGCCTCTTTCTCAAGCTCAAGGGGCTCCTCAAGAGAATCCGTTTTGAAGATGTGGGCGACATGAAGTTGGCCGAGACGAGGAGCTGATCCCTGAGGATTCCTACCGGCAGTGCATCCAGGTTTGGCAGAGAATGCTGGAAAAACGTGTTAGATTCCAGGGGGATTTATTACTTCAAGGGGAAACTTGTAGTTTGGATATGAAATCCTTCATGACACCAGTCCTGGAACTTTTCTGACACACATCATATGTCAGATTGCAGTGAAAAGTCAAGGTCTGAGGCAGAGTGGGCAGGAATAATCATTTGAAAAGCTTTCACATAAGATTATGGAGAGATCACATGTGAGAGTCTAAAACTAAGCCATAGGTCAACAAACATCATTTTCATGACAATTATCAAGATTTTTTCATATATTTACTAGGGATTTAACGATAACGGCCATACCGTGATATCGCGATATTAAAACTGCCACAATATATCGTTGTCGTCATGTCACGATATTAAAAGCAGCACATCTGTTAAAAAAGAGTTGATTTCCATTTGTGCAGTTCTAGAACCCTCTTGTGGCTAGTTTTTTAGTGCAGTTAAATTTTCACAAGGCATGTTTTGGCTCTTCTATGTTTAAAATCCACGCTAATGGTTAGATGAAGGGGAACGTTATATATGCTTGTGAAGTGAGTCAATATGTGGAGGAACTCAATATGTGTGTGCATTAGCAAGTGAGTGCCTCAATATTAAGTGTTATTAGAGATTGTAGGTTGTTTATATGCATTAGCACAATGGTGTGTGTGTGTTTTTTGAGTATGAGCTCATTATTTTACAAAATTGTGACCTTTTTTTTTGTATCATCAACCTCCCCACAATATTGTGATAATTATCGTATTGTGACCTTCATATTGTGATAATATTGTATCGTGATGTTTGGATATCGTTACATCCCTAGTATTTACATGTATATTTAAAGCAGTGGTTCTGGGTTCGGTGAGTCAGTCTCAAGGGTTCGGCGAAAATCAATACACACACCCGACTCGTGATTCATGATGATAGGGGCGTATCATTGGATGCAGGTGATCAAGCTACATTTGCTTGGGAATTTGGAGCTCAGTAGTCGACTTGTGACTGTTGGGATAGTACGTCGTGTGATTTTTATTTTTTTTTGTAATCCAAAAAGAAGAGACAGTCCTCCAATAAATACGACCACATAAGCTGCTTTGAAAAGGTGCTAAGTGTTGCATGTTTTAGTTTAGCGACCTCTATCGACCATGTTAAATAGCGCAAAAATAGTCAGATGAATATGTGAAACATGAATTCACATCATTTGCATGCTATACCCTTTGAAAGGCAGAAACGGTAGAGATAGGCCAATACGGGTTTTTTCAGGGGCGATACCGATGCCGACCGGTTATTGGTAGTCAAGGATGCGATAACCGATATTTGGAGCCGATATTCATTTTTTTCTATTCTTTGTTGTAATGTCTTAAAGCATGTTTATTGAACAACTTTTCAAAATGTAGAAGTTTTTATTTATTTATTTATTTAATGTTAGACAATATACATCCTTTTAAATTTCTAACAATATGTTCAGGGAGCTCCCAAGGTTATCAGTACATCTCAAAGGTTAAATGGCAACTTAAACAAGTAAATACCATAACTCTCTATAGTTTTCTACAGTAAATATTTATTTTTCCAAAATTAAAAAATACATGAAAATCTTAAACTTTCACATTTCAACAAAACAACAACAAAGAAAAATAAAGGTTCTCAGGGTCAGCAGCATCTCTTATAAAATTAACTGAAAATTTAAATAAATATAAATATTTCCCTGAGATTAAAATGGTTTTAGATTTACTTTATATAGGCGGTCAGATTTAAAAAAAATATTTATTTTTAAAGGCCTATCCCTGAAAAACGGATATGAATTCAGCATTGTCGTGATGTAACATTGACCCTCATTACTCAAGTTCTTCCCCACTTTGTAGTTTCAACACATCAAGTAAATTCCAAAAAATGGGCTTGCATCTCATACAAAGCTAAAACCGCATCAGCTGTCATCCTCAGAGCAGTTGAGGAACAAACCGCTTCAATTAATTTGACAGAAACTCCTCAAACTAGAATTGTTTTGTTTTCAGGCACACTTTGAGACGGATGGCTTTGTCACACACACTAAAAATACATTTCTGGGTTTTAAGCGACACAGCTACACATACATACACAGTGGTCGCTTTGAGTGCTCGCTGGGAGGTTGCCGTCACCATGGAGGAGAAAAGAAAGGAGGAAAATGTTTCCTACGCTACCGTGGCCAGCCACAAATCCGCCGACAGAATACTGAATTTCAAGTCAATACATGACTGCTAAGACGCTCACATATTAGAAGCTTTTTGCATATCAAATCAAGAAGAACAGCGACCCAATCGGAGTAAAGCATATTTACATTTTGGATATTAATGAGGAAGTCGACTGTCTTTTATCACAGGCAAGACCAACTAAAATAGCGTAAAAAATGGCATCAACCCAAATGATCAAACCTGATAAAAGGACATCAGCGATAATTTTTTTCTTTCTTTCTTTTTCCTTTCTTTCTTTTTTAAAATTTTTCTTTTTTTCTTTTTTTTTCTGGAAAGCTCTGTATGATTCATTCGGTCATTTTACCAATTTGACATGACATCATCATTGCTCTCATTTTTTTCCCTTTTTGTTGTTGTCTTTTTCCTGCTCAAGCCACATGTAACTGGTCAAGATGTGCAGCGAGGTCTGTTGATCCACACTAAGCAGAAGGGGGAAGCGGGAGGCAACAGTGAGCACACAATTTGGTGCGAGGGACAGACGAGTGTGAGAGAGCATAGCGACATAGAGAGAGGTCAAAAAACAAATTAAAAATTGGATACATTTGAAAATGAATACATAATTTGAGGGCAGAGTGCAGACCTTGAAAAATTAAAATTTCATATCAGGCAGGCTCCATAAGCAACTTGAATTAGGCATATGCATACTGATGTTTTATATCATGTGCTCTGTAAAGTGCTTTGTTGCAGCTGTTATGAATGTGCTATAAAAAATAAAGTATAAAGAGTCACTTCAGTTAGAGGAGAAAAGACAATCAATGGAATTTGATGTTAATGAGTGTTCAAGGGTTGCTGCTTCTACAATAGTTAAACAAAAAAACTTTGGTGACCCTTTTTTAATCATGTTACAATTTATTTCATAGCAATCTGAGTATGTGCATTAAAAAAATCTAAATAAATGATGTATACTGTATTTCATATACAGTAAACACCCCTCCATCGCAGGTTCTAGGTTCCGCTAATTTGCAGATGTTTTTTATTTTTTTCAGTGTATAACGCTTTAGTTTGCCTTATGTTTATTTTGGGTTTGATTTCACCATTCGATGGCAGTGTAGTGTTACATTTAACACTACAATTTTAAAAAGAAGAATGAAAAGAGGAAGTATTTCAAGCTCAGCCTAACTTTTGCTGAGGATTATTGAATGTGAAATCCTATTTAATGCTTTTCAGGCCAACAACAAACTATGGATCTTGGTTCATGTTGCAATGCACATCTTTTCGCATGATTATTGACTTGTAGGGATGTAACAATAACGACAATATTGTGATATTGTGATATTAAAATTGCTACAATATATCTTTGTCATCATGTCACAATATTACAAGCAGCACGTCTGTTAAAAAAAGAGTTGATTTCCATTTGTGCAGTTCTAGCACCCTCTTGTGGCTAGTTTTTTAGTGCAATTGAATTTTCATAAGGCATGTTTTGGCCCTTCTATGTTTAAAATCTACGCTAATGGTTAGATGAAGGGGAACGTAATATATGCTTGTGAAGTGAGTCAATATGTGGAGGAACTCAATGTGTGCGTGCATTAGCAAGTGAGTGCCTCAATATTAAGTGTTATTAGAGATTGTAGGTTGTTTATATGCATTAGCACAATGGTGTGTGTGTGTGTTTTTTTTAGTATGAGCTCATATTTTACAATATTGTGACCTTTTTTTTGTATCATCAACCTCCCCACAATATTGTGATAATTATCGTATTGTGACCTTCATATTGTGATAATATTGTATCGTGATGTTTGGATATTGTTACAAAGTCGGGTTGATTTCCATTTGTGCAGTTCTAACACCCGCTGGTGGCTATTTTTATTTTATTTTTTAGTGCCGTTCAACTTTCACAAGGCATGTTTTGGCCCTTCTATGTTTAAAGTCCACGATAATGGTCAGATGAAGGGGAATGTAATATGCTTGTGAACAGAGTCAATATGTGTAGAAACTCAATGTGCCTCAATATATACATTTTATTTCTATTTTTTTTAATATAAAATGTGTTTATTTTTATATTTTTCATTTCGGTAATGTACAAAAGCAAACTATTGTGTGTGGGTTTTCTTTTTAGTACGAGATATTTTTTTTTACAATATTGTGACCTTTTTATGTATCGCCAACCTCCCCAATATATCGTGATAATTATCGTATCGTGATAATTATCGTGATAATATCGAAATTTTGATGTTTGCATATCGTTACATCCCTATTGACATATACTGTGAGATGATAAGTTAGTTTGGGAACATGAGGGATTGTTATACTCTAACATTGTACAATATTTTTTGTCTTACTCAAAATACTATGCTTTTAAATGTGCATTATTTTTAATGTTTGTGTTAAAAGACCTTCAAAAAAGTAGGGCTGGGTATCAATTGATTCAATTTCAATTCACAAGAATTCAGTTAGATTAGATTACGATTTTTCCCAATTCGATTTACTTCAATCCGATATTGATTCCATTTCTATTGTTCGATATATTTTTTAAACCCAGCCCTAAAAAAAAAGTGTATTTATTTATTTGTATTTATTTTTTATTTTGCATTTTACATATCGTGGGTGTGGTCTGAAATGTAACCACTGTGATGGAGGGGGCTTCACGGAAGTGTTGTTTTTTTTTAAAATGAATCTTACATATAATTTGGTGCAACACAATATTGAGGACCCCTAGTGAATTGCAAAGAACCATCTGTCAAAAAACTGGTGAAAATTCCATGTAGTTTAAACTAGTGTTGTTCCGATACCGATACTGGTATCGGCAGAGGCCTGCATTAACTGCATTAAAACAGTGGTATAGGTATCGTTGAGTACTAACAAATAACACGCCGATACCATTAATTCTGACGCTAATATAGGACTTTGGATGCAGCATCTTGTGCCTTGCTCATGCACGATGTTTACTGATGTGTGCCATGTTCACTGCATGCCGAGCTAAGATATCCTACTAGCCTTTAAATGCTCTGAACCAATGGCAGGACAGCTTTTTCATGTTGAGAAAAAAAACAACTTAGGTATGGTATCGGCATCGGCCGATACTGCAAAGCTGGGTGTCGGAATCGGTTTCAGGGGCCAAAAAACGGCATCGGAACAATACTTGTTTAAACCCAACCCAAAGGATAGCCAGAGAAAACAATTCCATGTTTACGTTGATGATGATGTCTTGGTGATTGTCCAAACTTTCCGCACATGCAGACGTCTCTGCGTGGAGCTTTGCAAAGCTCGCCACGGGGCTCTTACATGCCAAGCTTTCATGTGTATTTAGACGAGAGAATGAAGCCGCGCGAGCCGAGTCAAGGCCGAGTCGGCTTGCATTAAAATGGACTCTTTGGAGAAGAGCGTGCAACTCTCTGGAGAGCTAATTTGTATTGAGGGGAGGGTGGGATGCGTTGGTCTATGCACGAATCCTTTTCATCATCGTTTTATATCTGATGTTCATCAGCCAGGGTGGAACGTTGGCTGCTTGTCAATGAGAAGTTGTTGTTTATCTTGTGAACCCAACAAAGTACACCATTTCACATGTAAGCAGTTTAAAAAAAAAAAGAAAAGAAAATATGTAGTGTATTTCTTCGCTGGCGTATTAGGGCCACGTGGGGCCACATTTAAATGTGGTTTTTTTTTCAGAGGGGGAGAGGGTAAGAAAAAAACTCGCAAATTTGCCACTTTGCAGGAATTTGCATAGCTATAGCCGGGCTACCAGGGGTCCACTTTGCCCATTGAAATGAACGGCGGGCGTCCAGGGGTCGAATTCCTCCATTGGTTTGAATGGCCGGGCTACCAGGGTTCAATTCCCCCATTGGAACACTGTTTATAAAATGAAAAGGCAGGATGGAGACGGATTCATTCTTAAATTTTACTCGTCATACACGACAGCTCGAGCGACAACACTTCCTGATCCCCTATCAGCTGACTAACACTAACCAATCAAAAGCTAGCATACTTTAGGTAAATGAAAGTGAATGACGGAGAGCAGCAGATTCGACACATCAACTTAGCTACTTCTACAAAAAAAAAAAATGAATGTGTAGATAATAATTCTGTAAATATAGATTTTAACAAATTAACTTAAATGCTTGATCCTCAGGGTGTGGCCCTTCGCAAAGCGAGGCGTTTTGTCGCTGGCAGTACCCAACACTTCAAAGTGCGAATGCTTAACAGGATATGGTTGATCTCTGCTAAAGCAATTACTATCTCTTTATTAGAAATCCCGACCGAAAAGTATTGGCAGAAACTTGTGTTAAATTTGTTTAATTTAATTTGACACGCCCCCTTTCAATTTTGTACAATTGTGTACAAACACATGGGACAGACAGGAGGTGGATTCACGGTGAATGGTTAAAATAATAAAAAGTACATTCAATTATAGTTGTAAATAACATTAATCTAATGGCTATAACGTTCTAACAATAATGTTAATCCGACCACTAACTAATACTGGCTAACTTACTAGCTCATAGCAGGGAGTCATTGTAGCCACTTGTTGATTTGCTGTAATTGTGTGTGAAGTTGTTTTTCCATCAAAAAGATGAGAGAAAATTTATACAAAAAATATACAGGGTTAAAATGATTTATCCTGACTAAAACGTTGACAGTTTTTTTTTTTACTAAAACTTGACGAATAAAATTATGTTTTCTTGGACTAAAATAGAGACAAAAATGCTAGATTTATAGGACACTAAAAATGGACTAAATATGATTAGGTTGACTAACTATGACAAAAACCAACAAGCGGGATTGACTGAGATTAAAATTAAAATTAACATTAGCACAAACATCTGAGTTGTGTGCTATGTGTATTTCTTGTAAGTTTTTTTCTTGCAGATCTGCCACTTTATAAACTCGCAAATTTGGCACTTTACAAACAAAAAATTAAAATGTAAAAGTTACTTACATCGATGTTTCTGCATTTGGCAATTTATTATTATATTATATTATTAGTATGGGATTTTTTTTAATAGGTTTTAGGTGAACTAATGAATACACAAACACTCACACGCACGCACGCACACACACACACGCACATACACATACTCACCCACATAGAAAAAAAAAGAAATAATAATTTATATATATATATATATATATATATATATATATATATATATATATATATATATAAATAAATAATAATTTTTTTTTTAAAAAAGGAGAGCAATGATGACATGTCAAATCAGATGAACAATACTGCGCTCTCCAGGAAAAAAAAAAATATATATATATATATAAAAGTTTTTTTCCTCATAATATTGCCCCACCCTCTAAAAATATGCATTTGCATGTGGCCCTAATATGCCGTTGTAATTTCCACCTCTCCATATCAACAGTATCTAAAGTTTTAAAAAATGAAAATGATACATTTTGTAATTGAAAAAAAAACAGTTGTTTTGCATTGTTTGCCCTTGGCGAGGTCCAATCCCGAGTTCTGCACAGTAGGTTTACTTGACCACACGTTCCCACGGTTCTCTCAGGCTGTGTGATATATGAAAACACACTGTGGGAGGTTTATTAATCACTTAAGCTTTTAGAGTCGCGGGATACCAAATCCTCTCTTGCTTTTGTACTCAGCCCACCTCCATCTTTTTCATAGAAGTCATTCCTTGGAAACACAAGGCCGTGTTGAAATGATGTCCACTGTAAGAAGACCTTTGACACCCAGGAGTGACCCACATATTGTGCAAATTAACAAGAAAGTGGGAGGAGTGCGACAATGTGACACGGCTTGTTTCACTTCTGCACAGACACAACAGCAACGCCCCCCCCCCCCCCCCTCCTCAACTTCAACCTTGCCGTCTACCTCTCGCTTAAGACCATATATGGTCGCGAGCGTTCCCACGTTGATCCCCGCCGAGTTAAGAGCGCCTGTGTTTGGTTGCTGTACAAAACGCTTGCAGCTGTGAAAGCCGCGCTAAAAATAACCCATCTGTTTCTCCTCCTCCTCCTCTTCATCCTCATCTTGTTTTGTCAAGTGGGACCTTTCCTTTTCTTCTCGGATTTAGACTTTGACGCTTGCTCAACTTGATCAGCCTCTTTCATGCCCGCCGCTTTAGCAATTTTCCCGACAATCGAAGCGGAATGCATGCGGGAGCAGAGGCCGTCTCTGGCCTTTTAAATGGCTTTGCTCACCTTTTAAACATCCCCTCCCTGCAAACTCACTCTTACCAGAAGAGAGGCTTTATCATGTGTGATAAAGCAACTCGGGTCTGGGAGGAATCAGCCCTTGCATGCTTGTTGCATGAGGTCACTGTGTGCTAATGGAGAACCTCCTACAGACTTCAGACACAAAAGCACTATTGCCTCCTCTTCTCTTTTTTTACTTGCTAATACACACAAACACTCGCACGCATACACACAAGCATAAAGGCTGCATGTTGATTCTACAAACTTTACCAGAGTTTAGCCACAGCAATGAAAGAAGTTTGTTAAAGTCGTTTTTCAATCGACTCGAGCCTTTGTGGTTGAATTTCAAAGACTGACTTTGCAATAATTGTTATTGCATAGATGTGAGTGCGTTCGTTTCGTCAGCTCAAAGCGAAACAGAACTTGAAGCTTCTTGTTTGATAAAAAATTTGCGCTAGAACAAAATGAAAAGAAGTACGATGATATGTAAGTAAGAAGTATAATGCTATGTAAGCAAAAACTGCAGTGTTACGTATGCAGGAAGTAGTTGCATGGTAGGCATGTCATAAGAAAGCATAGTGATGATGTTTTGAGCAGGTACTACAGGTAGTGACGGGAAAATGAAGCTTCATGAAGCACTTGCAACATTTTTGGACTCCCCTAGATGGTGCTCTTGATTTAAATATAAAGGCTAGTGCAAAGGAAATTGATTACATTTCCACTGCATCGTTCACCCAAGAGTGCCATCTAGAGGAGTCAAAAAATATCACAAGTGCTTCATGAAGCTTAATTTTCCCATCACTAACTACAAGTACTGTATACAAGCAGGTAATGTACAGTCGTGGTAGGTAAGCAGAGTTTTGTGGCTTGTAGTAGTTCGGTATAGTATATTGCAACATAAACAGGAAGTGGTGGCGTTTCTGGCCACTACTTGGGTGGGTGACTAAGGCTAATGAAGCCCCACCTGCCGTTGCTTACCAAACATAGCCAAACGGCCCACAGAGGATACAAGTACAAAATGTTTATTACTGTACAGTATTCATCTTTTATTCTGCTTTGGTATTACACAACAACAGTGTCAAGTAACGCAACGTAAAGTTCGTAAACTCTCTATATAGCAGCAAAAGTGTGGAAATGTCCATGTGGAGTAAACATTATTGACTGGCAAATACGGTCAAACAACAAATTTGCAAGTACGTTCAAACATACTTACAAATATGTTTAAAAATACTTGCAAATACGTTTAAACAATAGTATACGTTTCAACGTACTGGTACGATTAAATGTACTTTCAAAAATGTTCGAGCATATTTGCAAATACACTGAAACATACTTGCAAATATGTTTAAATGTACTTGCAAGTATGTTCGAATGTACTTAGAGGCTAAATGCTAAAAACTTTGCATTTTCCCCATAATGTTGTGGGGTATTGACTTGCGCATGCGCATACCCCGTGGCATTGTGGGAAAAAATGCTGAACAGAACTCATGCACACATAATAATAAATCATAAAAATATTGATAACATTTTATTAATTTATTAAATTTTCGGTATAATGTAGTCAAAATTCATATATATATATATATATATATATATATATATATATATACAGTATATATATATATATATATATATTAAGGGTGTTATAAAAAATAGATTCGCACAATTCTTAAATCGATTCGATATGCGGCCGAATCGATTTTTAAACATCAATTTTTTTTAATGGAAATATTCAACAAAACATCTTACTTAGGGTTAGAATTTACACATTAAGCATGGAAGAATGTTATATTAATGGAACATTAGGCCTTAATATTTTATTTCAGTGCTGTTCAAACATGAAACAGACTGCAACCTGAATTTTCAGATAAATACATTTTCATACAAATCTTACTGTGTACATGTACAAGTTTACTGATTAGTATTTTCTAAAAAATAAAAAAAATAATAAAAAATCGCAATAATCAATTTATAGATTCGTATCTGGATTAATCGAATCGTAACCTATGAATCGTGATACCAGGTACCAGGCAATTCACAACCCTAATATATATATATATATATATAAATATAAAACACTTTTTTTAGTAGTAGTAAATTTTTGGGGGGCGGCTTGGCTCAGTGAAAGAGTGGTCGTCTCCCCTCCGTGGGGTTGTGGGTTCCATCCTCACCCCTGGTGACCACGTCGAAGTGTCCTTGAGCAAGACACTAAACCCCGATTTGCTCCCAGTGGACCTGGCAGCGCCCTGCTTGGCAGCAGCCAACAACATGTATGTGAATGGGTGAATTTAAGGCATTGTAAAGCGCTTTGGGCACCATATTGTGTAGAAAAGCGCTACATAAAAAGCATTCAATTCAATTTTTAGCATTTAGCCTCTAAGTACATTCAAACATACTTGCAAGTATGTTTAAACGTACTTACAATACATTCATATTACTTTTTAACGAATTTGCAAGTTTTTAACATTTAGCCCACAAGCACGTTTGAACGTATTTGGCAGTCAAAAATGTTTACTCCACAGCTGGCAGTTAGATGCTTCTGTAGTATAGCTAAGTAGACTGATATAGTATGAAACAATCAAAGGTCTCAGTACATCCAAATCCAAACGTTTCTACTGTTTTATTTATAACAGGTGAAAACGAGTGACATCGTTATAAGTTTGACATCTAACAGTACTCTTAACTTGAGTGTAATGTTTGGCTACTCTCCCCAGCTCTACTAAGTACTGTCATATGTATGGTGCTGTGTTTGCAGTGGTATATAAGAAGGAAGTATTATCGTGTGGATCGTGGAAGAAGGCATTGTAGTGTATGTGAGCACTGAGCAGGAAGTACAGGTGTACGCACACCGCGTTTCAGACAATGAACTGTCAGAGTGAATATTCAAGCTGGCCTGAGACAGTGGTAACCATGGCAACACACAGAGCAAACGTACAAGAATTATGATTGTCTCTGCAGCGGGCATACTACCGGGCGGGACCTTCTGTATCAAAATGCACATCAACCCCCCGCCAAAGACAAGCTGGCACAGGCCCATCAGTACCCTTGGCTGGTGTAACATCAACACCGCCGTTGCACAGCTAATGAGAGACGCTAGCTGCACGCACATGCCGAGCCTTTACTTGCTGTGCCACTTGCTTCGTGTTTTCGGGATTCTTACGAAAGGAGGACGAGGTCTTGCACAGAAGAGCCTGTTACCTTTGATTATAGTTACTCAGAAATGTCAGGGTATTGGCAGACTGTACTGGACTCAGGCTTCACTGTTTTTTCAAAAATGCAGGCAGCACAGCATCGTTTTACTTCAATTTTGTTGTATTCATCCATTCATTTTCGATAAGGTCAAGCGTGAGATACTGATTATATTGATTAATAATTTGATTTCAGGGAAAGAATAGAACGATCCGTTTAACTAAGTTAACCAATTGTAGCAAAAATATTGTTTTCCCAGTATGTGACTTGGGCCATTATTTTAAGAGAGTGACTACATGAACAAAAATAGATAGATGCCACTATTTTTTTTTCCTGAATGTGGTTCAGAAAATGGACGGATGAATGGATTAAACACGATAAAAAAAGCATTCAATGAATCTAGTAATTATACATTGTTTATGTAATGGTGTTATTTTTTGAGAAATTGCTACGTTGAAGCATTATGTTAAAGCTGATAAGGCAAATAGTTTAGGATTAGGATTTATTTATTTATTTTAGGGTTTGGGGGAGTCCACTGCAAGGTTATTCTAGTTAATGAAAACTAACGAAATAACTAAAACAAAAATTCCCCAAAACTTTTTCTTAACGAAATAAAATAAAAATGAAAATGCTTTTTAAAAAACGAAAACTAACTGATAAAACTATCAATAATTGTAGGAAAAATGGTCAAAGACTTCTTTGGTAATATATTTAATACATGACCCTTTGGGGTTGATTTTAAATGTGATTTAAAAAAAAAATGTATGAGATTTATATAGCGCTTTTCTAGACGCTTTACAATGGAATGGATAAATTATTCATGCACTCACACATTCTCACTGTGGTGGCGGTAAGCTACTTAAGTAGCCACAGCTACTAAGCGTGGTTGCCAGTATGCGCCTACGGCCCCTCCGACCACCACCAAACGTTCACACGTTCCATACATCAGTGTGAGTAGCACTATTAGCGCTATTAACCGGAATAAGGACGTTTGAAAGTGTGTCACACAGAAGTGACGTCATCTAGCAGCAGCCAATAGAAAAGCAGCTTCAGATGATGTCGCTCTTAGGCAACAATTTTACGTCCTTGACTTTTGGCTCCAATGGCTCGGCCGAAATGCAACGCTAGGTAAGAAATGTGTTACTTTTTTCATTTTACTATGGTGTTTATTAAATATTGCACACAAATAATACATTTTTTTTAAACGAAAACTTATACTGAAACTAACTAAAACTAAACCTTTATAACTAAAACTAATAAAAACTAACAAAACCACCCTGAAAACAAATTAAAACTAACTAGATTTAAAAACTCAAAATGAAATAAAAACTAACTAAAATGAAAATTCCAAAACTATCATAACCCTGTTCCACAGCCCTGAATTCCATTAGAATAGATGCAGCCATCCAGTGAGCAGCAGATGAATCACGTATTCAGATTCAGAACCAAAACAAGAACAATCTGTAGTAAGCTGATCATACTTGAGAGCCTAATATGATTTTTGTTTCTGAAACTGAATTATTGCGCTCCACAATGTTATTAAGAAAAATAATGTTATTATTTTAGCTGTAAATGTATTTATGTGATTGCACACGAGAAATTTATAATTCCAGTAAATGCCATGGGCCACTAAAAAAACGGTAGGTTGGCCACAAATGGCCCCCGGGCCATAGTTTGACACTTTTTGACACAACTTTGCCTCTTGTGCAAAAGTTAGCAAAGATAGACCCCAGCTGACCCTACTGATGACAAACGCTATAGAAAATAACTCTAGTATAAACAATCCTGGTGTTTGAAAATGTTGCTTTTGTCCCTATTGGCCAATGTGCAGGTGCTGCACGTGTCCCTCGTGCCAAGTGTGTTCAAAACAACTGGAACAGTGGAAGTGACACCTTTCAGCCCATGTTTCTATTCCCCCGCATCAAAATAAGCCCCTTAAAAAACACTCTTGTCTGCTTGCTGGCACATTCCTTCATTTTATTTCTCCCACCTCGACTATGTATTTATTCCGCCGTCGTCTTCATTTGCTTTTTTTGGTCAGTGGACGATGAGATGCGCGTTGGAGCTTCCGCTGTCTGCATTCGATACGATAGCAGAGCGTGACCATGAATGAGTGTTAGTGGGAAAATAAGTTTGCCAAAACATAAACACGCCCGATAGGAAATAATGGAAGTTAATCTGTTCCAGAGAGGTACAGAAACTTTTTAACCCTGGAGAACCCACGGGGTCAAATTTGGCCCCTATAAATTCTGCTACTCAAATAACAAAGACCTTTATTTTTTTTCCCAGCAGTGATTTTGTCCCTGTGTTCTTGTTTCAATTGGCTAAAGTGAAAGTGTGTTTGTACATTCAAAATCCAGTTCTAAAATGCAACAAAAAAAATACATTGTTCAATGTAGCTGTGTATTTGATTGATTATTTTCTTAAATTCTAAATAGTTTACTGACAGTTTTTGTTATTCTGATTTTTCGAAATGATACCCCTAAATCCCAAAAGGGTCAAATTTCGCCCTAATCCTAAATTAGGGAATAAAGGGTTAAAATTGAAAAAACATATATTTTGGTGTTCAGTGAACTAATAGCAGTCATTTGATGTATAATTCATAATTTTCCAAAGAAGAAAAGGGTTCTTGGGTTCTCTAGGGTTAAAATAGCATGTGTCCAAAAATGATTTTTGTTGACACAGTGTTGTCATTGACGATTAGCATTCAAATAGATGCTGATGTGGTCCACCACAATGTTTTGTGGGTCCATGTTTTGTCCCGGGAGTCTTGCAATGTATTATTTCCGCTGATATGCTTTGATTGTTGCCTGTTCACTGGATTTATTTAAAAAATAACTCGCGATACTTTAATTTAAAATGAAACTGCAGCCTTTAATATGGTGAACCTAAGACAGACTGCATATCCCCACCAGGCCAGGTCTATATCCAGATCTTATCATCGCATTTGTCAGGGACGTTAATAAAAAAAAATAAAAAAATAAAAAAATCCATCTCCTGACAGCGGTGGCTTGTGGTTTGGTTGATGAACTACAAACACGATCATTTGTCGCCCAGGTGGAGGCGATGCTTTTATAGGAAAATCTTGACGGTGTTGTTTAACTCAGAGGAGAAAATGTCAAACTTATTTCCGCCGGAGGGAATTGAGAACGCCAAGTGCGAGGGTGAGTTGTAAATTGCCAAGATGGCCTCTGTAATAAATGAGACACATTGGAATCTTTTTATGTGCGCACAATAAGAAAAGATATGTTCTTCTCTTGATTATGGGGACGTCGGCCATTATCTCTGAGTACAAACTGCACAAATAGCGCTCGTAATGTGTGCATTTTTGGGGTAATTATAGTAATTACCCAAGCAGGCTGAATATGAAAACATATATCGTGGAAACAGGAGAAGGGAAAAAGGGAGATATTAAAGCCTTTTTGCGTGCCTGGAGGCTCCACATAATTTCCATCTCTTTCAAAATATCCCACTAATTGTGTTTCACAGCGAATATTCCGCCCAGCAGCACACAAAAGAGGAGGTAATATATTCCCCAATAACTATTCGTGCCTATTATACATTTATAAAGATGACCATATGGGTGAAACTCTGACGACAACAGGAAATAGGACTTTAATAGTTTTAACATCGATATTGCCCTTTTTCCAATACATTTTTATATTTGCTTTTCTTGGGTTGATTTATTACAGTTTGTACTTTTGTCCATGTTATCTGCCGCAGTCAACAAACACACTCTTTTGATTAATCAATATCAATCTGCGGGAAGGAACTGTGATCGCTTAAGTAGCCACCAAAGCTTTTAGCCCAGAAGGGAGGCAAGACAAGGTTCATCTTTATTGGAGGCAGCCTTCATTGGAGAGACGTCTGCTCGTTTAAATCCCGTTTGATGACTATATTTGCTCACATCTTTGTATGAACGCGGCTTGTTTTCTGACTGCCAAGTACAACCGAGCACAAAGAATGTTTGTTCTTGTCAATAAGTCTACCAGAGAAAAATATCAAATATTCGTTATTTACATCAGGTGGGTTCTTTCAAGTGTGTCCATTTTAAAACTTATTCACAGCCTAACACAAAAAGGGCCAGATAAAAGAACCAATTATATTATAAGAATGATTTTTTTTTCTCCCAGAAAAGAATTTTTTTTTGTTTGAGCAACAAAATAGTCATCATAAAAAAAAAATCTAGTTTTTCTGTCACGGCTTGAGAAAGGAGGACCCAGATGCAGAGAGGAAGGCGAGCCAGGGCAGGGATGCGGATAACTTAGATTTAATAATAGTAATAAATGAAAACACAAAATCACGCACACAGGCGGACAAAAGGAAACACAAACTCACGCACACAGGCGGATAGCAAACAAACACAAAAGCATGCACAGTGGCAGCAAAAAGGTAAGTCATGGAGATCAGCAGCTGGTTCTCGGATAAGCGTTTACCAGTCGGGTCAAGTGAGTAGTGTCACAGAGGAATATCCCGACACTCCTTGCTGTTTCTCTCAGGCTTTTAACTTGGCCTGATGAGCTAACGGGTTACAGGTGAGTGTGGTGGGCTCCGCCCACCAGCTGTCTCCCCAGCAACTGCAACTGAAACAGCACAGCTGATACTAATCATGACAGTACCCCCCCATCAACGAACGCCCCTAGGCGGACCACCTGGCAGAGAAGGATGTGACGAATGGAAGTCGCGAACCAGTGACTGGTCCAGAATCCAGGAGCGGGGGATCCACTGGCGGTCCTCGGGGCCGTACCCCTCCCAGTCGACCAGATACTGCATCCCCCTGCCGCGCTTACGAGAGTCCAGTATGGCCCTAACCGTGTAGATAGGCTGCCCGCTGACGACCCGGGGAGGTGGTGGGGGCGCGGCCGGCGGGCACAATGGGCTGGCCGAGACCGGCTTGAGCAAGGACGTGTGAAAAACTGGGTGTACCTTGAGCGTGGGTGGCAGGTTGAGCCGAACTGCCACCGGGTTGATCACGGAGTCGACCTCAAACGGGCCGACAAACCGAGGCCCCAGTTTCTTGGAGCTCCCTGCCAACTGCAGGTCCCGGGTGGAGAGCCAAACTCTCTGACCCGGTCGGTAGGATGGTGCCGGAAGCCGGTGCCTGTCCGCGAGCCGCTTGTTGCGGTCCGAGGTGCGGCACAGGGCCTTCCTGGTGTCCTGCCAAACCCTGCGAGCCCGGCGGAGGTGAGTATGGACCGAGGGGATGGCCACCACGCCCTCCTGGCAAGGAAACAAGGGGGGCTGATAACCACAGGCCGCGTGGAACGGGGACAACCCTGTGGCAGAACATACAAGAGTGTTGTGGGCGTATTCGACCCACGGGAGGTGGGACGCCCACGAGGAAGGGTGCTGATGGCATACGCATCGGAGCGCCGACTCCAAGTCCTGGTTGGCCCGCTCCGTCTGCCCATTAGATTGGGGATGGTGGCCTGAAGACAGGCTAGCCGTAGCCCCCAAGGACTTGCAGAAGGCCTTCCACACCCGGGACACGAACGAATTGAGGCCCCCTGTCGGAGACGAGGTCCACTGGTATCCCGTGGATCCTAAAAACGTCCTTTATCAGGACATCAGCTGTTTGCAGCGAGGTGGGCAATTTAGGCAGGGCGATAAAGTGGGCCATTTTTGAAAACCGGTCCACCACTGTCAAGATTACCGACTGCCCGTTGGAAGGAGGTAGCCCGGTGACGAAATCCAACGCCACATGCGACCAAGGACGGTGGGGAATGGGCAGGGGACGGAGCTGGCCGGATGGTTTCAGGCGAGAGGACTTATTACGGGCACACGCCGCGCAAGACGCGACATAGTCCTCAACGTCCTTGCGCAGCCCGGGCCACCAAAATCTCTGCGCCACCAGGGACAGCGTGCGACCCACCCCTGGGTGACATGCCACCCTCGATGCGTGCCCCCACTGCAGCACCTCTGGCCGGAGGTGAGTGGGCACGAACAACTTATCGCCAGGGCACGCTACCGGGGTCTGCCTGCCGTCAGCTGCCTCCACCACCCTCCGCTCAACCTCCCACTGGAGAGCTCCCAATACTCTGGACTCCGGCACAATCGGTCCGGGTAGAGACCCCTCGGCGGCCGGACCGTGCAAGCGGGACAGGGCATCCGGCTTGGTATTCCGGGATCCAGGTCGGTAGGTAATGAAGTAATTGAAACGCGTCAAGAACAGGGCCCAGCGTGCTTGGCGGGGATTCAGTCTCCGAGCGGACCGTAAGTATGACAAGTTTTTATGGTCCGTGAAAATTTGGAAGGGTTCCGCCGCGCCCTCCAGCCAGTGCCGCCACTCCTGCAAGGCAAAAATTATGGCCAGCAGCTCACGGTTGCCCACATCGTAATTGCGTTCTGCCTGGTTGAGCCGACGAGAGAAGAAAGCGCAGGGATGCAGCCTCTGGTCAACCGGGGATCGTTGGGACAACACCGCCCCCACTCCTGTCTCTGAAGCGTCAACCTCGACGACAAATGGAAGAGTTTCGTTAGGGTGTGTCAAGACCGGTGAACGTGAAAACAATGACTTCAATTTAACAAAGGCGGCCTCAGCCTGCTGAGTCCAAATAAACTGAGTTTTTGTAGATGTAAGCCTTGTCAGAGGTTCCGCTTTCAAGCTATAATCGCGGATGAACCGACGATAGAAGTTAGCGAACCCCAGGAATCTCTGCAAGTGTTTTCTAGACGTGGGTGTTGGCCACTCGACCACGGCCTGGATCTTGGCCGGGTCAGCCCTCAATTGACCTCTTTCCACAATATACCCGAGGAACTGGACCGAACGGGTGTGAAATGCACACTTCTCTGCTTTCACGTACAGCCGGTTTTCCAGCAGTCGCTCCAGAACCAGCCGAACGTGTTGCTGATGTTCTGCTAGGTCTCTGGAGAAAATCAAAATGTCGTCCAGATAAACAAAACAAAAATGATTAAGCATGTCACGCAAGACGTCATTGATAAAACACTGAAATACTGCGGGGGCGTTTGAGAGGCCAAAAGGCATAACTAAATACTCAAAGTGCCCAATGGGTGTTTTAAAAGCTGTTTTCCATTCGTCACCCTCCCTTATCCTAACCAGGTAGTAGGCACTACGAAGGTCCAATTTAGTAAACACCGTAGCAGAGTGTAAGGGAGCGAAGGCTGAATCCATCAGTGGCAATGGGTATTTGTTTTTAATTGTAATATCGTTCAAACCACGGAAATCGATGCAGGGGCGAAGGGTCTTGTCTTTTTTTTTTTCCACAAAGAAAAATCCTGCCCCTAGCGGTGACTTAGAAGGCCGAATAAGACCGGCAGCCAGCGATGTTGTGACATACTCCTTAAGGGCTTGGAGTTCCGGCTTAGCTATTTGGTATAGGCGTGTACTAGGCAGCGGTGCGCCGGTAAGCAATTCTATCGCGCAATCATAAGGCCGATGTGGAGGGAGAGATAAGGCCCGGTCTTTACTAAATACCTCCCGTAAATCGTGATATTCCGCTGGCACATTTTCCAGGTTAATTGATTCCCCAGTTGCCTTCGCTGGGCCACAGTGGTAGTCCACCGCTGACCGCAGGCAATGGGAGTGACAAAACAAGCTCCACCTCTCTAACCTAGGCCTGCCCCAGTTTATGTCTGGGTTGTGCCTGGCCAGCCAAGTCAGACCCAGGACCACTGGGGCTGACCGGGAGGGCATAATAAAAAACTGTCTAGTCTCCACGTGATTTCCTGATAAGCGCAGGTGTAGACCCTCTGTTCTATGGGTAATCACCCCCAAGAGGCGCCCATTAAGGTCATACATCTCCTTTGTTTTCTCGAGTCTAATCATCGGACATTTTAGGATGTTGACAATTTTCGGGTCGATAATACAATCATCCGCCCCCGAGTCCACCAACGCCGTCATTTTTACATTCACCCCACCCCAAGTCATTTCTCCCGACAGTTGTAGTCTTTTAGTGTCCAATGGACTGTTAGGGTCACATGCTCCTGGAGACTGAGAGTACTCACACTGGTTGTTGCGTTGGGGTTGAGTGGTTGCAGCTGGAACGGGTGCGATGTCCCGACGTCTATCCGGCCGCCTCCAACACGTGGCCGATTGGTGTCCGAGCCGACCACAATATTGGCACGCCTGATTTCTCCATCGGTTCCTGTGTTCCGCCGCAGGGAGCCGTCCTCCCCCCAGCTGCATTGGCTCGATACCATCTCCCGTCGGAGGGCGTCGCCACGAGGCGTCGGGAGGCGAGGCGCCGAAGAAGCGCCCCGCGGACGTGGTCGAAAACGGTGAAGCAGCCGTGTCTGCCTCCTTTGGTCGTCGGCCCTCCTCCCGCCGTCGCTCCCGCAATCTATTGTCCAAGCGGATGGCCAGGTTGAGGAGTTCTTCCAGACCGGACGTCTCATCCCGTGCTGCCAGCTCATCCTTGATTCGCGGGCTGAGTCCCCGCCGGAAGATACCACACAGCGCCGCCTCGTTGAAATGGCTCTCGGCGGCCAAAACCCGGAAGGAGATGGAGTACTCTGCCACGGACAAGTCGGCCTGTCGGAGGTCCAGCAGGCGGCTGCCCGCCTCCTTCCCTTTTACGGGGTGGTTGAAAACGTTCCTAAATTCCTGCAGGAAGGCAGAAAATGAAGCTCGGAGTTCGGGATTGGCTTTACTCACCGCCATCGCCCATAGCGCCGCCTGGCCGGAAAGTAGGCTCATTACGAAAGCGACCTTGGCGCCATCAGTCGGGAAGGTGTGCGGCTGTTGATCTAGAACCAGGCTGCACTGATGAAGGAATTGGTCGCAACCCCCAATTTGGCCAGCGTAGCGGGGAGGATGGGGAATATTGGGTTCCCGAGCTACAGCATTGCCAGCTGATTGGAACGCGGAGACGACAGGTGACGCCACGGCTGCACGCAAGTCCTCTGCTGCCGTGGATTCCGGCCTCTGCTCCACCTTCAAGGTGAGCGACCCGATCTGGGCGGTCAGCGTCGACAGTGCCTCCCTCAGCTCGCGGAAATATAGTTCGTGCTGTCCCAGTAAGCGCCCATGGCTGGC
Organism: Vanacampus margaritifer; assembly: GCF_051991255.1. NCBI lineage: Eukaryota > Metazoa > Chordata > Actinopteri > Syngnathiformes > Syngnathidae > Vanacampus > Vanacampus margaritifer. Next base: position 44,322,993 of record NC_135433.1, on the reverse strand, counting down.
CATGGCCTGGCACAGGCTGTTGGGATCTGCGGGGTCCATAACTGGTCGGGATATTCTGTCACGGCTTGAGAAAGGAGGACCCAGATGCAGAGAGGAAGGCGAGCCAGGGCAGGGATGCGGATAACTTAGATTTAATAATAGTAATAAATGAAAACACAAAATCACGCACACAGGCGGACAAAAGGAAACACAAACTCACGCACACAGGCGGATAGCAAACAAACACAAAAGCATGCACAGTGGCAGCAAAAAGGTAAGTCATGGAGATCAGCAGCTGGTTCTCGGATAAGCGTTTACCAGTCAGGTCAAGTGAGTAGTGTCACAGAGGAATATCCCGACACTCCTTGCTGTTTCTCTCAGGCTTTTAACTTGGCCTGATGAGCTAACGGGTTACAGGTGAGTGTGGTGGGCTCCGCCCACCAGCTGTCTCCCCAGCAACTGCAACTGAAACAGCACAGCTGATACTAATCATGACATTTTCTGGGTGGAAAAAGGCCAATTCGTAAAGGATCTTTGTGCAGTTTGTCACTTTTCTATTGGTGACTGCCACGTCTGGCCCAAAGCGTAATTGCAGCATCTGTGTCTACCTCGTTCATAGTGCGCGCATGCACGATCTTAAAGCGACAGCCACAGTTGACGAAGACATGAATTCAAATGAGGTAAGAAAAATTCCGCCCTACCCCAAAGAAACTGTGGAGTGGAGTGTGGAGTCAGAGTGAAACAGTCAGTGCTCTCCATATTCACCTGGGCATTGGTGGAGCATGTATGATGTAGAAACAGCTTTAATATTACTTTTTTTTAAAGGCACAAAGCACCTTTAATAAAGTTGTACGCTGTGGTTTTCTGATTTGCTTTTTGAGAAAATGTAAGGGATTAAATAAAGCTATTCAGGAAAGTAAAGTGCATATTTTTTCAGTATTTTTCAAGATAGTGATTCAAGTTATACGTTTTCACCGCCCCTACTGAATAAGCATTCATCTGAAAGGGACAGTGTGTATTATTTAGCGCCATCTAGCGGTGAACTAATAATTCATCTTAAAAATCCACAATTAATTTCAATAACATGCAAAAACAAACAAACATTCTATCACATGAACGTACATAGTCGTAGGTCTTCTGCGAGTCACGATTCACAATACTGAGATAATATACTCTAGTCTGAAGGTCGATGAAACTGTGAAGTTGGTTCTTTACTTTTGTCTCTTTACTGCATACAATGATCCTAGCATAAGACATGCATTGATGAGTGTTAACAGTGAAAAAAAAAACTGAAGTTGTCGGTAACGGCGGCAACGTAACATGGCTGCCTTGTGGCTTCAGCTGCGAGTGGCCAATGGTTAATCCATTCATATAAAGAATAATACCGCATTTGGGGAAAGTGGGAAGTCGGACTTTTCCGACTTCAAACCAGGAAGTGTGTACGGGAACGACCATTTGCGAAGTTGGAAAAAATAAGTACCCCGACTTCACCGACCGACTTTGATGTGACGTCACCCTATAATGGCGACCCCTTTGGAAACACACTGTGAATGGTAAAACACAATTTACTCGAGTATGAAACTAGATAGCTTTCTTCATTCATAAATATTCAACATAACTTCACATAACACAACGTACGTGACAGTATGCCGTTATCTCACTGCATGACATTTTACGGTGAACTGTATGGAATGCTTATGAAATAAGATAAAAACAATAAATGAAGCAAAATTGCGAGAAGGCAAGTTTGCTGCAGGTCAAAATGTGTTTTGAGGACCAAAATAAAAAACAATTGATCAGTATCTGCCATTTTGATAGTTTACTTTCGCCACGAACGCTTTCAGATCGGAAACGGTTGGCGGGGGTGGGGTCGGGGGGGTTGATTTCACTTGTCCTTTCTTTTCTTTGGTCCTTCCTCGGGTCTCCTGACGGCATCACGGCTCTGGCTGGGTTCTGAAGTGTTCGGTTTAGGTGAACGGTATGGGATTCTTTAATACGTTTTAGGTGAACTAATGAATACACACTCACACGCACATGCACATACACGTACTCACCCACATACAAAATAAAAATTAATTAAAAAAAATTGATATTAAAAAAAAAAGAGAGCAATGACGATGACATGTCAAATCGGTAAAATTACCGAATGAACAATACTGAGCGCTCCAGAAAAAAGAAGGGGAAAAAAAGACGAAAAAAAGGAAAGGGGGAAAAACCAATGCGGATAAATCCGACTTCCGACCTTCCTCAAATGCAGCATAAATCCATGCTAAAGGCTCAAGTGATGACCAATCATAGCTCACCTGATTTCTGGATTAAGTCATGTGATGTTTGCAAGCTGAGCCCTGAGCAGCAGCTAGAAATTTGACCTTTTTGTATAAAACTTGTTAAATTTAGCATAAACCTAAAGGGGGGGGGGGGGGGGTTGATTGGCTGACATGCTTTTAAACTAAGATTTCGAATGTTGTGCAAATAAATATCTCCCAATAAAAAAAAAAAAGCCCTCCGCCCTCCACCATCAGCAGTTGAGTTAAAATAATAATAATTTAAAAAATACACTCAGCCCAATTGGAACTCCCATAATCTTGTAATAGCATCTTGAACTTGTGTTTTACTTTCCCACTATTGCTAATTGGAGCGAGTTAGTCACAAAACAACAACACGTTCGCTGCCTGCGATCAATCACCAAAGCGTGTCACCTGCGGCGATATTTCCCTTATTATTGTCAGCATACAAGTGTGAAAGGGTTGCCTTCCCTCGCGGGACTGAAACAAATGTGATTTGCTGCTTTGACTCGGTTGGACGGACAGGTCGCCGTGATTAATGTGCCACTTCTCCGCTCATACACGCACACACACGCGCGCACACGCACACACCTGTGTTTTCATCCCATCCATTGATTCATAGCGCTGATAAAATGACAAGTTATTACTGGTGGACAACAAAAGGCACAATTTTCTGCACGTTTTCATTTCGTTTATTCCACCTTGTTGTTTTTTAATCTTTGTTAAGAAGCTAACATAACGAATTGAAATCATAACGTAACTCTTGGTTCATCTAGAATTTAAAAGGCTATTATCACTATCTCTGCAGTCTAAAAGTATGGTTAAAGTTAGGCACTCTATCACTTGAAATGATAGGAAACATCATCTTCATCCTGTGAATAACACATGAACATTACGCAATTACAGATGCACATTAATGAAGCTGTCCATCATCATTTAAAGTGACTCGGTCACTCTTGTGGCAAGTCAAAAGCGGTGCAGGGATTTGAATCAATCCTTATAATTAAGCTATTTAATTCACCAAAAATAAGATTATTGCGTTAACAACCTTTTTCAATGTGTCCCTCAGCTTTTGAAGTTAACATCAAGTCTTATTAAAAATGTTTATGAACAGGGTTCGCTTCTGCTTGTCATGTCTGGGTAGAGCTGGCTTTGGTTGAGGGCCCCGATTGGTCCTGAGTGGATGCCTGCCCTTTCGCAGGCTGACCAATCCGGGCCCTCAGCCACTTGTGCCTGGCCCCAGGTGTGACTAATCCCCTAATTAGTGTGGGTGCATTTAATTCCCGGGTGGTGATCAGTCCCTTGTGGGATCATTGCCATTGTCACGGTCACCCCCGGAGTTTGTGCTGTCATTTTGATTTTGAGTTTGTACAATAAAACATAACAGTCTAACCCGCACTCCTGCCGTGGTTCTCCTGCCTTCCTGCATTTTGGGTCCTCTACTTCACACGCCGACAGACTCAACTCCGCTCTGTGGCCGGACCGTGACACTGCTAAGTGGCACTTGCTTGATTGCTGGATGAAGTTGTGGTGAGTAGTGTTCATTCACCACATACACACAGTACAGAGGATGAAGTTGTGCCGGCACTTTAACTCTTTGACTGCCAGACGTTTTCAGAAACGGGATGTCGCCAGTGCCAGCCGATTTAAGCATTTTGACTGATCTTTCAAGGTCCACAGAAAATGTTGTGTTTGGACTATGGAAACACACATACTACCAAATGAAAGATTGGACTCTCATCTTTCATCAGAAAAAAAGAGTTTGTTTCTACCTTTATTCCGTTGTTCAGTAATCAACAATAGAAAATGGTTACTTTCACCGAAATTCTCTGTTTTGAAACAAAAAACGGAGAAAAAGGGCTTTTTGTGAAACGATGTTATTTCATGCACTCTAGTGAATTGTACACTTCTTTTTGTCCATGAATGATGCCACAAACACCTAAATAGTGCTTTACTTCTGTAATACACCACCACCAACAATGAAAAAGTGTTTTAAGTTTGCAAAATACGTTTATTTCCATTCAACAGTGTAACAATTTGACAAAACTATTTCGCAAACTATTTACAAATGTGTGCAGCTGTGGTACTATTTACAATTATATGGATGTTTCAAATACAGTTTTTCTTTTTGTAACGCTCTCCTGCGTGCAAAGAGAGGGAGCAGGGTTTGCACAACAGATTATTTTCACTTTCCATTGTCGGTTTCGCGTGCAGACGGCCTTCTTTTCCGGGGAATAGCAAGTAGCAGACTGTACTCACTCCTCCGATGAATATGCATTGGACTCGGGGCACTCTTCGTCGTCCGCCTGAGCGTGCTCGGTTGCGCTCCGCGTTTTCCGGTGTTGGCATCGCTAGCCCGTGAACCTTTTATGACGTCGTCATAGCCGCCGCGTCAACGCTTCCAACTTCGCCGTCAACCTCGGAGTCACCATCATCATCGATGATGATCATCGTCGTCATGTGCTCTATATAGCGTTGGTCGATGCTTTTCGTCTTTGAAAAAAAACGGCTCGACCGTGAGCTGCTTGCAAGCCGGTCGCCATTGTGGCTTCTTCAGCCAATGTCCCCTCAACACTCTAGCCCCGCCTCACGTCTTCTGCTGACGCCTATCCAATCTTGTCAAAAGAGAGTCATTGCTGCCATCTAGGGGCCAAAAATAGTCATTAGGCTCACTAGACCTGCTTGAAACTTTCAACACAGCTGGGGAAGGCTTTCCTCCACCCGTTTCAAAAAAAAAATAAAAAATTGGATGACGTCTTTTAACGTCATTGGCGGCCCTCCATAGGTTTTTACTTGACGTCTTTTAATGTCAGTGGCAGTGAAAGAGTTAAAAAAAAACTTTTAACTTATGATCACATCCAATTAAAATGTTCTTTAAGAAGGTTAACTTCCAATGAGGAACACTTTTTGGAGGGTTGACCCAGTAATTTGTGTTTGCTGACGATGTGTCTATTCGCCGCATAGTGCATGAATGCTGTCTCCACAATGGCGCCAATGGTTTTTATCAAAACATCCAATTTAATGTTTATTTGCAAAGCAGCATTGCAATGCATTCTTTTTGGCTATTTCAAAAAGATTGACGGGAAGTACAGTATACCATCTGCATAGGTTAAGTATAGTATACAGTACATTTACTATACAAGGGTGACCATATTTTGATTTAAAAAAAAAAGAGGACACTCTTTTTGATACTCAAAGATGCCATACATTAAAACTATTTTAATGTATGCCTTTCTGTATGGGTAGAAAATAAAAATAAAAAAATATATTAAAAAAACATATCTCTCTTTTGAAGTCTTACTTGACGAATGAATAAATAATGTCACAACTTCTTTCTTTCTTTTTAATGGGGAGGGCAGGGATCAAACCCTCACTGCAACCACATCAATGGTTGGTGAACGCAGAACACTACTAGTGAGCTAAAACTTTGTGCCGCCGACCCAGCTGAAGACCTTATTTGAACACTCTAGAAGTGGGGTTCTTCTTTTGAGAAAATAAAAAGCAGTGTATAATTTTGCTGTGACTGGCAACTCTCCTGCTAATGTTACTTTGCTGTGAAGGGCTCTGATTGGTCAACCGCTGGACCGGGTCATACACTGGGCATGGTTTCTGCCATGACACCTCTTTTTACAAAGTTTTCCCTTTTTTTTTGCCACCTAAAATAGGCTGTCATCGGTAGTGTTGTTCCGATACCATTTTGGGAACCCCGATACCGATACCAACGTTTTATTTTTCTCAACATGAAAAAGCTGTCCTGCCATTGGTTCAGAGCATTCAAGGGCCAATAGGATATCTTAGCTCGGCATGCAGTGAACATGTCACACATCAGTGAATGTCGTGCATGAGCAAGACACAAGATGCTGCATCCAAAGTCCTATATTAGCGTCAGAATTAATGGTATCGGCATGTTACTTGTTAGTACTCATCAATAGCGATACCGCTGTTTTAATGCAGTATCGGGGCCTCTGCCGATACCATTGTCGGTATCGGAACAACACCAGTCATCGGTATTAACAGTGCAACCGTAACCCTCAGAGCAGGGTTATCAGGCAGTAGGGCACATTTTGTGTCTTTTCAAATGCAGTAATTGCATCTTATACTTCTTTAAATGTGGAACATTTAAGAACTATTCAATACTTCAATGAACACATGAAACAAAACGGCTCATTCACAACTTCCGAAGACTGCAAGAAATTGTTGTAAAAAAACAAAATGAAAAAAAGTACAAAGTAGTATGCGATCTCATTGTACAATCGGGGGCGACCGCTTTGACCACTATGCCACAAACTCAACACACACACTGGCGCAAAATTTGTACTTGAGCGATTCATGGCAAAACAGCATTGGTAGGCAAGTTGCCTGTCATGGTAAATTATCCACTTTGAAAATAGCGTAGCATATATATTTTTACTATGTAACAAACATAACACACACACAAAACCCACATCCCTTGTAAAAAACTGTCCACGGTCTACGAGTCGCAGTAACAACACAATGCACTCCACCTCCCATTTGTTGTGCAATCTAAACCAGAGGTTTATTATATTACATGCTCCAAAAGTATAGCCAGGGCTGGGGTATCCAGGTCCAGAAAGTAAAAAACCTAAAACAGATTGGCTTTAGCCACAGGTGCTTCTACTCAAAAGGCCTGTTGAGTAGAAGCACCTGTGGCTGAAGCCAAACTGTTTCTGAGCTTTTATAATAATAATAATAACAACATATCAGATGTATATAGAGTTTTTCTAGACACTCAAAGATGATTATTCATGCACTTACACAGTCACACCCTTTAGTAGCCACAGCTGCCCTGAGTCAAGCTGACGGAAGCGTGGCTGTCAGTGTGCGCCTACGGCCCCTCCGACCACCACCAAACATTCACACCATTCATACGTGTGTGTAGCACTGGAGGCAATGTGTGTGAAGTGTCTTGCCCAAGGACACACCGACACATGACTTGGGGAGAGCGGGGATCGAACAGCAACCTTCTGGTTACTGGACAACCGTCTCTACCGCTGAGCCACGGCCGCCGGAACTTTCTGGACCTGGATTCCCCAACCCTGACTATAGCTTAGTGCTTTTGAAAGTAGCTGTGTTTGTAAATGCTTTTGTGTGTTGTGGCGTTGCTTGTGTGAAGCACATTGAGTTGACTTGTGCTATTTGTAAACAGGGCTGATTTACCATGCCTGTAGCCATAATAGGCTAAATAGCATTAGCTCACTCAATAAATCATTTTGTTAAAACCCTTCATTTGTACAGTATTTTTGCTAAAATATTAAAACAACGTTACACTTGTGTTACAATTTGCGTCAAGTATCATCTGGAGTTACTGTATTAGTAGTTATAAATGCAGTATTAGCATACAACATGTTAGCATGCCTTTAGCAATGAGCTAGCAATGGCATCCAAACAATGGCATCTATGGAAGGAAATAATTAGTTACGCCAGGTTTTGTTTTGTACGCAGCTTCTCTCGCTAAAAGTCAGTTTACGTTCACTAAAGATTTTTCACGTGTGACTGCACAGTAAATTCTGTAAATTTAGAGTGGGACCAAATAGCCTCAGTTTCAAAGTAATATTTACACTTGGAAGAGAGTAAAATAAAGAATTTGAAAAATAAATAAAATAAAAGTCGCCCAAGGGTTGAGGAATATAGTACAACCATTAGCTTGGGAGACTGCCACACTACCACCTGAGCTATGCCACTCCTACTGTTTGCTTATATCCAAGAGGAGATCAAAACGATGTATTTGGTCTCTTGGAGTTACGAAGATTCCATCTGACACGAGCGATATACTGACACACAGCAGGAGCTGCGTGACTCAGGGAGTATATCGGCTGTCTTCCAAGCTGACGGTATGAGTTACGTATACTTGGTCCCAGTCTAAATAGATTCAAATTTACTGTGTGTAAATGTAAATTATAATTTGTCATATATGCCGTGTGATTGGCTGGCAACCAATAGGAGTTCTAAAAACAGCTGGGATAGGCTCCATCTCATCATGGCGTCCCTGGACCCTAACGATGACAAGCGCTATGGAAAATGGATGAATGAAAGCCTTTAAAGTTGTACACATGAATTGTTATTGAATTAAAAAATAATAAGCTATCATGAATATGCTACACGGTCTACAATAAAAGATTCAAAGGTTTGCCACAGAACAAGACTGAATCATTTAAATAGATTCCTTAGACCTCCATGCACATCACAAACCGAGCACTTAAGGCACATTCGCCGGTGATTCATGGACACTTGCATCATGTATGGCTGACTTCGGCTTATTCAGACCCTGCAGTTTGATATTGAATCAATCTGAATTAATGATGAGGCCCTGTCAGCTCCATTAGAAATACAGGCGTGACCATTGCATTTTTAATTATCCCTGAGTACTAACATATCGGGGAGCTGTCCCGCGTGTCACCGCGCATAACTCTTGGCGAGAGCGGAAATGACTTCATGTATTTCACACTGAATTTGAGATCAGACAAAATGTCGCACAAATTTCACCTTCTTTATGCAACATACTTCATTGCTTTTTTAGTTTCCTTCATCAGGTTGTTAAAATGTATTAATTAATTAACTCATTTACTGCCATTGACGGCTATAGATGTCAAGAATTCATTTGAACTATTTCTATTAGTTTTACATTTTTTCCACTTTTGTTAACAAGAGTATAAAAACCTAGAATTTTTTATTGTACATTTAGAACAGATATAAAATTTGTGATTGATCGTGAGTTAACTATTAAAATCATGCGATTTATTACAATTAAAAATTGTAATCGTCTGACACCCCTAATTTTTAATAATCTTTTTTTCCAATAGTTAACTCATGATTAATCACAAATTTTATATCTGTTCTAAATATACAATAAAAAAAATTCTAGGTTTTCATACTCTTGTTAACAAAAGTGTGGGGGGGGGATGAAACTAATAGAAATAGAAATAGTTCAAATGAATTTTTTACATCTATAGCCGTCAATGGCAGTGAATGCGTTAATTAATTAATTAATTAATTAATTAATCTTTACTATAAAAAAAGCTAATTTATTTCAGAAGTACAATTCAAAAAGTGAAACTTAAATACACATTAAATACAAATTAAATACACACATACGGAAATATTATCCAGAAGGCCAATTCAATTCAATTTTTTTGGAGTTGGTAAAACTATTTAAAAAATAAATAATTAAATCTTTTGCTCCGTATAGTGAATATGCATTATATTTAAGTAACACATTTTAGATTTAACTACTGTCTAGTGACTGTCTTTTACACGTCAAGCATTTTAGGAGCCCTCTCATCGAGAAGTTCTATGTAAATAAAATGTATTAACTTATTTAAATAAGTTGAGTTTTCCATAATATTGTTATTATTGCGATACACCTGGCTAGCATCTACACTACGTGGCGAGAAAATGGAAAATGTACAACATGCACTTTACAACTTGGCGGAAACTATCTATGTGCTTCAGATCTGCTGTTTCGGTCAGCAAGTGAATTTAAATGTGCTTAGAACTGAACTCATTCATGTCTCAAGTAGATGGAGATGTAAAGGGTGTGTCAGAAAAGTGCCAGGACCTGCGTGACAAATGATACATTTAAACCCCAAACCAATACCATCTATGAGCTTTTCCTCTTCAAAGTGGGCCAAATGATTTCCTAGCATGTCTGCATAAGGGATAGGCCTGGTTATCTGTGTTAATATTGGGCATTTTGATGAATATTGGTATCGTCTTTTTTTTTAATTTTTTTTATCTGATGGCAGCTAAAAGCTAAATCTAAAACCATTTGAACCTCAGTGATGCTGCTGACCTTGGGAACCCTCTGAACCTTTTGTTTTTGTTTGACATTAAAACAAAGGAATGTGAAAGTTTTTGATTTCAGGTATTTTAAAATTTTGGAATTAAATATTTACTGTAGAAAACTATAGGGAGCTACTAACTTACATTTAACTTGATAACCTTGGGACCCTGAGCATTTAAATTTTTTTTTTTTTTAATGAAGTCTATTGTCTAAGATAAAAAAATAAATGTCTACATTTTGAAAAGTCTGAAAAGCCCCCCGCTTTTTACTGAAAATTAATAATAGCTTCAAATATCGGTTATCGGCCTCCTTAACTACTAATAATCGGCATCGGTATCGGCCCTGAAAAAAAACATATCGGTCTATCTATCTAGTCTGAAAAGACATTCTGTGGCATGTGTGGGAAAAGAGGCAACAGTTGCGTCAGGGCAACTCGTGCCTGCTCACAATGCCCTGAGCATCTGACAGTTCCTGGCCGAGAATGACCCCGTGCTGGTGCAACCTCCCTACTCACCTTTTTTTGTTCTTTCAAAAGCTCAAAAGCTCGTTTTGAAAATGTGGATGACATATAGATGGCCTTATGGAGCTGCATGGAATCCCGAAAGAGTCCTTCCAGCAGTGCATGAAGGCGTGACAGTGAAGGCCAGCAAAGTGCATTTCACTCCAGGGAGATAACTTCGAATGTAAAAACTTGTAGTTTGCGCTTTGGATTTGAAATGTCTTTTGCGATGATGGTCTTGAAACAGCATTTGTCTGCATTTGATGCTATGTACTTTTGTTGTGGGTGTTCAGCAATTCACTATTTAATGACCATAAATGAACAATAGCATCAATGAATTGTGATAATTGCAGTTATGGAAAAAAAATTTATCCAACTGGAAAAGGAAGACATGTTGAAGAAAGTGTTTTTAAATGCCTCAAGTGGATAGCGGCATATATATTCATCTTGAGCAGATGACTCACAAACAGTATCAATTTGAGAGAGGCATTGTTTATGTGCTTTTTGTTTTCAGAGTTCAAACTGGGATGTTATGTGATTTTTGTTTTCAGAGTTCAAACTGGGATCAGCAGTTAACTTTTTTATGTCTGTGTGTGACCTCAGATACAGTAACTGCCTTTCTAGACGTCAATTTGAAGGAGGCATTCATTTGTCCTAAGTAGACTCAGCAACTAATTGGGCCACTGTGTCCGCTGTAGAGACGAGCATTCTTTGAGGAAATAATGTATATATTTGAACAAAAACAAGCAAAAAACGAAAACATGACCTAAGTCTTAAACTTGAGGCTCCCATGGCGATGACAGCCGTGAGCATATAAGAAAAATCCTAGCGTGTGTTATGTTGACGGGATAAAAAGTGAAGATTGTTTTGTTGAAGTATATTTTTTTTTTAGCAGAATGTTACCAGAGGCGAGACTTGTTTGTTGAATAATTCAGTCATCGATGAATAATTTAGTCGTGGAGGATCAACAAAACTGCCTTTTTTTCCTTTATTTATTTTTTTACAGCATAAGCAACTCTTGCTGCTAACATTAGCGCTATGAATGCTACATAGAGTCTTTTTCCCGTGTTCCCGCACAGGTATATTGAACATTTGTAACACCCAAAGCCTCAGAAACAAAAAAGAGGCCATGCTTGAAGTTCTCTGGCAAGCTCAAATGATATTAAAAGTACAAACTCATTCTAATGCCCAGCAAAACATACTTTTTCCCATGTACCTAATAACCATTAAGGTCACAAACCAATTAAGTGGACTGGGAATATTAAGAAGTAGTATGTACGCACTAACACACACTAACCTATTAGAAAGGCATCACAACAATATAATTCAGTAATTCTCAGTGGAAACATGATCATTGATAATAGTTAAGAGGTGTGCTTAGCCGGGTAATTAGATGTTAGCTGCTTGCTATGCCATAAAAAGATTTCCAAGTCGTTGTGGGTCAAATGAAACCAGACAATAATTGTTGCTGTTGAGAAACATTTCTATGACTTCATTATAGAATAAAAATTATTCAAGCACAGTTGTAATTTAGCACGGCTTCATCATTTGAAATCAGAAACTGCGGACCCCTTGTAACTGAATCCTGTTTCTTAGTATCCTCGGTGCAGGGGTAAACGATTTACAACAGTGTTTGATGTTACAAAGCTCATAATTTACATAATAACCGCCCCCACACTAAGTTTCTTAATCTATTATTTGGCAGTTCTTTAATGTGCCATTGAAAAGAAATAAACTGCACAGAAGCACGAGCATGTCAAAGCCAAATTGTTAGTTGAGCTTCAGTGTTAGCATATATTAACCTAGCTAACAGTAAATTAGCTAGTGGTAGCAAGTCTGGAAACATCTTTCGCTCTGTAGCAAGTCTCAAAGTCTCCAGAGTCTCCAATTGGAAACAAAACAAAAAAGGGGCTAAAATTGTTGCTTGTCACTTTTTTGAAGTTATTCAGGGGTCAGAAAAGTCACTAAATAGAGCAAGAAATTAGCTAAATTAGCAACACTGATTAGGCACTCACTTGATTGGATGCCCTCGCTCCACCCACAGCCTTCAACATTGTATTGTGTTTAAGATGAAATGGCCAACACAGCTCACCACCTACATAAAATGCCTGTTTTAGTACCAAGACTGACCTGTGAGAGGCAGCACGGTGCCACAGGGCATCCAGATTGATGAAAAATACAAAGAAGGGAAAAAAAATAGCTAGGGGCATGGGTTTATGATACTAAATATTAGAGATGGGACAATGAAGCCTTGTGAAGCTTTTGAGGCTTTCGGCTGATTGATTTGGGAAAAGAGTCGAAGTTTCAAAGCCCCATAAGATAGATCGTACCGGTGACATCTGGTGGTCAGCTGGAGTCATAGCAGCTATAATCTTCAAAGTGATTCACCTGATTGATTTATATTCCAACATAACACCAGTACATTCAGTCTTACATTTGTGTCTGTCTAATGATCATCAGGTACACATGGAAGTGTTGCAATATTTTGACACTGGTTCAATGTGATGTCCTGTTACTCATTCGATTTTTATGAACATAATTTGGATATGACACAAGTGCGCTGTGAAGCCAGATGACAAGTATTTCAACATCAGTCTTTGGGAGATGTGACTGAGGGTCTTGGAGAAGCGCTTATAGCAACTCGGTGGAAAATACTTGGGTCAAGCCTGTATCTTCTACACACGATTTAAAAATAATGCATAATTGGAAACTTTAAATGCATCATTGTGGGAGTACTTTTGTTGGAAACATACTGAATAACTAACTTTTCCAGGTGAACATAAAGTGAAGCGAATTGTGCGCCTGACACCGCGCCAAAAGGTTTGAAGCAGTTACGTAATTTCCGGTATCTCATTAGCGCGCATAAAGCCGCATACGTCATCAGCACGTGATCACGGAGGTTTCATCGAGGCTTTTGATACATTGTTTCGAGCAGTCTGTCTCACTCGGCTGACACATGCTCCGGAGTTTCAGTGTCAAACGTCCCATCTCTACTAAATATTGAAAAGGTTTGACATGGTTAAGGTTGAATGGTGGTAAATGTTCATTGAAGTACAGTTCACCTTTAATGCAAAAGGCTTCTTCAAGTCACATTTTTGTGGAGTCTCCTTCTCTCTCTATAGATACTATTTGCTTGACATAATTTGCCTCTGTTATGATTGGTGTCCTGTCTTGCTTGTTAGATTTTGTTTGCACCTGTACTCGTCATCCAATCATCTCCCCCAGCCATTTGTGTCTTGTTCAGGTGTCCCTCGTTGTCTCGTCAGTTGGCTTGTATTTAGTTCCCTGGTTTCGTTCAGTCTTGGTTGGATCATTGTCCCTGTCTCCATTCTTGTGTTTTGTTGTTTCTTAGATTTTTGGTCTTTTCAGAAATTTGTTGGTTTTGTTTATTTAGAGTTTTGCTCAGTACCCCTGTTGGTGTTTTTGTTAAATAAATCGCGTTCAGTATAACATGCATCCTTGCCGTGGTTCGCCTGCCTCCCTGCATTTGGGTCCCCCAACCCCAGTCGCGTCAGCCCCACATTGTGTGCCGTTCACGGGTCCATGGAATGTCGAATGGAAACGGATAAAGAAGTATCAGGAATTGCAAAGATAAATCAAATGAATTTACAACCGACAAAGTCTACCAAAGTGTGTTCTGACCATTTTGATTAAGGTAAGTGTCCACCCATCTATCCATTTTCTTAACCGCTTGTCCTCCCAAGGGTCGTGGGGGGGGAAGGTCGCTGGACCCTATCCCAGCTGGCTTCGGGCAGTAGGCAGGGTACACCCTGAACTGGTTGCCAAACAATCGCAGGACACACAGAGACGAACAACCATCCACACTCATTGTCACACCTATGGACAACTTGGAGAGTTCAATTAACCTGCCATGCATGTCTTTGGAATGTGGGAGGAAACCGGAGTGCCCGGAGAAAACCCACGCAAGCACGGGGAGAACATGCAAACTCCACCCAGGAAGGCCGAAGCCCGGACTCTATCTCACGTCCTCTGCACTGGGAGGCGGATGTGCTAACCATTCAGCCACCGTACCGCCCCATTTCCATTACAGTTTTTCGTAAAAATAAAAGCGATATTGTACTATTTCGATAGAGTACAATTTCGCTTTTCGAGTGTTTCACTTCTGAGGCACAATTCTCGTAATGTCCTGTCTCGCGATATCTCTGTAGTTCTGTAGGAGGTGCTCATGATGTGTACGGAAGACGGACGCCCAGAGTTGTTAAGATTACTTTAAAAACATCTCTCTCGCCTCATCGGGCGGGTTCGGGCATTTGTTGTGTGCGTGCGTGCTTATAACTTGTGTTATTGTGCAAGGACGTGCACTGTATGTCGCTCTATTGCTAGTTGCCCGGGGTAACGGCCATTTCTCATACAACGATATTGAACGGCAGCATATTGGGTCTATAGCTAAACTAAATCGCTTTGTCCTTTAAAAAGGCTTGATATCCCCTCAGGAGGCAGCTCCGACACAAAAGCGCGTACCCGTACTTCCTACTTCCTTTTCTCCATGACTGGGCGGGTGTAAGTGTAAGATAGTAAAAATGCTTTTACCATAATAATAATAATAATAATGTGATCGTGATATGTGAGCCGCTAGCTCTGGCTAAAAATAGATCTGGTGGGCAAGATTTTTTATTTCGAGATCTCTCCAAATACCCTCCTTAAGGTCTCTTATTTTCCTTTTCCTGCAGCCCAAAAGTTGAAATTGTTGTTAAAGTGTACAAAAATAAAAAAAAAAGTTTTTGTTGAAACATGCTAGCGCGGTCCGAGAACTAGCTAACTAAAAAATTCTTCACCTTGAATTCACAAATGATAAATGCACATAGCAACCAATAAAAGACGAAAGTACAGAAGACGCAAGAATGTCCGTGTTTTGGGAGCCATCCTACCTCAGAGCATATGTTGCCATGTAGTCCGGTCTGGGCAGTAACATTGGCAAATGTTTGTAATCCAAGCGATTCCACTAATCAAATGTTTCAACGTGTACCGCTGCAAGGATTCTTGAGCTAAATCTTCCGCATACGTCTTGATTATACATGTAATGTTAGAGAAAGCTGGGGGGGGGGGCATTCATCAATAACAAAAGAACATTCGGTGTAAACACAATAGAAACACAGCTGACCCATCATGAGGGGCGGAGTCGCCATCCCGTGATGTCAGTGAACACTAATATAATACAATCCTGCCTTTAATTCCCTAAACAATTGACTCAAAATTCCATAGTGGCACCTTGTTCTCTATATATTTGTATAACTGTTGTTGATCAATATTATACTACAATAGACGCTTTAGAGTGTTTCAAGGACTTTCGACATCATTGTACAAAGTTGTATCACAATTACTGCACCACTGGTCACTTTCTTTGCTTGAGGAGTCTCTGCATTGTTTACACAATGGTACCTGCACATTACATAAAGATCACGTCTGTCATACTTGCTTGCAGCTCATACTACCGGAGGCAAATTCCTTGGGTGTTTTTACATACTTGGCCAGTAAAGATGATTCTGTTTCTGATTGTTGCTGTTGCCCGTCAAACTGCTTGTTAGTGGCCACGTTTCCCGTGAATTTTTATTTTTTTTCAAGAGATGTCAGGAGAGCGTCTTTCTAGTTTAACGTAGATGCCCTTTTCAACACCTTGATCAAACAAGTGGTCATCCCTATCCAGAATTCGGACATCATTGTCTTCAAAGTAAAATTCTTTTTGAGACTCAAATGATTTGCTGACTCTGGACATGAAGAATCTTCCCGCAGCCTTCCCCGTCCTATATGATGCCATGATGTGGTTGTATTAAGGCTGCCTGGTCTTTCCAATGTTGATATCATTGCACTCCTCGCTACATTGTGCTGAATAGTGGCCACGAATGAGCTGTTTTGCCTCCAGGCAGGTAAACGAGCAGTTTGCATGCAGGACGGTTGCTCCCCAGCCACGCCAAACAACAGCAAACCTTTTGTGGCCACCCACAGGGGACACAACCACCACAGACATAAATAGGGAGACTTCACTCTTTTCTATCATTTAGGAAACCTTTTTGAATGAAGGTGAAACATCTTCAACAAACAAAAATCCATCCTATGTGGATTACCATAATCTGGATGACAGAGAATCTACACACCCAAAATTAAAGATTATCTGACTCACCGTTTTCTGAACAGATCAGGGAGGGTGGGGGTAGCATTCTTAAAATGGCCCACACCAAGGATAATTTGCCAGAGACATTCATTGGGGCCTTTTCTAACTTTGATCTTAAGGGAGGAAAATTCTCAGATTTGGCACGACTATCAGCATGGCTCTTGTCGTACAGAGATTTGGCCAAACAGACTTTGAGAAAGAGCGTCTGGGGAACTCCCGAAGAGATCCACAATTTGCTCACTTTTAATTGCAAAGTCCTGCTGGGTCGAAAAATGTTCATCATTAGAGCCATTACTCATAATCGGCAGCGTTTAAGGCCGGAGCTCACGTCAACGTGCACAGACTTGATGGCTACAGTCGGGGGGCCGCCCGTGTAACAATCATCGCTCGTGACAGGCGGCGGCTCTTTGGAGCCTTTCACGGGGCAAGCTGACCGTCTCATTTCTTTCGGGGCTTTCATTACGGCGCATTGTTTCACAGAACAATGTGATTTATGAGCATGAATGATTGCTACACGCTCGCCACAGGTTGAAGCGCGCCGATGATGGATAGCAACGCGGCCGGGTCATAATTCTAGAGCTGCCGGTGACTTTAGAGCGTTCCACCCACAGCCATCGACGAAAGCTTGCTTTATTTTTGGTGAGGCGTTAATCAAATAAAATTGCCCGGGCGCTTCAGAAGTAGTCCGAGCGCATCTCGGCACGCTTTGCTCGGGGCAGATAAGCAGCGGCAAAAGAGCAGCGAGGTCATCTGCAGTGCAGCCTGCAATTAACTCCATGGAATTAATTGGCGATTTCCGACGCTTGAGAGGAATAAGGCACAATAAGGAATTCAGGGGGATATGCTATGATTGGCTTTCACGCTAGCTTAGGCTGAAATTTGCGGATAATGGCCAACATTGTGTATTAGTATTCCATTAGAGTGTAGCCTTTGCTACATAAAAAGAAACAACCCACCAGAGAATTTTCTGTGCAGAGGTAATGTGTCACTCTGTTTTATGGCAATTTAAGTGAAAATGTGAGTGTGAGAATAAAAGGACTTTACAGGAAGGAAACTCATTGAATAAAGCCACAATGTTATAACAGTAAATTGATGAATTTATGAAAAATGGTTGTTTAACTCTTTGACTGCCAGACGTTTTCAAAAACGGGTTGTCGCCAGTGCCAGCCGATTTAAGCATTTTGAGTGATCTTTCAAGGTCCACAGAAAATGTTGTGTTTGGACTATGGAAACACACATCTGACCAAATGAAAGATTGGACTCTCATCTTTCATCAGAAAAAAAAGTTTGTTTCTACCTTATTCCGTTCTTCAGTAATCAACAATAGAAAATGGTTACTTTCACCGAAATTCTCTGTTTTGAAACAAAAAACGGAGAAAAAGAGCTTTTTGTGAAACGATGTTATTTCATGCACTCTAGTGAATTGTACACTTCTTTTTGTCCATGAATGATGCCACAAACACCTAAATAGTGCTTTACTTCTGTAAAACGCTTTCACCAACAATGAAAAAGTGTTTTTTGATTGCAAAATGCGTTTATTTCCATTCAACAGTGTAACAATTTGACAAAACAATTTCGCAAACTATTTACAAATGTGTGCAACTGTGGTGCTACTTACAATTATGTGGATGTTTCAAATACAGTTTTTCTTTTTGTAACGCTCTCCTGCGTGCAAGGAGACGCCGCTGGACTCGCACAACAGTTTACTTTCACTTTCACATTGGTCCGTTTTGCATGCAAACGTTACACTTTCTTGACGGCCTTTTTTTCCGGGGAATAAAAAGCAAGTAGCAGACTGTACACACTTCCTCCGATGAATATGCATTGGACTCGGGACACTCTCCGTCGTCCGATCGAACGTCCGCCTGTGCGCGCTCGGTTGCGCTCCGCGTTACGACACCGTCATAGCCGCCGCGTCAGCGGTTCCAATTTCGCCGTCAAGCTCTGATTCACCTTCATCATCATCGTCATCAATGTACTCTTTTAGCGTTGGTCGATGCCTTTTGTCTTGTAAGTGTAGAGCTGCTTGCAAACGCTCGCCATTGCCCGTTCCCTCCTCCATCTAGCTCCATCTAACGTCTTCTACTGCCGCGTCAATGCTTTCCAACCACGGAGTCACCATCATCTTCATCATCGATAATGATCATCGTCATCAACAATGTGCTCTTTTAGCGATGCTTTTGGTCTTTGAAAAAAACGG
Organism: Vanacampus margaritifer; assembly: GCF_051991255.1. NCBI lineage: Eukaryota > Metazoa > Chordata > Actinopteri > Syngnathiformes > Syngnathidae > Vanacampus > Vanacampus margaritifer. The sequence continues at coordinate 44,304,099 of NC_135433.1, read as the reverse complement.
CTCCGGCGTTAGCTCCTCGCGACCGGCCGCCATTTTTCCTTTGTTTTCCATTCTGATCTCCTGCTCAACGCTCTAGCTCCGCCTCTACTGATGCCCACCCGATCTTGTCAAAAGAGAGTCATCGCTGCCCTCTAGGGGCCAAAAATAGTCATTAGGCTCACGAGACCTGCTTAAAACTTTCAGGAGAGCTCCGCAAGCCTTCCCAGCACCCGTTTCAAAAAAAAAAAAAAAAAAATGGGAGGACGTCTTTTAACGTCTTTGGCGCTCCTCCATAGGTTTTTGCAGAACGTCATTTAACGTCTTTGGCAGTAAAAGAGTTAAGGAGAAAATGTCATAATTTGACGCGATTGAAGTTGGGATCACGCACATGTAGACTTAATTATGCGGGGGAAAATTTTATTTATTGCAAGAATTTTTCAAGGATAAAGCTAGAATGTCAAGTCTGAATTTGAAAAATTAAGTCATATTTACATACCAGAAAACATCATCATCAAAAAGTTAAAGAATATATCATAAATACAAGACGGGCCCCTTAGCAGTTATATTGTCACAAACGTGGCGAATTAATGACAAAAAAAATTGGAATTATGAGAATAAAGTTTGTTTTGTTTTCTCTGGCATTCATGATCATTCCTAATGATCAACTCATTTTATTCAACCTCAAATGCTTCCCAAGCATACCCAATCACCACTGGTGTGCCCCAGGGCTGTTGTAGAGGAACTGTGCATGTTGCAAACTAAGGAAAGTGGTAGAAATTTACCAACAGTGTTTGGCAACTGCCAAAAGAAAGACGAAGAAATGGAAGAAGAAAATAAAGTAGTAGTCATAGCAATTAGTAACCAATATGTGACATATCGCTAGTTGACAAAGATTTGCTATTTAGAACAAGAAAAGTTAGAAGCCGAAGTAAATGAACATTTTTATCTGAAACCGAGAACCGAAAATGAAAAATGCTTGCCCGAAAGCCCAAATCTGAAATGCAGAAAAAAATAATGTCAATTTTTATTATTATTGTATTTATTATAATTAATTAAAATTATAATATTATTATAAAATATTTATTTAGCTGCACTGGCATTTCATCCAAGCACAATATAAATTGAAATGTGCCCACACCGCAGACATGTTGGCTAATGGTACATTAAACACCAAACGAGGGTTGAGCATTTTCTGGCGCTGCGATTGCGCCTTATAGTCAATGTAGTTCGCACAGGCGGGGACGAATGCGTGCGGCGGGACAAGGTGTGGTGCACTTAAAATCTGCACATTCACATATTCACCAACATTTAAAAATAAATAAATACATTTGTTCGCACCAGCTAATCGGCTTTGATAACAGACTGCAAAGTCACACACAGCGTCCAGTACAGGTCTGTCGCCACCTGGAGAATGTAAGTGTTGTCAAAACTGTTGATAGCAATAGTGCTAGCATTAGCTAAAGTATTTAGCACGGCCACCGGGATGCCGGTGAAAAAGTGGAAGCGTTCGAGGGACTCTTATTAAAAAAAAAAAAAAAGGGGAAGGCGCTGCATGAGAGAGAGTGGCTCACCTGTACACGGCAGTTCTGTCTTTTTTCAACCCGCTTAAATATTGTACGACACCCCTCTCCTCCGATGTGTTTAATGACCCCGGGAGCTGCTGTGACCGATTGGTGCAAACTCACACGGTGAAAAGCCAGCGAGAAGCGAGGCGGACTCTCACCCCTGCGTTCGCTGTTTAATTCAAACAGATGCTTGCTTGCAGCGGTTTCTTGTTTGCGTCACCACAACATCCTATTTCGGCCGAAAATTTTCCGGTGACCGAATATTTGGTGCATCACTAGTTAGAAACTTTGATACAACTAGAACTCACTCATTATGATTAGGGAACAGAGATTTTGGGTGCAAGTCCAAGCTCTACTGTTCTTGGTCTCAGTTTTTTTTAAATAAATTTCCGTCAAAAATGTGATTTACAGTATGCTTCTTTTTCCCCCCCTTTTTTTTTTTTTTTTTTTAACTGGTGTTACTTATAATTGGAGCAACTTATAGTAAAAACAATACAGTACTTTTTTCTTTTTCTTTTTAAGTGAAGCATCATCTTCATAAAAAAAATGACCCACTAAATTAGGGGTAGGGAACCCTGGTCCTTGACAACCACTGTCCTGCCTGTTTTTGATGTCTCCCTCCAACAACACACCTGATTCAATGAACAGGATCGTTAGCAGGTGTCTACAGAGTTTGCTAAAGAGCTGCTCATTTCAGTCAGCTTTGTTGGAGGAGGGAGACATTGAAAACAGGCAGGACAGTGTTTCCTACTCCTGCACTAGATAAACTTCTGTCCAGAAATAAAGTGTCATTTAATTTAAGGTCATTCAAGGAAACAATTATATTTTTATTTTAGCAATGCTCATCTCTGGGTCACTCTTATTGTATTGTTTGTTCAAGATGGTGCTGCATTGTCCTTGAATTTCAAATATGCCATCAGTAATCCAAGGAGACCTCGCCTACTCATGTGCGCTCCGTTACGAATGTGTCATGTTTGCACAAGGTGAATAGACTAGTCAGGATTGGTCCCTGGTCAGCCAATGTCCAATCTAGTGCGAAAGGGGGCCCGAGCTGTCTGTCAGAATCCGGCCATAAAAGCACAATCAGGCCTCTTTGTGTATCGCACTGTGTCATCCATTTACAAAATAAAAGACACTTTTGATTAATTTAGACAGAAGTTTGTGGCCTCAAAGCGATTTTACAGATGACTAATCACCCACAATCTGGCGGCCTAAAAGACAAATGAGATGATGGGTTAATTAATTTGCTTTCATGGCACAGAAAGGATTCAATCTTTGCCTCAAAGGGATCATGGAGTCAGGCACTGAGACCCAGCGGTTTTAGGAGGGCTTACAATGAGCTCTACCGTGACCAAGCTGTTACCATGACGAACGGGAGCACAGCCTTATATTTGTGACCACAGAGGCTTTGCGGTCTGCTTCTTGTCGTTTGGCCATCAAGTGTATACCTAACAGCGGCCTGCATTTGGTCATCTTTTCTTCATCGAAAACTCTTTCTATTAGCCTACACTATCAATAAACTGTATTTTTACAGCACTTTTCATACTTACAATGTAATTTAGTGGTTGACATGAGTCAGAAATATGTAGATAATGAAAGTGTACATGGGAAGACATTTACTTAAAGAACCAAATATGTGTACAGTCAACTTCATTCATAAGCACAGTAGGTTCACATGTACATTTTTTTGTGAGTGAAACAAAACTATTGCTGATTCACACCTGTTCTGTTCTCTTTCTGTAACCGCCACTTTACTAAGCTACAGTACAGTACGTAGCGTTAGGCTAACGCTACTACTAGTAGCTACTGGCATTAGCTACTATCTAGAAGCTAGCCAGCTTGACAGAAAACCGTATTGTGATGAAGAATTCCAGTTAAGGTCCTACAGATAAAATAAATGTGTGGTTTGGAGATAGCGGGCTGATAAACCTCTCAAGATGAGAAAAGTCCGGATCACCATCAGGCTCAGCAGTGGTGAACAGCTGACTGGCTTATAATGGCGCGCTTGTCCCATGCTGCTGTCATGAACGAAATACGATGACACGCCTCGATCAAATGCACCAAAATCACTTACACCATCTGCGCCACCACTTAGACCTGATTTTAGCAAGTCTAAAGTCTAAGTCTATTTTTTGTTACCAAATTGCTCACAGCGTACTCAAATCGCCTGCGAGATGTAGTAGGCTCTACCAAAAAAACCAACATGCTAAAGCCAGTATACTATTGAGGGCTGGTGAGTTGGTGAACGTTTGCAAAGCTACCGAATGGTGATATGTCATTAGGGTTGCCCAGGGTTTGTTCAAGGTCGCAATATTTGGTAAACATTCTCTGTTGGCCATGCATTTGCCAAAGGTTTTAATTATTTTTCGCAAGGAAATTTAAGAGCATATATGAAAGAAATTATATGGAAGAAATGAAAAAGCATGGATTCACTGTACGGAAAATTAAAAACTCAGTTTTCCATAATAAATTGATTATTACAATCTCTATGCCATTAAATAAGGTTATAAATTCCCAAATTTTAATATGAAAGCGTGGAGGCTAAAGCTGTTTTACCATCACCATCCTACTCCTGATTGGACAGGTGATAGGCAACAATTGGGACAAACATAAACGCTGTACTCCCACATCCTGAGATGTCCTTTAGCTCCCCAAATGAAATAGTCGCGTTGTTTCACAGTTGTGCCAGGGAACATCATTCACAGCTGTCTCGCCTATAAAAACATGATTTGGAGCGTACCGACAGAATTTCAAAGAACCGCTGATGCATCTTTGTGAATTCAATGCTGCACAAAAGCTTGCACTCTGTTTTTTTGAGGCTTAATAGGATGCAATTTTAATTCAGAAAAAAAACATTACAGGTAAGGAAAACAAAAGAAAATGGTTTGACTTCTTCACAATCACTTAGCTATTGCGTGGGCAGCAACTTCTTCAAAGATGATTACAAAAGTTGGTATGACAAAGCAACATTTAGAAACATTAAACTAATGCTTCTTATTGTAATTACAGCTCATGTTTGTACAGGCAAACGTTGTCACAGGAAAAAAGTTACAAAATATAAATTCAATCTAGTTAGTATTATTACCGGATGCAAACTATAGTCAAGGCTTGTATTAATTACAGAAATGCTCTCTAGGTCAAAACCAAACATTAACATTATTTACATGTCAATCATTGAAATATGTTTTTTTTTTATATTATGAGAAGTCAAAATGAATACCAACACTGTAACAAATTTCAGTAGAATCTACGGTAAAAAATTACATCATTTTTTTTTATGTTTTGTAATTTGACGGTATTTACCTGTATACAGCAATGCATTATGGGTAAAAACAAAGTACAGTAATTTGCTGTATAATTAGCGGTAACATTGTAAATTTTACAGCAACTATGTTTTGGTACGTATATATGTGGATTACAGGTAAATAATGTAAAGATTGTTGGATTTTGGCAGGCATCTCTATAGGAGAAGAAGCAAATAGCGGACCTTGTATTGTCACCGGAGCAAGGACAAGAACAATATTTCAGCGCGAGGGCAGTCTGCATTGTCTTCACATCGCATTTCTCCAATAAACGGGCAACATTACAACTAACATTCATTTATGCACTCGGCTGCAGAAGGAGGATTGTGGCTGACTGGTTAGCACATCCGCCTCCAAGTGCTGAGGGCATGAGATCGAGTCCGGGCTTTGGCGTTCCTGGGTGGAGTTTGCATGATCTCCCCGTGCCTGTGTGGGTTTTCTCCGAGTGCTCCGGTCTCCTCCCACATTCCACAGACATGCATGGCCAGTGTGGATGGTTGTTCGTCTCTGTGAGCCCTGCAATTGGCTGGCAGACCCTTCAGGGTGTGCCCCGCCTGCCCAAAGCCAGTTGGGATAGGCTCCAGCGACCCTTTTGAGGAATAAGCGGTTAATAAAATGGACAGATGGATTTTACAACATACTCTATTATGTATTTACAGGAATGTAAATTACGTAGAATACAAGAAACGGTTGTAAAATACATTACAGTGAATTGCTGTAAAAGTAAATACAGTAAGTAACTATAATGTATATACAATAAATACTTGTAAAAAAAAATACAGTAATGTACTGAGATTTTACAAGAATTAGCTGTCAACTTTTTTGCCAGTTATTTCCTGTCAATTCGTTACAGTGAATACGTTACTCACTCACTGGAGGGGTCAAATCAGTTCTAAAATATGAGAACATCAACGTGTTTTGAAAATTACGTTTTTTTATTTTAACAGAAATTTATTTTGAAGTTCAAATGTGAGGAATACATATTGCAAACAGAAAATAAAAGGTCCAATTTTGGAGCATAAATCTGAATATTACAAGACAAAAGATAGCAACATTGAGAACATTTACATAAAATAAGTTGTAATGTTAAAAATGTGTATAATTTGAGTATAAAGAGATTTGTAATGGGATACATTTTAAAGTCCTAATTTTAAATTAATTAAAAAAGTCACATTAGGAAAAATGAAGTCAACATATGACTTCATGATACGGTAGAGCTTTGAATGGCATCTATAATCGAGTGATCGAGCATAAAAACTGGTGCGTCTTCATTTTCGTGCCGGGCAAGTCTCATTTTGCCTGTTTGGGAACTTGGCAGATGGTATAAAGTAGACTAAACTTTACACCTGCAGGAAATATGTCTAAGGATTGGCACAAGTAGTTAAATGCAATTTTGGTGAATTTGATTGAGGTGCAAGCAAACAGATCCTGAGCTCTGTCAAAATGTGGTGGATGTCATTGTATTTCATTCATAAATATGACAACGGCGTATATCGAACCAGCTGAATCATTGCATACATCAATTTATTGAATGCATTATTATTATTATCATTTATCCTCTCCCTGATGGTCTCCAAGTTCCTACTTCAAAAATCTATGATCACCTAGCTAATTTGGTATAATCTGCTCGTATAATCTTGCAGTTCCTTATAACTGTATTTAGGCGCCTCGCTCGACCTGGGTTAAAGTTAATCAAGTAAATTGGTGTCTTGTGGCATTTAAAGGGAGCTGCTTCAATTGGGGGCGAACAAGTTTGTTGTGTTCATTCCCTTTTTCAAAATGTGCCAAACTGCACCAGCTTGCACGAGTCTGCAAAAATACCAATATTAGTCTATCCTGCCCCTGCGCAGATTTGCACCACGCCTTGTGCCAGACTGGGCACAAATAGAGCCCCATGACTTCATTCTTGTAACATTCTGTTTTTCTTGTATCTTACATTTTGGCTGTGGAGCCCTTACACTCCTTTCATAAAGATGGTATAAAGTTTTCATTCTTTTTTTTCTTGTGTGAGTCTATACTTTGAAAGTGTTTTTGCTTCAAGGCCAATGCGCATTTTTTTTTTTTAAAGTAAGCTTCTTGCAGGTTATGTGGAACTGAATTTAAATATGACCGGCCCCAGACACCGCTAACGCAACACATTTGTCGAGGCCCAAGAAAAACACGCCTGACCACCTGTCAACCTAAAAGCCCTTTAAAATAAATCACGGCGACCTGTACCTTCCACAGGGGACGAGCTAAGTGGAAAGAAATGGAGGTAGAGCAAAATAAAGAAACATTTTAGTGAGAGGGAGAAAATGTTAATGTTTCTCTGTTGAAAGAAAGGTGCCAGCAACACTCAAATCTTGCAGATTTAATCTTTTTTCATTAGCGAGACACGTTTACCATCCCAGACTCGGTCCATTCATGGTGCCTTTTTAGTGTTGGCTTTGCAATTTACAAGGCTCATGGAAAAAAAAATCTATTGTTAACGCTGCAAACTTTTAATTAGGACAAGGCATGAAATAACAACATTGGAATAAAAAACAATAAAAAAAATAGTTATCAGGCTGCCGAGACTACCATACTGCTAATTACCGATATCTGGTTGATGCTTTAAAGGTGACGTGTACATGTGCAAAGTAAAAGGAAGGCTTAATTGCAAACAGAATCACATTTGTAGTTCATCCGAGTGTGTGGACAATGCATAGCGGAATGCTAATTACAGCCTGAAATTCAATTAGGGGGCAAGGTCGCAAACACAATATTTAATTCATCTAAACAGGAGAGGTGAAAGCAGACGCTAACAAACAACAAAATGTGTCAACATAGTCATAAAATTCAGAGCGCCAAGCTATAATAGATTATAATACATGTTTAAAGAAGCATTTGAATTTTATGAAGGAGTACCAGGAAGGCCAAACTGACAACAACAACAACAAAAATACAAAATACATTCAACTACCAGAATGAAATCATGTTTTTTTCAAGTAATCCACCTTGGAAAAAAAAAATCCCAGATGACTTTGGTAAAAAGATAGACTGGTCACTAATCAATCACACAGCACATATATAGTAAATGAAGACAAGCTTTTACAATCACATTCACAACGTCACTCATTTGGAACTGAACACTGGATGAGTGAACCACTTCAGGATCCAGCAATTCCGGTCCTCGAGGTCCGGAGTCCTGCAGGTTTTAGATGTTTCCGCCTACCAACACACCCGATATTAAAGATCAGGATTGTTATCAGGCATGTGGATGAGCTGATTATATGAATCAGTGATCCAATCTGACATGGCTAGAAATGTATGATTGCAATTAAAGAGATTCAATACCACTTTTTTCTGACTGATACCAGTACGAGGATTCATGCTCACGGATTCCTCTAATACTTTTGATGTATAATTTCATTCACCACGACAAGATATATATAAAAATAAAAAAAAGACCTTTCTTTCTGATGCAAATGATGATTTGCCGATTTGTCAAATTGACATAGTATGCGGGAGGAGGATACCGATACTTACCTGGTATCGGTACTTGCAAAGCTCTAATTTTAATATTACAACTTTTTGAAACATTACAAATTTGTTCTTGAAAGTAGTGCTGGGCAATATGGAAAAAAAACTAATTTTCAAGATTATAATAATTATATATATATATATATATATCTATATATATATATATATATATATACACACACATTCTCATGAGTTTTGTATTCAGATTTTATTGAACAAACATTATTTTAAGTATTTTTCTTTTGTCTTTTAAATATGACTTTTGGTAAGATTCTGACTGATTATTTCTTACAATAAAACTGTGTTCCAAAAAATGTAACCCTTTTTTCTTTTATTATTACAACTAAATTACTCTCATAAGTTTTTAGCAAGACTCCCTATGATTTTTCTTCAAAAATATCCTAACAAAATTTCAAATGTATTCTGTTAAAAAAAAAAAATTGTATTTTGAAAGATTCCGGCTGTTTCTAAAGAAAAAAATAAAATATATATATATTCTCTAAAAAAAAAGAAGAAGACATTTTTAAACGTTTTTTTCCCCTGTGCTATCCAGCTACTTGCATACTGTATATCTTGTTTTAAATCGCACACATACGCTGAATTTTCAAAATGGCATCGGCTAATATTGGCCTAACATGCATATTTCAGCAATTGCGCTTGTTTTAGCAGGTCAGCTGCTAAAAGTCTTTGGTTTCGGCTACAACGCAATGTTGCTTTTTTCGGTCCATGAAATCAGAACCGTCAAATATTTTGCAACTTTAAGAGCTATGTGTCTGAAAGGTAAATTCATGTTGAACAAGTCATACATTTTGTTCTTCGAAAGAGTTACATTTTGTTGATCTTAAGCAGGAAGAAAAAAAAAAAACGAGGCCCACAGCAGCTGTGTAAATTATTTTACAGCTCAGCATTGGAAATTAGTTTATTGACAAAAAGATAAATTGTGCCTCTTTCTAAATGATGTGATATTTATCAGGAACTAAGTAAACAATATCCATCTCTTGGCGTGAAGTTGACTCTTTAGTCTCAGCTTCCATAGTAATACGAGTGCAATGGCCTAATGGGTGGTAAAAAAAAAATATATATATCATCAGCGGTATTTCTGCGCTAGCAAAGTGCTATCAGCAATGAGTGCCTCACATTGAACTGATGGCACTTTGGCAAGTTAGCAGCTTTTACCTCAGTTAATTAAATAGCGTTAAGACTCGCTATCACTCATCAGCCTTTGTTGCTTCCAAGGCCATGTATGGTGTGTCTGCACGCTGTTATACGATGCGACTTATTGAGTTTCAGGAGCGATTGCTCAGGCCTATTTAAAAGCTTCAACCTGGAACACGTCAAGGATGCCACTTTATAACTCCTGCTTTCCAAAAAGCTTTGGAATAAATGTAATTAACAATGATGACTCTTCATCTCGCTTCACTTGTCATTATTATTACAGCTGCGCTCCTCTTCTTCTTCTTCGCCATTGAAATGTTTTATTCTTTGTCACAAAACAACGATGACATTCAAAGGGAGTGTTTAAGTACATTTTTGGCTTGAGCTTGAAAGAACACTGAGCAAAACTTGTGGATTAGGAACCCATTTGTGGGCCCTAAATGTATTTGCTCATAAAAACAGTAAGCAGCTGTGTGGAACTACACACACACACACACTCGTCACATACTTCTGATCTTGGTCGTCTATCTCGGAGTGAGGCCTGACGAGGTCTTAAGGACATGGTTATTGAATTTGAGATCTTGGCCACAAGCTAACCAACTGAGCCGCAACAAGAATGTGAGTAAAAACATTTGAAAGTCAAATCTGAAGTTGGGAGGGAAGAGAGTAGAAGCCGCAAACTGGATTTGAACCGCCGTCTGCTGGAAAATGGGAAAACGTCCATGATACGAAAGCACTGGCTCTGAGCTACTGCGTACACGATCATACACAACTTGCAATTGCATATTTCACCATCAGCAAAACATTCTTTCATTCATTTTAATATTCTCATGTCACAATATTGAGGCAGAAAGTCAGCGTATATAAAGATCACGAGATTGTCACGTAATCAAATTTAATCATCAGGATTTTGACATATGAATGTACAATTTTATTTCAATACTATTGTGACTAAATTTCGAAAGCATTTAACAACATTCAACTTTGTCTTTACTTTATTGTCGATATGACTTTTAATCTTGAAAATGTAATTTTTGTCTTGAAAATATACTACTTTATATACAGTATATATATAAATATCCACTTTCCAGGAGGACGTCCCAATAGTCCTTACAACTGATATAATCTTATACCTGATACAATGTCATCAACATGAGTTCCAATGCATGTCTATGTTCTATGGAACTGCAATCTGGAGTAAATGTTATTGACTGGCAAATAATTCAAACGTATTTGCAAATACGTTTAAATAAGTTCGTTTCAACGTGTAAATACGTTCAATCATACTTGCAACTAAGTTTCAATTAAACATATTTGCAAATATGTTTTTTAAAAATGTTTAATCCACATTGGCCGTTCTACTTTTCCGTACATTATAACCTTGTGATCTCTTTTCTCCAGATGTTTTGTCCTTTTCAGTGCCATTTTAAAATACATTTTAGTCCTCCCTCCCTCCCGCATGGTCATTAATGTAAATTTCAGTCACTGTCATACATGATTGGATGAAGTAGACATCACTCAGTATACAGTAGTACAAGTAGAAGCCTTACAGATGGTTTGCGATGTGTCTCTGTGTGTGCATGTTCAACAACTAAATCCTGTAGAAACATCCATCCATCTTCTTAACCGCTTGTTCTCACAAGGGTCGCGGGGGGTGCTGGAGCCTATCCCAGCTGGCTTCGGGCATTAGGCGGGGTACACCCTGAACTGGTTGCCAGCCAATCGCAGGGCACACAGACACGAACAACCATTCACACTCCCAATCACATCTATGGACAATTTGGAGTGTTCAATTAACCTGCAATGCACGTCTTTAGTGGGAGGAAACCGGAGTACCCGGAGAAAACCCACGCAAGCACGGGGAGAACATGCAAACTCCACCCAGGAAGGCCGAAGCCCGGACTCGATTTTACGTCCTCTGTACTGGGAGGCGGACGGGCTAACCAGTCAGCCACCGTGCCGCCCCTGTAGAAACAATCATATTTATTTGATTGATTGTTTTTAGTTTATTTGGGAAATAAACATGGAAAACAAGAAAACAAGACATGACACGAAAATAAATATGATCTAAACAACTAAACAACAAAAATATTGTGACAATAGAGGTTTACTACATTTTAATTTCATTTTGGAACCAGTGTCACTAAAAGCAATTTTAAATATATATATATATATTTTTTTTTTTGTTGTTGTTGTGTGCAAATTTTTTAATTTTTACATTCTTATGTTTAAATTTAAATCTTAAATTTGACAGTCGGCATCCAACTTTTGAGGTTCGACTGTATTCTGTTTTGCATTAGTTTTGTAATGTATTCCCCACCCGTTACCAGTGGCTGCAAAAATGAACAGTGATTCATTTTATGTGTGAATGCAAATCTTTAGAGCCTGTCTTTATTTTCAGCTCCATTGTAGCAGAAATCCTTTGTTGAAAAGAACAGGACTTACACTTTGGTGAAAGCAATGTCAGACCAACCCAAAATAAAATGGATGACACGGCTGACCAGCTGAACTTGCTGAAACATAAAGTCAGTGGAGCGTTATCAGCGCATTCGTGCAGGATGCGCACAACGGCATCAGGGAGAACAAGGACAGACCTTCACAGCTCGTTTGATGAGGACGGACACAAACAAATAAACAATGTTGTCAGGGGGCGACCAAAGTAGATTTAGGCCTAAATGGATGGTAGATAATCAGTTTGTTGGCTGTGTGGTTGGATAGTTCAATGATTGTTGGTTGATAGGTTGGATGGTTGATGGATTGGATTGGATGGATGGATGGATGGTTGATTTTTAGATGATTGTTTAGTTGGCTAGTCCGATGGTTGGTTGGTTGGATAGATGGATGGACGGATGGTTGATTGTTAAATGATCGGTTATTTGGATAGTTCAATAGTTGCTTGGATGGATGGCTGGATGGATCAATGAATGGACGGACAAATGGTTGATTGTTAAATGATCGGTTATCTGGATAGTTCAATAGTTGCTTGGATGGATGGATAGATGGATCAATGAATGGATGGACAAATGGTTGATTTTTAGATGATCAGTTAATTGGATAGTCTGATGGATGGATGAATGGATGGACGGTTGATTGTTAGATGATCGTTTGGTTGGATAGTCTTATGGTTGAACGGATGGATGGTTGATTAAAAGATGATCGGTTGGTTGAAGAGTCTGATGTTTGGTTGGTTGGATGGATGGATGGACAAGGTCCGATGTTTGGTTGGATAGATGGATGGACAGATGATTGATTGTTAGACAGATGATCGGTAAATTGGATTGTCCGATGGTTGGTTGGATGGATAGATGGAGGGATGGATGGATAGTTGATTGTTAGACAGATGATCGTTTGGTTGGTTGGATGGATGGTTGCATGGAAGGAGTGATCGATGGATGGACGGACGGATGGTTGATTGTTAGACAGATGATCGTTTGGTTGGATAGTCTTATGGTTGGTTGGATGATGGATGGATGGTTGATTACCAGATAGATGATCGGTTGGTTGGAGAGTCCCATGGTTGGTTGGATGAATGGATGGACGGACAGATGGTTGATTTTTAGATAATCGTTTGGTTGGATAGTCTTATGGTTGAATGGATGGATGCTTGATTAAAAGATAGATGATCAGTTAGTTGGATAGTCTGATGGTTGGTTGGTTGGATGGATGGATGGATAGATGGAGGAATAGACAGACGGTTGATTGTTAGATAATCGTTTGGTTGGATAGTCTTATGGTTGAATGGATGGATGCTTGATTAAAAGATAGATGATCGGTTGGTTGAAGAGTGTGATGTTTGGTTGGTTGGATGGATAGATGGATGGACAGATGATTGATTGTTAGACAGATGATCAATTGGTTGGATAGTCTTATGGTTGGTTGGATGGAAGGTTGCATGGAAGGAGGAATCGATGAATAGACGAACGTTTGGTTGATTGTTGGATAATTGGTTAGTTGGATAGTCCGATGGATGGATGGATCGCTAGAAGATGGATGGACGGATGGTTGATTGCTAGACAGATGATTGGTTGGTTGGATTGTCCGATGGTTGGTTGGTTGGATGGATGGATGGTGCATATATAAAAGGATAGATTTGTATCCCTGTGGCAGACAACAGACATACTTTGAAAAGTCCTAATACCAACATACCCTGTTGTTGACTGGCAACCTGGTTAAGGATAGTTATAGTATTTATATAATATATAGTACAGACAATGGATGGATGCAATAATATAAAACAACCAATCAATATATTGTTCTCATATTCGTCAAAGGTTTATATATACAGCATATCATTTTATTGGAATCTTATTTCTCCACATTAAGGTAATGCATACTGTAACTGTGCTGATGGTCTAAATAAGTACAACTGAATTGAACTAATGGCAGCTGCTCATACACTTCATCCACAACGTATGCAATTGCATTGATCAAACTGGAGATGTCAATCGGCCTCCCCTGCAATAAGCAAGGAATCGCTCAAGGGGGAAAACTGCTATAATTAAGAAAGCGGCCACAACCATTAAAGCGGCGGCTAGTTTAAACCTCTTTCGTTTTTGGAGTGCACACACTTCAATAGTCCATTACTGTGATGTACAGGTCGCAGAGGAGCAAAAACTCAATACGCCGGCTCAGACGGCATTATGAGCGATATCAAGTTCAGTCCGCCGTCGGCTCGACAATAGAAGAATTTTTTGACGCCGTATATACATCACTTGTAATTTCTTAACACGATGGAGAGGAGATAAAAATAGCTTAAGACTGTCACACTGCATCAAGTGTGACACGCGGGCGGACGGCGAGATGCTGACAGAATAAATGAGGGGAAAATCCCAAACTGCAGTCAGCTTCATTTAAATCCCCATAAATAATAATAAAAAAAGATATTGGAATTCAACAGTGAGGTTTTTGCTGATAGTGTCAGTCAAACAATAAAGCACACCTTTGGGGCCGTCGGGAGGTATTGGCACGTAGAGCGCACAAATTAAATACAGTCTAATGCTGCCTTCATGTAGTATCGAAATTATGGTAAATAACACGTCGAGTAGAAAATTGCACGTGAACGCCCCCTCATGTCCTATTTTCTACTAGACAACTGGGAATTCATTTTGATACCCGAGTTTCCGAGTTGAGAGAACTATTCAAGTTTCAACATGGCGGAGAGCGCCAAAGGATTTATGAATGGCAAGAAATATTAACACTTAAGGGTTTTAACATCCGCTAGCACAGCAGGTTGTTTTAGATTCTACACAATTACGTAGCAAACACAATTTTGTTAGAACAACAAAATCACATGAACAGAACTCGGTCGTAGGTAAGGTCCATCTTTCCCATAGCACTTGAAGGCATACGTCAGTATTTGTCATCTGTCCATCCGTCTTTCCATCCATCCGTCCAATCCAATCAACGAAACAACCTACCATCCATCAAATCAACCATCCAACCGACCAACGTACCAACTACCCAACCAACATCCAACCTGTTCACAATGCCCGGAGCATTCGACAGTTCCTGGCCACTCACTCGGATTTGTGCAACTTTCTCCTCTTTCTCAAGCCCAAGCGAGGCATCAAAGGGACCGGCTTTGTAGACGACAGCAAAATGGCAATGATGCCAAGTTGTGGAGTACAGTACATGAAGGTACAGCAGAGAAGGCTGGGAAAAGGCGGCACCTGCAAAGGGATACTTAGCTGAAATACAACCCCACGCAAAAAGTAATATCATTTACAATTCAAACAACATTTTGTGGGGAAAAAGAGGCAAGCAAATGTGGGAATTCAATCCAGGCTTCAGAAATTTTTATGACACCTCAGCTTATAGATAATTTTTTTTTTTGGGGGGGGGGGGGGGTTGTTGGCAGTATAGCCCCGATCCAAGAATTTGTTGGGGTTATTTATTTATTTCAATTATGGCTCTCTATTACTACAAATCTGCTAAAAAAACATGTCCATTTTTTATTTTTTTTATTTTTGGAATGTCTGCATTCATCCCCAAAACATAAAAAAACTATTTAAAAAATGGCAAAAATTGACATAAGTGTTTTTCACATAGCAGCGACGATACGCAGATTTTCACTATTCACAAGCTGGCTGTATCTAAATCACCGCGGTGGTCCAATGTACAGAAAGGCCCTGGTCAAGAGCTTTATCTGAAATATCAAGTCAATATGGGTTGATGCAAAAATTATTTTGCGTCTGATAATAGTGAATCGCAAAGATTTTTTAAATTTGATTTTAAAAATCAATTAGCTGAGCAGCTAGTCCAAGTTTGGAAATAAAGAGATTAAAATCCAGCTCACATTTTACAAACACATATTTTGAATAACATGAGAAAAGTTCAACTTTTTTTCCCAAACAAATTCATTTTCCCCAGCACTTTGCACTGTTGCTGACATGATTTGACAAATGAGAACAATAAGAACACAGCGCTTTCAAACACCACATACTTTCTCAAGCCCACTCAATGCTCAGCAAATGTGCTTGAATTTGAATGGAAATAACAAACAAACGGCCTTTGTTGACGCGCTTTGGAGATTTGAAGAAAAACACGAAGCCAAACAAACAGAGCGGAAAACGACTCTGTCCTTGGCGACGGGAACAATCAAAAGAAAAAAGGGCAGGAAGAAGGATCACACAAACATGCAAACACATGGTGGAAGCGATTGATAGTTTAGCATCTTCGTCAAGTGTGCTTCATATTGATGGTCTTGCATGACTAACTCTTCATTGAAGTGCTTTTATAATGGATTGGGATCACACATTATGTGGTTGGCACATCTGCCTCACAGTCCGGATTCAAGAGAATTTTTTTTCAAGACTCTCCTTTGGGAAAATCTCCCTTTACTTGTGTTGTTTTGTTCCCACATGTAGACAACATTGTTAGGTTTATTGAATGTTCTCCACGTGCTTGCGTGGGTTTTCTCCGGTTTCCTCCCACATTCCAAAAACATGCATGGCAGGTTAATTGAACACTCTAAATTGTCCATAGTTGTGATTGTGAGTGTGGATGGTTGTTCGTCTCTGTGTGCCCTGCGATTGGCTGGCAACCAGTTCAGGGTGAACCCCACCTACTGCCCGAAGCCAGCTGGGATAGGCTCCAGCAGCCCCCGCGACCCTTGTGAGGACAAGCGGTTAAGAAAATGGATGGATGGATAATAATTCATTATATTTGGAAGCGCCTTTCAAGACTCTCAAGGGTGCTAAATTTAAAACAAAATTCCACAGATTAAAGAGAATTATTACTAAAATAAATAAATAAAAACAAATAACATAAAAAGAGCGATCGTAAATAGGTGAGTTTTTAGTTTGGATTTGAGGCAGAGAGTTCTAAAGCTGGGGAGCAGAGCGGCTGGACAGGTGGAACAATCAAATGGATTGATGAGGAGGATCTGAATATCTGATCTGTTATACAGTAAAAAAAAAAAATAATAATAATAATAAAAAAGTCCTGCAAACATGCAAAGTTCAAATGCTCACACATAAAAAACATAACCAATTTTTGGACTGTTGCATTTAATTTTTTCCTGAATTTAGAATGGCCCCACGAGAATTTCCTGCTGAGACTTTAGTGTATTTTGTGACACGTTCATGCATAAAAATAAATCTGCTCTGATATATCCTTCCTCCCCCGCTGTCTGTTAAATGTTAAACACCTGCAATGTCCAAGCGATGACTTTTTAATGAGACTCTTTTTGTTCAGCGTTTCTAAAAGGCAATCGGGGATTTTGCATTCTAGAAATTCACTTTTTATTCTTTGAGATGATTGAATGGAACAACTTTCTGTGCTTTTCCATAATAGCCCCCACGAGATAACAGCCCAGTTTGCTACTGTTTAGCTCTTAAAAAAAATGTATATTTGACAACGTCCTTCATCAGAGACGCTGGCTGACAGTTTGGCACCAAGAGATGCTTTGTTTTCCTATCAAAGTCTTCTTTTCCCACCTCTGTTTCTGTTTATATCGGAACGGCTTTGATGATAATCACGTTCAACTAAATTTAGGTACCAAAACTCTTTGCTTCTGCTGCTTTGGAATAAAAATGTGCCGCCATTAAACGTGCAATAAGGTCTCCAAGGGTGGTCAACGTGCAATTTATTTTTAATGACATCTTTTGTGAACGCTGTATTTAATCACAAGATTTATCCTTAGAAAGTCTAAACCACAAAGCACAAAACAATGAAAACAAAGGATCACACTATGGTTAATTAGCTTTCCAATGGACTCATATTGTTGTCATTTAGTTGCCCTGAGAATTATACTCGCTGTGACAACACTTAAATGATGCCCTTAAATAGAAATGTCTTAGTATTAACTGTCATTTAAGTATTTTCAAAAATGAAAGAAAACACTGAGGCACGCAAACGTGTTCGAAGTAAAAGGCCTTTATTGCCACTCGGCCAGTTGATTAAAAAATTGGTTTCGGCCTTGGTAGGCCTTTGTCAGGGCAAAGAAACATTTTTTTGTTGTTGATAAATCCAACATATCCTAGCAGCGCTCCTGCATGCTCAGATTTTTTGTCATATGAGTATGAAATGAAATCAACAACCAAATTAAAATGTACTTTACTATGCTTAGCGCAAAACGTGAACCCATTACGCCTTCTTGTCCCATAGCAGACAACAGGTGTGTGTGTGTGTGTGTGTGTGTCTGTGTGTGTGGTCTTGTTTTTGTTACATAGTGGGGCCAACATTTCGGGATTTCACAGAGTTGTGGGGCCCTTTGAGGCCATTTTGCTGGGCCCCAAAGTTTAGACCACTTTTTGAGAGTCAAGACTTGGTTTTAGAGTTTAGGTTTGAATTGGGTTATGGTTGAGGTTAGGGTAAGAAATAGGGGTAGGCAAGCATTTTTATGGTTGGGGTTAGTGGGAGGGGCTAGGAAATGCAAAGCAGATATGTCAATGAGATGTCCCCACAAAGATATACAGGGTGTCCATAAAGTCTCTTTACCATTTCAAAAATTTATTAAAAATGCAATTGATTAGATATTTTATTTAGATTTGTTCTATTGTATTCAGCGTTTATTAAAGTTTTTTTTTACCTCTTTTAATACACTTCTACATGGGCACCATTAGTTGCACGAAGCAAATCAAGACGGTACTCGATTTATTGCCATGTTCGCTGTAGCATAGCCTCATCAATTGTGACAATGGCATCAGTAATCCTTTGCTTAAGGTAGGTAGTGATAAACACTGTGTGTTTTTTTAAACACTGAATACAATAGAACAAATCTGAATAAAATATCTAATCAATTGCATTTTTAATATTTTTTTTAAATGGTAAAGAGATTTTATGTACACCCTGTAAATATAAATATATAAATATATAAATATATATATATATATATATATATATATATATATATATATATATATATATATATATATATATATATATATACATACATACATATATATATATATATATATATATATTAGGGCTATCAAAATTAAATTGTTAACTTGTTTGATGCTTTTTGGAGAACTCTACAGTAATTTGCTCACTTTGCAGAGCCAAATTCAAATCACATCATCTCAGAGCAAAGTTCCCTGCTTAAGTTTCTTCGCAAAGCAATGCAGATGGAGTGTGGTGCTTGTGAGCAGAACTAAACCAGCTGTAAGCAAGAAATTCTGAGAATTGTTTCTATGAGACAAAAGATGGGCTTTGATTTGTTTAACAGTTGTATTTTACAGAAGTATTCTATTCAAGGATCAAAGAACGCTGTTAGAACAGTCTTTGATTCTAAACGTATGTTCTACTTGATGATTTTACATCAATTCCAATCTACTCATGTAAATATGTGTTACAAGCGTTGAAGAAAAAAAGCAGAAGTAGAGAAATGGGATTAATCATGATTAATCACAATTAATTACGGAAAATTGTGCAATTAATTAGTTTTTAAAAAACTGTCAACACTCTAACATATATAAAATGCTTTGTCCTGAGTTGTTTCACACATCTAGATGTAAATGCCTTAAAATAAAAACGTTTGTCTATTGGCATGTATGCGGGTACTTACTTACTACTTTCAGAAGTGTATAACAATACTAGAAACAAACAATTCCCTAAATGTTTTTAACATGCAAAAGGCCTCCTAACATTACTAACTCATACGAGACACTTTTTACATGCCCCTTGTGAGGCGCATGGTAAAAGTTGTACAAATAAATGTTACTGCGGTTTGAGCAAAATGTATATTAACAACGACCCTTCACCTACAAGAAAGAAGACAAAACTCAATATCTTGTCCTGAGAACTGCTTGGAGGCGGGTGGAGGATAGGCAGGCAGCCGAGGCCCATCGGGATATCGCTGGGTGAGAGCGAAGCAATCGGCTCACAATCGAGCCTCCATGTTATTGAAGTTGTTTCAACTGGAACTCCGGTGAAATCTCGTCAGTGCTGGATTAGTAAAATGTGTTGAGTGTTGACTCAGACTGTTTTACTCCGGAGGTTACGTTGGAGTTGTTTTATTTAACAAAGCTTCTGGCTGAACTATTCAGAGAAGCAGGGCAAAAGAGCTCTTCTTATATCAACTATTGACATATGGACTGTGTGTGGTTAAATTGCTGCAAGAATATACTGTGCTTATCATATTTCCTCATATTGGGGTTTATTCATACAACTGCAGTTTGTTGGAGGTGTCTATGGCGGAGAGGCCTTTATTTGTATACTTTTTAGAATTAAATTAAACAATGTTATGGGTATATTGCAATCTATCAAATTTAAAACAATATAAGAATGATTGGGTCGTCTCAAACAACATTGTGGAGTGACCACATCAGAGACTTGAAAATATTTTTCTAAAAGTGTAGCCATTGAATGAATCTTGTTCCAGTTACAGTAAATGTATGTGAGAACATTAAAAAGGCACTGTATTTCAATAAAGGGTACTAGATGGTGCGAATGTTTGGTGGTGGCCGGAGAGGTTGTAGGCGCACACTGGCAGCCACGCTTCCTTCAGCCTGCCCCAGGGCAGCTGTGGCTACTGAAGTAGCTTACCACCACCGCACAGTGTGAATGTGTGAGTGCAGGAATAATGTA
Organism: Vanacampus margaritifer; assembly: GCF_051991255.1. Lineage (NCBI taxonomy): Eukaryota > Metazoa > Chordata > Actinopteri > Syngnathiformes > Syngnathidae > Vanacampus > Vanacampus margaritifer. The sequence continues at coordinate 44,283,566 of NC_135433.1, read as the reverse complement.
TCCGTTCCATTGTAAAGCGTCTTTGAGTGTCTAGAAAAGCGCTTTATAAATCCGATACATTATTATTTATTATTATAATGGTCTAGCTGAAATCTACTTATGAGCCCAAGAGGCCTTATCTAACATACGTCTCCACGTAATCTTTTTCTTATAGTGTGCAGGATACTCGTTTAGAGCATTGTGGTAAGTTTCCACACTTAATTTTGTCTAAGAGTGTTTACGGGCAACTGAGTAAACACTGACTCACTTTTAAATAAATATGTTAGATGCATTCATTCTGAAAGATGGACCAGCCTCAACAAGAGGAAGACAATGACATGAGGTGAATGGACTTACTTCATGAGTAAGTTTATTCAACATTTATATATTTTACTGTTAATGGTGCTTAAAATGTAGCTTTCACGTTCTGTACAGTTTGTCCCTGAAGCAAAATGATTCATAATTAATGATCAACTTATTTTCATCAGTTCCTGGAGGAAAAATAAAAATGACTTGAACTGCGGGGTTGCAGCCTCGTCATTTCACCTTTCCATTTGAGCAAACTTTAATGGTATGTGCTTTTTCCTTCTTCTTTTTTTTTAATTTACTTCTTGCAGGGCTGATAGTGTTTAGTTTCTAATTGACCTTTAAAGTGTGAGCCCATATAATTGTCCCGCTAATGTTTCTTTGTGGGGAAACGGCTCAAATATATCTCTCCAGTTCCAAGTCAATCACGCTTAAATCCCTCCCCTCCCTGCCCGTCAGTTTTGTTTGTTATAAGGCCTCAAGTGCTCAATTTCAAGAGCGGAAGAAAGATGTGATAATAATAATTTTTAAAAAAGACCACACGGTTTATCACTGGACGCAACGTAACAACAATTTGTGGCATCATTAGCGATATCACATTTAGTGCAGCCACAGGGGGTTGCAAAACAAAACACGAGCAAACTGGACTCCCACTGGACGAGATCATCAACAGATCAGCGGGACGTTAATAGCATCCCAACCACCTTCCTCCTAACAAGGATATATTGTTTATGACAACGCAGAAGAAACCCTTGTATTCCCGTGACTCGTAGACGTGGCTGATGTCGGAGATGTTGACCAATCAATAATGTTGACAACTAATTTGTCATTTTCGGTCACTGCTGGTTGGAAGACTTATCTTTTAATGAAATTCCCCTTAATGGAGAATGGAGCCTGACTTTGGTATTTAAAGGGGCAGGAGTCATTACAGAAAGTTAATGTTTAACATTCCACTGACACTGAATAATCGAATAAACAATTAACCCGCTAATTGCAATTAACCTCCTGATCGGAAGCTACCGATCAAAGTTGCTAATTACAGACATATTTTTTTCCACTGGATAATAACCAGCATGCTCTATTTCTGCAAATTGTGGCTGCAGGGGGCCATTTATTTACTGAATTGCAATCAGTGGCAAGGCCTTATTAGTAAAAACCCACCCATATTACCAATATATTCCAGTTTATGTCAAGTGAAACAGGAATTAAAAGTAGCACTAAGGAACTTTTCAATATTAATAAAATATTTTCATACCTCTTCTGATGAAACATCGACTTAAAACTAGTTGAATGGTACCTTTGCCATGGCCTGAGGGGGTCTGTATCATTTTTACTGGCACTAAGCAACTTTGAGGAGGATGGTAGAAACACTGCCACACAAAAAACTACAAATGTGCTGACTGCTTTATGGCATACGTCACTTCCCCCTTTACCCATTTGTTACAAAGACTGAAGTCAATTTGAGTGTCGATGCACGAAAAAAAACGGTGCAATGCTCTTGTCCTCATGGGAAATGTGGTCTTCCTTCAGGCATAACATTAACGTTTTTGTCCATATGGCGGCGCCATCATCAACATAAACTGAAAGTTCCTTAGTGTTGCTTTAAAGCAAAAAACACACGCACACAAAACTGTCAGGTCACAGTGATAGAGGAATAAGGGATCAGAAAGAAAACAAGATAATAATTAACAATTTATCAATTAATTAACACAAGGAGCACAGAATATTAGAGTCGTAGAATGATAAGGAAACTGAAAAACCATGACAAAAACACATCGTGGAAAATACTCAGCAATTTTTTTTCATCTGTTTATTATAGCAGTATACAGCATAAACAAAAATACAATAAGCAAAAATACAAATATTAATAATTAGGGTTATTGACTAGGGCTGACTCTTCCTCCACTATAGTTTAAACAGAGCTGCCAACCTATAGAAACTCACGTCCTAAAAACAATTGTATGAATTGTCTTTTTTTTTTTTTACCTGGAACAAAGGTTTAATTAAACAATAAAAAATATGACAATCGAATGTTTTAATATTTGAGTATTTTACTGCAAATTCTATCAAACAATTAAATATTTGGATAAAGTACTTCTTTTTTTTTACTTGGAAATAAAACATTTTACTTCACAATTAACAATCTTTTATATATATACATATATATATATATCAAAATCTACAGTATAGCAGCAAACTATTTTCTTATGTAGAAATATTTTCTGTGGGGCAATTTCAAACACAAAAATACATTCAGTTTAAATGTTAACATTTCTTTAACTGCCTTAAGGTAACTTGAGTAGCGAGCATTTTAGCCAGTGACATATTACAGAAGGTTAAATTGATTCATGCATCTCCTGAAAAACATCTCACAACGATTTTCAACAGCAATATTTAACAAAGAAGAAATTAAAATTTTGCCCGGTCGATATATTTTCTTTTCATTGATTTTTGAGAATATTTATGTCACATAAATTAATCATATTACTCCATATTGAAAAATGTCATCACATTTTAAGTAACAGTAAATACTGGTGTCACATTTCCAACTACTACAGCAATCAGAATGAAAGACCATCCTTAACACAGATGGTAGAGGAATACAGCTGTTAGCGCTGTTACATTTGGTGTGACAGCAAATGCAGCCGTGAACTTTTGACAGATAGTTTGATAGATAGTTCCAGCCTCCAAACTTTTTAGTCCTACTGATGATTTTCATGTGAGGACATTATCAAGAAGCAAAATAAAAACAAATGATTAAAAATATCACTCACCATTAGCTACGCTTCAATGAGCCCTGACCATATTCCTACAAAACAAAAATGACACTGACAGTAACAGCACAGTGCAGTGTCATGGCGTATTTCTATGATTAATAAAGTTATCGTTAGGACACAGTTGTTGTCTGTGCATTATTGGACATAATAATCTGGTGATGAAGCTTTCATTATTTTTCACTGCTGATATGCATTTATTAAGACTAGCAGTGACAGGGGTTAAAACCTTTTGGCTTATGTTGTTAGCTTTCTGCTAATGTTGAACCTCTCGGCTAGCTTCCAATGCCCATGACTGAGTATTGGCACACTACTTCACTGGAGCTACCAGCAGAAAAACGCTGCCTCTGTGGTTTGTTGTCGAACATAGATCACAATTCACTATCAAGTATTTTTGTGGTTTTCTGCCTGTTAATAGTATTTTTTAAATATCCGTCACATTCTGTACTAACGGACGTAATGAGGTAGCGTTAAGTGATTTCCATATCAAAATATGCACAATCCGTAATAGTCAACTCTGTTTGTCATTCATGTAATGATAGACATTTGATGTAACATAACACCTTTCCTGCTGTAACATATTTGGACGATATTTTATGGGTGTCTTTATTCATGTTTTTTGGGCCGGTGATCATTTCGTTGACGAAAAAATTCTTTTCATCATTTTCGTCATGAAAAAAAAATGTCAGACGAAAATGAAACAGAAACTAAAATAGAAGCCATTCATTGAGACGAAAACTATAGCTAAAATTGACTGACAATTTCGTCAATGACTAAAATGAAAACAAGACAGTGACGAAAATTCACACAATCCAATTTGAAGGAATGAAACGCTGGTAGGAGAAAAGAAACACTCAACTGTTCAGTGTTCACTGCACTTTATTTAATGTTCAAACATGTTTACATTCATTGTGCAGCTGTAAGATTAATCTCAAGCAATTATGCACTTTTTTTTTATTTAGGTGAAAATTAAGTAAAATTATTGTCAGTTCAACATGTTTCATTGAAACAATTAATAAAGACACCGTTACTACAGTTACAAATAGGTGTGTTAGAATTTTCTGTATAAAAGTTGAAATGAATGCTAAACTGTCAATTTAGTTGACAAAAATTGCTCTTTATTGTGTCAACTAAAATTGGGTTAAAACTAAAATGCAATCAGATGACTAAATTATGTCTAAAACTTTTAGTCAAAAGACTATGACTAAAACTACATTAAAATTTCTTGTCAAAATTAACACTGGTTTGGGGTATGTAAACATCAGCCATCGGTGTATTTTGAAGACGATGCATTCGTATTGGCAGACGTCCGGATACATACTAGATTTTTATCCCATTTGGAAAAGGCCTGATTTCAATCCGAGGACATTCAATTCTATGTAGTATTTTCTCTTTGTGTTGCCATAAAGCATATCACAATTATGTCACTTGTACCATGCAGTGTAAATCAGCTTAACTGAGTTATTGCATCTATACATGGAAATGTGTAACGTGTGTTATAAATAGCTTTGTTTACCAGTGAGAGCGAGAAAACAAGTCTGCAGAGCTTTGGGACAAATGATCAACATCAATACTTGTGTCAAGACAAATTGTTTTGGATTCCTTGCAAGAACTTCACGAGCCAAAAGTGAGGTGTTTTTATTTTGTCTTTGTTGGCAAGATTAATGATGATCATAAGGCCCTTGAAGGACATTGCTAGGAGAACTCTGTTTAGCATGTCCGTACGCACATATAGGAAATCTCATCAGCCATTATAAGATAACACATTTTGCCCCTGCTTTGCATGCGGCGGGACGCCTCAATGTCCTTTGGAATCGCAGCGCACTTAATAGAAATTAAATTAATGGCATAATATCGCAATGGGGTGGGGGTGGGGGGGGGGTATTTTTAGCGTGCCATTTGGAGCGTCTTTAAGCCTCAAGTTAATGCTCAAGACTGAGCGCATCTGTCACGTCCGATGTGTTTGAGAAGCAGAAGATATGAATCGATGTTAATGCAAAATGTACAACGAAGATTTCGCCGGCTGTCAGGCAGACTTTTTTGACTTCCACTTTTGGGAAAAAGACACTCAAGGTTGAATTAGGACAATATTGTTGTCCAGCTTGGCAAAAGAAAACTTTGGTAGAAAGATGATGGCAAAAACTCTTACACATATGCTTTGTTTACTAGTCATACACTCGTGGGGTTGCAATAAATTAGGATCACCATTGCTCACAAAGAACGAAGTTGCCACACGATACAGAAGGCTTTAAAAACAAACGATCATTTTTACTCTGTGTTGCAAGGTAAAATTCCCATATGCCGCTGCTACAGTAAAGTGAACAAAAGAAAAAATGGAGCAATTGAAGTACTATAAAGCCCTCACATGAAGAGCCACGGTCGCAGGTGCACTTTCCGTTTATTGAACGGGACAGTCAAAGACAAAAATACAAAATGAGAACCCACCCGACCCACCTTACTCCTGCTACTGTCACCCATGAAACCATGCTCTTTAAAGCATCCAACACACAAATACTACAGTACATACAGTAATTACACGTTAAACCAGTAAACATTCATTGTGCTGAGATGAGTTAATGATGTCTCAATTAATTTCAATGTAGAAAATTGATAAATACAGATAAATAAATACAATGCCCAGCTTGAGTGATCACTATTAATCAGAATTGTATTTGAATCACTTCATTATCCGAAATAAGGCTCCAGAAAGTTGAAAGAGGGCACTTTTCATACAATTTCATTCATCTTTCTTTTATTTGTATTTGGCCATTGGCTTCCACCTACAACAACCACAATAAAAAGGGCTTTTTGCCCATCAAGGCCAATGCAAGTATTGGAATATTTGCCAAATCTTGTCACCATCACTTCTATGTTTATCTTGCTGGCTTTGTCGGCGTAATAGGACCTTCAGGCAGCAGTGAATGGTGCAATACAAACCTCAATGCGAGCCGGCGTCCATTTGCAACGAGTGAAAGCAAAAATGTACAAAAGCCATCTGGGCGAAAATCAGGGGAAATGCTGAGAGAGGAAGGATGTTTAAAAAGTGGAATTTGTACAAACTGAACCATGCGGGCTGATCTATATGATGGATGGATGGATGGATGGATGGATGGATGGATGGTAGGGCTGGGCGGTAAAACGGTAATACGGTATCCCGGGGTGTCCAAAAATGGCAAAGGTGTCACTTTCAATGCCGTCATTTTAAAAACAAAAAAAACTGCAGCGTATAATGACCTATTATGATGTTAAATATTTGTTTTTGATAACACGACATTTGTTCTCAAATTAGTAATACTATAACAATTAATATTACTATAACAGTTTAAAGTTAATAGTAAGCTGTTAGTCATGTGACAGTCACATGACTAACAGCTTACTATTAACAAAATGACCAGTCGGCACAGCTCGGTTAAGCGGTCCCCTAAAAAGAAAAGAAAAAATTAAACTGCCTCAATTTGGCAGCAAATTTCGATGAGGCCCGTATGCAAAATCTGCATGGACTGTAACGGTGTGAGATGGAATATACTTCGTATCGCCGGATTTATCTGAAGAACAATATCGCCCACTCACTGCTGCAAATGAGATGAGTTTGTCGCAGAGTCCACAATTCGTTGACCAACTACCGACACTATTTAAGTCCATATAACCTCCAGAAGCGCGCCACAAGCGCTTTTATTTATACAAAAAATCAGTCAATGACCGCTTCACACAGGTGAGTAGGCTACCTGTGTGTGCTCTGTGGGTGGGGGCTGCGTGCATATGTTTGTGTGTCACGTAGATGTCGAGTGTGCGCCCACAGCGGGGTCCCCCCCATCCAGTAAAGAGTCCAGTAAATCGGGAAACAGTTTGTAAGTGCGCAGGACCGCTAGAAGTTTGCGCGGGTCCGCGGGGAACAGTTTATGCTCCGGTAATGCTATCCGATCTTAGCTCAGCAGCGTAAAAGGAGCGCATGCACGTCAAAAGCCAAAGACGTGCTGTCGTGGAGTGACAGACATTCAAATGCACTCCGTCAACTGGGTGGGGTCACACTCACGGTTTAGGGGTAGAGTTCGCCAGTCGGCGAGCTGGCGAACTTAGTAACATGGTTAGTTTTTCACTTAGATCATTGGGGTGACGACCGGGGCCTCTCCCCGCTGGGCCTGGGGTTCGGGGTGCCGCCCGTCCTCCGGTGCCCCCATCTCCCCTTCTGCCCCTGGTGTTCCGTCCCTCCGCGTGGTGGGGTGGGCGCGGGTGCCCTCTCCGCTCCGCTGCCCGGCCCCCTCTTCGGCGCAGATGCCTGGGTGCGGTGTGTCCCCGGGGTCTGGGGTCGGGGACTGGGGGGCTGTCGGTTGGTGGGGGTGGGGGCGGGGGCGGCTTGGTTGGTGGGGGGGTGGTGGTGGGGGTGCCGGGGTGGGGGGTGCTGGGTGGGGAGGGTGTCTGGGGATTTGGGGACCTGGGGGCGGTTGGGGCTGGGTTGGGGTGGGTGGCGGGGTGGGGGGCGGGGGGAGCGGGGGTTGTGGGCCGGTGGGGTGCCTGGTGGGCCTGCAGTGCCCCGTCCTGCTGCGTTGGGTTGGGGGCGCGGGCCGCGTTGGGGTGGGGGGCGCTCCTGCTCCGGGGTTTGCTCTCCGGCCGGTGCCCCCTGCGGGGCCCGGGGGTCGTCCTTTGGCACGGCCGCGGCCTGGGGGGCCCTGAGGTGTTGCGCTTGCTCTGTCCTGGCGGGGGTCGACGGCTCCCCTCTTTGGTGGAGATTTTCATGCATGCTAGAGCCACCACACCAGAATCTATCAAGACTCAGACACAATTTGTTTCTCCCTCAGGTCAGTCCTTAGAGAGTGTGCTTGAGTACTCCCTCTGGGGACTCCCTCGTTCTGCTGGGGGGACTTTAACGATCACGTGGGCAATGACAGTGAGACCTGTAGAGGCGTGATTGGGAAGAACGGCCCCCCCCAATCAGAACCCGAGTGGTGTTCTGTTATTGGACTTCTGTGCTCGTCACGGATTTCCACAACAAACACCATGTTCAAACATAAGGGTGCTCATATGTGCACTTGGCACCAGGACACCCTTGGCCGCAGTTAGATGATTGACTTTGTAATCGTGTCATCGGATTTGCAGCCACATGTTTTGGACACTCAGGTGAAGAGAGGAGCTGAGCTGTCAACTGATCACCACCTGTGGTGTGTTGGAAGATGCCGGTCAGACTTTGTAAACCAAAACGTATTGTGAGGGTTTGCTGGGAAGGTCTGGCAGAATCCCCTGTCAGAAAGTGTTTCAACGCCCACCTCCGGCAGAACTTCTCCCATTGAGTCAGAGTGGACCATGTTCCCCGCCTCCATTGTCGAGGCGGCCGATCGGAGCTGTGGCCATAAGGTGGTCGGTGCCTGTTGTGGCGGCAATCCTCGAACCTGCTGGTGGACACCAGCGGTAACGGATGCCGCCAAGCTGAAGAAGGAGTCATATCGGGCCTTTTTGGCATGTGTGACTCCGGAAGCACCTGACAGGTACCGGCTGGCCAAGCAGAATACAGCTTTAGCGGTCACTGAGGCAAAAACTTGGACATGGGGGAGTGCGTGAGGCCATGGAAAACGAGTTCCGGACGGCTTCGAGGAAATTCTGGTCCACTATCCGGCGTCTCAGGAGAGGAAAGTAGTGCACAATTAACACTGTGTATAGTGGAGATGGGGGGCTACTGACCTCGAATCTGGACGTTGTGAATCGGTGGGGAGAATACTTTGAAGACCTCCTGAATTTCACCAACACGTCTTCCTTTCCTGAGGTGGGCTCTCCTATCTCTGGGGACGAAGTCACTGAGGTGGTTGGAAAGCTCCTCGTTGATTGATTGATTGATTGATTTAGGCAGGTGGAGAATCTGTCATCTTTCTTCAGTCTGATAGAATTGGCCTCACCATATAAACACTACTTATAAACACCTTGCACCCTCTACAGTAGAGTGACAAAAAATTTAGTCTGTTGGTAAAACGTTCTACAAAAAAAAAAAATCATAATAGTGTAACTTCAAATCTTGATGTCCACACAAGCCCTCCAAGAGTCTCCTGCTTTGCTTGTTGCCATCTCACTGTCACCCCACTTAGCCCGATCCACCAGTCGCGCTCACAGTAATGCGAGACGACACTTTCCCCGCACAATCCTAAACTCTCGCCACAATACGATTTGTCATCACATTTGGGAGCTGGTGACATTCATAAGCGATGGACTGTCACGATCGATTTCATTTCACGACGTTTGGTTCCTGATGCTCTCATATGTTGAAAACAAAGCTTTCCTGGGGTGTGTTACCTGAGCCTGAACATCGCAAATGTGACCAGTGAAACCTGACATTGTGCATTTTGGGGAAAGATACACTTAAAAATGATAACCATAGAATGAGAAATGGAAGTCATTGCGACATATAGCATCTTACACGCATCTCTGCCTTGCTCAGTAAAATCTAGCAGACCAGTCAAATTCCAGCCATAAATTGAAGACTCCATGCAAGTGGCGAACTCACTTCTCGCCTAAGAGTGAGCAGGGATAGGTTTCACCGCCAAGATAAGGGATTTACGATAATATCGGTGGCTGATAATTATCAGCAATTATCATCCAATTTGACGTCATAAAGATAAACCAGTTAATAACGAATTCAGCCGATAATTATCGTCATTTTGTATAAAACAACTCATAAAGTTGGGTCAAATTGACCCATAAAGTGGTTCGATCCATTTTTGATCCATAATTGGGCTACTTTTGGCTCAACTGTTTTTAGAGTGTAGTCAAGACCCGCATGAGAACAACGCTGTAGTTCTGCACCCGGTCGTCATGGTAACAAAACCCATACTAGGCATAACTGAATCAAATTCTACAACTATTGTGTCTATTTTGACGCAAGCAAGGTCTTTTATTGTCACCTGCTAACTCCTATAAATTATGGGGTGAAATTCTCAAGGCATAGAATCAACTCCGACTGGATTCTTCTGGCTGTTTTCAAAGACATTTTCTGATCCGAGCAGGCGTCCGTCAGTTCCAGCACCAAAGCTAGATAGGACAGCTCGGGCCTGAATGTTGGTGTGGAAATCAAAGTATAGTGAAGTCTCCGGTTTTTTCGAGTGTGTGTCCTAGTTTTCATACAATTCGTTTTTTTACATCATTTTAAGCTAAATTTTGTACCTTATCGTACAGCCACTCTGCTTTTGTAAAAAAAAAAAAAAAAAAGTCATCATCATTTGTTTCCCAGCATCAATCCGCCATGCCATGTGCTCATGACTCAGTCTTCCTTTGCTTCTTGTTGTGTGAGGGATCAGCATATGGCAAGGCGTATTCCACAATTTTTGGACCCACAGTATTCCACTCTTATTAACAACTCAAACCAATAACAACACTCCGGGTCTGCTTGGCAACACTCGGGCAGCATCAGCATAATACATACAGTACATAATACACATAGTGCCAAATCCACTAAAGGTTTGTGTGGCATTTGCACAATGCTAACCATATAAAATGAGCAATTCAGGTAAGCGGGTATTCTTAGGTAGCCTCAATTTGACCCATGAATGTATGACTTTTATTTCCATTATTTTCTATCATGGTAAATTTAAGCAGTCAAGCAGTACCACCTCCTATAGTGTGTTTTCCCCCCCCATCGTTGGAGATCAGCACCGTTTATACACACCGTTCGCGCTTTACTTAAAAGCACTTTGGAGGCAAAAGCATTAATGACCTATGGAGCTGCAACAGCGAGCAGCAATCAAGGTGACGTCTGTCTAATTTGTCCCAGAGGCAGCAGTGAAGTCAAGGCGTAATGATGCGTTTATGAGAAGTCATTTCTGACCCTTCAGGAAACAAAGTAAATTAGGCACCAGGGCATTAGTACTCTGTCTCTTGACCTGGCTACCATTATTCTAACATTTGCATTAACATATAGCAGGGGAAATTTAATTGAAGGTGGACGTAACCTTTTCATATGTGAGGCCAATCTGTAGTAACGTCAAGGCGAGGGCGCAGCGCTTACTTAACCTACTCAAGCCGCATCACATCTAATATATGTAGTTTTTGCAATTGAAAAGCAAAGTGCTAAAGTGAGTGGGGCAACTTCATTAAAAGTTGACCATGAATCCACGCGTCCAAAGGTCAGCAATCAGTCTTACTGTACGCCGAGAGGCACAAAATTAATCTTGTCGCATTAGATTAGGTTAAATATACTTGTGGCACACGACTGTAATAACAAAAGTGCAGAAGAAAATCAATAAAAAGAAAAGAAAAGACTGATTATTCTTTCTATTTTTAGATGACTCACCTACTTGTTTATTAGTTCTTTTTAATGTGGAGAACAGACGCCGGCTCTGCCAACAGAAATACTCTGTCAGCAACTTGATTGCATTTACATGGTAGAGCGAAGCGCAGGCTGGAGCGCATTAGCGAGCTGAGCCGTGAGCGTCGGAGAAAGAACAGGCCTTTCAGCGAATGCCAAGCGGGAAGAAAAGCTCAAATCAACAACTCGCTAATGTATGCTTTGTATATAACGGGGCGAGCAAAGACAAGCTTGATGTGTTTGTCTCGTTACAATCCAAGCATATGATAAGCACAATGCACTGTTGTGAACACATTATTATGCATACATTATTTAAAATCTTTGTTTAATCAAAGGAAGATTAATTGTGTGAATGTTGAAAGCATTATTATTATTATTCACATTCTTTATTTCACTCATTCCCCTCACTTTTTGGACGTCATTTAACGCCTGCATACAACATCCGATAAACACCGTTCCAATTTCAACTTGCTCCAAAAATTCTCGCCACCCGTGCTCATATTTCTCTCATTCAACGTACTTAGAGCTTTCACACAATTTGACGTTTAATATCTAGATGATTTCTTCCATTTTCAATGGGACAGATGTTCAACATTCCACTCGAATCACTGTTGGAGAAGATTTTAGTCCAAGTACAATTTCATTTAATAATAATTATTCGATTATTTAACATCCATTATATTCAATGTCATTTCACATTATTATTATTATTATTATTATTATTATTATTATTATTATAAAGCATTCCACCTGATTCCATACACATTCAATTAGCAAATATTAGCATTAAGTTATTGCGTTAATATCACGTTAACTTAAAGTGCCTTTAACGGCACTCCTTTTTTTTTTAACCCTCAATTAACGACCACCCCTTATTTGGAACGTCCACGTCAAAATGACCCAATCGAAATGCACTGTACTACACTGGAGCTAAAACACACAATGTTTAAGGGGCAGAATGTTAGCGTGGAGGAGCCATTTGGACTGTGTAGCACTACCGCCGGTTTCCCTGCTTTGAAAGAACGCACTTGGTTAGCCGTTAGCAATGAGCTAGGTTGCTCCAGCAAGAGGTGTTCGTGGCAATTTCAAACCCTGTGAGAGCCAAGAGCCGAATGGACGCCGTCTTGTCAGTTGGAGTGACCCCCAGTGGCCACTTGATCTTTAGATGTGAGGAGTATTTTATTCAGCAACTCCAGAAAATAGCTTGTTAAGTGTAACACAGAGTCGTACTCTTGGCTCGCTGTCGCTTGCAGCAGAACGTCTCTTTCTGGCTTGCAGTAAAGCGATGTCACTTTACAATCAATGTGCATCCGAATTTAACAAAATAAAAGCGTTCAACGTCGTGAAAAGGAGTCACTATAACACAATTTAGCTGTACTAAATTAAATAATAATGCATATATTTGTGGGGACTGGCGTCAAGATGCATTTTACAATTTTAAAAATATGCAGAAGTTTGCAAGTTACTTAAAAATTAGAAAGCACTTAATATGAAAAGATCTTTTGTTTCATTTCCAATAAAGTTGAGTCATTTTACAATGTGCATCCATTTTGAACTTAACAAAATAAAAGCACTGAACGTTGTGCAAAGGGGTCACTGTAGTGATGCACCAAATATTCGGCCACCGAAAATTAAAGCATGACGAATATGGCCGAAATAGATTGCGTTGACGCAAGCAAAAAAACGCTGCAAGCAAGCGTCTGTTTGAAACAGCGAACGCGGGTGTGAGTGTCCGCCTTTTCTTGTCGCTGGCTTCTTGGTGTACAACATTTAAGTGGGTCGAAAAAAGACAGAACTGCCGTGTACAGGTGAGCCACTCTTTTTCATAAGAGCCCTTCGAACGCTTCCCGGTGGCCGTGCTAAATACTTTAGCTAATGCTAGCACTATTGCTATCAACAGTTTTAAACACGGAAACACTTACCGCTATCTCCAGCTGGCGACGGACCTGTACAGGACGCTGTGTGTGACTTTGCAGTCCGTTCCCGAAGATGATTAGCTGGTGCGAACAAATGTATTTATTTATTTTTAAATGTTGGTGAACATGTGAATGTGCCGATTTTAAGTGCGGTGCACCTTGTCCCGCCTCACGCATCCGTCCCCGCCTGAGCGAATTACATTGACTATAAGGTGCAATCGCACCGCCCAAAAATGCTCAACCCTCGTTTGGTGTTTAATGCCAATGTTTAGCCAACATGTCTGCGGTGTGGGCACATTCAAATTATATTGTGCTTGGTTGAAATGCCAGTGCTAAATAAATATTTTATAATAAGATTATAATTTTAATTTTTTGGGGCGTTTTGGTTTTCGGCCAAGCATTTTTCATTTTTGTTTTTCGGTTTCGGCTGACCATTTTCATTTCGGTGCATCCCTAGGTCACTGTAACACAATTTAGTAGTAATAAAATAAATAACAATGCATATATTTGTGGGGACTGGGGTCAAGTTGTATTTTACAGTTTTTATTTCACAAGTTACTTCATGTTAAAAATTAGTCAGCTCTTTACATGAAAAGGAACATGCACTGAGCTGTCACCATTGTCTTACAAACACAATAATGCCAGGTAGTGAAAGAAAAAAGACCAACACAAATCAATGTCACATTCGTTTTTTTACACTACAGTACCTATTTTTAATTTTTTTATGAATTGTTATGAGATTATTGTATCAATGACTAAAAAATATATTTTTATTAGATTAACATTTCTTCAGTTTTATGTTAAGAGTATGAAAAATAAAAATAAATACTGTACACTTTGATATAAATTGAGCTATAAAATGTGTGATTAATTTGCGATTAATTGTGAGTTAATTATTGAAGTCCTACGATTAAAAATGTTAATCGACTGACACCTCTACTTTCAGTGCTCAATCGAAATTTCTCAATAAATTACACGTCTAGTTAATCACGTTGTTCCACATTATTTTGGTGAAATTTGGTGACAGAAAGTAGACTGCACTCAGTTTAAAAGACAAACATATATTCAATTATATTCCGGGGCAAGTCTAGTTTAATGCGTTTGTGAATTTGGCAGACCGTGCTACGCCTTTTTGGTGACAAAAAGTAGATTCAATTTTAGGGCAGGCACTCGGTGCTCTGTGGCCGTATGCGGTTGACATAATCTACTTCATTCAAGAAGATGACAACAAAGTCAGGGAATCCCTCTGAATCATTGTAGAAATCAATTAATTTAAGAAATTATAATCATCATCATCGTAATAGCACTGTTTGGGTGGTGATTTTAATTCAAATGGGAGATGCCACTACAACGCTGCTAACGCTCCGTTACACTCAATTCTAGCTGTGCAAGGCCTACGAAAAAAACTAAAAGAACGAAAACCCTTTGCACTAGACTTGCACTGGTATGTCACTTCAAGTGAACATGGAAATAGACAGTCAATACGATCAAATATATGCATTAAATCAGAATTAGGTACTTGGACCTGCAGTATAAACCCAGCCATAGTGACAAGGATACAATTAGATGATGAGAGCAGCATCCAACCATCACTATTTTCACCTCAATCATAAAAATATAATCATTTCCTGCAAGGATATAATGGCACTGTATGTTTCCAACTGTGAAGCTAGAACTTTGTGGTGAGTAAATTATCATAAATGCTGCTTTGTCTCACATATTTTCCACAAACTATTAAACACATCTAATTTCATTTCTGCTTTTGAAGAGTTACTGTTTTCCTGGACAGCTTTCAACCGTCACTCGGCCAACTACAGTCTTCATGTTGCCACTGAGGTTAGGAATATGTGCTGGAAACACATTATTCTGGTCTTCAATCCAGACTCTGGCTATGATGTATCTGTGGAGACATTTGAAGGTGACTTTAAGGTCACTTTCTTAAAATTCTAATAAAAGCAGACAAAAGCCACCAAGCAAATAAAAATAACTTACTTCAAAATAAGCTGTAAACAAATCCATTAATTGCATTCATTTATATGGCAGTGGCCAGCATATATGCGCAAACACAGCAGTTACTTGTTCAAGATAATTGCCTATGCATTAGGGGAGTGCCAAAAAATTGATTCTCATAAGAATCGTGGATTCTCATCTAGTACGATTCAGAATCGATTTTAAATGTCCCAAAATCGATTTTATTTAAATAATTTTATACTGTCTTGCCTTTGTCTGTGTGTGCCTTTATTTGGAGCGCTGTTCATGTTGTACCCGGTTTGGCCACTGAGGGGCAGTGTGGTTCCACACGGTCTAATACACTGTTAAGTTGTAGCCTCACTAGAGAGTAAAAGGAAAAAGTCACAATCAAGTTATTCCAATAAAAGTTTTTTTTTTCAGCGTGGAGCCGTTCTTTTGAGTGATAAAAGTGCCGCGAATAGCGCGCTAATTAGCATTAGCGAGTCAGACTGGAGTAGATCATTACAATTCCTTGCACATTTATAGATTGAAGCAAAAATCATTGTCAATCAAATCAAATCAAAAATCAGACTCAAATCGTGAGACATTCAAAGATTCCCACCCCTACTATGCATGTTAAGAAAATAATCAATAAAAACTCCTTGAGCAGTGTTTTCGGTTCAAGAACATTGTTGCTGTCTTGACGATAAAAGAAAACAAGTTTATTCATCACTGGACCAGAACCAGATAAATAATGGATTTTTTTTTTTTTTTTTTTCATGAACTATGAGGTAGCCATCCCTGGTCACTCTGGCCACCACACATCTTGAGATAAGCAATTACTTCTCAGTTAGAGCCATAATAAGTCACAAACCTATTTAGATTTTATATAAACAAAAGATGTAGGCAAAAAAAAACATACTGACTCAAATGCACTTAATTTTGTGCAAAATTCTAATGGGAATAGACTCCTAACAGCTACGCACCATTTAACCCCTCATTAATATAAAAACAGATGCTTCACACGCCATATAGAGCATACAAAGTGCCATATTGTGAATTGTTTATAGGAGCCCACATTAAATAATTAGCATCGCGGTAGATAAAGTTTATTAATTAATAGACATCAACGCTACCCTCCAGTGAGTAAAGCCTTTTGCCTTATAGCTTGCTCTGCTATAAAAACTTTATTGCTATCCACCCTTGTACAGTGATTGGCCTTAATGTGCCCCAGATATGCATTATGTCCACTGAAATGTGATAGTATACCCGTCCCCAAATATGAAATTCCTTTAGTGGTGATGACATTAACAACTAAAAAAAATAAATAATAATTGTGTGGCTGATTCTTGTCAACTTGCTGACACAGCAGCTGTGAGCAATACATTTGTTCACGGCTGCTGCGTGCTCGCGTTCGTGTGTGGGAGTCGCACTTCCATGTTTTGTGTGTGTCCGGGCAGGTGGTACAATGCGGTGACGGCTGTGAGCTGAATAGCAAATGTAGCATAGCGCACACCTGAGGAGCTGACGCTGTCATCATCAGCCGTTTATAATGTGCGGCAGAAGGGGGACGCCAGGCCACAGGAGGAAATGAGGACACTGTTGCTAGGCTTTTTCATCCACCTTTTTTAGCCTCTCATTAACGAATGGAAACTTAAAAGGGACATATTAAAGAAATTGACTTTTTAATGGCTTGTATACAAATAGTTGGCTCTAGAGTGCAAGACCACCAATCAAGTGTGAAATTAAACAACCAAGTACTGTAAATCTTCTGTTTTGCTGCCTATTTGTGAAAATGCGTCTGTGAGCAAGCACTCCTGTACTTATAATTCACATTATAGCCACCCACTTGAATTGATCCACTGTCATGAAGATACACCCACAGTTTAAATTAGCGTGTCATCAACTATGTAATATTTATCCTGCTCATGTTAGACATGTACGGAAGCGTATTGCATTCACTTGGGAAAAAAAAAACTCCTGTTTTTCTGACTAATTTTTTGGGGTTGCTTTGTTTTTTTGAGTATTTTTTTTTCTTTCTGTTTTTCAGAATATTTTTTTCAGTTTTACTGAATTTTTTGGGGTCAAAAAAATATTCAGAAAAACAGAGGAAAAAAATTATTTTAAAAAACAGAATTTTTTTTTTTTAAAAAAACAGGGGAAAAAATATACAAAAAACAACGCTCCCCCCAAAAAATTAGTCAGAAAAACAGGACTTTTATTTTTTCAAGTGAATGCAATACGCTTCCGTAGACGTGATAATAGAAAGAAAAAAAAACTAATTCTCACCATCAAATCTTTTTTTTTTTTAAACAACATTGACTAATTACCAGTCAATCACAAGACTAGCACACACTCACAAGAAAATTAATCTTGTATTAACCCAACATGTATGCTCGTGAGGAAACCACAGAGGGAAGTCACGCAACCACAATGGGAAGCGTTGCTAACCTCTCAGCCAAGGACGGATTTGGGAAACGCGACACTCGAACCGCAATTTTCCAACTGGGCCCCATAAGTCATGGCCCTCCTAAACCTTTTACCATGTATCCTTCCATTTCCATAACGCTTATCCTATTTCAGCACAGGGAAGCCAAGATAAGCGTATAAGCCGGAATATGCAATACATTGTGGGTGTCTAAGTGTTGCTGTTGTTCGCACAAATATAAATTTGAAATGATGCATTGTGTGGCCTTTTCAAATACCAAGCATAACAAGCATTATAGGTAAAAAATAATGTTCATAGATGCCTGCATTGTATCTCAGCAGTTAATGATATGTATATACATTATTAGGGATGTTACTTACCACTTTTTTCAGACTGAAACGAGTATGAGTACTCAACTCCTGAGTAGTCACTGATACTAAGTCCATTACCACCATTAATACCACTAGTATTCTTGATACATGACATTTCCCCCCCAAAAAACAATGAAATAATTTTAAAGAAAGATCTATATATCCAAATATAGCATTTTTCCTTCAAATTGCATGAAATTAACGACAATTCTCATTTCTAATTCGAGTTCCTGATTGTAAAATGGCCACAAGAGTGTGGCCAATTCTGCCATTGTCAGGAGTACCAATACGTTTAAATAGTGCCGGACATCGGCCCAATACTGATACATGGTATACGTAATGCAATGTTGTATATGTATTAGGAGTGTCAAAATCAGTGTGTTAATTTAATGTTTTTTCAACGGCAAAATTATTTTTAATGACTGCCCCTTACTTGGAAAACCTGGGGGAATTCCAGTTACAATGCAGCAGATGCGTCCACGTCAAAATTTAGCAGTAATAAATTTAATAATAATGCATATATTTGTGGAGACTGGGGTCAACCCTTGTATTTTACAATTTTAAAAACAATTTTTTACTTCACGTTAAAGATGAGTTCTTAATATGAAAAGAAAAATGCACTGAGCTGTCACCAACGCCTTACAATTGCAATTATGCCATCTAGTGGCAGAATAATGACCTCAACACGAATCAATATCACACTCGTGTTTTACAGTTTTCTTTTTCATTTTAACACCATTTTATGAATTATTATGAAATTGCTGTATGAATGACTAAAAGATGCGGTCATATTTTTATTAGTTTAACATTTTTTTCCCACTTTTATGTTAACAAGAGTAAGAAAACTTGGAAAACAAATATTTTATTTGCGATTAATTGTGAGTTAACTATTGAGGTCATGCGATTAATTATGATTAAATATTATTATCGCCTGACACCCCTATTATATATATATATACATATATATATATATATATATACACACACACCTTGAACTGGATGCCAGCCAATCGCAGGGCACACATAGACGAACAACCATCCACACTCACAGTCACACCTATGGACAATTTAGAGTGTCCAATTAACCTGCCATGCATGTCTTTGGAATGTGAGAGGAAAGCGGAGTACCCGGAGAAAATCCACGCAAGCACGTATGTATATTGTACTATATACACCAGCACTGTCCAATTTAAATTTTTATTTAGCACAATTTAAAAACAGTGCAAGGAGGGAAGGAAGCAGAAATGGCTTATACAAGATTCCACTCCATACACAAAGGGTCATATCAACAAACAATGAACAAACATATGAACAAAAAAGATTCATTCGAGATGGACAATAAAATCTATCAAAAACAAGAGAACAAAATAAATTGAATTAAGGAAAGAAAGAACTCAGAATAAGAGGTACGTACAGTAAAAATGGATTTAAGATTTCATTACAAGTCGACAAAGAGGGAGATGTAAAATAATTAAAATCAGGATAAGCGTAAATAGTTTTTTAAAAACAGTATAAGAGGATGCATTTTTCAACGACATATCCAAGTCATTCCAAAATTTTGTACCTCTGAATGCAATATTGTTCTGGTCAAATATCCGTGGGCAAATATGTCCGATACAAATAGTGTTAATGCCTCCTTATGATTTTGACTTTTCAAAAAAAAAAATAAAAATCCTGAATTAACTTATGGCAAATATATCACATCGGACTTTGATGGAATCATAGCAGAACTTGAGTTGACTGAGATACATCATAGTGCATTGTCATTTTAATCATGCAGTGTAATGACGAGTGACTCATACCAAAAAGGTGAAGTGAATCATGCTACATCGATAAGAGTAAATGGTATCATTCCATTTTGGAGGGAATCATATTCGTCGAGGGGTGGGGGGCCGGTGGGGTTAGGGGTTGTTGGACGCGGATTACTATTTGTCATTCTTCGTTGAGGGTAGTGCATGTGTGGCATAAATATTTATTAATGGGGGAACTGACCCAAAAATGGACTGGCCTTTGGGAAAATTCCAGAAATTTTTGATGGCCTGCCCGCACCTGGAGTGAACAACATAATTGGAGTGAATCACATCATATGCGAATTGTGTTAATTGTATCAGAATTGATTTTACTGTAACATAAGTGAAGTGAATGGTATTGCATCAATATAAGAGTAAATGGTATCATTCCATAATTGGAGGCAATCATAATCTCACAATTGGAGTGACTCTCATATCATAATTGAAATGAATCGTATCATATTTGGAATAGATTGTATCACATCTCATGAATCTCATAATTATAATGAATTCTATCAGAATTGGAGCAAATTGTACTGTGACTGAAATGAATCATATTGTAATTCAAGTCAGGTGGTGGTATCAGGAGTAGCTTTGTTCATCAAGATTTATCTAGCATCAGCTTCAGTGATCATAGAAAACAAAACAAAAACAATGTCCAAACGATCCCTCAGTCCTCATTGACAGTCACAGTTGTCACATATGGACAAGTGGACACCTGGCTCGACTTCCTCTGCCACTTCATCCTTCACACCCTTTATTCCCAGCAGATTTTCTTCCGGACACTTCCTCAAGGTGACACATGGCTGACTGGCCGTGTCCCCCGGCCCGCTTGATGAGCCACCATTTGGCCGCCCCGTCACCCCCACATCATCCCTCCATCATCCCCCCCGCCACTGCAACAGCGGCCGACCCAAACGCACCGTGAGCCTTTTGTTTTTTTTTTGTGTGCGACACTAACAATGAGGGGCAGGTTGACTCACTTCCAGCTCACTGACACAATCATTCACTGCTTGTATTGGGAATTGTATGTGTGTGCGCGCGCATGCACGCACCGCAGGGCCAAAGCCTGTTGGACAGCCTGGCAGATTTTTTTTTTCCTCCGGATTTTGCAGGGTCAGCAGTGAACGCGGCCAAACCACCGCGGTGACCGAGTGAATCAATGGAAGCCAATTAGACACCACCAAAAAGGTGCTAGAGAAATTGAGCCTCTAACAATGAAAGAGAGAGAGAGAGAAAAAAAAACTGATGATCTGAAAAAAGGTTATTGAACCACGCAATTTGTAAGGAATGTCAAATGGGACATGGCAAGTCCAATATGAGTCAACAAAAACAGTGTTGTAAATGAGGCTGGATTTACACTGCAGGTCCAAATGTCCAAATCTAATACCTGAAACCAATATTTGTCTTTGGTTATTTTTCATATAGGCAGTATAGTAAAGTCATGGTTAACAGGTGCTGCATGTCTATTAGTCCTGAAGTCCAAATCTCAGCACAGGCCTGCTTGTTTAGAGTTTGCATGTTCCATTCCAAAAACATCCACATTAGCGTCATTGAAGCCTGTAATTTGTCCAAAGGTGTGAATGTAGTTGTGAAAAGTTAACCATGGATGAGCAATTGTATTTATTTATTTATTGCATTTTTCCATTGGATAGCATTCGGTCCACCTTTCCATCTAAATGAATGGAGGGTACTTTCAGATAACACTTTTCATAAGCATTCAGCTAAGCTATTAGCTTTCAGCATTCCCACGCAATTTCTGCAGAAATTACAAATGGTGCCAGTTAATAAATAATATCTGGGACTAAATCAGTATGCAATTTTGTTGACTAATGAAGATAAGATGGAAATGTACTTCACTTAATAAAAACTGGACTAAAATCTATGGACATTTTAGTTCATGAAAAAAGACGAGATGAAAATTATATGATTTTGTAAAATCGTGTTTCTGCTAATCTGTCACTGTCACAGTATCCCCCCCCCCCCTCCCCTTCAAAAAAAAAAGTGCAGTTAGCAGGGCACAGGAGGTGGATTTACGGTAAAAGGAAGAAATAACATTCCAACAATAATGCTAACCGCTAACTAACTAATGCTGGCTAGTTTACTAGCTCGTAGCCTAGTAGCCACTGTAATTGTGTGTAAAGTTGTTTTTGATAAAAAAAAATAATAATAAAAAATAAAAAATGAGAGAAAATGTTTAGATGACCATGAAACATTAGCTGCTGACAAAAACAAATATACAGGGGTAAAATGATTGTCCTGTCTAAAACTAGACTAAAAGGTTGACAGTTCTTGTTGACTAAAACTACACCAATAAAATTATGTTGCCTTGGACTAAAATGAAGACTAAAATGCTAGTTTTAAGTTGTAGAATCACCATTCACCACTAGATAGCAAACATGGCTTAGTTGTGCTTACGATGGGTCTTTTCTAAAGCATGAGTAAATAATATTAAAATGTTGAGTCAGTTGATTTTTGAAATTAGTTATTGCACTTAATGTTTAATTGCTGCTCAGCAGTTTTGTGCCGTCCTTGAATTAGAATTTTTATGAAAGAGGTCCCTTAGCACTCGAGAAAAAAAACAAAAATTAAAAGGTACAGTATGTGGTTATTTTGTTGTTTGCATCAAAACCTTTGTTGTTGGGTTATGATGTATGAATTATGAAAAAATGAAATGTATTTATATTTTATACACATATTTTGCACATATGCATGTATTTTATTTCATATCTAAAAATAATTTTCTCATACATTTGGTTAGGAAGTGTACGGTCCTCGTGAGTAGCGCTGATGAAAATGTGTGCCTTCAGCGTTTAAGATCCCTGGTGTACAGTGTACACTGACTCTCAGACTAAAGCATCAACACAGGACAGCAACAAATCAACACAAAAGTAAAAAATGATACATAAATTAAACAAATGAAATGAGGGTTACTTTTAATGTTACTCAACTGGTCATTACTAGCAATTTGCCTATTTCATGATGAATAACCCTATAACGTAGCATATTTAGAACATTTTTAATTGTATCTGCTTTTGCTGTACAGTATTTTATATAGAATAGCGTTTTTTTTATGTGTTTAATTGTTTTCGCATACAACTGCTATTTGTGGGGCGGCTGCAAAGAGCAAAATCCCTGCATAATTGACTGTCAGTATACATTTTTGTGTTTTGTTTTTTTTAAACCCCTCAAAATTATTGGGGGAGAAAAAAAAACTGAAAACGGAAGTTGCTCTAATTATTTTTTTCTTTTTATAGTTTGTGATCTTTATACTGTACAAGTGCATTACAATATATACTGTACGTCACTGGTGTACTTTGTTGATGTCAAGCTGACATGAACAGAGTATCCACATTTGGTAGAGGTCTGATTCAGATCTGAATATGTCCAAGTCATTGTTTTTTTTCTCTTTACACTGCCATGACACATATTCGACTTGCGCCACTTGAGAGCAAAACATCAGAATTGTTTCACTGGAAAACATGCAGTGTAAATCCACCCGCATGAGCAGGAAATTGTTCAAGATTTGTCTGCTTCCGCTGACTTTTTGACATTACGGTCATGTGGTCTGATGGTGAAGAGTGCATGTGGGTGTGGGTGTGGGTGGGTGTGGAAAGGGAGGGAATAAAATGCAATATGTCCCATGATCACCTCCAGAGTGAGCCAAATGAGCAACCTGCCACTAACATCTGCCATATTGGCATACAATGCACTTTTCATAAGTCATATAAACTACATACTTTTAAGCAGTGCAGCGGTCATCAAGTACATACAATGAAAATGTAGGGAAAAAAATAAAATTCAAATAAATAAAATTATATTTATTTAATTGAATACAATAAAAGGGTTGTTTAAAAATGAAAAAGAAAACACATGAAAAATCAATACGGGGTGCCTTGAGATGTTTAGTTTAATTCATTCCATGACTATGCTAGTAACTCAAATCACTCATATTTCAAATGATCATTTCGCATTGCGGATCCCCAAAAAAGAAAAAAAATAATAATTTAATGATTAAAAAATGTTTTAATGAAAAAATTGTTATCCTCATGTATTTATATATAAAAAAAACATAATTATGACATAATTAAATAGATTAATGCACGTGTGCCTGGGAGGTGACTCTTCACATTGAGACACTTCAGCTTTTCCTATTGATATTGATCTACTAATATACTGATATCTCACAAGATTTTGAATCCCCTCCCCTTGAAATTGTAGTTCCAAATTGTACTACTTAAGTGTTGTTTTAATTCACTGTATATTAGATGCCAGGAATCTACTTGAATGTCATATTCATAATCAAAGTTGTGTTTTAATTTCTTCTGTCTTGTTCTTTACAGAGATTACAGAAATCAAATGAAGACAAGGAAAGTGGAATGGGAATCATTTGCTAACCTGCTGACTGCTAATGAACTGTGAAGGTAGCATTATGCACCACATAATAATCTTGTTCCCGCTCATTTAAAAAAAAAAGAAAAAGAAAAAAAAGATATGAGCATCTACCGGTGAGTGTGGAATATCAAGCCACGGCAATTACAATAAATTAGGACGATCTTGTAATCGCGTTAAAACATAATATATGTGTCTAATCAACACTTCTGTCTACTGTAATATGAGAGTGTATGCATTTAACTCATTTTTTTCTAACTCAGTAATCAATACCAATGCATTATCACCAATTTCCTTTCCTAATTGGTATCAGCGATTCTTTGTCCAAATACACATTTGATGTAAAAAAAAAAAAATAAAATAAAAAGTAGTGTATGAATACAAAACATTAGCTCAATTATTTCATGCCGTAATGTCACTGAACAGTGTGCTGCTGTGCTTACACATGATGCACTCACCGGTACAGTACTTAGTAGTTCCCCCAACTACATATCATTTTGATAAGATCTCAATGGTTTGGTTACTTTACACTGTGTTCCTGTTAATGTATACTGTAATAACAGCTAGAACCACTAAAGTATCAAAAATAGAAATATTTTCATTTGTGAATCGATTTCAAGGTCTGGTATCAGCGGTATCAATATTTCGCACATCAATAATAATTAAAGCTACAAGCAGTAATGACGGGACCCTCACATCACCTTTAATAATGGCAAGTCCCCCAAATAATCAGCAAATTGGATGACTTTCTATCCATACTAGTTTGCCCAGGGGAAAAACGTTTATCAATTTAGCATCATCCTTCTTTCTCCTGCTGCCATTGAGGCTTCTTTCTTCGTAGGAGTTTATTCAAGTGTGAGAAATCACCTAAAATGGCTGCTTCAAACTAAAATGGTTGACGTTCCGTTCAATTTCAGGCATACCATGAGACTATTTCATGACACACATGTTGATTTTCAGGTAGTGCAACAATTGGAGAGTTTTCTGGAATGAAAATTAATTCATCAGGAGAGTAATGATACACGCAGCGATTCCACGAGTGCTCTTGCACCGCCTGTTGCTCAAAATAACTTAATAATAATGTAACGCTGGTTTCATTTGCAAAGGACGTCAGGATTTTAATCCTGTTAATGAGCACACTGCGCATCCTCACAATCTGGCAAACCTGGAGAGCAAACAAGCTAAAGACGGCAGTCATTATTCACACACTGTTAACAAGCTCATGCGCTGCTTGCTGTTACGATTGCAAAAATATCAAGTCTCCGACCGTCGTGCTTTTAAAAAACGAAGGCCATGCTGAAGTCATGAGTCACAGGGGTGGATCATCAGCTCCAAAAGATGCCGACAAATTCATCAAGGACCCAGCGCCCTTACAGGCTGTTAGTTGTGCACTCCTAAATTGGAAAAGGCCACAAGCGCAGTCGAGCGAATACTTTGGCCTTTTTGCCAATCAATAGTGAAATTCAACACATTTTGAGCTACAAATACCAAAGGTGTACACAGATCTGCAGCCACTTTGGCTGCACAAATGGATAACGCGTGCGGTTCCACCTGCAGTGAGATGCTGAGAAGCTGTACCTTAAGGGAGGGAGGGAGTTGACATGTTTCTGGGTTTAACAGGATGATAAACATGACGGTCCACAGTCGCAGGTAGGATGGCCACTTCCATAAGGTCAAAAAGGAGGACATATTACAAAAAATTCATCAGTGTTCCCTCGCTAGAACGCAGTTCACTTTTCACCTTTTCTGCCTCGTTGTTTGGTTGATTTTTTTATTAGTGAAATTTTGCATGCATTTTTATTTTTTTTTACAGTAATGTGCCTATTTATAAAATGTATGACGTTTGAACATTAAGAATGTTTAATGTAACAGTGTAATAGTGTATAAACCGTGTGAAGAGGGGTTTTAGAGCATTAAATTATTTATAATAAAAGGTCAAACAAAGCTCTAACTACTTCGCAGATTTCATTTATTGCAAGTATTTTTTGGGACATAACCCCAGCGGAAAACAAGGGAACACTGTATATCAGAGTTGTGGTGTATTTTCGTCAACAATAACGCTTTGCACGGTTTATAGATCATGTGTGTGCACTAAAAAACTTCTTTTTGACAATTTATTTCGTTTACAGTACCATGTTTTTAACCCATTAAGGCCTCGCACCAAAACCGAAAAGGCAATCTGGAACGCTTCCTTCGTTTCTTTGTGCTGCTAAGGTAAATCTTACCTTTGACACAATTGCGATGTAATTTCTTATGAAATATGAGTTATTTCGGTGGCTATTTTCTTACCCGGAAGTCAAACGCTCGGTTCCGCCTCTCCCCCTGTGGCTGACGTCATGGACTCTAAATTTCACGGGCTGCTAGATCTCTGCATTTGGTCACGCAAGCCATCAATTCTTGAATAAACATTTGAAACAAAACGGGTCCTTGCTGCAAGAAATCCTGGAAGAGGAGGGGAGCAGAGAGGTTAGAGAAAAGGAGGAGAAGAAGAAAAAAAAAAGCACCACAGCGGGCGACCTGAGCCCTATAGTTTATGAGGCGAGCGCACTATCCACTACACCATCCATTCATTTAAATCATCAGCGCAAATGTTTTGCTTGTAGTTTACAGCAGTGTCAGCCAATGGATTTTAAGACAGCCAATTGTCATTTCATTGCACTTTGGCATTTGCAAATGTGAAGAATAATTGATTGCTTTGAATTCATTTGGACATAATGCTTATTGATAAAGGCTACTTTTGTCATTATCCCATGGAGGGAGGTATCAGAGAAAGTGGGCGTGCGTTTAGTCCGCAGAGGCGGTGCCGGGGTGGGGCTGCACGCAATGACGTCAAACCGTGCCGACAGCTCGTTTTCTCAAGTTGGGAGGGGCTGGCGCTTGGTGTGCCCTCCACGCCATTGTAAATCCATTAATTCAGCACCACTACTTTCCTGCCACAGGGGGTCGTGTTCAGAGAAATAGTAACGTGACGTCCAGATCTCTATTGTTGTGGGACTGCGTGGTTAGTTTGTGCCAATGTGGTTACCTCCGAAAATAACAATCGATAGCTGTCCGGAGAAGCAAAATAATTAGCAAGCACTGTACTCACTCATGTTCGGCAGTTGACTCGAGGTGCGTTTAATGACCGCTCACACAGTAGGACATCTCAAACATCCATAGAAAAACTAATTCAATGCGCCAAAACAGCAATTATAGTAATACCAGTAATATTTCAGTTATGTTGAAGATATGTTTGTTGAGGCTATACATAGCATTGGTAGCATATTGTTGTTTTTTAAATGTTAGATTACTATTCTTAGGTGGGGTATTTGGTAAGCCCGTAATGGGTTTGTACCTTCACATGTGTTGTACTGTATTTATTTTAATTTTTTGCTGCCATATTTGTTTTTTTTTTGTTTTGTTTTTTGTTTATACGATTGTGTAAAACAAATAAACAAACAATGACTAATACTTGAGCACATTGTTCGGGTATGGGGAAACATGTTATACTTTATGTGATGCACCAAAATCAAACAGTTGAACGTTAACTCAAGTTCCAGGCGATATTTATTTTTTTCCGGGGGTAACTACATTGCTACATTAAACGAAAAACATGGATAAAGGTGAGTGCTTTGACTGAACCGTCAACCGAGATTTTTCCCCATTTTTTTCCCCCTATGGATAGGAGCAACACTTTGAATACATAAAATCTATGTAAGGTGGAGCTCACTAGAAATTTGCCAGATAATGGACTGTGGCAAGGGAACGAAACTTGGCAGGGTTGCATTAGCATTAGCTAACGTAATAACACAACCACCGGTTTACAGATTGACTAGTAATCATATTTGTTATAGTTCCTGGTGGGAATTTATTGGATATTTGATGTTCAGCAAAATTGTACTGTCCTGGTGTTAATTTAGGAAATCTGGTCACTTTACGACATTATCAAGTAAATGGAGATTACTAACATTAGCATAAAAGCTAGCGGCGATCGTCAAAAATATATTTTATTGTACCGTGTTTATACATTTGATAGGTTGCTGCAGCTGAAATTGTGAAGTATCAAAAATATTTTTAACCTTTCAGAAAAATTAAAAACGTAAATTACAAAAGAAAATGTAACCCACCACTTTGATGTGCTATTTGAAATCAATATCCATTTTTAATTCAAGCACGAACCCATAAAGCTTTCCCTTCTTATTGGGCGCTTGTGCAGTTCAACACAATTTTGCCTTAATCAGGCAATCAATCATAATTAGATCTGGGGGCGACATGTAACGGAGTGCAGCAGGCAGATGTGTGCCCTGCCATTCCTCCTGGCTAAGGCTACAATATCAAAACAGTTAAATTGGTGCAGACAGGCACGAGAAGAGTACTTTAAATGTTGCCTGAGATGTCGCTAGATCTTACAAATCAGCCTTAATTTATTGGTGGTTGAGTGGCACCAAGTTGCTTTGATGACATGTTTTCATCGGGAAACAGCACTTTTCATGTTCTGCACTAAGATATAGCATGTAAATCACATTTTTTCTGTATGTTGTGAACGCTATTCAGCTCCTTTTCCCATTGGCATACGAGATTGAAAGGGCTGATTTGGCACGAGAGTCAAATAATCAAGAGTATTACTTTGGTCTTTGGAGACGCCTTATTGAATGCATAACAATGACTCTTGATTGGAATTGATAATGGCTCTGAAGAATAGGTCGCTCCGACCATCGCTCCAATTTGTTTCAAAGCAACCTTTGACGTGTGTGGGATTGACAATGACAAGGTAATTAGACAAGTGTTGAGTGGGGTCAAAATATGTGTGTTTATACCAAAAAGGAATACATTACTACAAAGGGCCACAATGGAGAGGCAAAAAAAATAAATACAAGGAGAGTGAAATTGTAATTTTATGAGAATAACGTTGTGTATAGTTTTGAGGTGAAAAGTCAATATTTGAACAAGTACATTTCAAAATTTGGAACTCAACAATATACCTAAAGATCTTTTGCATCTCCAAATGTTAGGAGATATTGTATGTGCCTTTGAAAATCTTTATCAACTTTATCTGGCAATGTCTTAGATAACAGTTTAATATTAGTCAATTCAGAAGTCAGTAAACACTACTGTACACTATCTTCACAACTTAGTGATGAAAAACATCTTATTAATAAACATTGTGCTAGTTTACCGAGTCCAACGACCTTTGTGACTTGAACTTGACTTGGACAAAGGTGGAAATGACTGCAGCCCTAGTAAACTGAAACACACCTAATGGAATGTAAAGCGTTAAAAACCTAAAACTCATATTTAGCACTGCAAGCCAGTATGCAGGTAGCATGAAAAGATAAGTAGTGGTCATTTTTTTTTATTTCACACTCCTTGTGTCCTTGTCATATAGCACAAACAGATTGAAGTGCACGAAACCAGCCACAGACGATCACGAGACCTTTGTTAACAATAAATTGGTTTTATCGAACTGATCTAGAGTTCTGTCGAGCCACTGGCAAAGGGGAAAAAATCCAATAAGTAAAAACCTATCAAAATATCATCAGTAACAGCGCAGGTTTACCCTTTGGTGGTGAATGAGGTCTACCGAGGAGTGTCAACATCATGCATTATGACAGTTCGAGGTCATGATTAGTATGACTTTAGTATTTTCCCCAGAAACTTCGTCTTTCATGAGTTTTAAGGTGTTCGACATTGGCGGTTCTGCTGTATCCCTCTATGGCAAAATACTGCGACTACCATTTGTCCCTTTCTCATGAAATCAGCAGAATAAAAAGGGGATGTGTGCATACTTTGTTATAGGAGAAGTTCATCTATATTTGGCTTTTGCTTTGCTTCGCAGCATGCGCAAGAGAGGTGTGACCTGTGGGATATTCCTGTATCAACAAAAAGTCAGCATGAAGAAGCTAATGTAAAAGCTTTGCTGACCTTGTTGGGTTTTCTCCCAGTGTTATCAAGGCCACCGTGCTGCAGTGCTGCAGAGGCTCAACCACGGGCCCCTCCAGGACCCTCGGACACCCTCGCTTATGAGAGTCAAGCGGAGAGTCAGCACGGCTGCCGACATGAATCACACGGCTGCCTCCAACGACGTTATCTTGTCTGGGCGCGGGCGCGAGAATATATAACCCATCAACTGCACAACAACCTTGGTGCCTCCTTTGACTGGACATTTTACACCAAATTGTTTTTATGGAACATGGCCCCGTACGGCTTGAACTACGCTGACACCAAATTGGTTCGACGGACGCCTGCTCGCCTCGCGGCCGAGACAGGCGCTGATGAAAGATAGCCTCCTTTGGCATTAATCAAAGAGATGAAGCGGTTTGATCCCGCTCTCAATTAGATTAGATTACATAAATTGAAGAATTTGTTCAAAATGTGATATCAATTCTCAACAGGTCATTCGATTTGATCTCTTCCTCGCTGCTCGCCGCATTAGATATGAATGTCTTTGACAAGGTGCACCACCTTGTCGTGTTTGGTAATTGCTTTAAATATAGACACTATGGCAACCATGTCTTCTCGTAATAGTGTAAAGGTGATGATCAGATTGTTGCTTTGTGTTTACATGAAGGTTGTTTTTGAATTTCTTCTAATTTCTGTCAATTACTATTATGTTTTATGAAATGTTTGGGCAGCTCGATGTGGCTAACCTCACAGTTCTGAGAATCTGGATTTGAATCTTGGTTCCACCTTTCCTGTGTCAATTATGCATGTTCTCCTTGTGCTTGTGAATGGGTACTCTGGCTTCTTCACACATTCAAAAATACTATTTGCATGTGGGTGTTTTGTTTATGCTTGCAATATTATGCTTTTTTTTTCTTCTCCTGGAGAGCTCAGTATTGTTCATTCGGTAATTTTACCGATTTGACATGTCATCATCATTGCTCTTTTTTTTCCTTTTTTTTTGTATGTGGGTGAGTATGTGTATGTGCGAGTGTGTGTGTGTATTCATTAGTTCACCTAAAACCTATTTAAAAAATCCCATACCGTTCACCTAAACCGAACACTTCCAGCTAGAGTCGTGAGGCCATCAGGAGACCCGAGGAAGGACCAAAGAAAAGAAAGGAAAGTGAAATCCAGCACCGACTAGACACCACCCAGCAGGCCACCAACAATAAACAATATTATGCTAACAGTAACAACCAGAAGACTTGGTCTTCTCAGTTGAACTATATAACGGATTCCAGAAACATACTGTGGATCATTTTCCTGCTGGATGTGGAAGAAGGTCTAATCTGTCCAAGATGATTCCTATTCTTTTTACTCCGTGGGCCACACTCACGCAGTAGTGCAGCTCTGCCTAGCCCATGTGACGATGTGTGACTCTATGGTCTTAACTGGTTTGCAGCTGTAAGTGTGCAAGGGTGCAGACAGATGGGAAGATGCAGAGCCAGGATAAAGGTCACAGTGACATAATGGCCTAGTTCAATTCACCTTGCTAATATATGCCAAAAAGGCCTAATCTAACATTGGGTTCATTGAAGACTCTACATCAGGGTTAGCCACATATGGCCTACTCTATTCTTTAGTCCAACTAGGGCTGTCACAAGCAAATCCTGCTTAGAATGCATTCATTCCATGTTTCTCAAGATTCCAATTACTCACGGAATCAGTGACTGTCACACTCGCCTGATCCTTATCTATTTTTCTTACACATTTCTAGAGGACACTGGAAACTTCCGTTAATCGTCAATTCCTGTCGATGTCGATGCCCACCTTGCACCAAGTGCTTCAGCATATTCGGGGAATCAAATCAAACTTTATTTATCTACCACCTTTCATACATTAAAATGCGACTCACAGTGCTTTATTACGCAAAGCCTCACAAACATGCACGGAATGAGAGCAAACGTCGACTATATACTCACCCCCGATTGATGGACATGAACATGATTCAGTCGGTGCTCAGTCCATGTATTTTTTTTTTTACTTTGCATCATTGTGCACTAAGGTGGATGACACTGGATGGAGTCATCCACGGGAAGGACCAAAGTGCCCAGCTCTGCATATTTTCAACAATAATCACGTCATGTTACATTCAAAGGCGATCACTGCCATTTAGATGTGCTTTGGAGCTAGCTATGCTAAGCCAAGTTTGCTAGTAACTCACTCGAATAATTTGCAAAATGAGCACAATACAGTTATGTTCAAACTAGCGATGGTAGGATATAATAGAAAACAAAAAAACATCCTACTTTTAACAATTGTAGTCCTAAAGTTGTAGGTGGCCATCGGCTCAAATAAGGATAAGTGGTATGAAAAATGGATGGATAAGTGCACATTTTTAATAATTGTTACTTATGATCAAATTGTGCATAAAAAAAATAACAAAGCATGAAAATGACCTTTTATTTAATATTAAAAAAAATATATTTTTTTGAACCTCATCTGTAAATGCCCTGGTCCATCTTTCCGTTTCAAAAATCAAATGTGGCCCTTGAGCACAAGTGTTTGCTCACTCCCTCTTGAAATTTTCCATATGTGTGAGAACAAGTCCTATAGAAAATGGATGGTTGGATTTGCATGTTTTTATCAAGTCACCACTATCTGCTATCTCTCTGCTTACATTTGCATCAATAAATGTTCACTCTCATCCATCGCTCCATTTTCTATCACATTTATCCTCATTAGAGTCACAGTTGAACTGGGAGTCTATCCCCGCTCACTGGCCGGGTGCATCCTTGACAGTCAATCCCTTGGCACATAGAGTATTCAAACATTCACATTCAGTCCTACTGTATGTAAGATTTTGAGTCTTCAATAAACCTAACATGCAAGTTTTTAGGGATGGAGTAGAAAGCTAGAGAAAACCCAAGCAAGCACACTGAGCCCATATTCAAACCTAGAACCTTTCAACTGTGGGCCAGATGTGCTGACTAGTAGCATGCTAAAGGCCTAGATACACTAATCCGACGTCAGCCAAATGTGACCGGCACGTCGCATACAAAAATGACGTAAATACACACCACACTAACCCCAACTGTTACGTACCTTTAGCGCATGCGCGAGAAGTAATTCCCCTCCATACCATCGGCGCCGGTAGTCATTATTCCTAAAGGCAACCGGAAATTTTGCCTGTTTTAAGGGTGTTGTTAACCATGTCGTTAGCCAGCTAACGTGAAAAAGTAATTATATTTGCTAATTACAAGCAGTTGCTATACTTCTCAAGTATAAAAGTAAATCCTACCTCCAGTCGCGTCCCCATGTCATGCCACAGTTTTGGTGTTCGTACCTTTGTTGGCATACCCAACGGTAATATCATACAATGTCGGTGTCTCTTGAACCAAAGAGACAAAGTCATCTTCCTGATCTTCTGTCAGACAGATATTGTACTTTCAAATGCAGGGCAACGAGGCGCAAAATGAGCGGGAAAAAAATTGTCCAGGCTTTCCATCAGTACTGTTTATTCGCGTTCGTCACTTCCTCTTCTTGCCCCGTGCGCTGATTCGCTACCTAACGGCCAATCACAGTGATTAAATGCCTCAACGCCGGTTCAAATTTGTCGAATTTGTTTAACGTGACGTCACAGCCCTCATGGGAACGCCCCCTCCGGGACGCTGGACGGCAAAAGAGCCACTTGCCTGTATTGTAACCATTGAATCTCGTAAAGCGTTAAGTCCTTTATCTAATCGATTATCTTATAAAATGGTCAGATCTTGCTGTGCGGCCGGTTGTACAGACAGACAAAGGAGTAAACCAAATGCTGCTTTTTATCACATACCTACTAATGAAGATAAAAGACGTCGATGGATAGCAGCAATCAACAGAAAGGACTGGCCGCCCACAAAGTATTCACGGATTTGCGGCGATCATTTTTGCGAGGTTAGTAGATGAATGTTGTAATTAGTAGATAAATGTTCATACATTTTACTAGTAAACGTACACTCTAACAAAGATTGTAACAGAGGTGTCGAATTGCGTGTTTCAAATCACATTAACGAGCCAGATAGTTAGCGTCCATTCCAACTGCACGAACACACAGCTTAGTTTTAAAATGCACCTTCTTCAAAACTATCAAGTGCATTTGACTGTTTAATAATGGGGTATTTCGTATTTGTGCTTGGAGTTTTTCACTCTGGAGCCGGAGTCATATTCATGAAATTACTGCAAAGCTTGCCACTATGATTTGTATCATGCTAATAAACATAGTAACATAACATCATCACAGCGTTTCAATATAGAACAGACTATGTAAAAAAAAAACAAAGGTTTTACCTTTGTATTACGAGGTATATTGTCCCCCGGCGTGAGCGTAGCATCTTGTCCCAGAGACTTAGCCAGTGACAAGCTTTTGAATCAGCCCCGGTGTAAGGAGAAGAGACGGCATTGACTACATAATGATAAAGGTCGTGCACGGTTAATTCCAGCAAAGTCTGCAATTTGATTAACTTGGTAAAAACAGCAGGCAACAGAAGGTAAAGGGCTGTTTTCAAACTAGCGATCTCCAACTTAAGTAAATATCGTGCTCTATGAGTCCCGACTAAATGTGCAACTTCGACTGACAGGTGAACTTCGGTCGAAGTAGTAGATTCCATGGCTCTATGGGCAATAATAACTTCTCATTTGTAAAATAGCAGTCGCTAAGTCACTAAGTCGCTCCAAGTCACGTCCACTTCCATTCACAAATCATTTCCTTCCGCCGTCCGTCATAGGGCGTCGTGATCA
The DNA here is from genome assembly GCF_051991255.1 of Vanacampus margaritifer. NCBI lineage: Eukaryota > Metazoa > Chordata > Actinopteri > Syngnathiformes > Syngnathidae > Vanacampus > Vanacampus margaritifer. The sequence continues at coordinate 44,248,735 of NC_135433.1, read as the reverse complement.
TGTGACGACGGTGCAAATGGTCAATACCTTCTGGCAGTGGTGCTGCCTCTCACAGGTCAATCTTGGTATAAAGACAGACATCAAGTTTAAGGGAGGAGGCGCAGTAAGAACATACACTGCATGCCAATTTCTTCCACATTATTTTTGGAGTCTGTCACATTTTTAAGTAGTTAAAAGCCAGCATGTGTCTCCGGGCTTACAGAGTTTTCATTTGCCTCTCACACAAGCTTCATTTGCATCAAAGTGTGCACGTAATTGTTTCAAAACATGAACCATCAGGTGTGATAATCAATGACATGAGTGCAAGGAAGCACAAATCACTTGTTACCAGCAATGAGATCTCTTCTTCCTGTACGTGGAGATCGAAAGTGGGCTGCAATAGCACTGCTGTTTGCTTACGATTACAATTCACCCACGGGCGCGGATGATTTGATTTGTAAGGAGGAGGAGGAAAGAGATCAGCATTGCACTCATCTCCTTCCTGCATGATATTCCAATAAAGGCGGAGAACAACACGTTACACTGGAGGAAGAGGTGAACCAAAAGTCAGCTCTTGTTGTTTCTTGGAAGGTGGTTATAAAACACGTTTGTTACCTAAAAGTAAAATATCTTTTGGTCTCGAACTATACATTCCATACCTTAGTAGTTAATTAGGTGTCAGCGGCACAACTGAGGTAGCTTAACCTTCATCAGCTGTGCAGCTATAATGTAAGGAGAATTATTCATTGCATATTTTCAGCACATGAAAAAAGAGCACTTAAGTGAATGAACAGAATGCAAAAACTGAAAAAGAAGAAAAATCCGCAGTGGTCAGGCCGTTTGTGAAAATGGGAGCTTCTTAGGCAAAACCAAGGAGACAGACATGAGCACAAAAGCAGCGACAGTTACTAATCCTTAAGATCAAATGTAGCTGTGAAGAGCAATTAGCGCAGGGAGCCGCCACGAAATCGCCTACCTGATGATCAATAGTCTGGCCTACTCTTCTTCATGTAGAAGCAGGAGCAAACTGGCCGATAACAATCACATTTGCTCCCATTGATTTGAAACTAATTAGCAAAGAATGTTGATATGCAGCCTACAAAATGATCGTCGTTCAATTAGCCGTTTCTCATTTTCATTAACGTTAGCATCTAAAACCACCATCATGAAACGTTCATTAACTTTGCAGGCATTGTGGTTAAATAAAGTTTTAAGAAGGGTGGACACATACTTATTTTAAAAAATATTGAGTGATTTATCAAATCTAGGAAACCCCACACAACAAGGGGGAAAAAATCAACCAGTGTGTTCTGACACATACACAGCACATCACACACACATAACCACATCTCGATTGACAATCACAGTCTCCTTCCCAAACCAGATGTACCAAGACTGATCTGTGTCAAAATGTTCACATAATTATAACATTACACTGAATTGGTGATGTTTTGTGAATAAAAAAATAGTAGAAGAGTGTTTTAGCATTCACATAAAAACGAAAATAAATCAAATCAATGAGTTCAAAACCTTTGAGTTGGCAGCCGTCTAGAGCTTCATTAATTTTTAATTTTAAGTTGTATTTTTCCACTTTTTTGTCTTTTGTTGTTTATGTTTATTGTACATCGTGTGGACCTAACTATTTTTTTTAACCATTGCATTCGTTGAAGGAGAATATCGGTGCTCGATTGTTTGGCCTTTTCGGCAGCACATGCTTGCATTGTCACTCTTTCTATTGAAGGGAAAGTCGGCACTATTTGACGGTTCCAGCTTTTTGGCCCCGGGGCACTTTTGTTTTTTGCGTCTAAGTAGGCAGCATTTTTGCAACATCACCATGTTGTTTAGTGGAAATGTTGGCACTGGTGGACTGTCTGCGATTGAAAAGTAAACTGAAGATGATCCAAGGACTGAACCATTCACCAACAGATGCTAATGTTGCTTGTTTGTTTTCAAACTTAGCATGTAGCAGACACCAGTGATGTCATGCATGTTGTGACCATAAATGCTTCAAACAGCATTACGCTGAAATGGAGAAAAAGATGTTGGTTTGTTATGGTTGTATTGTTGTTAATGTTTTATGTCATGAGTTCTGTAAAGTGCTTTGTTACAGCTGCAGCTGTTATGAAAGCATTAATAAATAAATAAAGTTGAGTTGAGAAATGCAGTCTTCTGAACTAACCCTTTACCTTAACATAATTATAATATTTTTGTGCAAAGAGTTGCTCCTACTGGCCAAATTCTAAGAAAATTCAAAAAGTAAAGAGTAGATTGTAGTAAAGATCAACGCTATTCTTGAAGAATCCTAGCTCTTGAGAGTGAGATGTATTAAGAGCAAGGAAGCGGACTTTCAAGAAGCTTAGAAGTTCCCTAAGCTGAGGACAAAATGGCGGACAGAAAAGGCAGGAGAAATATTGTCCAATCACTGAATGGCAGAGTATTAATGAAACAAGCCATTTTGCCCTCATTAGTACAACATCCATACACATCTGCTGGCAAATCCAGTTCCAGAAAGTAAAAACCCCTGCCACACTTTGGCTTTAGCCCCAGGTGCTTCTACTCAACCGGTAGGTAAACAAGCTCTTTTGGGTCTGGGGCTGGATGAGTGTTACCAGCATTGCATTGGGGAAGCTAGTCTTCATTGAGAGAATCATGAATACCCACATGGACTGGCCAATCATGTCTCCAGACCTAAACTCTATTGAATATCTCTGGGGCATCCTCAAATGGAAAATGGAGGAGCATCTCAAATACCTACCAGCTTCATGATGTTATCATGAGGAGTGGCAGAGGACTTCAGTGGCAACCTTTGAAGCTATTGTCAACGCCATGCCCAAGAAAGTTAAGGAAGTGCTGGAAAATAATGGTAGTTGCACAAAATATTGACATCTTATTGCTGCACTTCTTATTTATTTAATTTTAATTGTATCTCTTTCTATTCTGTTGTTTTCTCTTTACTGTAAACTGCAGCTGGACGGAGTCCAGGAAAAAGTTCCCCACGGGGAAAACGAAAGTATATCATATCGTATCGTATCTTGGGTATTTTCACTTTGGTATGTATTCACTTTTGTTGCCAAGGGTTTGCCTATGTATTAATGGTTGCGTTTTAAGTTGAGGGAACAGCAAATTTACAGTTATATAAGTCAAGTCATCTTTCTTTATATAGTGCCGTAGCTGTCACAAATAACGTTACAATAACACAACATGAAACAAACATAAAACATTAACAGCAATACAATCACAGCAAACCAACATTTTTTTTCATGCATACATACACTTTGATGTTTGAAGTAGTTGTAGATAAAAGAGGAGAGAATCAGTCTCCTTTCAGCAGTTGATCAGTGACGTGACCACAACATGCAGGACGTCAATGTGTCATTTCCTTGGTGTTGTCCCATCAAAAGACATCATTATCTGCAAAATTTTAAGGGTTGCACTCACTTTTGTGTGATACTTTATGAAGAATAAAAAGCTCACGGTGAATAAAATGTTCAAACAGGTAAAAACTTGTCAGTTTCTGCAATAAAATCTATTTCTTACAAGTTTTGTTAGGAAATAAAACATCAAATGATGCTAGTCTGATAGTACTCGTGGCTCTATTTTGTCTAAAAAGTATTTGTTGGCCTTTTGCCTTTGAACACCTCACTTGATAATCTTTCAGAAAAGATCCAACTTTGAGCCTTCTTTGGACAAGAATACATTTAAAAAATTGGTGTGATTATCGGTATGAGTGTAGTCTATTTTAACTTTATAAAATGTCATACAAGTATGGAGCAGTCCCGATCTTCCCTCAGTGATCCTATTTTCAAGTCAAGCAGCAATGTGAACCAATACAAGAAGTACAATCCAGAAACGGCACTAAACATTGCTTAAAGTAGCAACACTTTTACTCAGTTATCCACATTATTACAGAGGATGAATTCACAATATGAGAATGAGATTGAAACACTCGATCCCCCACCTCTACCAAAGATAACTAATAAATATGTCTTTCAGTCACTTCCGATAACAGGAGCGGCTTGCTAAAAGCACAAAAGGTACCTTTCTTTTTAAAAAAACAAAACAAAACAGCCACACCTCAAGATGAAAGACCACAACATGTCCTCCATTGTTGTCCATTGTATACTGTGTCACATTCCTTTTTTTTTGTTAGGCCGTTGGCTGGTAACATTGTGACGCACTGCTGTGATGTCACACTGTTTACGTAGCTGACCTATTGCCATCCTGCCTGCACACCCCTTCAATCCATCTATCCAATTAGCTATCCACTTCTTGTTCAAATTCAGATGGGATAGGCTCCAGCCCACTGTGACTCTAGTGAGGCTAAGCAGTATAGAAAATGGTTGACTTAAATAATAATGGTCATGGTGCTATTGTAAATTTTAAAGGAAATTGTTGGTTAGCATGCTAACCACGAGACCACCATCTTGCTAACTGGAGTTTTATTCACATTCTTTCAATGTTTTTGTTTTTATTTGGCAAAGGCAATAACAAACTGCACATGTTTTGTTTTGTTCTTAACCAAGATTTGTTTACTCAAATTTCAAAATGTGGGTAATTTAGATTTAGTTTTTAAACACAAAATTCTTGATTATTTGATATTTTTTAAGGTGCAAAAATAGTGCTTTTGAAAATTATAATTTTGTTTATAATTTTTATTTTCAGACACTAATAAAAAAATCTATTTTATTATTTTGTTTCTAAATAACCAAATCATATTATTATTTTTTAAACTTAAGCTGTTTATCAAATTTGTTTTCAAACTAAAAAAAAAAGTTTAATTTTTGTTAGTTGCCAGACGATATTGACTAGCTCGCCCCCTATTGGTTAGTAAAAGAACAGTATCGTTACAGCGGAGTAATCTGATTGGACAGTTGAGTCTTTTGACGTCATCACTCATTTTTGGTACATTCTTTAATGCTTTGAAGAGCCTCTTTGTTCATCAAGGACTTTTTAAACTTAAAAGAGGTGTACAGCGATTCAACCCCCACCTCCCACCCGTTTAGTGGGTGGTGTTATTTTGTCGGAGAAGCTCGCGCTTCGTCTAGAGACGTGTGACCAGCAGGGAGAGACAGTGAGAGTCCCTTTTAGAGCGGAGTGGACCAGTGGCTCGTCTTTTGTGTTGCGTTGGAGTGAAGGAAGCAAAGCAGAGAGGAGGAGGAGGAGGAGAGGAGGAGAGTTCGAGCAGCCTCAGTACCAGCCAGTGCTTCTCCCGGATACTCTCCACGGAGGAGGCGAAGACGCGACCCAGCTTTTCGTCTCGAAAAAGAGAAAGAGGAATCGTATTCCCCCCTCCCCATTTTGTATTTTGACCAACGTGTGGGATTGTGGTTGTTCTTCGGAAGAGGATTTAACCCGACAAAAATGTACCGACGACGGGAGGGCAGCGGCGGGCTGCTTCTGCTGACGCTCTTGGCAGTACTGCAGGTAGGTAATCTCCGGCCACCGAGCGGGACACGTTTATCTTATTGTGTGCTGCTGGCTGTTTAAAACGTCATACCGCTACTTTATCTCACGAGAAAGCAACTCTTTTTCTTTATTGTTTTTAATAAGCAACGCTATTTAATAAGACACGAGGGGCGATTGTTTGAGCGGAGCGTGCTGTTGGTGCTAGCTTACGATTCGTCCTCTTGTGTGTTTAAACTAAGAAAAATCTTAACACCTCTCCCGTAACATGATTTGCATTTACAAGGTAGAATGTGTAGCGTTGAATTCGCCTTTGTAAGTTGAGACGTTATACATGGTTAACCTAGTTTGAGAGCGCTTAAGTTTAATATGAACGTCCGTGCCTCTCGGGAACTGTGGGGGGAGTTGATTGCATCATTAAGACCTTCTCATCAGCGTTTTTCTTTTGGTTGTTATTGTTGAATAAGTACTATACAACAATAAAAATATACAGTATGTTTGAACTAGCAGCGTACTCACACAGACACACAAAATCATTCAACTGTGGTCCATGCTACCCCACTACACGCAACAGGGTTGAGGCTTATGAGGCTTAAGGGCAAAATGAGTGCACACACCGCAGGGGGACAATATTAAGCACAAAGCAGTAATACTACAGGGTTTCAAGCTGGAATAGTTATAAATTACAAGTAAAAAAAAAAATGATAATGCTGCCGGGGAGGGCAACCTATGGCTCATGGTCCGTATGTGTCCCAGTGAAAGCATTTCACATGATCCGCAGTACAATTCTAATGCATGTAACCCACAAATAGGCTCATAAAATGTAATAAACAGCATCCCTGATAAGAAAAGGGTTGCCCACCCTTGTCCGTTAATATCTCAGCTCCGCTGCCCCCTTTCCCAAGCATGTTCAATTTAAATTCCTGTGATTAGGCAGCAGCACAAATACCCACAATGGTGTTTTTTTTTTTCCAGGCAGGGGACCCCTTTCTCGTTTTACATTCTTTCCAGAGTTCATGCTATGAGAAACGGGGTCAAATCTGGTGGATGAGAAACAGAATCAAGGCTTAGGCAATGTTTAGGGAGTAGTAGACTATTTTTAAGAATTGCTTCACACTCTTTTGTTTCTTGCCAATTCTGGGAAGTGGTCAGGCCAGTACTCCTTAACATTTTTGAGAAGATAAGTCTTCTGTTTTATCGCAATGAGTCATGTGCCCCACGCATCTGAATTCCAGTAAATCCGCAGTTGGTCATCGTTAAATCTTTAGTTGGTTTTTTTTTTTGCTTCTTGGGTGTTCGCCCCTTTATATGGTAACAATAGCGGATTGTTGGCATGTATGTTCCGTGGCCGTGTTCCTGTTCTTGAAAAGTACACAGTTAGTGTGGATCAGAAAGGCCGACACAGAGGCTTGGCAGTAACACCAGCCTGTGCCTAGGCCCCTCCACTGGGACAAATGGAGCTTGTTCTTGCCCAGCCATGCTTTTTGGCTAATGCTTAACCCTTTTGGCCTCATTATCCTAATTGCAGTGCCTGCTATAAAAACAACAGATGCTTTTGTACAACTGAGAGAGGTGGCGATGGGGGACGGGGGGTGGCGGGGGATTCAGAACGTGAACAAGAGGTTTCAAGAGGCCACGGGGTGCATTTTTGCGGATTGATTTATAAGTCATTGTCACCCACCCTCACCTTCTTCCTTTCCACCACAGATTGCAGCAGAATGCGGGGTCATCCCACCATGCAGGCCTGGCTTCTCTGAAGACGTATACAAGGTCGGCTTGCCAGATATCATCGAGACGGGACAGCCCCTTTTCACTGGTGAGTGTTGATTCCATCCCCCCTCGCCTCCGCATGTCGGTGTATCGCTATGCTCCCCTGTTGTGTTTCATAGTATTCCTGAGCACAAGCTCAACATATTTGAAAATTAGTGGTAGCCACGAACCATGTTGTTTGCCTCATAAACCAGCTCACATGTGGTTCACATTTATATTGCCCCATTTGCTTACATGTTCCCCTTTTTTCATTGTGAGCAGAGGCCTGTGTACATACAGAGTGCAGCTTGTTAGTCAAAAGTGAAAGCATACATTGTGGCTAACACCCTCTGCAATTTGCATCTTTCACTGGGGGTCCCTGCAGGGCAGATAACGAAAATCCATTGCACACATTTCGATACCTATGCAACTTTAATCAAGCAGTTAATGTGGCTAAACGTTGGCTGTGTAGCACTAGGACCTTAGTGTAAAGAAATGAGTTATGCTCTGAGAATAAAGTTGTATTGTGATGAGTAAAAAGTGAAAATTACAAGTGTTGTAAGGTTTCAAGAATAAATGCATTATCTTGCCAGAAATACGTTTATGATGATACAGTTATTGTATTGTGATTTAAAAGGTGGCAATGGAAAAATAAGATGGATTAATATTAAAAGGAATACAGTAAAAGGGAGTTTTCAAGAGTCGTGAGGTGACAAGAACAAAGCCGTTGCTATTTTTTAAGAAGTGGACGATATGTGCTGCCTTGAAAGCCCCCCTTTGTCTTTTAACGCTCTGTTCCTTAGACTAGAATATTAGATTTGGCAGAGGCATCTTTTGTTGAATTACATGTATATCTGTTTTCGCCTGGAAACATCATTAAGCATAGAATTTATACATGAATTTAAAGTGAAAGTCAACCTTAACCATTTCGTGACAATGTTATATGTGACCTCACTAGTCTAAACATGACATTCTGATTAATATTACATTTGTGGAATATGAGTTATGAAGCAAAATCCAGCCGGTTTTCCCCCATCTCATGGGGGCGGCCATTTTGGCAATAGCAGTCAACTGAAGATGACATCAATGTTTCTCAGGCAACGACCAATCACAGCTCACCTGTTTGCTGAAGCTGAGCTGTGATTGGCCGCCCCCTGAGATGGATAAAAAAGGCTGGAATTTGCTGCTTAACTCATATTCCACAAATGTAATACTAACCAGAATGTCATGTTTAGACTAGTGAGTTTAAATATAACATATTATTGGTAAGAATGTTTTTGGGGGTTGACTTCCCTTTTAATTCATATACCACAAAAGCAATATTAATCAGAATATTGTATTTAGACTAGTGGGGATCGCATAGAACCTAATTGGAAAGATTTTTTTTAAGTTGCACTTTAAAATGACAACTTGTCTGGATATTGCACGTTTTTCCTCTCTAAAAATAGCAGTATGACTTTTAGTTTTTAAAAGTACAGTTTTTAAAAATGGTGTTCTTTTTTTGTCTGGCCCCGATTCTCTTTTGTAGTACAGCATAAGGCATTTTCAGTAGACTTTTACATCAAGATCTTTGAAAATGTTTCCATCTTTGTCTGCAGTTGCGTATTGAACTCCAAAAACGGCATGACCAATGCTGCTATTACTGGCTAACAAGGATGCGGCTACACATTGGTCTTACAGGCAGTAATAAAAGTGGAATATAACACCAGTGTGCCATTAGCGAGGTTACAGCCTTGAGGTCATTTGGGCCAGAAAACATTCTCGCTTGTGTTGGATTTCACAGTGCGTGCCTAAAAGTTGCACTCCGCTGTTGGTGTGACTCAGAGGGTGGTGGATGGGAGGCAGAAATGACAAGATGGGAGGAAAAGTGCTTGGACGGGTGGTTGCTGCTTTCACTGAGCTTTACCTCGTGCACAAGTTTTCGTTTGATCCTGCAGGTGATGGATTTCCCTCTGCCGGCTTGTGGATGAGCCGTGACCGTGGGTAATCAGGTTCCTTTTATTTTAGATCCACCCCCCACCCTCAGTTTTTTTTTTTTTTTTTTTGTTCTGCCGTGCCGTCCCCTCTCCCCAGCGGCTTGTTGTACTGGATGGAGATTTCCTTGACAGAGAGGGGCACTCCTGTGTCATTGTAATGCAGCCTAGCAGCTCAGCAGCATAGGATGATGTTAATGAAAGTGCAATCTCCAGTGGAAGGCTCCTGCCGTGTTTTGGGAGAGACAAAAAGCCCCTGCGGTGTGAAGAGTTTGCTCAAGTTTTTCAATTTTGCCCTGACCATGCTGTTTTGGATATTGTTTTTGAGTGTAGCAGGCTAATGCTTGTCATGCGCCCTCGCATTTCATTAGCTTGGTCAATTTTCACCTGAAAAGGCTTCATTGATGAATAAAACGCATTAAGAGGTATTTGTATTAGGCATACACACACACAGGCCCCCAGTACTCGTCTTTTTTTCAACAGTTCTGTTGAGCTATTTTAAACTAATTAAACCAATTTGAAATGGGATCATCTGTGTTAAGTTTCAGTAACATTACTCTGTTGCTCACATTGCATTGTCTAACACATGCAAACTACAAAGCTAAGGTAAACCGCATATTTGTCCCGTCTAATTGCAGTCTGTCCTTTTGTGGCAGATGAAGGCAATACACAGCCGGAGGTGTGTAAAAAGGTGGAAATGGTGCTAGTTCACTTGCAAACAGCGCACATTGTATGCACTAAATTGAAGACTTCCTGTGGATTTGATGTTGGCAAAGGGTGGCTGGCCAGCCAGCACAGTTGATTGTAAGATTTAATCACATTCCTTGGGGGCGTCCTCTAGACTTTAACCATCAGCCGGACAAGTGAGGCTACATTGATTTTCAATAAAAAAAGATTTTTTTTCATAGTTAGTTGGCAGAGGGGCGCAAAGAAAAAGCCAGGAAGGACAATTATTCTTTTTTGAGAACTACTATCCAGTCCGGTAAAAGGAGGTAGTATTCATTGTTAGCCGATGCAAAACCATGACAAGCTCCTCTGTCTTTATGACCTTTCTTTTTAAAGGATAGAATGTTTGCTCTGGCCTGATAAATGAAGAGAGTAGAACCAAAAGCAAGTTATTTATTAAAAGCCTTATACAGACAAAGATAGCTTATCTTGTAGTTGCCTGATTAAGCAAGGTGTTGAACAAAAAGGCATTCAATTTCAGGTGGGTCGCGGCAGCGGGTGGTTTTGCGCCTCAGTGGAATTCTGGTGTCTTGCAAGAGCTGATGTGCATTGTGCTGTTTTTATCCAGATGGGGCCTTAAAACCAGAGAAAGTGTGTCAGTCGGAGCATTATTCAGCAGAGGTTTCCCGCTCTAAAAACTGGGTTAATGAAAAGGCCAAAAGCCTTAATTTGCGCTTTAAACACTTCCCTTGCATCAATTCGTACATTATGCTGTCTTTACTTACGCAAGCTTTTGTGGTGGAAACTAGGGGTGTGTCAAAAAATCTATTCTCATTTAGTACGATTCAGAATCAATTTTAAATGTCCCCAAATCGATTTTATTAAAATTATTTTATACTGTCTTGCCTTTGTTTGTGTGTGCCTTTATTTGTAGCGCTGTTCATGTACCCAGTTTGGCCACTGAGGGGCAGTGTGGTTCCACGCGGTCTAATACACTGTTAAGTTGTAGCCACATTAGAGAGTAGAAGGAAAAAGTCACAATCAAGTTATTCTAATCGAAGTTTTTTTTTTTTCTACCGTGGAGCCGTTCTTTTGAGTTATAAAAGTGCCACGAGTAGCGCGCTAATTAGCATTAGCGAGTTAGACTGGACTAGATCATTACAATTCCTTGCACATCTATAGATTGAAGCAAAAATCATTGTCAATCAAATCATTTTGAAAACAAAAAACGTTCTTAATCGAAAATCGATTCTGAATCGAATCGCAGGCCCAAAAATCGTAATCGAATCGCGAGAAATTCAAAGTTTCACGCCCCTAGTGGAAACGCAGTATGTTTATTGCCTGATTTTGCATCTCTGCAAAGGCTTTCATTGTAGAGGTGTCATGAACTGGAGGAGAGGTTTTTGTATCTGACCAGGTTAATGAAAGAATTGGAATCATTAGTGTCAGAAATGGAGACAACATTGTACATGTGCTAGCGTGAAATAGATCAAGAATTTTCTGATAATCTATCATTAAGTAAAATTGCTTGTCTTTGCATTGTTAACGCGTGGCAAACCATTTAAACAAACTAAAATGTCGCCCCTCAAAATCCTTAATTTTGCATCGACTGGGCCCACTTTTGAGTTGTTCCTGCCCTCTGCGCCATGTTAATTGTGATGGCCACGTGTACAGCTGTGGCCACTTAGATGTGTTTTAAGGGGCCCCCGTGTTTGATGAGACATGACCCCGCTCGACCCTGCACTGTAAACTGGGCCAAGTACCCATCGAGCTACTCGAGCCCATTTTCCTGCTTACAGCCTGCACGTGACATTAGTCGTGCAATCTTGGTCAGGTCCAAATGAACGGACTAGTGCACAAACAAGGTCAGACACATGGGCGGCGGGCATGGCTTGATGCTACATGTCAGAGCGGTGTGACAGAATTTTGCATGTTCACAAGTGGCGTCCACACTTTGAGGTTTGACACATTTGACATTTCATTTAATGATGCGTAACAGCAGCAGATGACCAACAAATGTGAATAGCTTTTAAGGGACTGCCAATCAACCTTCCCATTTCCCATTTATTGTAAAACAGGAAAATGTCTTTAGCACAGTGTGCAAATCATCCATTCAATCCTTTTTCTATCGCACTTATCCTGTTCAGGGTCAGAGTGAGCTGCAGAATATCCTAGCTGACTGGGTGAGAGATGATCACAGGACACATGCTGTAACGACAGCATCATTCACATTAACATTCACACCTATAGACAATTTTAGAGACTTCAGGGAAGCCTTGCATATTTTGGAATGTGCCAGAAAGCCTGTGTAGGAAATGCTAACGCCACACAAGAGGATCTGTAACGAGATTCAAACCCAGAACTTCTCGGCCAGGAGGCAGATGTGAAAACCACTATTTTCACCGTGCTGCCCACAATATACCAATGAAATGGAAGAAAGATAAACAGATGTCTGTAAGTACAGACCTGCGAGACGAAACTTCAAACCACAGTGATTCAGCCAGTTTTCTCAAGTTTCTTTCACAATGTGTCGCATAAACCCCCCCCCCCAAAAAAAACCCTGTCTTGATCTGTAAGAGAATTGGGAATGTTGAACAAGGTCACTGAGATGTCACAAAAATGTTGCTGGGGATTGTCATCTACAGTAATCGTTAGAAACCCTAAATGAACAACCGTGTTGTAATCTTTGCATGTTAGGCACGGTTGAATGTTATAGACAACATTTCACATCTCAATATACATCTTAACCAGGCTGTAACACGAGCTTGTTACCTCTCAATACCTTTCACAAACTACAATGTCGCCTAATTATATTGAAAATTCGCTCTGAGGCAGAGTTGGTGGTCTGCAATTCCAAGTATTTTCTTGCCATGTTGCATAGCTAGGGAAAGATGATTCACTTCGTTAAAATTTTTGCACAACACCTGCCATTGGTTTCGATTCACTTTTCTGAATCCAAAATTCCTCCAAATAATGGAGTACTTAACATTTTCTCACTAAATCTGGTGAATGTGCAGATTCCACAGTTTTCTTTTTATAATGTCCCTGATGTGTACTGTATGTACTAGGGCAGCCTACCTTGGATATTTGTCATTGGTTGGCTTTAGCTGTTGATCCATGGTAAGCGTCAAATGATGTTTGTGATTGGCTGGCCTAAGTGGTATATTGGGAAAGTGTAAAAATTACGTTTGGGAAAATCTATCTAATTGATAATGGTGAATTTGTGATAACATTTTGAATGTTCATAAGGTATCAATACAATAAACAAGATATCATTCAGCCCCAGTGTAAGGTTGAGAGGATTATATTAATACATTTTCAGACACGGAATAATTCTGTCGTCAAACACGAATGTTTTTTGTAATTTGTATTCAAATTTGTGTGCACATATAAGAAATATAAAGTGCAACGTGAACCACCGGGAGGCTTCTTCCTTTTTTTAATAGTGTGGGCCCTGCTGCGTTTTTTACATATTCTCTGTCATTGGTAGGACATGAAGAGTAAAACAACCCCACGGCCAGTCTTCCTCCCCCTCAAATGACATCCTGCGTCCCCTTTTATTTAACTATATGCACTTTGTTCATGCCATCACTCCATTGCCTTCATACTCTTATTTTTCTTTCCGGAATTGAATCAATACTTGCAGATCTTTGTTTACAGTGATCAATATGTATGTAATGAAGGCAGTGCTCCAATTCCCAGCTAAAGCGTCACTGGCGGGTTGGGGTTGAATAGGTTTTATTCTTTTTATTGTTTTCACCCTGCATAAATTTATTTTCATCTGCCGTCACAGAATCTTTTCTCTTCTTCTTCTTCCTGGGAGCACCATGGCCTAGATAACCAACACAAATTGTGACAGTAGATTGAATCCTGGCAGAATATATCTGTGGAAAATAACCTTTCCGTACAATGTAACAACTTTAACAAGGAAGCCGAGGTATGAGGTATGAGTCAAATACAGGGGCCACCACATTTTGTTTTCTTTACAAGCTTCATTGCAGTCTTAGGGCAAAAGCGTAAACGTGAAATAATAATAATAACGTTAGCATATTAAAGCTGGCGCAACCATCTGTGGCTAATTGGTGGGTGCGCTTCTGAGCCTGCTGGGTGGCATGGCGGGATAAGGCATAAATTTATTTATGTCTGACCTTTTTAGGCTGTAAGTTATTAGCTAACTCGAGGCTGTCTGAAAATAATCTCTTGCTATGTGCAGGCACACCATGCCTTAAGACCATTACGATTACCATGTAGAGAGCTAACAGGGTGCCAATAACTTCTCATCACCTCGGTTCATATCGCAGTTATCAGCTACAGGCCTTGCCCTCCATTATTGGCACCTAGCAGTGTCTGACATTGGGCAGTCATGTCTGTCATGTGGGGGTTGTCCTTCGCATATAATTAGCTTGTTCCATTCAAAGGCACAAACAGTGTGACACATTTGTAGTCAAGGGTTAGTAAATGCTATTTGACCTGTATAACCTCAATCAAAGGAAATCTTTACTGTTTACTCAAATAAATATGCACGCTGGTTGAACTTTCGGCCTCTTTCACTTTTAAGAGATCCCGCAAAATTGGTGCATCAGTCTCTAAACGTTAAATCCAGCCTGACATGTACAGATGAAGTCCGTCGGCCAGCGACAATTTGTTTTGACACAGCAGGGCAGTGGACGTCACAATCTAAGTGCCGTTCTACCTGATACTGCCTTTGTGTTAATACTGGGAATGCTGGCTTTCATAGGCATTGCGAAAGGAGCTTTGGCTTGTAATGTAGCTTGTGTGTGTGTGACGATGTATGTCAAATCCAAATTTTGACTGCAGTGGATCCACAAGCAGACTTGAAAGCCTTGCATTTGAATTACTCCTTCATACAGTTTAGTTAATCGGCGGGTTGGGTGGGGGCGTTGGGGGTTGTTGGGGCTGGTTTATAGCCTATTTGGTTTGAGATCACATCTGGGTCCAGCCAATCTGAAATTACTTGTTCATTTGTCCACGCTACAAGTTGAGTCGTGCGTGAAAGGATTGAAGGAGGATTTTATGCAATGTGTTTTTGATTTAATGGAAAAAAATGCAGTGAACGCACATTAAATGCATTGGGGTCATGTATAAATAACTATTGACCTGACTTTCTTACACATATGGCTCCATATAACGAGGCTTGGTATTCTTCACCAGTGAAATCTGATTTTAGACAAGAAAATGCCATTTCGCATCCAGAAGAAAATGCATCAGTGTTGAGGTAATTCTTTACCCTTTTTGTGACTGATTTGTAGATCACGGAGCCATTTTTCTTCTGTAGGGGAGCGTTTTTTTTGGGCGGCTAAAGCAAACAACTCCATATCTCTTTCACGGATCCTGTCTACAACACAGCCTCTGTTCCGCAAGCCAGCCCAGCTGCTTATTCTGCAATACTGACATTCGATTTCGACCACTCTTTATCTCCCCGTTGTGCCTTCTTTTCTCATTAGGTTAAACGGAATCAGAGCGTACAGGGCCTTGAAGATCCTTACGTTTTCCATCAGCAGGCATGTGAAGGAGCCACTCCCCATAGCCATTATGTTCTCTGTCTCATTAAATCTTTGGTGCAGTAGGCAATATATTCAAGCTCACTTGTGTTGTTTTTATACAAGAGTGCATTTGCTGGCTGCAGATCTCTCTACTCTTAAGGCTGTCTTTACACTTGTCAGCTTTAGATCGGTGATACCATTCTGGTGCAACTGCTCTGACAATGTGGTTTGATTGATCACATGCAAGCGTTATCATCTGATCTGTGGAACATGGTCCTATTGCATGTGGACTCTGGTGTGGTTCAGATGATGATTGGCAGTTTTCCCCCCCAAATGAAAGTCCTGCAGCTTAAACAATGACTACATTCACACGCAGTCAACGTTCAGGTTCAGGTCAAAACTTTTTTTCCCGTTACATTCAGGATTACCCGTTTACATGCATGAGCGGACAGAGTTACTCCCACATACATATTCCGATCTCTGTTATCAACATTGGCACTTTCTAAATTAATGGTTTATCGTATCGGTTGAAAATAGCATTATCGTGCATCTCTAATATATACATTTTTTATTTAGTGGGCGCGGCGTACATATCAAGTGCAACATACAGTATATACCGGTGTGCACCATAGACTGAATTTTAAAGTACTCGCACTGGTTACACCAGAAGTAACTCTTGAATAATACAGTCAGCTGCATGTAGAAACTAGAAAGCCACCATGTTTAGCTTTATCCATGTATGCCACACTCAAAAGTCCAACTTCAAAACCCCACACTGGCACATGACGAGACAACACAAATTGGCTCGCCATCACATCTCTGACAAAAAAAGAAAATTTTAAGCCGACACACATTGATTGACCCAGATACTGTAACCATGTTCACAAAGAGACGGCGACCTCCCGCGGGCCACGCCAACTATTGTGTTCCCGGCAGCGGCTTCAATTTCAATGCACCAGCGCTTCGTTAGACACTAGCCTCTTGATGACTCACTAGGTTGTATCTCGTGACATTGTGCATGCATCATTCTTTCATCCTTCTTTCCTTTGCCTCCCTTCCCCTTACCCCAAATTCTCAAATGGAGGAGCTCCCATTGCTCCTGTCCGTCCCATGATGGATGTGATTTAATTGAGTAATGGAAGGATGGAACTCCTTTATTCTACGTCGTCAGTTCATGTCTTCAAATGACCTTTGATGCTTCATTTCTTTAACCACGAGTAGTACAGTATATAGGATTTTTTTGTTTGATCTCAAATGGATATGTGATTGGGAACATGATGTGCCTCCCAAAAACTACAATCTCACTGTGAGCATATGCAGCCCGATATTACTTGTCTCAAGTGATCTACTGTGACTAGACCTTGCTGACACCAGTGCCATCACACTATACAGGTATTATGATTGACCAGAAACAATTTCTAGTCTCAATTTGAGTGCACACCATGGCAGTAAGCAACATATCGCTCGGTGGCCCACGTTGTCTGAGTTTATACTATCACTGCCTCTGTCGATATTTATTGAGGCATTAAAGAGCGTGCGGCATGTCACCACTTTATTTCCTGCAGCACTGCCGGCTCAGCAGGAATGAGGCTGAAGGGTGGGGGGTATATTCTGACTGAAAGATAGAATATAACTGCAGGATGAATGTTTGAACATTTTTATACATAGTTTCATATGAAATAACCTTGTTAGATTGGAAAATATGCACGAGGTGCCAGAAAATGAAGCATAATCATTTCAGTTCTGGTATCATAGATTTGCATAAAAATAAAAATAAAAAACAACAAACATATTTCATGTAGCGTTGGGTATTTAAGAGACTATGATGAAACAATTGATTATAAGTTATTTTTTGTGTTAATTTTCAAATAAAAAAACAACAACTCCAAGTTGAATCTCCAATGGTAAACATTTATTTTAGTATAGTATTTGGTTACAAAAGATCTAAGATAAATGGCTGTTGAATCAAAAGTCTCTCACACTGTGGCTCAAAATATTTCTAGTATTTTTCCTGATAACATTCATTTGCTTCACGTTTCAACATTTCAACGCTAGACTGTCTTTGCGATTTTACTTCAGGTTTATTTTGCATGTGGTCTATTTGTAGATATAATACAAGAGGAGGAATCTGATCAGACAGATAAGAATTTAAATAAAAAGGAAACATGAAAAAATATCATGTAGAGTAGAGAGCTTTGGGTCAAGAAGATTGAGCTCATGTTATTGCAGCCTTGTCCTCCCTTTGCGCTCCCCCGCCTGTAAAAAGCTGGCAGGGGGTTAGGAAGGCATGCATTTATATTGGATCAACATGCCATGATATCTTTTTTTTTTTGGGGGGGGGGGGGGGGGGGGTTCCAGTCTCACTACTTGTGTTTATAATCACAAGCAGTCCCTTATGGGGCTTGACTGACCACTTGTATAGACTTTAGAGAAGCATATATTTGCTTGATGCATTGTTTGTGAATAGTACCACTACTCCAGTGGAAATAAGCCACTGATGGAAAAAACAAAACAAAAAAACAGACATTTCTCTATAAATCCATTTTGCCATTAGAGGACGTCCCCAGTGATGTCAAACTTAAAAGCCCATTTTTAATATTGTACATTTGCTTTGTTCATGCTGTGCTTTGGCTGTTGCCATAACCTCAATTAGTGAGCAAGAATGTACGTGCGCGCACACACGCACACGCACACATCTATGCTGCCTCAGCCATGTTAATTTATAAGGAGTTGTTGAAGTGTTTGTTTATATGCAGCAAAAGGCTAATGCACAAAGAGAATGGGAGCATGTGTGTGTGTGCGCGCATTAGTTTGCTGGACTCATCAGCATGTCTGGTACTCGTCAAATTATACAGCACATAAAAAAAGGGAGGAAAGTGTCTGGGGCGTAACTAGGCCATAAGGAGTACTACGACTAGGCTATTTTGGATAAGAAAACTTGATGTTACATTCAAGTGGAGATTGTGGGCATTAAGTGGGTGGCAGGCAGCAGCTGATGGTCAACACATACTGCACAGTTAAGGCATGCTCTCACTAATACCAAACATGGTTGTCATCCAAAAGCTCAAGTAGACAATCAACAAAAAGTAAGTGACAGATAGCATTTGTTGGAAGATCAAAGCAGTCAAATTTGCTCAATAATTAAGTTGATAGGCATAGTTTTTTAAATTGTTTGTTTAGAGAGGGGCCCAGCTGCACACAAACATATGCATCGTCTTTTAAACGAGCTCGTATGGAATAAATAGCGGAAAAACAACTGTGGCGAACCCTTTAGAATTCCTCCACCAAGAATGTGATGAGGTCAAAAGGCACAAACAAGACTTTGTTCTCCATTTGTCAGGGTTACTCCATGTTGAGAGATTGTAACAGGCAACAACCAGCACATATTATTCCATTATGTAGCTGTTGAAAGATTTATAGTTTGGTTTGATAGAATGCAAGATTTCCATTTGGGAGCTGAAAATCTAGTATTATTATTCAGGCTTGTGTCATATTCAAATGAATATTTTTTGTAGTTTGTTAAAATGCATCAGTTTAATATTTATGTGTGTAAAAGATATTTGGCACTTCAGTAGTTGATATTTGATGACGCAAGGCCAAGTACAACAAAATCCACTTTAGTGTTTGGCATTGAACATGACCGATATAAATGCACGCAAGAGCTGTTGCCTCATTTTTTTTCTCTTCAGTCTTGAATCATGGAGCTTCGTACTCGTATTGTTGTGGGGGACATATTATAGCATAACATCATTAAACATTTGCTTTTGTCAAGGACACTAAAAGTAAAATATAAAGCAAAACTGGTAGAATTTGGTCATGCATAGAATATGATTTTAAACTTTTGAGGCGCGAATAACCAAGTCACTTCTAGAAACACTGTTAAACATACAAATATTAGATCAGTAAGCACAATTGTATGTGAGAAGTGTTTTTTTTTTCTTTAAGATTCACCTTGATTATTCTTTAAATGCCCAACTCCTGTGCGTACATATCATTGAGAATAAGCAACAACAGTATTGATACCTTGTGCATACTCATTATGTATGACATCAATATTGTGTCGCAGCCCTATTATATAGTTACAGTACCTTGCTCGGGAAAGTAACGTTGAAATTCCAACTGACACAAAATTTGTAAGGCATGTATTTGTAGTTTCATGTTATGTTCCATGTCCATTGCAATGAAAGACTTTTCAGTAGACGTGACTCAGTCGCATTTTTGAGCCGTGATAGTGTTGCCTTTAATAGTGCTAAATCATGCTGCAGAGCTGTAGAACACATTACAGGGTGTGGATGCATGAACGAGGACATGGAAGAAGAGTTTTCCTTTGAAAGCTTGGCCCCGGTCGCCATAGCTTCTCGCTTGCCCTCTGATCTGGCCGATCGTTTATTGGTCTGTCTGCAGTGTGCTTGGAGAATGTAATTGCACCAACATTGATTTGTGTCTGTCTGAAATAAAGGAGATCCAGACGCTGCACACATGCTAAGTAAGAGCTCTTTTTGTGCTTTTCCTCTCTTCTAGCACTTTATGTTTAACCACTTTTTGTGAGCCGCACAATTTAGAGGTTGATTCCTTAGTTGCTCATCATGCCTTTTCCCAGACCACCAAGGGGTCTGAGCATGTGAACACTGGCAGCTGTGTGGAAGGAGTTGGAGAGGCGGGGTTCGGTTTTGGTTGGCGTGATCTCTGTCCATCAGAGTGGGTTTCATCTGTTAAAAAATGGACAGCTGGGCAGAGTATTTTCAATCAAATGAGACCCGGAAGTAGCACACGAGGAGCGGGGTTGCCACAGATTCCTGTCCCTCGCTTGGAGCGATGCAAATGTTCGGAACATGTAACACTAGCTACGTATGTATATTATGACTAAAAGCAGGTTACACACATAATTCGAAACACCTTGCACAGTTTTAAAACGTGAGGGACCCCACACATTACAAGGAAAGAAGTTGCCATAGTGATTACTGTTCCTATAGTTTGATGTGTACTTGAGATGGAGTAAATTTTACTCTGAAAAGGGCTATATTCAGTCCCAGTCTAAACAGAGTCAACTTTATACTCAAAGAGAGTAAGATATACAAAAAAAAAACACACTCTACAGTTGAGGAACAATCACAGAACCTTCAGGTTGGGAAACACCCAATCTTACCACTGACCCATGCCACTCCTGCTCTGTGTCAATATATCACAGGTGTCAGGTGTAATCCTTGTACCTCCATTTTTGGTTTAGAGTGGGACCAAATATAGTCTTTTTTTTTTTGGGGGGGGGGCGATTAAAATTTACTCTACAAAATTTACTGTGCATCTTCACCGACAGTTTTCAGTCTCCTTCTCTAAACCAGAATGCTGTCCTAGTAACAAGACTGGTGCCACAAAGAATGAGTGATTGTGAGTGAGTGAATGAAGAACGATGATGCAGGTCAGTACATACAGTCCCTCTCAGTCCGTGTATTTTTTCAAGGCTTTGTGTCATTATAAAGCAATTGCCGAAAATGCGGAAGTACTCGCCGAAAGTTAGGCATCCGTCAATAACGGACGGACGTAACAACGGAAGTGCCCACCTCTGCATTTTTCTTACGTTGAGGCATGTGTTAACACTCAACACAACTGGTTGGCTAATTGCAGTGTTTCCCACACCATGTTAATACTTGGGCGGGCCACCCAAGTAAATTGGCCACCACCCAAGAAGTTTTTAAGAAAATGTATTAAAAATTTATATATATATATATATATATATATATATATATATATATAAAAATAAAAAATAAACTAGGGATGCACGATAATGCTATTTTCAACCAATACTGATAAACCAATAATTTAGAAAGTGCCGATGTCGATAACCGATAAGTAAGCCGATAATTGTTTGCAAAATTAACTTGAATACAAATATAAATACTTTCGAGTCCTACTATAAGGCTAACATTTACAAATACATTGCAAAGCACCATAAAGCTGAATGTTATTGATATATCTGCTTCAAAGACAACCAGTAACTTATTTTGAGTTTGCCAAAACAAAACAGTCATGTTTTAAAAATGCAACAAAAAAACTGCGAGGGTAACATTTTGGGGAGGCAGTAAAGAAAGTCCACAATGGCGACTGCCATGTTGCCATGATGCATCTTCTGTCAACACAAGGTCCATTGTGCGCATTATGACATCACAAATATGTGACGCTCACACTACCATAGGAGAGGGAAGGGGTTGAGGAGTTGGGCACAACTTGAGCCACAACCACAACAGACAGACCAACACGGCAAGTCTATTATTATCGGCGGACTCCTGTATTATCGGGTCTATCTGTGTGATGTCAAATTTGTTGATAATTGCCGATAATTATCTGCAGATTTCTTTATTATGTTTTATCTGTGTGACGTCAAATTGTTCGATAATTGCCAATATTTATCAGCCGCCGATATTATCGTGCATCCCTAAAAAAAAACGTGTCGCGACAGGATATACTTCATGTAACGCTAGTTTGCCGAGACGTAGTAACAGGACTGAGACCCATCTCCCCTGCAAACCTGGAACCAAGGATCGGCCCTACTGAGTGTTGGACCACATACATAAAGATTTATTATTGTAAATATTAAACAGGTTTAACTGTAACGATCATCAACCTTTACTGTTTTCCAAGAAAATCGGGGTGGAAAAATCCCTCTTCTTCACCAACCTACATCACAGGACTATCTCTCAGGATTATCTTTCAGAGAAATCTGAGAATCAAGCCTTAGCACCAACATAATTGTTTTTAAGAGTGACTAAAGTCCTCTACATTGATGCTGTAAACAGTAATGGAAGGACAAGCATAAGAGGAGTAAATTATATGCGAAGAAGAAGCCTCCCTCCAGGATTAATGGGAGTCTCTGTCTCTCTTCACAGGAAATATGAAAGAGCCTTTGTTAGTGAATGGCTTGCTGCTGACAGAAAATAACTAGCCCCCTCCCTCAACTTCTAAATTCATTGCCTCCTCTCCTGCTCATCCGTCACTCCATTTTTTCCCTCTCCCGATAAGCCTATGTGTTTTCTGTCAAAGTCGCTCATTTAGAATTCCACGCTGCGCCTGCTGTACGGAGGAGGGGCCGGGAGACACTAGGCTACATTGTTAGTATTCACTGTCTCTTCCAGACTTCCTGCCACTGGGTGGGCAGTAGGAGTGGGACATGTACAGTTTGTGATTCATGCTTTCACCTGTGATGTCCCTCACGTGTGTTTAAATTCCAAAGAATCTGTATTCTATACAAGCCGCGCAATATACAGTATATTTGAGTGTGGTGAGAGTATGTGGCTAGCGAACTGCGCTGTTGGTAATGTTGTATTTTTAGCTCCTGTGCCGGTGTGTGGAATTGTTAACCTCCTTAGGCTATGCTAAATAAAGAATGGACTATCAGTGAGGGGAAATGACTACTTGGCACTGCACTGGCGGTGTGTCTTTCATCAGGTCACACATTGCTCTCCTCACACCTGCGGCTCATGACAGGATGTTGGCAGGTGTTAATTGCAATTGTAAAACAGGGCATGATGCTCTGTGTTTTTGTGGCATCTCCATTCCTCCCATGGGTTAAACAATGTTGGGCTTTTAAAATTCATATTGACTATATCTTTTATTTAGTAGGCTGTATTCACAAGTTAGAATAAGCTCCGGTGCTTTAAATGTGTGGTTTGTTTGGTCAAGTGTGAACAGCAACATATAATACGGTTGTAACTTTATTCAAGGTTTTGTGCTTTTATGATGAGCTAAACAGATTACATTTTAGCAGCACATGGCCCAATATGGAGATTTGATTCCTCCTTGGGACTTGAATACATATTGTCTCAACGTATAATGTACATATACAGGGAGTTCTCTATTTACGACGTAGCTCCATTCCTATGGAGGCAATGTAACTCGAATCTGTAGACAAATTAGAACACTAAGTCTCAAGTATCTCTAACTTAATGTACTAGTGAAGTCATACTTGAAGTAACTATTTGTATGAAAAATACTTCTTGCCTTCAAATGTTGCTTGATGACATAATCTTACGCTTCTGCGCAAGCTAGCCTTGAAAACCTCGTATGTCTGGAACTTATTTAACTTCAGACCTCTTGTAAGCTAACAATTAGGAACATATTACACATACTTTCTTTCGTGCTAGTTGTATGGCTGCTGCTGTGGCAATCTGGACTGTATTCATACTTTATTATTTATTGTCTCAGCCCAAACAGCAACACCTTAAATATTTTTCTTCGGGCTTAGTTTTGATGTCGACTTTCCTTCAGTTGATCATAAAAAAAAGATTTTTTTTTTTTTTACTTGTTAGTAAATCCACTTTTTAAGACCATATATGCTTCCTTGTGTGTGAGAGTGTGTGTGTGTGTGTGTGTGTGTGTGTGTTTTAAATGTCATGAATCACAGCATTCCTTTGATATTTGTCAAAATAGCAAAGTGAGCTGTAATCATCCATCTCGGTTGTAACAAAACATTTTATTGCGATTCATTTTTCGGCAGTGTTGCTAAGGGCAACACACAGCAGCGTTAGCGTTACAGATGTTTTTGAGCTGTTCGTCATAGTTTGCGTTTGCCTGCCTTGCCTCGGGAGTTCCGCATAGTCCCAGTAGAGAATCTATTGGCTCCATATTGACTTCCTCCGGCTGTCTCCAATGGATTTGACATGGATAACGCGGTTGGGTTTTGAGGCGTGAGGGGGGAAGGGATGTAATAAAAGCAAGAGACCCACAAATGAAAGAAAGCGGGAGAGAGAGTGAAATAAAGGCGACTGAAATGAAGAGGGCTAAAGTTGGGAAAAGCCCATAGGTTGCCAGGGGCAACTACCTCACCCTCCCCTCTAGAAGCCTCTGGAGCAAGACTGCAGATGAGTGTAGGATAAGTAATACTTATTTGGCTCAAACAATATTCTGTAAATTTATACACAAGTGATTTATAATTAACTTTCCTGGTGCCCCGCTTGCAATGTAACGTTAATGAGTTTCGTAGTTTTGTGTTATTCTACGCTTTAATTGCAATAGCATAGGCAACGTTCATTTGTTTAATTCACTGGGCTGCTCTTGTATTGTAGCAGAGCCGTTAAAAGTCATTCTCTGGAAACGATAAGCCTTATTAGGTCTGATGGGCCTCCTGTCTCATATAAACCATTGTGGCCATGATAGACAGGATTCTGGGTTTGGATTCATTCATACTATAAATTCAAGCACATTCCCAGGCCCCGTATTCTGTAATAGGCCATTATGGGCCATGTTTGTAGATGAAGGGGCCAGATGTCCCTAATGTGGTTGAGGGTCCAGCATTGGCTTTTTAAGTGAGGAGGAGCATGAGCTGGACACTGTCCCTTATTAAAGTGACCCGCTTGCCGCTAGAGAAGACCCATAAAACAGCGCTTTAATGTTCTTAGCAGAAGAGCGGCCACAATTTGCCCACAGCTCCACAGCCGTAAAAAAGGGAATTGAATTCCATAAGAATGATCTGTTGTCATAGCTCATGGCACCAGCTGTCTGACCATGTTTAAATGCAACCCATGGGTGCCACTCCCTCTCTGTTGGCTGCTATGATCCTACAAGCTTGTCTCCCACTGGTCCACTTGAGCAGAAGAGCCTTGTTGGATTGAGGTGGACATATGCAAGGACATCAAACATTATTATTTGCAAGATCATACAACCTTAGTGTTGGCATTGTCATTGATCTATGATGATATACGGGATTTCTCTTTCTCATTAGTAAATTTACCTGAGAATTTACTTAGGTCCCAGCACACTCACTGTACTTTACAGTGTGTCTCACTTTGTGCATGCATGGCAGCATCCATCCCCTCTCTGGACACCCCATATTGTCTTTGTGTTTGGGCAATAAAACTTGATGCACGAGCTGCTATGGGAGCACATCTTGGGGTTCCTGCAATGCTGATGACCCCCTAATGTGGATTCCAGCGAGGCAGAAAGACAAATGTTTGTGCTTCCAGGTCTTCCCGGTATCCCGGGTTGCTGCAGCTGTCATGTTATCCTTTCTGTGGCCCGGACCTTTTAAGCTCAGAATGCAACATAATAATATCTACTTGCTTGGAGGCAGGCCCTTAAGTTATATCTAGTGTTATTTGACAGAAGCGTTCATACTTTATATGATCATTGAGCTAACACAAAATAAATGTAACATTTACATAACAACAACCTAAACATGTACATTTTTAATGTTGATGACACTTTTGTGATCTCTATTCCGACAAGCTAACAAGAAAGCTTTAATAGGCATGTTAGGCTAATATACTGTGCTGATGTCTGCAGTTTCCACAAAAGATTGTTTTCTGCATAGCTCTAACACTCTCGTTTAAAAAAAAAATTCATTCACTTCAGCCAAACCAGTATCATGTAAACGGCCCCACATTTTGATTGTAGACACGTTCATAAACTTGGGTAGACCATGTACGTACATTGTATTCTACTCCCACATTGTCTTCAGTTTAATTCATGCTTCTCAGTGGAACGCTGAAACCTCGTTTGTATGCTGGTCATACCGAGAGCCAATGCAAATCTTATTTACACTTGCTGTGTTCCGTAGTGTTGGCCAGCGCAGTCGTAAAGTGTCTAGTTTTTGCCAATTTGCAGAGGCTACACTGACCCCAGATTCTGATAGATGGTTCTTATAATGTGACAGCTGAAAGAAAGAAGCCCCTCCGCCTCAATTCCCCCTCTCATGGATTAGGATACAATGAAGCTGATACTCACAGAGCACCTCGTCCACCAGCCCAACCCCACTCTGTTCATTTTTCTGCTTCTTTCTTTTGCAACTCCCCTGTCTCTGGTCTGAAAACTGATAGGCGTTCTACTGCTTCAGGTTGCAGGAGTCTTGCTTTCAAATTCGGTGCTGATAGTAGAGGTGTGGCTACAGGCATAGTGGGAAAACGAGCAGCAAGGGAGCAGACTCTCGCCCCTTTGCCGCTAGGCTAAAAGCAGCCAGCTCATGCCTGATGTGAGACCTCGCTCAAAGGGATTTGTGATGGGGATGCTCTTTGACCCCTCAACGCCTACATTATGTAAATGTGTGCAGAAAACGAGGAGGATGATATTGTTGTTTCCATAGAAGTGTACTTAGTTGACTTTGAGTAAGTGTGTTGATATTGGTCATAAAAGCACTCGGACATGTTATATGGACAACTCGAGATGTAGGAACAGTCGTAAACCATTTAGACAGCATAGGTAAAAACAACAAAGACAAACCTGTTGTCTCGTAATGGAGCTTCTTTCCATATGTTATGGTAGTAGTTGGTAAGGTAACCAGATCTCTCCCCTCCCCTCCTAAGCGATGTTATTGTCCCTGTGCACAAAGGATGGGGGATGTGAAATATAAGACGGAGCAGTGCAATGAGGTTCATGGACAACGCCCTTTCCCAGACTGTATCAGCGTGTATCAGTTGACAATTTCAGGAAGAAGTTTAACATCGGATTTCACTCAAAAGATATGGGAATAGATGAGACTGGCTGCTACTTGTTAATATTGTGCGGGGGGGTTCGGTTGGAATCTGTGTGTGTCATGTCTCTACTCTAGTGAATTTGTTCACTGCTTTCCCCTATTTGTTCTGACTAACGACTGATCACTCCTTTTGTGTTTTAGCCTGTAAAAAAACACTTCCAGAGGCACTTACTGCTGCAGGACCGAGTATTGGGAGGGTTTTTGTGAGTGTCTACTGTGCAGCAGGTGGCGGAGGCTTGCTTTTCTTGTGTGAGCTGCTTATACTTAATACTGTGATGTCTTGTAAACCGCAATGGTTCCTTGTGTGGATTAAAATCGGCATTGATGGCAGAATATAATTCAAACTTCTTTGTTTTCAGCATTTTTATAAGTGTAGGACTTCAATTGTGAAGGTGACTTGTGTCCAAGCATGAGTGGATTTACAATTTAATTTAAAACAACTGATTGTGTTAGTATCTCTACAAGACAAAATACGTTTTATTATGTGTTTTAATGTATTCAGGACCTTTCCTTTATAAAACTCAGTACAAGTCAGATGTATGTGATTCGAACCATATGCTGTGGATACTTGAAAGGGTTGTGCAACATCAACAGACACAGCTGGCTGACAGACAGTCTTGTGATCTCGAAGCCTGTACGCTGTCTTTTTGCTGATCTTGTCGAGCTCACCAAAGCACGACCTCCTTCGGCTAATTATTTGCCCTCTGATGACGTGTGCTGTTGGTGAATTTTCGTTAAAAGTGCCTGGCCAGGCTTGCCTAAGGAAGTAGAATGAGCTGGTGGGTGGGTTCATTGCTGACATAGTATGAATGTTATTTATGGTCACATGCTCCAATATAGGGTTTGCACTGCAGAATTATGCTCCAGATTGGTAGTGAGCTGGCCATGGACAGTGAGTTACAGCCCACCCGCCTTCAGCACTGATCATTAGCACTTCAAACACACTGGGATATTAAAGTTTGTTTTACAGCTCCCCATCAACAACCATGCAGGGCTGCGGAATATTGAATTCATATAACAGGATTTATAAAGGCGGTACATCTTTAGTGTTCATGTCACAGCATTTGGATGGTGTGGTCGCAGAGGATAGAGGACATTGGCTAATAAGCAGATGTGTCATGCCCTGACCTCTGAAGATATTACAAGTAAAATTTCATGATTGCTAGAAAAAGTTATCATCGCATTCCTGTATGAATCTCCATCCAGCTGAGTATGCTTATGTGCACAATCACTTTGTTCAGAAATACACACAGTACAAGCAATATTAATCATCTTGTAGCTGTCTCTACATCCAAAGTAGATGTGTGTATTATAAATCGTTAACACCTATGCGTCTATTGCGCTGAAATGAACATTTACTAATAAAACCGTCTTGGGCTTTTTGAACCTGCATTGTACATTACGGTAGTCTGAGGTTACCATTATTTTTTTATTAAACTTTTTTCATAGTATGTTTAACCACTAATGAATACAAAACCATTGTCCCCAAAACTTAGCAGAGGAATTGTGCATGAAGGAGAAACCAAATACTTTTCAGCAAGCAATTATATTTCGATCAATTTTGGTGGTGATCTGCAAATGGAGCATTGATTCACCATGTGAGTCACTATAATACCATTGGAGCAGTCCAACCCCAGAATCACATCGGTACCAGGAATTAACTTGTTAAACCTATATATTGGGCCAAAACCTCCCATGTCACCATTTCATTAAATTTCACAAATTATTCTATTGATCAGTCCACACATGTGGGTGTTATTTATACAAACTATTAATAATAATAATAATAATAATAATAATAATAATAATAATAATGCATTAGATTTAAATAGCGCTTTTTCTAGACACTTAAAGACGTTTTACAGAGGAATGGATACATTATTCATGCACTCACACATTCACACTGCGGTGGCAGTCCTGAAAAGTGATAATTTAGGAGCTAAAAGGATTTCGCCCGAAGCTCTACTTAGGGGAATGGCCTTACTAAATTAACAAATCATCTGGTGACCAAGAGTTTTGCACAATACTTCACTTGTGTGGGGGAAAAATCCTCCAACTCCAATCTTGAATCAATCTTGTGGTCAAGATAGGATAACAGTCTGTAATTAGCATTTGATTAAGAAATTTAACTAGTCACAGACCTTATATTGCGTTCTGTGGCTCACGAAAAGGTTCAATTCCGGTAATAGAAAGTTTGAAGAGCAAATCAGACCACCTGGAACAATTTAATCTCCCAAACCATTTCCAACAAGGAAGAAGTGTCTGTTTAATGTGCCTGCCAACTATAAATTTGTCTAATTCTGACTGGGTCTTTGTAATGAAAAGGAAATCTCCGCATGCATCAAAGCTCGTCTGTCTTTTCTCCATCAAGTTCATTCGAGCATTTCCTATATTGCCAGCAGCATCTGCAACAAAGAAACATCTTCCCATCTGCCATCAAATGTCTTAGTCTGGGATTAATTCAGAATAGCCAGAAATGAGTTTGTCAGTGGGAGAAAGAAAGACTAACAGAGGGGCATATCAGGAGTTTGTGGCGGATTATGCGGAAACAGTTTGATGTTTAATCACTCCTTGTGCATAAGGCGTGTAAAATGGAGATAGAATGGCTTTCCAGTAAGCTCTAATGGAAGCGCAATGTCCTTCTGGTGAGTCTTGCCTCTGTTGAAGTAACACACCGTGAACTCACACAAATGTGTGTTTCCCTGAGAGTCTCCACTGAAGCAGAATGATAGGAGAGGACTGACCCAGCACAGAACCCCATTTCTCCTCTGCCTCTCATCTCTTGCTCTACACTCGGCGGCTTGATTAGGGTGACACACGGCGAGGTATCATGCTTTTCTATTTTGTGTGTGTGCATTTTTATGACACTGCAGCCTTCCTGTCTGAAAGTAGAGCAGGATCAGACAGTTATTGCGCTTTTAGCAACAATGCAGCCATTTTACCATCTTAAAAATAATTGTTTAGATGATGATGATGTTAAAATAATGACAACATGCTACTGTCAAGGCTACCTACTTAAGCAGCAGTCAATAATAACGGTAGTTAAACTGAGCACCAAGCTTCTTTTCCAGTGTTACCACCTTTCAAAGCAACACTTTTACAACTTAGATTGTCAAAGGAATAGGACAATTTTAATTTCCAGATATGATGTTATAATTCACTTCTGTTTGTGTCCAGTGTATTCACTGGTTTGGCTTCTGATCGGTTAACACTTAACAAATGCATCTTTTCTGCTCCTGATTCGTATTAATCGCAGTGGATTGTAATTCAATTCCACTTCACAACTGTAGGGTGACTCGCAAAGCCAAAATAAGAGCCACGTCTCACGGATGAATCTGTAGAGTTTACGCTGGACAACATGATCAAACCTTTCCATGTTTGCACAGAGACTGCCACTTCATAGTTTGTGCTGTTGGTATAATTTGAAACCCGGATGAACATGGCTGGCACTGCAAGGTGACACAACATTCCATCAATCCTCACATTAAAAACCCCAAGGTCTGGAAACATTTCCACAGGCGCTCTTTCCAAGCAGAGACAGATTTGTACATGGTCATGCTTGTGGTTCGTTGTTATGTTATAGCTTCAGACAAACTGAGGACAGATGTGTTTGGAATCATTTCCAACCCCCCCCACCCCCATCCACCATATTCCTTCCTCCCCCTTCTTGATTCCCCTTTCTCTTCCGCCCTCCTTCTACTTCCCCTAATCTGGGACTCATTGTGTCTGTAATAAAGCACAGCTGCACACATCCCTCTCTGCACCCACTCAGTTGAGCTTATTACATGGGAGTACGAGTCCAGTCACACAACCATGCTCCCTTAACACAGATAATACACGTTAGAGGGGACGCTCCTTGTGTCGGACTCATGCCAGTACTAATCGCTGACACCTGACGTTGCATTTGTGCCGGTTTACTAATAGCAGAAGCACAGTTCATGACGTTCAACGCTAAGGGTCTGATTTACTGAGATCCCATAGTGGGCGCTAAATTGCATGTTTGCGTTAACAGAATGAGCACACTGATGGTGGTTGTGTTTGCATGTGAGCTGCTATGATTTTGGTCTTCATAGCTGCTTGTGATAGTGGCTACTAAATTAAGTGTTCACTCGCTAACAGATGCAAACGAGACCGCCTTATTTTTTGGGGGTGGAAACTGATGGCTTTCGCAATGTAACATTTTGGAGAGCACCCCAAGTGAAAAATGAAGATTAAAGAGAGGTTAAGACAAAAAAAAAAGGTTATTGTTACAAAATGGAATTGTAGCACATCAATAATTTTGTGAAAGCCCGCAACCACATAAAAGCCATGTTTTGTTTGATTTCATTTGTCCCAAGTGCATGGCAATTGGATGCATCTGCCTTTCCTGTGTAACATTGCTTTAAAAACTAGAGACAGCATGCATGGAAGTCAGCTTTGTGAGAGGACCGCATCAATTGTCAGAGTACCGCAGAAATGATACAAGGAAATGCAGAGTTGAAAGGAGTTTAAGACAAGTCGGTCCTTAAATCTTTCAAGAGAGTGATCATTTGATCATTTCTGTGAAGATTTCAAAAAGGTTTACACAAGTCCATAAGTTGCTTCTGCGTCCTCAAATTTTGCCTAGCCTATGCTGGCACCGCTTTGCATGTTGTTTTGTGCCTGCCTTTCTGACGCTCCATTTAAGAACACAATATCAGCAACTGGAATTCATCTCAGTTTTGATCAATCACATTGTGCATGAAGGGTCCTACATTTTCGTCACTGTCCCTGTCGGAACCGGCATTGGGCCTGTACATTTATGCTACAACACAACTAAGTTTGAATGATTATTTCATATTCATAGTATCTTTATATTGCATCAGTTAAGCCTTATTTGAATTATATATGACTTCCGTGTAGTTTATTATTATTTTTTTTTTGCATGTTAGGCTTTTTTGCTGTATAAAATTTTATTGAACATTTACCATTAACCAGCATAGAAAAAAAGATCAATGGTGATTGATCATTTTAAGTGGACATAACTCAAAAATGCAGATAAATATTACAAAAGCAGGAATGTGTTTATTTCATCATTGCCTGGTCGGGCCAGCATTGGTGAACTTAGGGTGGCGCAGCATGGAGTGGCCACTGGGCCGCTGTTACCTGCGCATGCCAACTTAATCTATTTACATTTCCAGCAATACGCAGAATGAACTGCGCTGCACACCAATTTAATTTGACACAGTCGGTTGCGGCGTGTTATTACATTAGCTTCCACTTCCTTAATAAACCCGGCTCTAATGCTGTGAAAATTTGCACTGTATTCTTGTGGAATTTTGAGGTAATTGTTGTTTTGTTCCGTTTTTGTCTAATACTGTGATTTCAGGACAATAAGTAATCAGTACAAACCCTATATGAACAGTACAGTCAAAAAATGTTTCAATTAGCAATGTACTCTCAACTCAAAATTCTTGGGAGGCTTCACTAAACTTTTGTCAATTCCATGCAGCGTAATCCTGTGTGCATTATGTGAGACAAGATCTGGTAGCTGCAGTGTTTCAATTTGGCTGGCAGGATGGTGCTGAATTGCTTCAGCGCAGAAATAAAAAATGCATTCATGCATGTGAAAGTGAGCAGTCCTAATAGAAAGGTGTGTCTCTTTTACAAATTGGAAGCCAGAACTTCATTAAACATAAAAATGGAGACATGGATCAATATGACTCTCGCCCTCGTTAGTATCGCCAACCATGTTTCTACTAACAGGTTTGTGAGTAATATCGAAAGGTTCTTAAAACTACCCTAATTAGGGAGAAATTGTTCATTATGATGTAGTCCACCAATGTAATAAATTAATTGAATTTGAAACCTGTACAAATGATAAGGAAGAATAATTATGGGATTCATACCTGTATTGGGGGGCAACGTTATAATCACACTGTAGTTTGACTACCATGGCAACAGCTGGGGCATCCAGGTCAGCTCAACTCGCAGCATCCACAAAAGCTTTTAAATGGATTTCTTTGTCTGTAGTTGGTAGACAACTTTGTCGTCCATTTAAAATCATGATGCCTTAATCTTTGAGACACAGACTTTCACCAGAAACCATTTTCTACTTCACTCTGTTTATTCCTTCGTAATGGTTGTGGGGGAGGTCAAGCAGGTTAAAGTAGATTAGTGCAAGATCTCAAATGTAGCTCGATGCATCCACAAAAAGCATCTGACGCTAAAAGACGATATTTTCACATGCACAAATGTATGCTTTCCGTCTGTTTTGTCTGTGCAAGTCAAGCGGCAAACAACAAGCTGTCAGAGTAGAAAATCTTGAGAGCTTTTAAGAGCAACATTGGTCTTGTCTTTGTACTGTGTTTCTGTACTTTTCTTTCTTTGTCAAGCGCCAGCTAATTGTGTTTCAAGCGAAATTTGACACGTATTGATTCAAACGTGCTATGAGCAAATGCACACACACATAGTGTGGATTGGCAGCTGCCCTAATCCTTAGCTTTGAAGAGGCTTCTTTTTCCTTGCTCACATTGTTTTAGACTTTTTTGCCCCCCTTTTCCCCACAGCCTTTCACTAGAAGCAGTGTCTATGTAGCCTCGGGTTGGTTTGTTTTGTTATCATGAAGGGCTTTTAGAGAATGACTTCCCAGTATTTCTCTTAAGTGTGTCACAGGAATTAAAAAAAAAAGAAGTTTATCATGGGTAGCTGTGACTGCAACACACCACTGACTTATTGGTTTTGTTTAACTTAATACGCTTTTCAACATTTCAGCCACTTTAGATTTGACTCCTACTGTTTATGAATTTAAAAATTGATTCTAGAATTTAGAGGATTGTTTGCAATAAATTAGTACGTAGCACAGAAACGACACCAGGAAATTCACACAATGTCTGGTGCCTGAGAGTGAGTGTCTCAGATGACATCACACGCAGTATAATAGTGGTTTCCAGCGTCCATCAGCCTCATCTTCTTTTGTCTGCTGCTTTGTTTCTCGGCCAAGAGGATGCACATGCCTCCTGTTCATGCACCGGTTTATCCAAAATGGAGAAGAAGGAAAAGCCAGAATTGTATTGGCTTTGTTCTCCAAAATGGCCTTCAAAAGCCTATACATTTTTTATCTTTGCAAAACGGTCTTTCATCGCACGTTTATGTTTGTATGCATTTTACTTGAGCCTAGTCATTTCTGTGGAATTGACTTGTCAAAAATATTAAGCTCATATTTGTAAACTCGTATTGCCGTTGTTACTATACAATGTATATGTCCTGTAGACACGCCAACTCATTTATTGTTCGCATGAGCATGAGGCGCCAAGATAGTTATCGCATGACATCCCTTGGAGACATGAGGATTAGCATTATCCCTGTGCTACTATTTGTGAAGCACATCACATTTGAAGGCTCCTTGTCATGCACGATGATGATTGGAATAATGATAATAGTCACTGGTCTGGTTTTTGCTCTACTAAGTGAACGGTGAGCCGAGTGATCACGTGGGCGGTTGACAGTTTGTCAGAATTTAATCACATTCTAATGTACGACGAGTCAATTTCATCAAAATTGATAACATGCGGTTTCCTCGGCGGTCAGTCTCTGTGGATAATGGCTTTGTCTTCCTGCACATTCATTTGCACAACCTTTGGTCTGTGTAAATCAAAGCTGTAATGAACTGTGCGCTTTGTTGTTTCCATTTAAAGCTCCCAGTTTAATCTGATTCATCAGTGAATGAACACCAGTATCACGTTTACATTGGACATCAACTCTGCATCTGATTGAATCATCAAACCAATTGTTTTCTTCTCCCTGTCCATAGCACTATTTTGTGGGTTTTTTAATGATCAAAATTGTCAAATACATTTCTCAAACCACTTTTAGAACTGTTCTTTGCTGTCCATCTGTTTGCCAGAATGTGGCTGGCTTGTAACTTGCTCACTGCACAGATGACAAATATGCATTCTGTCAGGAATTTAATAGAAACAGTATGTCTCCACTCCTTCGTGCAGACAAACTGGGCTGAATTATTTGACCGCAATGATTTACATCCTAACCCAAATAAGTGCTAAATCTAGGATTCTGAAGCACACTACTTTTATTTGATTTGTCAAGTTGTCTCATTTCTTATTTAAGACAACGAGGATTTCCCGGCCATTGAATTGAGAGCAGCACATGACAGATGATATTTATTGTGGGTATAGAGAACATGGTTATAACAAGTTTCCCACATGCTGAAAAGGAGAACTGAGGCAATGACATCACAGGACAAGTCACCTAATCTGTTTTTCCATAATAAAAAAAAACTCGCTGATGGTCCCTGTGGGGAAACCTTTGGCACACTTATGCTTGTTTCTGCTTTTCCTCTTTCAGCAAATGTAAGAGTAACTTTTCAACGGCTGTAATCAAAAAGTCTAATAAAATCATCAAAAAGAGTTACTTTATTTTTGAAAGTACCAATACTGTCATTTCATCATAGTACTTTCAATGTGTGTATTACTGCAGTGTATGGGACTGTGTGCATACACAGTCTGAATCGAAGAATAGCTTCTATAACATGAAAATGATCCTCTCAAGTCTGACAAGTTAGTATCAGAAGTACCCTACTACAAACAAGTGGATACATTATGGCCATGATGCAGCAATTCTGTGGGGTCAATGTTTAAAAGAGATTGTTCATGTTTTTTTTTTTTCTTTAAATCATATTTTCATCATGGTTCTTCCCGTTACATTTACATATTTTCGGCTAGCTCTGCTAAAGGCCTATTCGACATCTTATTAACTGTTTAGTGCCTCACTGAAGTATCAAGCCACTCGCCTCAATAACTTGCACAACAAAATCAGCACAGCTTTCTGCCCTGATATCTGTTGAAAGGTCAGCTCCTGGCTCCAGTGACACAATAATGCACACAATGCTTGGCTGTGATTGTACTGTATTCTAACATCACTGTATTTGCCTAACATACCTCTGGAAATGACCACCCGCAAAGTTTGTCTTCTACGGTTAACCTGCAGACGTCCTGAGTTTCAAAGGGTTAGAAAAAGACTGTCAATTTGAATTCTCTTTTTTTGCAGATAAACTGGATTTCCCTGGCAAATAAGGGGCTATCACTAAATGTCACTGTAAGAAGCTCACAGTGGATGTTTTTTTTAAGCTATCTTTTACTTAGCTTCAGTACTTAGTACTTCATGTGGGATTAGACTACCAATGGAGAGCACCAATGGTATTTTCCTCCTGGTCAAAGCACCACACCCTTTGTACCCTATGCAAATACTGAAACAAAGTAGCACTCTCAAAGAAGACAACACTGTATTTGTGGATTTTTCTTGTCTTGTGAATATAGCTATCAAGTAGTATTAAAATACTAACAAAGTAACAAAATGAAAATGACATCCTTAGGCTCAGAATCCTTGAATCAATAAGGCATCCAAATCTGTGTCATCCACTCGGTCTTCCATGGCGCTTATCACTGTATTGCAATGTGGATGTGTGTGATAAGAGAAAATCATCGGAATGCTTTTTAGGGGACATCCTCATAATGTATTCTTAGCAGGAGTCCTCAGATTTAATGTGAAAAACAACTCTTAAGAATATGCCTTTGCCACACAAAACAAGTTATATTCCTTTGAACTTTTATGAACTGTAAAAAAAAAGGTTACGCTTCAATTGAACATAAACACTTAATGTAATGTTTTCATGTATAACCATTGCATATTTTCAAACCAACTATAAATGTGTGGAACACTTTGCTCGTTTGAAGTGCATTACTAGAACGCCTTCAAGGACTTTAGTCTGGCAAAAGGCAAATGTCCTTATTTACAGATCCAAGCTTTACCTCCAAGCAGTTGACTGTCTGAAGAATACCGAGTTTTCTGGGAAAAGTGAATGTGCCAGAATCAGCAAATAATTTGCAAATGATTGAGATATTATGCAAGTCTTAGAGGCGCATCGCCCTGACGAGGTCATCTAGGTACAGTTCTTTCTGTTGATGTAAGGCATTTTGTTGCATTGGTGCTAAAGTAGACAATTGTGTAAAGGTCGATTGCGGAGATTTCTTTCAAAGTACAACTGGAAAGAATAATAAACATTTACATTTTTGCAAAGCAGCAAAAATGTTGTCACAGTGTTTAAATGCAGTTAAAATCGCAGATTACGCTGGTTTGAAGTATGGCTTCAGTCAATAACCTGGAGGTTTTACCCAACACACCCAGTGGGATCATCTTCTTTAATTTGCATCATCTCAATTCCTCTGAACTTGGTTAGGGTTCGTGTTTAGTCAGGGGTACTGTGCTATTTGCTATGGTGGGGGATGGGTTGCAATGCCTTTGGGGTATTGTTCCTGGATCTATATGCAAATGTAGCTGGAATGTAGTCATTCTCAAATAGAGGGACTGCAAAAGTCGACTCGGCCTAAACTTAGAGATTGCGAAACATTCATTTCCCAATCTGCAGTCAGAAAATTAAATGCATCTCTAGATATTGCTCTCTAACCATTCGTGTGCAGCAAAGTGCGCGTTTTCACGTGATGTAGCAAACAATAGAGAGGCACTATAGCACTTGGGGTTAACCAGGATTTTTGTGTTGCTTGTCACTGATGGGGGGCATGCAAACATTGAATAGGATCATTGAGTCGGAGGTAATTCCGGGCCCCGGTGCAGGGCATTTGTTGGACAGGCCATTCTGCTGACAGGCCCGTTTGTCCCACCGACCCCCTCCTTTTTTAACCCCTGGTCCCCCCCCCCCTGCTGCATCGGCATTTCTTTCTGCACTGAAGCCTTTATCGTTGTACCCATGACGACATGTCTGATGGGGCGTGGCAGCCAAGATTTCATTTGGCCCTGAACTGTGGGTAGCCAATGCGTCTAGATATAGATTGCAATAGCTATGCCAACACGTTGGATTTTTCAACTTTGACAAATGAATACACACACAAGGGACAGTCCCATTTATTATCATTGCAGATGGCTGTGCTTGCTGGGAATTTGTGGTGTGACTGTGGAATGTGGAGCCTCACTGGGATGTTGTGGTCTCTAAATTTCAGAAAATGTTCAAGAGTTTTAGCAGCAGAACTCATGGGGAGGACATTTCTATCAATTCACTGCTAAACATTCACTGCATGCATTTTACAAAAGCTAGGACAGAGAAAACATGGTCTTCAAGTTCAAAAATATAAATTTTTCAGCTTTTGTCCCCATGTGGTTGTTCTGTATAAACAGCACAGACAGAATTTGAGGACGAAGTCAAACTGGCAATTTTACCTCTTTGGAGGTATCATCAGATCTGTGAAAGAGGTGGGATGGCGACTATGGAATTCTGCAATGCCAATATGACAATGTGAAGTTCAATATACTCACAACATACCTAAGTTTTCATGTCATCAAATTATCTGATGTTGCATATGCTGTATCGCTATGTGAAAGTGTAGACGTTGCAGCAATGTCTAGGGATGTACTGCTTTACATGGATATATATGGTTGTATAGTCTGCTGCACTAAGGCCAAGTAATAAAGCAAACATTCATCTCTGTCATCATGATTTTATTACAAACAGGGCGTGGAACATTTTGGCTATTCAATTAGAGCCTAGAGGTTAAACTTATGATCCCAAATTGATCTACTACATCCTCCGCTCAAGCCCAGAGGAACTTCATCTAAGTGCAAATGATTCTCCGAAGAGAGGGTCTTGGGCCCCCAAGGTAGCAGCAGAAAGAAAGATGAGGTGCCCCCTTGCAGGCTTTTGTTAAATAATGCCCATATCTGCTTGAATAATTCA
The DNA here is from genome assembly GCF_051991255.1 of Vanacampus margaritifer. Classification (NCBI taxonomy): domain Eukaryota; kingdom Metazoa; phylum Chordata; class Actinopteri; order Syngnathiformes; family Syngnathidae; genus Vanacampus; species Vanacampus margaritifer. Next base: position 44,210,281 of record NC_135433.1, on the reverse strand, counting down.
GAGCAGCAATAGCAGAGCTTCTACACAAACCATACACCTGGAGAATGTCATTCTATCTTTACCTTTGTGCCATTGTGTGCATTTAAATATGAGCGTTGCTAGCCGGGGAAGCCGGCCAAGACAAAAGGATCATATAGTAATAAAGTCATGTGTTTGTCTGTCCATCCATTTATGCTATGCTATACTGCCACTCACTTGTACCCGAGTGTTGTAATCCTGCCTTTGAGGCCTTCGCTTTGACTGGATCCCCCGTGAGACACCTGTCTTTGGTGTATCTGCACATCTGTGTGTTGTGTGTATGTTGTGATGAAATAATCATCACAAGCCCTCACTTGTGCCCGTGGGAGGATTCATCCATCCACGGCATCTCTGAATACTGTGAGCCACAAACCTAGCATTGTGAAGGTTGATTATACACTACATATGTTGGACGCATGAATCTGCACGATATTCCAGATATACTATTTTATCTTTTGGATTTTTTCCCCTCCTGTAATAGTTCTATAAAGTTCAATTTCAGTTGCCTCCCCTTCAAACTCGATATTCCTGTGCACCTGTTTTGAGCGATACCTTTGGGGCACAGCTTGAAGTGAATAATTTATGAGCACGAGGGGAAGGAATCACAAAATCTTTGTGGACCTTCCGTTGCACTGTGTGTTTGTCGAGCTGTCTGTCTTCCACCTCCTTTGTCTTTGTCCTTTTTTAAGGATTGTTTTTCACCACTGGACATTCTTAACTTTATCTCTCTCTTGCAGTGACGTTTGTCGACTGCAGCCGTGGGGGTCTGGTGCGCTTCGAATGCAACAACCCAGAGGACTTCCGGATAGAAGCCAACGGGGTGGTCTACGCTGCCAGGAATCTGCAGCTTTCTGGACTCCAGACGTCAGCGCTGCTAATCAAGGCCATTGACGACACTACCCAGCAACAATGGATAACCCTTGTCAGATTGACACCCTCCAATCAGCAGGTGAGTAAGCAACAGATCTAAAATTGATGGGCATAATAATTAACCTAATTGTCATGTGGAATTGTTGGTGTTAAATTGTGACCTAGAGCAATTAATACAAAATGGAGTGCATTACTTGGCTTCAATCTGTTTGGTGTCATGACGACTCTGGTACTGAAAGTTGGGGACATTCACAAGGTTTCACCCATCTCAGTAAAAAAACATGAATCTAATTTTACATTTAGGTCATCAAGCAATGAAGTGAAACCTTAGAATCTACTATTTATTGCTGTTGGTCCGTTGTATTTTACCACAATATAAAGCCGGAATGATCAATTCTGCCCTCGCGTCAATCAACTTGCACTGATTACCCGCGCTGCACATTCACAGATGACTAGTTTCCCAAATTGTAGCAGGTGTTCCATGAGACAAGATGGATGCCTGCTAATTAAAAGTTAATGTGTCAATTTAGTTGGAGCACAAACATATACTTAACACGGTCAGCGTCTAGCGAGAGCAGATGCACAACGACTGCTCATAAAATAGATTTCAGTGTGCGCGTCTTGTGATTGTAAGCTTATTGCCTGCGTGCCATCTCTGCGAGACAGTAAGCATCTGTTTGAGCTCTCCTGGACAAGACAAGCAGTCGTCTGCGATTAATTACGTTGTGCAAGTGCTCATATGTCAACATTGTCTTTGGCCGAGGATAAGAGAAAGTTTACGTTAAAGAAGTTCACATGCCATATCGGTCCTTCTTGTAGTCAGGAAATGAAAGAAACTTCTAAAGGCTTTCTAGGATTGTAGGTTTTAACTTAAGTGCCAGAGAATTATGTGATCGTGCTCAACAAGACTCTACACAGACAGACATGTTTTCTTTCAGTTTTACATGCTAGACCTAGTAGACCATAGCCAGACCACTTGTGTTTACAAACTGCCAAAGTCAAAAGCAGCTGCTCAATCTCTGATTTGTTAGGATTCCAAAAACTATTAATTATTTTACAATTCAATTGATATTTGCAATTATTTGGCCCCTTGTTTCAAATGACTCGAATGTACAACAGACAATAGTCAAAGGCATCCAAATGTGCCCCCCCCCCCCCAAAAAAAAAGAAGAAGTCAATATCAGCTCAAGCTGAACATTTTATCAAGTAAACAGAAATTAAACAAAAACAGAAATAGAAACCACAATTAAAGTAATAGACATCAATCGATGCAATGTGTGCGCTCTATTAATACTGAAATCTTTCTCTTTTACATAATCATACAGTATTATGCCTAAAAGTGACAACATATTTGTAAACGTTTGCCACCAGGGACAATGTCATGAAAGGGGAATGTTGTATTTTTCTGTGGTTGCAGATACAAATAAATAGTTGGGTTATTCTTGGGGCCAGCAAGCACATCTCTTAGCCAGGAACTAAATTAAAGTTTTAGCCAGTAATGATTTCACAGCCTCTCCGAGCACTATCATTAGCCACACACAAATGCAACTGCAGGTATAGGATTTTAATGACACTATTAGTCACTGCTGTTGGTAAGATAAACACTTTTGCCAAACAGGTAAACTGTCAGCCATTTTTTTTAATAACATAAATCAGGCTACGCATCTGCATCGTGTGCATCCAGTGATGATTTCTTAATCACATCAGTGATTAGTTGTATTTATTTATTTTTTATTATGCACCGTGAATGTTTCCGCCTTGGGGAGACATTTTAATCACTGACAACTAAACAATAACCTCATTAAGATTAGACCATGTCTACCTCCAATAGAACTCTGCAGCACAAAGCAACACTTAAGAAGCGCAAACAAGGGAGTCTTCTTAAAGGGTAAATCACAATTCAATGTTGAGGCCCTGAAGCTGTCAGGACAGTGTCTGTATGTGTGTTTTTGTGTGTGGGGTTTGGGGCTTCACAGAAAGATGCGGGGTGAACACTCCTAGCACGCCATTCATCATTCCCAACGCAGGTTGCAAATAATTGCTACTCTCACTCATGCCCATTTTAATAAGGTAACAGATATTTCTAAAGCACGCACACAGCTTCTCTATCTGCTTGACTTGTTACTTGTGTAGTGTGTGAAAGCACTATAATCAAATTTCAAACATGATTAGTGGAAGCTGTCTGACAGTGGTCAGTGTGTGTGTGTGTGTGTGTGTGTGTGCGTGTGTGTGTGTGTGTGTGTGTGTGTGTGTGTGTGCGTGTGTGTGTGTGTGTGTGTGTGTGTGTGTGTGTGTGTGTGCCTAAGAGGTTGTGGGTCATTACAGGGTGGCAAAGTGGTAATTCATTTCTGTGGTTACATGGAGCCATGTTTAGACAGTGAAAGCAGGCAGCGTGTAGCACAGGGGTGGGGAATACAATGCTCAACAAATGTTTATTTATTTTTACTACATACTGTATTTGTGGGGTTTTATAACACTCACTCTTTGGTTTTGCAATTGCACAGATCAAGTTCTTTCATAGACCATATATGGCCCACATTCTGTTGGTTCCGCATCTTTGGTTTAGTAAGACTTCAATGAATGAGCCCAGATAACAATCATCAACATTGACTGATTTAACATACTGTTTTTCTTTTTTTTATTTATTGTTGTTGTTCTTTCCCGCCTTGTGTTCAAGGTTATTGTAACTTTCCATGGCACAACTTCAGTCCCTCCTTCATGTCTCTTGAGCAGCATTGGCAATTTGAGCCATCTGTGTGTTTAGTGTCTGGCTTGCAGGTACCATCCTCCTTTGTTTCAAATCTCATTCATTACAGCTGAGGGAGGATGGCAGATCCATTATGGGAGCCGGTTGTGTCTGTGTGGGTGCATTTTATCAGGACATGAGATGAGGTTTGCCATTTAAAGCCAAGCGGTGCTGCTGGTGTACTGCTGCTGCACTAACTGCATACACCGGAGCATGTCAAGGAGAATAGTGCTGTAATGTTGATTGGTGAAACCAGGGAGAGTGTCTTCTACGTTTTGAGGAAATGTAGGTGTTCATAATGAACTAATATCACACTATTGACAATTCGAGCATCCGGGCATTTCTGATATTTCCGCAACGCAAACACTTCATTTACACGGTGAAAACAAACTGTGTATTGTATTGCGTTCGCCTATGACTAGCATACAAACCAGGCAAGTTATAATAGTCAAATGACACAGGTTATAATATTGATATCAAAATGAATAATCCTCACAAATCAAATTACAACAATCCAATGGCCAATTCTTTTCAATGAACAGAGAGCTTCCATCACCGAGTTGACCGCCATTTTGACTTGTAATGTGAGCTTGGAATTGTCAATTGAGTCAACTTAGGAGTAAGTAATGTAATTCATGTTTTTGTTGTCATATATAAACTCATTCACTCACAGCCATTTTCACTGAAGCAATCCCCTTCACTCTCAGCTGTTTTACTGGATTTTGACCCACAGAATATTGTGTTCTATTGCTATAAAAACATGGAACCTACCAAAAGAAAGATTAGAGTCTCTTCTTTCATCAGGAAAAAAAATATATTTCTATCTTTTTCAGTTTTGCAGTAATTAGCATTAGAACATAGTTAAGTTTCATCATTATTCACAAATCTATTTAGAACTGTGAGTAAATTATCTTTTTTTTCAAACATAGCCCTGGTTGATTTTTTATACTCTGCTGCCACCTGCTGGCCATTTGTGTAATAACTATCATTTCTTCAACCGTTCCCTACAGTTGAGAGGCTGCATCAAAGCCTTCTGTATGCTCGAGCTGTCTAGCATATAAATACGTCTTTGGGACACTTAAAACATTTATAATGGGAGCAAATGAGTTACGCACGTTGAGTCTTCTCAATCTGGATGCTAAATGATTGTTGAAGAGGTCCGCAATTTACACTGCAACTGGCAAACGATTTTTTTGAGGCCTTCGCTTGGTAGATTTTCTGTTTTGTTTTGCATGCCAGAAGTCATGTCCAGAGGCTGACAGAGGCTCCCAGCCATGTTCCTGATGTTACTCACTAGACCACGCCCGCTTATAAGGCATGCTGCTCAGACACATAGCTGATGTCGTACATGCAGTTTATTTCCTTATATTATCTTATGTAATGTTTCTTTATTAAAAAGGCCTTGCAACATTTTTAGTTTTTTTGGGATGCTGAAATGGTTTCATTAATTTCAATGGGTATTATTTATATTTAAATAAAATGACAAATTGATTTAGGAGATTGGTCACGCTACAAATTAAACTCATAAGTCAAAGGACCACATTGCAAGTGCAACGCAATAATAAGAAGTAAATTTTTAATTTGTTTGTTTTATATGTATGGCTGTCGGCTAATTGTAAGACTATAGCGGGTCCCGACTTGCGTATAAATTAAGTTTCTGTGGTCACCGTAGAGACAAAAACAAGGATCCTGTCATGTCTGTTTTAGTTCTGGAGTCTTGTATGTGCTTATGTAGCAAATCATATTTTGTTTTCCAGGTCATGGAACGCGCTTCTGGTCCAGCCACATCCAAGGATTTGAAAGAAATAAAATTTCCATCACGGAACTTGGACAGCCAGCTGAAACGCATGAAGAGAGACTGGGTCATTCCCCCAATCAATCACCCGGAGAACTCGCGAGGTCCATTCCCAAAAGAGCTTGTTCGGGTAAGCCCCCACATGCCCACGCACACACACAATCATACTCTACTCATATCTTGAGTGAAAAGTCATTTTTGCTTGATATGACAACCTTGTAGCTCCCCCCATAGCTCAGAGCTTCCACTCAGAAGGTCACAGCCATGAGACTTGAAGAAAATGTTTCTTATTTACAGCTCTTTGCTGAAGGTCACCCCTGCGCCTTGCGTTTTTTTGTTTTTAAGGGCCATACAGTACAGCCTGCCATCGTATGACGGCAGAGAAAAAGTTGAAGTGCTCACCAGCGCTGTAGTAGTTCCTCAGATATTATAGTGCTTTAATCATGGCTCAAGGACACATTCAACTGTCTTTTATTGACAACAGTCTTGTGGTTGAGGCTTGGTGTGGGTGGCTGACAAAGGACAAGCACTCCTCAGGATAGTTGAGGAGATCCTTCTCAGTATATTAAGCTCCATCTCTTATCAAGTCCTATACACACATTTTATATGCATTATATTAATGCATGACGCAGAAAATGGGATATTCTTTGGCTTAGTAGATAATATTGTCAGGAGGAAATTAGATGCTCAGCATGAAGCAGCAAGAAGGTGCAGAGGGTCTCAACTTACAACAGCAAAGTGAAAAAATATCCTCGTTAAGACAGAACATCAATACCACACATAAATCAATAATATCCCTGCCATTAAAATGACTTGTCAATAGGAGACTCAGGACATTACAGGGAGTCCTCAAGTTACGGCGGAGTTCTGTTCCTACGCTGGTGATGTAACCCGAATTATGACTTAAGTTGGATTTCCCCGTTAAAGTCAATATTTACATCAAAATACTTTGTAAAGCAATTTTGAAAAACATATTTGCGCAACCCGGAAGACGCCGGAACCTATATTTTGTGTTTCCGCACGGGCATTCATTGCTGACAGACGACTAGGCGGAGCTAATTCAAGCTTAAACACGTAAATGTGGCGAGCCGACGAGCTGATGGACGTCCGTTGCTGGAGGTAACAAAAACACAACCTTAAATAACTTTAAAATTGTGTGATTACTGTGGGAAATTAACGAAAAAGACGGTGCTGTGGATGAGTCACGGGCGCCGTAAAGTCGAAACGACGTAGCTTGAGGACTCCCTGTATTAGCATATATAATAGAGTTGCATGCTGTGTATAGCTTTTGATATGTGGGATTGGTTTACCAATTGTCAGAAATTGAATACAGTTATAAAGATTTTGAGAGGGAAAATTATCATTACCCTTCAAACACGATACAGATATAACCCCAATCATTAAATTTCAAATACAATTGTACGGTTTAAAAATTTGATTATTAGACTATTTGATAATGAAAAATGGGCAAATTAAAATGTGACATTGTGAAACTAATATTTATATTGAAATATGTATATTATAAAAACGTTGAATGTATTTTATTTTAAATTTTGCATAAAACTTTTTATTAATTAAATGTTGAAATGCTTCAAAACCACAGTTTCGGTTATATGCCAATGATAAGTCAAGTTTTTAGGCTTTTGTTGTAACAAATCGTTCCACCCGCAGATCCGCTCGGACCACGACAAGAACCGATCTCTGAGATACAGTGTGACAGGTCCTGGCGCTGATCAACCTCCGACTGGCATCTTCCTCATCGACCCGATCTCTGGAGAGCTCTCGGTTAACAAGCCTCTGGATAGAGAGCATATTCCCAACTTCCATGTAAGTCAAGCCCTATAATGATTTCCTTATGATCTGTCTGTTTGTTCTCTCTCATGGCAATGTTGTATTTTCTCTCTGGTTGATATGCGATCCAGGGTCATGTGTAGCCTAAACAGTCTGTTCAGACTCGATAAAGACTTGTGGCGTGATGTGGCACTAAGAGAACTGGATTTATCCGTCTGAGAATGTAAAGGATTGTGTGTCTGTGTGTGTGTGTGTGTGTGTGTGTGAGCGCGCGTGTGTGGCTTAGATACATTAAGATAATCCTCAGATCACAAGGAGCACTCTCTACTGCAGTGGCTCTTAGATGACATTGTAATAAAGTTTTAAGATAGCTTTGTGCATGTGCATGAGAAGGAATCATGGCTGAATGAGAACCCTGAAGATCAATGGCGAACCGACTTAGCCAACACTGAGTGTATGGTCTTTGAATGACACTTATTATTACTCTTAAACCTTGGAGCTGACTATATTGATGATCTAGAAATATTCATGATGAGATCTTTTAGATATTCATCTAAACCAGGTTTCCATCATGTTTTATACATTATGACCACTAATATATTAATACAACAATTGTGACTTAAAAAGCAGCTTGCCAAGGAACGATCAATAAAAAATTTTAAAAAAAAAAAAGCCTTTGGCAATCCAATAGTAATGGTTGGCCACTTAGTTTGCAAACACTGCTCTAGGCATGAACAGGTGAGATTTTTTGTAATCAAGAATCCCTACTCAGGTGTGGCTTTGTCTTCCTTCAGCTAAGAGCTCATGCGGTGGACCTGAACGGCAACCAAGTGGAAAGCCCTATCGACATTGTGATCAATGTGATTGACATGAACGACAACAGGCCCGAATTCAACCACCCCATCTGGAACGGCACCGTCCCTGAGGGCTCCAAGCCAGGTAACATCAGCAGTGTATAGAAAGAGTCGATTGCACTGTTTGTTTTGTTTTACGTAAAAATACATTGTTGTTGTTCTGTCCAAAAGGCACATTTGTCATGACGGTGACAGCAGTCGATAAAGACGATCCCAAAACTGCCAATGGGATGATTCGCTACAAGATCTTGTCTCAGAACCCAGACAGTCCCACCTCCAACATGTTCACCATCAATAACAAAACTGGAGGCATCATTACTGTGGCAGCAGGCTTGGACAGAGAGGTGGGTAGCATTTTTGCTTTCTTTATCTTCCATTTTTTTCTCTTTTTATGCTTTTTGTGTTTTTTGCCTTGCACGATAGAATTAACTCTGCAATGGCTAAACTATACAGCAGGGTTCACCAATTCCGGTCCTCGAGGTCCGGGGTCCTGCAGGTTTGATATGTTTCTGCCCACTAGCACACCCAATTCATATAATCAGTTCATCAGCAAGCCTAATAACGATCCTGATCTTTAGTATCAGGTGTGTTGGTAGACGGAAACATCTAAATCCTGCAGGACTCCGTACCTCGAGTACCGGAAATGGTGAACCCTGCTCTACAGTATACCAAATATTTTGTTGTGATGAAGACTTGACTATTACACAGCAGTCAGACATTATATTAGCTCCTTTCAACAGAAAACCAGTTAACAGATCCAAAGTGCAATTTTCCGTCTTTGTCACGTTTCAGGAGATGCCAAAAAGGCATGTTTGTTCAACTATTAACATTATATCATCAAAGAGAGTGAGCCATTTCCAGCGTTGGTCAACAATTCGTAAAAATGACACCCACACGTGTGGACTGGCCAAAAGTAGAGATTTTTGAAAAAATTAATTTGACCAAAGGATGACTTATGAGGTTTCGGTTCCGACGCCAGCAATATTCAAGTGGAAGGCTGAATGTTATGTTTAAGTGCTGGCCAGTGAAATAACATTCACTGTTTATGGCAGCACTAAAGCAACACACTGTTGCCTCTACAGAATCAACGTGGCATTACAAAGTCAATTGATTGTGCTTATAATAATGTGTTGTGGTTATTCCCAAAGTCTGTATCCTTTCTTTGTTTCCTTTCTTTGTTTCCTTTTAATTGTACAATGTTTGTTGATATACACAGCACAACAGTTTTTTTTGTTTTGTTTTTTTACATAAGTTGCTTATAATAATGTGTTGTAGTTATTTCCAGTCTCTATCCTTTCTTTGTTTCCTATTAATTGTACAATGTTTGTTGAGATACACAACACAACCGTTTTTACATAAATGAGTCAAGTGTTTGTTAAATATAACGGCAATCACAACTTGGCCATGTTGCTTAATAGAACCAATGAGCCAAAGTACGTTTGCTGAATACCACCTAAATTACAAGTCGAGCTGGCCTTCGCTTTTTCCACACACATATTTAATCCGACAAGAATGTTGCACGCATCGCCAAACATTTTAGCAATCCCCTCCCCTCACATTCTCTGTCCTCATTTCCAAAGCACACGTCTTTTACTTATCCTTCCTTTGTGCTGTAAACAACCACCTTTCCCCCTAATTGGCTCACCGAGCTGTGGGAGGAAATAAATAAAATTAAATATAAAGCACATGCCTGTTGATGTAATCCTAGTGAGGGCAATCTGGCTTGCTTGCTGCTCAATCACTTCCGCCTTGGGGCCACCGTTTTATGTGCGACAGTCGCCGCCGTGAAAGTAATTTGCCCTATTCTCATTACCGAGTGACTAGTCCATCACCTGAGTAACTGTTAATGTGCAAGTAGTCATTTGTCAACTTGGTGCTGGCGTACAGTAAAGTCTAGCAGTGGTGCAACTCACTCCTTCCCTCCCTGGGGAGTAAATCAATATTAGTCATAGGAATAAGGAAGCCATTTTAACTGTGCTTCAATTTGGTTGTGCACATTTTTATGATTCTATGCCACCTCATCAGCCTGCTACAGTGAAAATCCTCCACAGTCTATGTTACTAATTGACTGTTCATTTGATTAAAGTAGGATCGCCAAATTGAAACAGAATCTGCTTTCGTAATGTTGGATTTTTATTCCTGTTGGAAATACCAGAGCAGTGCTTCTTAACATGTTGGCAGTAATGAACCCCACCAGTTTCCTATGCACATTCACCGAACACTTCTTTGTTGAAAAATAATATATATATATATATATATATATATATATATATATATATATACGTATATATATTTTTTTTTTCTCAAATTCATGACAATAGGTATGGGGTTTACAAAATGAACAGGGAGAGCATCCTTTTCATTGAATCTGACTCTCTACGCCTTGAGTTCAGTAAGCGTTGTTGTTGGTAGCAACAGTTTGTGATGCTAATATCAATGCACCAAAAAGACAAGTAAAGTAAGCCATTACGCCGTGACGCTGGCAGGAACAATGTCAAAATTTCAAGGCATTGATGTCCATATATTATTTGGTAAGGTAGGGTTTATTTTAGGGCTGGTATCAAATCTAACTTACTCAATCGATTCGATTTCGATTCACAAGAGTCCGGTTTCGGTTTAGATTTTTTTTTCTGATTTGATTCGATTCACTTCACTTCAATCCGATATCAATTAATTATGGAACATCAATTCTTCTTAAATGTCAAGGACATGATTAAAAACTATTAAATTCCAAAGTAAACTTTAACATGTGTTATTATCACATTTACATCAGCAAGGATGACATGAAAATATTTTTATAATTCTAATAATTCTCTAATTATAATGTAATTTTTATAAATCTAATCAATAACTGTAAATATAAATTAAAACGATTCTAAATTGTCTAAAAGTGCAATAAATCAAGTCTTTCATAAATGTACAGTAAGAAAATACTTTTCAATTTGTCTAAACAGTAATTTCAGGAAAACTAAGATTAGAAAAATTGGGCCTTATAAAATTGTATTTTCTTAAGAATTTATGGGAAAGAGTTTTTATGAATAGATATCGGGCTTGAAAAGGAAAATCAATTTGATATTGATTATTTTTTTAAACCCAGCCCTAGTATATTTATTAAGTTGGTCTTCTCACTGTGTTTCTGTCATGCAAATTATGCACAATTGTTGCTGCATTTGGATTGACTACTACTACCTGACAGTGTTCATGTAAATAAGTGGGTATCCGAAGCAGAAAAATGACGAGCATGTATTTGAACCAAGGTACTCAAAATACATGAGGACTCATATCACCTCTTCACCCAATTGCTATATTCTTCTCAAACCATTCACCCTTTTCCACTGCAGAAAGTGCCTCAGTACACGCTGATCATCCAGGCCACTGACACCGAGGGCAACCCAATGTACGGCCTCTCCAACACAGCCACCGCTGTCATCAGAGTCACCGACATCAATGACAACCCGCCAGAGTTCACAGCTGAGACGGTAAGCAAGTCAACACCTATCTGAGATGCACGACATGGTGACAGCCTGCCGGTTGTGTGCGCTCCGGCGGCAGCTCGGCTCTCTTATTTAGTTGAAGTTCAGCTACATAAGCAGTCAGCCAGGCGTGGCGTTGCTCCCCACACACACAAATGCAACAATGGGGAGCGCAAAAAGCTCTTAGACTGAGACGTGTTGTTACTGTTGTGTTGTTAGATGAAAACAGGACGAAATGACCATGATGATGCGATAAGATACCTTCTATGTCTGTTTACCCAACACTGGTCCCAGCATCACTAACTGTATGCTCGCGTCTCTACATCTCATGCTTTATTTATGCAGTTTTTCGGCGAGGTGCACGAAAACCGCGTCAACGTGATTGTGGCCAACCTGACGGTGACTGACAAGGACCAACCCAACACTCAGGCCTGGAACGCCGTCTACAAAATCACTAGTGGGGACCCCAACGGCAGGTTCTCCGTGCCCACTGATCCCACGAATAACGAGGGCCTGGTGACGGTTGTCAAGGTAAGGTCAACCATTCAAACCCCATACAGATCCTGTGTATTTATAATTTTTCAAGGTAGCTGAGGTTTGTTGTTTGTTTTACATAAACGTGGGCGGATTAAATCAAATGTTCACAGCTAAGACACATTTACAAAAATAGTTAAAAATAATAATAAATCAGATGTACTTTGAAGCTGTTTTAATACAGTTGTGTGCTGCTGACCCTGGCCCACTAGTTGAGAATTCAGATGGATCCAGGAATGTCTTATTATGTACTGCAGCTATCAAGGCATGAATGCAGCAATCAACAATACAAGCATTTAGGAGCAAGTCTAACAGATAATAGTTGTTTGTCAGCCAGATTAATTTGAGCCGTGTCTTCTCATTTGTATTTCAAACAGAAGAGGGTAATTAATAAGAAGCTGGCGGGCTTGCTGCTTTCCATTAATTCACCAAGGCACAGAATACTCAAGTCTATTGTGGGCTTTCACAGGAAGAGTTTTAGGCAGGAGGAAGGGAAACACTTTAATTTGCCTTATTACTCTCACACCATTTTCAACCATTTAATGCGAGTTCCTGCTTCCCCCTCAACGTATTTCACGTGATAACGTATGCCTCACCATTTCTGTCCCTTGTGTTTCCGCAGCCTATTGACTATGAAATGGGCAGGTCTTATGTGCTGACAGTGGAGGCAAGGAACGAGGTGCCGCTAGCCAGAGGCATCCACTCTCCCCGTCAGTCCACCGCCACCGTCTCCATACGAGTGCTCGACGTCAATGAGAGCCCCTACTTTGACCCCAACCCCAAAAACATTAAACTAGAAGAGGGAAAGCCACCGGAGTCCATGCTGACCACGTTCACGGCACAGGACCCTGATCGCTACATGCAGCAGAGTATCCGGTAAGAGGTTTAAACTGATACAGATCATTTGTGATCAAGGAGGCCGGTAGCCGATATTCATGTACAGTAAAAGAGAAAATACTAGCGTCAAAACTTTAAAAAAAATAATAATTCAAAACTTTGTTGAAATGCCATTAAAGGTGCATTGTGTCGTTTAAAAAGGCAATGTTAAAGCTTTTTCTACATCATGCATGCTCCACCAATGCCCAGATGAGTACGAAGTGCACTGACTATTTTACTCTGACTGCACCTATCAGCTTTTATCTTATTTTAGCCTGACACAGATGCTGCAGTTACACTTTGGGCTAGAGGTGGCAGTCGCGAGTAAAAAAAAAAGTGACAAAGATCCTTTAAGCATGTTTATTAAAAGAACTTTTCAAATCTTCAACGTGTTGTAGAGAGTTCTCTTTTAATTTTAAACATAATAAAGGATAGGCAGCTGGCAGGGAGATTCCAGGGCCATCAGTATGTGTTAAGCTCAATTAAAAATCAAGCAATAAAACAAAACGGCAACAAGCAATAAAGTTTTCTACAGTAAATAAAGTGTGTTTTAAATTCTTAATTTTCTTAAAAAAAAAAAATAAGTGCACTAAGTTCCAAGTGCCAGCATAATCTTTAAATACATTAGTGGAATTTTAAATTAGTATATAAATAAAAAGTTATCTGAGGTTAATCCAGCTTTAAATCCATTTCTAATTTTATTATCTCACTGAGCGACAAATGCATGTGAATGTGAACGTATTGAATTTTGGGTTTTCATCAAGGTTCATAAAACGTTTCAAAAGATATACGCACAAAGTGAGAAAATTGTGTTAACATGTTAAAATTTTATTTGCGACAAGTAAAAATTGTGAACCCTAACCATTTCACAACAAAATTTGCTATGTTCGCAAGCATTCACTGCTCAATAAGAGACCAGCGCTATCAGCCTTTAATGTGTACCAAAAAAAAAAAAAGCTGATGGTGATATTTGTCAAAATGCTAAATATCGGCTTCGATAATCTATTGCTACTATATTCTCCACATTGTTTAAATCACATCTGAATAGTGAGCAATGGCAACAGTAAATTATCATGACTCCAAGTGTGAAACTGATCGGATATGATATTAGCTTGGCGGCGTCTTCCATAATCAGTCCTCATTTGAGCATCTTTGTACAGTATCTGTAGGTGCTTAGTTGTCTCAAACGTTTGTATTTTTTCACAAAATGGAAGATTTCACTTGATGCGAAATAAGACATTGAGGTGATTATGAATGTGTTTTGTCTTTCATCAGCTACACAAAACTGTCTGATCCGGCCAACTGGCTGAGGATTGATCCCAACAACGGTAGAATTACAACAATTGCCGTTTTGGACCGAGAATCACCTTTTGTGAAGAACAGCATATACAATGCCACATTCTTGGCCACTGACAATGGTACGTAACCATACACGTTTGTGTTGTTAAGCTCCTTTAAATGTTCTGCTTTCATGATTTAGCTACTTGTGTCGGGATCCTTTAAAATACTATTGTCAGAAGATGCCTTTTAGCAGGTTAGATGTCTAACTGAGCGACTTGTGTGACAACTGCAGACATCCACCATGCCTGAAGGTCAACCGCTGACCACCATTCACCTTACGGCTAATGTGTTAACAATCTGAGAAGCAACCGGCTACATGGATAAATTCGCCTTTTCCCTGAAGAGGATTTACCTCTGTTCGGGTTTACCCTGTTCTGCAGAGCATAGCGTAGGCCAACAGGCTTAAAACTTTGCCAGTAAAGAGGTTTCTCAGTCAGGAGTGGATGACTAGCTCCTTTGAGCGTGGCCTGAATGGCAAAGAAGCCTCTTAGCCCAGTGAATACATAGAGGAGCCTGAGACGAGCGACAGTGGCCTCTGTTTTGCTGCTTTAGTATTCCCATCCTATGTCCTTGGTCAGGAAGACGTTCTCCTCTCACACACACGCACACACCCACAGTATCCAAATGCTCTAATACCGCACTCTTTCTGTCTGCCGCCTCACTTGAGATTAGTTTCTTAAATCAGTATGCGGTTTGATGGGTTCAATCCCACTGGAGTACGTATCTGTTTGGAGACACAACAATCAACTCTGCTTCTCTGCCCACCATATGATGATTGCACAATCAACCGTCATGATTTTCAGAAGAATGTTTGCATGTGTTTTTCATGGCAATGCAGGCAATCCTTTAGCAACTGGCACAGGCACTCTGCAGATCACCTTGATGGACATCAACGACAACGCCCCGAGTGTGTTCCCCCAGGAAGTTGAAATATGTGAGAAACCCGAGCCCAACGGGATCAACATCACGGCCATCGACGGCGACTTGATTCCCAATGCTGGGCCCTTCGCGTTCGAGTTGGCTAACATGCCCATTGATGTTAAGAGGAACTGGACTATCACCAGAATAAATGGTAGGAATGACGATGGTCACTTTTTTTTTTACGTTAGAAAGCAGTTAAAGGAGTTTAATTCCAACAGAGGCCACATAACACACATTTGTACATAGTATTCACTAACCTAAGCTAATGCAATAGAAAAGTCACAATTAGTGTAAATATTTGTAGGGCTGATCAATATTTTTCGCAGAAAGAAATACTGATTACAGGTTAACTGGCTGATTAAGTAAAACTATGCATTTTAATTATATGCATAATGCATTGTGTGATGCAATGCATTTCATTAATGAAAGTATAAGGACATTAATGTGTGTAGTAGTTTTATGTGTCATATTTAACACATTTATGTTGATTTATGTTGCATTGCTCATTTGGCCGATGTTTGAAAGGGTCATAATTGGCCGATTTAATCGGTAGTCCCCTAACTATCACATTTGAGGATAAATGCTAAAAAAAAAAAACACACACACACACATGCTAAAGTTGGCTTATCCTCTTGTTTTGGACGTTACAGTGTTTTCAGTCCACTCTCCACTTGGTTGCAGCTGTCCATTTTCTTGCTGACCTTCGTCTGTTCTAAAGGGGGGGGGGGGGGAAAGTCGTGTCAGCATCTTGTGTCAAAATTTAATATTTGACGTGGGGATGCGAAGATGGCATTAATGAATGTTCTGCACATTCTTCTAAAAAAACACTGGAAATCTGCTGGCTATAGAGAAGTCTGTGTCGAAATACAATGTATCTTTATTGGATAATACCATTTGGATAATCGCGGCGAGGAGTTTTAAGCTTAAGCAGCATTATCCAATGTCATTCAGTAGATTTGTGAGCATCAAATCGAAAATCCTTGTTTTGGATTTTATAGGCCAATGTAAGTTGGCATTTATCATACAGAACATATGCATGTGTATAACAGCAAATATTGGCCGCTGGCCAGGGGTGTTTACTTAACTCAACTGGAGGGGTCGGCGTCTGTTTTAACATATTTTGGAATAATAACACAGCATTACCATTCCAGTACTGTATTACAATTTATATCAAGTGAAAGTGCAGTCTAAAAAGGACTATGTAGTGAAATGACAAACTGGGCAGAACAAATAAGATCCTTTGAACAGATGCACACAACTCAGGCGTTAAGTGTCGCCACATTAACATTTAGTCATCTTTAATACCACACAATGAACTTGCTGTAGCATGCAATAAGTCTCCATCATTTTAATTCAATTCAGTAGGTGCTGCTGTTTTGTTTAGCACTCAGCAGTTGACAGTTCAGTTACGACCCATTTTTCTAGGTGTCGGTTTGAGGGAGGTGTTTATCTCAGGCGGACAGCAGTTACAAGAGGGCAACCGCCAACCACTATTTTAAGAAATGTCATATTTGTGCTTGACAAATGTCCAACAATGAGCATGACCCAAAGTCAGGGATGTGATTTTTCCGCTAATTCGCGGAATTCCGCTTTTTTTATCTCCCCCCAAAAAAAAAAATTCCGATTTATTTTATTTTTTTTTTTAGTAGTTCATTGTGTATGCACATGACTCCGACAGATAACATCTTCTGCTATAACAAAGACATTTGTGGTATGCTCTAATATGAGTTACTTTTCATTTGGTCATGATACAATTATTTGTTCATGAAATTTGAACTCTTCAACATTATTTATGTGTTAACTTAGTAATCACATTAGTTAGATATGATGATATTCTCAGTGATAGTTTTTAAAAGCAAAGGCAGTCCAATGTTTTTGAATGTGACTGATTTTGAGTTGACTAAAACTGCCATTTTATATGGGATAGTTCAATATACATTGAACATTTATGCTGTTGTTTTGTCTATTTCTTTGTCATGTGAGTGCATTGAAAGTACTTAAAAACACGGAAAACCCATGAGCTCCCAGACCGAATTTTCAGATAATTTCACTTAGGTCAAATCACATCCCTGCAAAATCCACTTGTAAGTAATCCTATGGCTTATCTTTGTTCCTCTGCAGGTGACTACGCTCAGGTGCGCCTGAAGATTGGTTTCCTCGAGAGCGGCATTTACGACCTGCCCATAATTATCACGGACTCTGGAAACCTGCCACTGGTCAACACCTCCCACCTGAGGGTCAAAGTGTGCCAGTGCGACATCAACGGCGACTGTACTGACCAACAACACATCATGGCTGCCGGGCTGGGCACGGGCGCCATCATCTCCATCCTGCTATGTATC
This sequence comes from Vanacampus margaritifer, assembly GCF_051991255.1. Taxonomy (NCBI): domain Eukaryota; kingdom Metazoa; phylum Chordata; class Actinopteri; order Syngnathiformes; family Syngnathidae; genus Vanacampus; species Vanacampus margaritifer. The sequence goes on along the minus strand of NC_135433.1, from coordinate 44,192,720 downwards.
ATCATCCTCCTCAGTGAGTGTCACCTAAACGCTGCCGTCGCCGATTAGCACAGCAGCTAAACATGATCCCAATGATGATTAGATTAGCGCAGGATTATCAAACAAATATATAGTCTACATCCGGCCTGAAAAGCTAAGACACAGGATCCGATTACACGTGAATGAAAATATGAGCATAGTTCCGTTTGGTAATACGGCCCTACGTGTGTGTGTGTGTGTGCCTTGTAGTTCTGGTGCTGCTCTTTGTGGTTTGGATGAAGCGCCGCGATAAAGAACGCCAGGCTAAGCAACTCCTCATTGATCCCGAGGATGACGTGCGCGACAACATTCTCAAGTATGATGAGGAAGGCGGTGGAGAAGAGGATCAGGTAGGAATGATGTCTCTCTCACACACACACACACACACACACACACACACACACACACACACACACACACACACACACACACACACACACACAGAGTAAAACCTCTAATAACGCTGTGGATTATTTGAAAAGCTCTGAAAGCTCTTGCTTGTGCCAAGCAATCAGTTATTTCAATGGAAAATTCCCACTAAGTCTGTTTTGTGGTACTGGAAAATGTCTCCAAGCCAAGGTCGGAAACATCACAATGTATGCATTCACTATAATACTGTCACAAATATTTTGATGCTGTCGATTAAATAACAGTACTATTCATCAGTTATTTATGCAGGAAGGAAGGAAACAAATAATGAAAAAAATACCATTGAACAACAACAGCAAAAAAAAAAAAACACTTAATAAGAAAATGTGCATTGAGAATTTTCACGGCTACATTTTTTATGTAAACAATCTGAATTAACTTTTTAATTAATCTGTCATTTAGTTGGAAGCACATTTGTTTTAGTTCTTTATTGGACTCCTCACTGCTCACCTGCCTTTCACCATTTGCAGGGCTTAAAGCACTCCGGCACAGTGCTGGATTTCTGGCGTAAGAGCCACTAGTGCAATGACAAATCCAGCAGCGTAAACAATTAGGGAATTTTTGACACGTCTGGCAAAACACCGCCAATGCGGAGAGAAGGCCAACTTCAACATAATTTCCCCATACCAAGTAATATGTTGAGCGCAATGCCAATGGATACTTTTATTTTGAAGTTGTTCCCGGAAGCGTTTTGCAAGTCGCGGCGCAACGGATGACTGAGTCGTCGTGCTGAACGTGTCTGCCGTTCTTATCTTAAACAATTGCGACCAAAGTCAACAAAACAACTTCATACAGAAATCACGTTCGATTGCCTATTAAGGGCACTAAAAGAAGACTTGATTACGCTGACGTATTGCACGGTGCCTGTTGCCAGTAGTGTTAGCGTGCTAACGGTGCTAGTAGTCATCGGATTACTTTTCATCTAATCGACATGATGATTTGCACACTTTGATGCTGACATCCGGACACAGTTGCCGTTCTTAGAGATCAGTTCAATAAACCGAGCCCACTCAATTGTGCAGTCGGAAAAATCACAACTGCGGTTCTGACATCAGTTTGTCTCACAGACCAAAAACTAAATATAAATACTAAATAAAAACCAAAAACTCAGAATTTCATTTCATACAAATTGCTGTACATGGAGTAAAAGTAGTAGTAGGAGTCGGTAAATAAAATAAATAAATGAATAACGAAATACAGCAGGCACCATAAAACATTGAAACAATGATGAGTTTCATGCCGAATCAAATGCCAAAGAACAAAGATGTGTTTTAAGAGTGGGTAGAGAGGGAAGTTGCCTAATATTTAACGGAAGGTCATTCCAAAATCCATGGGCAGAGATTTGTCTAAATTCTCCATAACTTGCAACATGCAGTGCTATGCATCTGGAATTTCATGAGTTTCCCAAATGCCCAGTCCATCCACGGCACCGAATCGAATTCGATCAATTTGATTACAATGCATGTGATTTTTTATTTATTTTTATTTTTTAACCGAAAGGATCAGAAAAGAAGCACAAGTTAAAAATGAGAAACAACTATTACCATATTTTTGGGCGCACTTAAAATCCTTAAATTTTTATCAAAAATTGTAATCCAACGTGCTTTATGCATGAATGGCTTTTCAGTTCGTCGTCTTTAATTCAAATTACTTTTCTACTATGTTCGCGTTCTTATTCTCATCCACATCTAATGGCTAGCAGGCGTATGATTTCGTCATGTTTCCGTACCGAAAGAGTCATGGAAAATAACCTACTAACCTAATGCTGCGGTCTCCTGCCGAGACTGAGCAAAAAAGGTTCGATAATGGTGACTGCATTGGATTGTTTACAGCTGTTGAACTGTCAACCAAGATAGCATTTAGCATTAGCCAAGGTAACAACACAAACAACAGTCACCAGATTGGCTTGGATGTTCAAACTTCTTTATTTGAATTGTTGGAGGATCCCCTCCTCTGCTCCAACCAACCCCCGTGTAATTGCACGATGAACAGAAGCAAGCAAGACATGCGGCCCTACCCGGTATAACCTAGCATAATAGCGCTAATCTTACAGTACAATTAGAATAAACTATTCAACATACAATGCATCACAAAAAAAATTTTTGCCCTATAACCCGGAGTGCCTTATGAATGGAAAATATAGTAAAATAGACAAGATCATTGATATTTCGCCTAATACGATGTGCCCAATTGTCTGAAAATTATGGTAATTCCCAGAATTTTAACTGGTTAAGTCTCTGATTGTATAGAAGCCCCCTATTGAGAACTCTTGTTGAAGTGCATAAAAGCATTAAGTAGCAAAACGGCATTATATGTGTTTACAACTCCGGCGTCTATCACTAAATGGGGAGTTTGACAATTCAACTGTGAAGGTTCTGCATAAGGGCAAACAGAACAATAGAATCAATCATTTAAACACACTACGGTCCAGTTGGTTCTGGAAATATTGGACGTGTGTTCTCCACTGCAACTGCTTTTCACTTTACAACCCAAACACTCGCACCCCCATCCCGAACAAAGGCCCGAGGCATAAATAAAGTCGCATCTCTGCATCTCGTCGCGCTGATCAGGCATGTAGCGACACAAATTCAATTGTCCTAATGACCCCTTGTTAGCACAACAGAATCAGTTCATGGAGGGAAAAAAAGGCAAGTGTTATTCCACATAGGCTATTCTCTCACCGGCTCAAGTGCGGCAGCGGTTCGCATATTGCACAAATAAGCGAGAGACCCCGCTCTGACCCGACACAGCGGCAAATTAGCCTCGGAGACTTATAATTGGTGCGCTGATGTCATTTGGAGACAGGCATCTGCTGTGCGCCAATAATGAAGCTCTGTAGTAAGGTAACAATATGACTACAATACTGTCAAAACATCTGCAGGCAGAGAGAGAGCGCTTCCTCTGTATTTATGGCCACACATAAAAAGCACAAAATTTGTAGAGCAGGACGTGTCGAAAAGGAAAGTAACGCTGCTCGAAAGCAAATTAAGTCCAGGCTGCCGTTTATTGAGAGCGAACAAATTTTCCATTTTAAATGGCGTAAAGGACAGCAGGATAAAATGGCCTTGTCTGCGCTGTCCAGTGAGTCAGTATTGGCAAAAAAAAGGACCCGACTTTCCCGGCGCTGTGGTCTGTATAATACCCACCTCTGTTCTCCCTATCTCCCACCAGGGAAGAAATTGAAGTGTCAGTCCATTTGGTGCTCTCACAGTGTATGATTTTAGCTGCTGCTGCACAGTTGAAGCAGTCACTATCACAGGCAGACAGATGATCAAATTGAGCTCAGAGAAAACTTCTGATTATATAGCTGCACCAGCATGCTGTTGTGGTAAACAAACTGATCAGTCGCCTGCATACTAACTCAGACAGCGTGCTTTAGTAAGTGACATACTCATGCGGGACTCAAAACAGAAGGGTTCGATATCATTTACAATGTTTGTTGTCAAATTTCTGAACAGCAAGTTGTTTTGTTGTTGTTTTTTAGTCTTTTTCATACAAATATGTACTGAAGTATTTTTAATTTTCATGACTTTACTACTTACAACAGGTTAGTGAATGTTTACCGTGCCATCTTATAACCATAACCCTACCACATCACGATTACAGTATTGTTTGAACACTTTATTGAACAACGGAAATTAATAACTGACCAAAACCGAAATACTAACCTCAACCGTCCAGGGATGTGCTATCTGCTGAGGACATGTAGTTATTGCACTTCGGCCTCTTCCTCAAACAGTTTTGTTAGTTCTGCCCTGGCTGACTGATGGTTGAGTGTTTGTAATTTCCGATGCTCCAGAATGTGTTTTGAAAAAAAACTTTACGTCATAAGACGGCGCATCATTAAATCTGAAAATTTTGTTGGAAAAAAAATTGTTTAAACCATTTTTAAAAATCCGTGTGGGCGGAGTCAAAGGTTTAAGTCCACCCGACGTGGCGGCACGCCTCGAACTGCGCAGGCCTACTTGGGTTAATTGAGTAATTGTCCCTAGGTGTGCTTGTGTGTGTGTGGATGGTTGCTCGTCTCTGTGTGCCCTGTGATTGGCTGGCAACCAGTTCAGGGTGTACCCCACCTACTGCCCAAAGCCAGCTGGGATAGGCTCCAGCACCCCAAACCCCTTGTGAGGAATAAGCGGTCACGAAAATGGATGGATGGATGGATTGTTTACTGTGCCTTATGACTTATACAAATTCAAGTTACGTCACTGCCGTAGGAACAGAACTCCATCATTAACAATCTCCAAATAATTATTTTTTTATCCAAAGAATGACAAGTTATGAAAATGTGTTTTCAAAACTGTGCCATGTTGAATGTGGGTCATTAGCGCTGGGGCTGTGTGCGTGAATGTGTGGTCCCTCTGTTGCTCTGTCATTAGGCCTTCTTGCTTGGTATGGTCAATTTGGTAGTGTCTAAATTCCTGTGACCCCCTCTGGTGTCTGACCTAAAAAATACAAAAAAATACACTGGCAGGAGTCAGCCTGTAATAGATGACATTCTTGTGTGATGACCACTGTTTTGATCCAACGAAGCCTCGGGGCTTGCTGGCATGTGCATACACATGAGTAATGGAGTCAGACAAGAGATGATACTGATGTTTGTGGAGTAGAGTAGGTGTACTTTTCATTTATACATCACACTGTGGGCAAGAAGCTGTAAGTACGTGTGTAGTAACTGAGCAAAGACACCTGTATTGAAAGGGGATATTAGAGATGGACGGATTAGGGACCATCCTTCACGCATGCTTATTAGGAACGCCGTATCTTCGGTTGCGTTGATACCATCCGGCCATTCTCTCCCTCTCCCGGCCATGACTTAGCGTTGCCTTGGTAATGTTAATAGGATTAGCCCTGGCTTATGCATAGCCACCATGCCGCGTCTGGCCATTGATTAGAGTCTGCCCTTCCTGTGACTACATTCGCATGACGTGTCTGATGACTTCACGGCTTTCCAGTAACCGTTTCAGAATGTTCTGTTACACTGACAGCACAATAAGCACTCTCAGGTTGGTGGTCTCATCACACACTCATTGACGCCACCCCTCCCTCCATCCCTTCTGTAGGATTACGACCTGAGCCAGCTCCAGCAGCCGGACACGTTGGAACCCGATGCCATCAAGCCTGTAGGGATCCGACGTCTTGATGAGAGACCCCTGCACCCCGAGCCGCAGTACCCCATGAGGTCTGCTGCCCCCCACCCTGGAGACATTGGAGATTTCATCAATGAGGTAAAAAGATAAATAAATAAACACTGTCTGCAAAATCTTTCCAAGAATTATATCAACAAGATTATTGTAATGTCTTGGTTATTTATTTAAGCCCGTATCACACTGAGGGACGAACATTTGCGACACTATCGAATATTGATTTTACATTAGGACTGCTCGATTATGGAAAAAATAATAATCACGATTATTCTGGCAATATTTGAAATCACGATTATTCAAGTGATTATTTATATTTCTTCTTGTGCAATAGGGCGATCATTTATTTTTTGGGTACAAAACAAGAAAATGTTTACACATTTAAAAATATAAAAAAACAATTAAAAAAAAATAGAAACACTATAATTATGTAAGTTTATTTTGGGCCAAACAGAATTTATAATAATATATATTTATTTATTTATGTTGGCAAAAATTTGAAGTTGGAGTGCAGCATGTGCACTGTGCAGTAGGATGATCATTTATTTTTTGGTACAAAACAAGAAAATGTTTAAATGTAAAACACAAATAAAAAAATATTAAGACAAATAAAATTATTTGAAACACTATAATTCTGCAAGTTCGTTTTGGATGAAAAAATAAAATTAGTTACAATAAAAATTTTAAAAGGTGCAAATATATACAACTCAAAAATTTGAGCTTTTTTTCATGATTATGGTGATTTTGGAATTGTGGAGTGTAATAATTCGTCCGTCCGTCCGTCTTCTTCCGCTTATCCGGGGTCGGGTCGCGGGGGCAGCAGCTTTAGCAGGGAAGCCCAGACTTCCCTCTCCTCAGCCACTTCAGCCAGCTCATCCGACGGGACCCGAAGGCGTTCCCAGGACAGCCGAGAGACATAGTCTCTCCAGCGTGTCCTGGGTCGTCCCCGGGGCCTCCTGCCGGTAGGACATGCCCGGAACACCTCCCCAGGGAGGCGTCCAGGAAGCATCCGAACCAGATGCCCGAGCCACCTCAACTGGTTCCTCTCAACGTGGAGGAGCAGCGACTCGACGCTGAGTCCCTCTCGGATGACCGAGCTTCTCACCCTATCTCTAAGGGAGAGCCCGGCTACCCTGCGGAGGAAACTCATTTCGGCCGCTTGTATCCGGGATCTTGTTCTTTCGGTCACGACCCACAGCTCGTGACCATAGGTGAGGGCAGGAACTTAGATCGACCGGTAAATCGAGAGCTTTGCCTTTCGGCTCAGCTACTTCTTCACCACAACGGACCGCTACAGCGTCCGCATCACTGCAGACGCTGCACCGATCCGCCTGTCGATCTCCCGCTCTAACCTACCCTCACTTGTGAACAAGACCCCAAGATACTTGAACTCCTCCACTTGGGGCAGGACCTCCTCCCCGACCCGGAGAGGGCACTCCACCCTTTTCCGACTGAGGGCCATGGTCTCGGATTTGGAGGTGCTGATCCTCATCCCAACCGCTTCACACTCGGCTGCGAACCGCTCCAGTGAGAGCTGGAGGTCACGGCTTGAAGAAGCCAACAGCACCACATCATCTGCAAAAAGCAGAGATGCAATGCTGAGGCCACCAAACCGGACCCCCGCCTAGAAATTCTGTCCATAAAAGTTATGAACAGAATCGGTGACAAAGGGCAACCTTGGCGGAGTCCAACCCTCACAGGAAACAAATTCGACTTACTGCCGGCAATGCGGACCAGACTCTGACATCGGTCGTACAGGGACCGAATAGCCCGTATCAGGGGGCTCGGTAACCCATACTCCCGAAGCACCCCCCACAGAACTCCCCGAGGGACACGGTCAAACGCCTTCTCCAAGTCCACAAAGCACATGTGGACTGGTTGGGCGAATTACCACGCACCCTCGAGGACCCTGCTGAGGGTGTAGAGCTGGTCCACTGTTCCACGGCCGGGACGAAAACCACACTGCTCCTCCTGGATCCAAGATTCCACCTCCCGACGGACCCTCCTCTCCAGCACCCCTGAATAGACCTTACCTGGGAGCCTGAGGAGTGTGATCCCTCTAAAGTTGGAACACACCCTCCGGTCCCCCTTCTTAAAAAGGGGAACCACCACCCCGGTCTGCCAATCCAGAGGCACCGTCCCCGATGTCCATGCGATGCTGCAGAGACGTGTCAACCACGACAGCCCCACAACATCCAGAGCCTTTAGGAACTCCGGGCGGATCTCATCCACCCCCAAGGCCCTGCCACCGAGAAGCTTTCCAACCACCTCGGCGACTTCGACCCCAGAGATAGGGGAGCCCACCTCAGAGTCCCCAGACCCTGCTTCCTCAAAGGAAGGCGTGTTGGTGGAATTGAGGAGGTCTTCAAAGTACTCTCCCCACCGGTTCACGACGTCCCGAGTCGAGGTCAACAGCACCCCGTCTCCACTATACACAGTGTTAACGGTGCACTGCTTTCCTCTCCTGAGACGCCGGATGGTGGACCAGAATTTCCTCGAAGCCGTCTGGAAGTCGTTTTCCATGGCCTCACCGAACTCCTCCCATGTCCGAGTTTTTGCCTCAGCGACCGCCAAAGCCGCATTCCGCTTGGCCAGCCGGTACCCGTCAGCAGCCTCCGGAGTCCCACAGGCCAAAAAGGCCCGATAGGACTCCTTCTTCAGCTTGACGGCATCCCTTACCGCTGGTGTTCACCAGCGGGTTCGAGGATTGCCGCCACGACAGGCACCAACCACCTTACGGCCACAGCTCCGATCGGCCGCCTCAACAATTGAAGCGCGGAACATGGTCCACTCGGACTCAATGTCCCCCGCCTCCCCCGGGACAATGGAGAAGCTCTGCCGGATATGGGCGTTGAAACTCTTTCTGACAGGGGGTTCTGCCAGACGTTCCCAGCAGACCCTCACAGTACGTTTGGGCCTGCCTGGTCGGACCGGCATCTTACCCCGCCATTGGAGCCAACACACCACCAGGTGGTGATCAGTTGCTCCGCCCCTCTCTTAACCTGAGTGTCCAACACATTCGGCAGCAAGTCCGATGACATGACTACAAAGTCGATCATCGAACTACGGCCTAGAGTGTCCTGGTGCCAGGTGCACATATGGACACTCTTGTGCTTGAACATGGTGTTCGTTATGGACAGTCCGTGGCGAGCACAGAAGTCCAATAACAAAACACCACTCGGGTTTCGATCGGGGGGGCCATTCCTCCCAATCACGCCCCTCCAGGTCTCACTGTCATTACCCACGTGAGCGTTGTAGTCCCCCAGTAGAACGAGGGAGTCCCCAGGGGGTGCGCTCTCCAGCACACCCTCCAAGGACTCCAGAAAGGGTGGGTACTCTGAGCTGCTGTTCGGTGCATAAGCACAAACAACAGTCATGACCCGTCCCCCCACCCGAAGGCGGAGGGAGGCTACCCTCTCATTCACCGGGGTAAACCCCAACGTACAGGCGGCTAGCTGGGGGGCAATGAGTATGCCCACACCTGCTCTGCGCCTCTCATCGTGGGCAACTCCAGAGTGCAAGAGGGTCCAGCCCCTCTCGAGAGGATTTGTACCAGAACCCAAGCCGTGTGTGGAGGTGAGTCAGACTATATCTAGTCGGAACTTCTCAGCCTCGCACACCAGCTCGAGCTCCTTCCCTGTCAGAGAGGTGACATTCCATGTCCCCAGAGCTAGCTTCAGTAGCCGGGGGTCAGACCGCCAAGGCCCCCGCCTTTGGCTGCCACCCAACTCACTGCGCACCCGACCCCTTGGGCCCCTTCCACCGGTGGTGAGCCCATGGCTGTGCCCGGCCGGTCCCCATGGGTATAGGCCCGGCCACCAGACGCTCGCCTTCGAGCCCCACCTCCAGGTGTCATCACCTTATCGTGGTGGAGGGGTTTGCGTGTCCCAATGAGCCTGGGAGCTATGTTGTCCGGGGCTTCATTCCCCTGGTAGGGCCACCCAAGGCAAACAGGTCCTAGGTGAGAGACCAGACAAAGCATGGCTCAAACGACCCCAATGATGAACACAAACCTTGGATCTTCGTTTCCCTTGCCCGGACGCGGGTCACCGGGGCCCCCCTCTGTAATAATTGAAATTGTAATTGAATTTCGATTAATTGCACAGGCCTACGTCAGGGTTCGTTCAAGTTTGCAAACGTTCAAACCTTAAACCTGAACTAAATTTCCCTGCAACAAGAAAGCAAACGTTTAGTGAACCTTGAACTAACCTGTGATTAACCCTGGCGGGAACGCGCATTCACAACCTCGGGGAACACTCGCAAATGTTCGCCCCCTCAGTGGGATACGGGCCGTAGCGACTGTACACACTCCCGTCAGGAATCGTTCAAGGTTCGCAAACGTTCTCTTAACAGTTTAAATGGTTCTCAAGAAAGTTGTAATGTTTTTTCTTGCCCCAGGGATGTTCAAAATTTCCTTGCGACAAGAGAGAATGTTTAGGAAACGTTGCGACCTTGAGCGAAGCCTGATGGGAAATCAACATTCACGGACAGCTGCACTTGTGCACAAAAGTTTGTCCACCCCTATATAAAAGTATAATTAATGACATAGGGCGTGACATATAACATCCAACATTTATGTCTCAAGTGTTCCGTATTCTTCCTACTCTTTGTAAAAGCCACCAGTGGATAAACTAATACTAATATTGCTTATGCGTGTAAAGAAGCAAGAAACCATTCCAAGTTATGGAAAAGATGGGTTGTTTTGCTGCGGCAACAAATCCAATCCCAGGGTGCATAATGAAATGAATGAAAGTCAGATTTCATTATGGAACTTTTCTGATACTAAACAATTTGGTTTATAGAACTCTGCATGATGCCGACTCAATCAATGAATGATTCCGATTGTTCTGCATCTGATTGTTGGAGTCTTGCACACATCTACTCAGACATGTATAAAGGAAGAAGAGAACATGATGCTTACACACTATAATGTAATGATTATTTGCCCCCCTACAGAAGTAGATGTGTCAGGAGAGAGAGAGAGAGAGAGAGAGAATAAAATACATGTTGAGAGTGCCTAAGGCCATCATTGACTCCAGCTTGAAGGGAGAATGTCAAATGAAAAGCGCAGTCATGTATTTTTCACCAGCATCAAAAGACGTTCACAGCATTATAAACGCACTCCGCGCCTACTTTTTGGATGGCAACCATGTTTTTAAAAGAGCACTCTGCTGTCAGGCTATCCATCTCTCACACCTCTGTCGCCATTGTGCCCCGTAACGGAGGGAAGCGATGTTTTGCGATAGACAACAATCGCCACCATTTTTCATTTTGTTGGACAAGACCTCGCAGTCACAGCGAGTGGCGACCCAGAAAAGCTCTGTGCCCAGAGAATGTTGCCTTTTTTGTCCCAGATTCCACTGTCACTAAAACTCAAAAATAAAAACCTTCTTACAGTGCTGGCATTGAAGGCAGCTGACAACTACAACCGGGTCCCTATACCTGGGCATGACGAGACTCCCACTGATTAGTGGCTCTCAATAGATGAGCCTTTTTCTTTACCTTTATTTCAGACAGAACAAGACATCAGATAATCCCTAGGGACCCAATAATCCAGAATCCTAACCATTAGTGGTACAATGGATCACAAAAATCACGGTTCGGATCGGATCACGTATTTGAGCCACGGATCGGATCGTTTTTCGGATCAACAAAAAAGAAAAGATAATTAATACTTTGTCTTCATTTATTTTGTAAAACAGCCCAAATTTTTTTATTTATTTTTTTTCTGAGATAGCCCTTGAGGATTTACAAACACAATTTTAAGTGTGATATGAGGCAGAAACATTCTTATTTTATACATGGTCCATGTGTAAAATAACAGTATTAAGTTTTAATGGCTTAAAGTTATGTTCGTAAAATCTAGATGGCTATGTTTGACATTTTGAGTTGAATGTAGTTGTTGTTGTTTTAATGGGGAAACATGTTTCATAAAATAAATGAGGAAGTTCGATTTATTTTTTATTTTATTTTTTTAATAATTATAAAAAGGCCTCAAAGTGCACAGCCTGTTCTTTTAAACATGGAAAGGGAATTACAAAGTAGCTTTGGTCCAGGATACTAAAAAAGTATTCAAGTAAGCCATCAGGTACCAGCTGTTAAACTCACTTACAGCTATCAGCCAGACACTCATTGGTAATGCTAACAGTTAGCCGCTAGACACTTACCTCAGAGACTTCTGCCGTATTACACAATGACAGTGTAATTATTTAGTGATTTCTTGGCGTACTAAATTAGCGATTGAATATGAGTTTGGGATACCATTTTGTTGATGTTGATCGCAACTACATTGTCAATCAAAACTACGATAAAGAACTCCTGGACTTCTAAAAGAGAAGTCAAGCTAGCCATCACGCCACGACGTGGGCCAACTTCAAAGTAAAAGTGTCCTAAGGCTATAGTTAGCTAGTTAGGCTTAACGTGTTACGTTAAGTATGTTTTCAGCTTCCTTGACATGTCTGAATGTTGTCCATTGTGAATGCGCACTGTTTTTTTTTTTCCCCCACCAACCATTTCGAGGATCGTGGGAGATCCGAACTATAGGGCCTGATCTGAACCGACCACGGATCAATGATGATCCGTTGCACTACTACTAACCATGAGTCTGAATTGATCCCCATATGACTACTCAACCGGGACTAGAACCTAGTGACCAGAGGGAGAACCACTGATTTGTCATTGCCCATTAGATGACTTTCATCTTCAAACCTTCTAAAGGTGGTTTATTACCTCTGTGTAGGGTCTGATAGCAGGAAACTAGGGCAGAATCTCAAACTTAAACCGAAGTCCAATGACTATTGGAGCATAACTAGACTCGAATCCCCCCTCCAAAAAACAGAGGGAAAGAACCACTGATTTCCAGCTAGTATAGATGAGTCGTCATGTCGAGTCCCCTAACTGTGGTTTGTTTGGCTGTCACTGTGGCGGGTGCAAAAAGTCTGTGAGTCAAGCCAACAAGTGGATGACTGTGCCCGGAATAAAATTGCATTGCGTGATTGTCTAACCTTATGAAGCTGCTCGTGGCGTTTTGGCTGCAGACGTGGCGGTCGGTGGGCTATAACCAGCAGAGCAATTACGCTTGTAATTGTAATGAACGATCCATGTGTAATATTCCCCTCTAGATTATCAGGCCCGCAGCAAACACTTGACAATGGCTAACAAGTGGGAAGTAATTGCTTATTGTCTAGACACTTTAAATCAATCTGTCTCTTTTTGGAAAAAGCACTGAGAATGCTTCCCGCGACTCTTTCATCCATTTGTTATTTGGGGGGTGGCAACGACAGGGCTCATATCCGAAGTGGTCAGTGGCCAAAGCGCAATGTCGACGCCTACATTACCATCCATCAAGTCTTTGGAGCACCCTCGGGGGAGGGGAGTCTTGAAAATCAATAGTCAGGAGCTCTCAGGGCGCGATGAAGATTTCTGGGAATGTCGAGGGCCATCTTTCAAAGCCGAGCGCAAGATAAAAGCCACACGTGCGTGACAAACACATTCTTCCTTTTGCCCAAGCCACAGATGTGCTCAGTGCTCTCCATGAGTATTTATTCATGAGCCCCAGATTGCTATCTAGATTAAAGATGACAAGGTATCGCTACCACGCGCTCTCAAATCTCTTGAAGAGCAAGAGGCCAGGATAAAGAAGACATTCTATGTCTCAGAGACTGGAAAATTCATGTGAGCGTGACTCGAACCTGATCACCCTCTACACAAGTTGAAAGGAACAAACGTAATCATCTAAGTCCAAAACTATAAATCTGAGGTAACACGTTAGAAGCCCACTGATTCCTGGTTCTTGGAGCAATAAGACTTCATCTTGACCACTCTGAACAGTGAGTGGCTACTCGGTGGAAGCAGACAAACACAAGTATGTATTAATCCAGAAAATGAAGGAAAATGATTTTCATCAAAATACTTTACAATAATTTTAAAAAACATAATTGCGTGACCTGGGGCATTAATTGCTGACGGACGGCAAAGCGGAGCTAATTCAAACTTTAACACGGAAATGTGACGCGCCTTGATGGCGAGCCGTGCGGCTGATGGACGTCCATTGCTGGAGGTAACAACAACGCAACTTTAAATAAATTTAAAATGCTGTGATTACTGTGGGAAATTAACAAAAAAGAAGGTGCTACGGACGAGGCACGGGCGCCGTAAAGTTGAAACGACGTTGGTCGCGTACGAAGTAATTCGAGGAGTTGGACTCCCTGTATTAAGGTTAATAAGTAATTATGAGTTCATTAAACTTAACATATTCACCTGAATAAAGTTAATACAAAATGACTCCAATCCAAAGTATTACGTTTAATGAACTCATAAGTACTTAAACTTAATATATTCACTTTGGACTAACTTAATCCAATCGATTGTTACCACAATTTTTTTTAAATGGTTTAACAATGGTTCAATAATTCTCTTTTTAGAGTCCCTGCCTGGTCAAAATGTGTGCCGCAGCTTTGAGAGGCGCATTGAATTATTTTTTTTTTTTAGCACACCCCTACAGACAATCACAATGAATCAAGACAAAAACATAGAAAAAACTCGATATATTCATACTCAAGTGAAGTGTGACTAGAACGTAAGAAATTTAAGAAGACCCACTGATTCCTGATGCTATGATAGGCGGTTGATTATTTTGTGGTGTATTCCCTCTGCGGGGACTGAAAGCAGCAGAATCCAAACCATACATTTGATTCAATTGATATGAATCCTTGAGTGTGACTGGAACCTGATATCCCTGCTTACAAGTATTGGATGAAGTGCAAAATCTTGTTTCTGGGATACATGAGTCCCCCTCTAACAATGGTTTATTACCTCTGCGCAGGGACGGAAGCCAGCAGACAACCCCAAGCACCCAATAATGCAGAATCACCATCATAACACAGAATTAGCTCATAAGACAACTCGAGTGTGACAAAAACCCAACAAGCAAAATGAGAAGAGATGATTCTTGATTCTATGATAGCCGGGATTTCATGGTCAATCGTAAAAGATCTTCAAACTTAACAGTGGTTTATTACGTAACTGCAAACAGCCAAGACAACCAGCCAAGCACGCGCCTGATTCTTGGTTCTTCTGCTGGCTTCATTGCAACTGCTCTTAACCTCTTTGGGTTTTGGTAACCACCATAGAGGGACTGAAGGCAACAACAAATAAACAAGTACACAAAAACACAGAATCACAATAATAACTAGACAGTGCAATTTCTGCAGAAATTGCATGGGAATGCTGAATGCTAATAGCTGAATGCTTTTGAAGTATATTGAAAGATACATTTTGTATTAACTCATTCACTGCCATTGACGGCTAAAGACGTCATAAATTCATTTGAACTATTTCTATTAGTTTAACTTTTTTTTCCTTCCTATTTTGTCAACAAGAGTATGAAAACCTAGATTTTTTTTTTGTACATTTAGAGCAGATGTAAAATTTGTGATTAATCGTGAGTTATCTAGTGAAGTCATGTGAATAATTAAGATTTAAAAAATAATTGCCTGACGCCCCAAATTTTTTAAAATCTTTTCTTAATTTTTTATATATATATATATATATATATATATATATATATATATATATATATATATATATTAATGGAATTCATTATTTTTAATCTTTTTTTTTTTAAAGAAAAGATTCTTAAAAATTTGTAATTAATCGCATGACTTCACTAGGTACCTCACGATTAATCAATTTTTTTTTTATATCTGTTCTAATACAATAAAAACATTCTAGGTTTTCATACTCTTGTTAACAAAAGTGGAAAAAATGTTAAACCAATAGAAATAGTTCAAATGAATTTTTGACGTCTATAGCCATCAATGGCAGTGAATGAGTTAATTTTAATTGAAAGATAAATTAATAAAAAGAACACTTGAACCGAGGAGGCGTGAATTTTTTTAAGCAAGTTGAAATTCATATGGAAAAGTGTTATCTGATGGTACCCTCCATTCATTTAGATGGAAAAGTGGAACTAAAGATAAACAATGGAAACATGCAACAACAACAACAACAAAAAACTATGCATGCAGTACTCTCCATTCATTTAGATGGAAAAGTGAAACTATGATAGTCAGTTGGTTAGCATGTAACCACTTTGCATAACTGCTATGGATACATTTGCAATGTACAGTCAGAAATGGGACTTGAACCCGCGACCTCCTGGTTACTGGACAATGCATTTTTACCTAGTGCGCCACTGGGCAGTATCAGTGAGCTAGTAATGGGGATCAGTTGTATGTATGGAAGTGGACGTGGGAAAGTGTGACTTGGGGAAAAGTCGATATTTAACGTTAAATTGTGCAAATACTGTAAGTAATGTGGAATGAGACGATAAATACCCCGGAAAGCGTGAATTTTTGAAGTAAGTTGAAATTTAAACGGTGTAAATCGGAGGTATTATGTGGGAGTTGTTTCACGGCCAAAAAAGCGAGGAGAATAAAAATCACAATAGCATTCCAGCATACCCACAAACAAATAAAAATTGAGGTGGTTCGGGAAATCTGGTTTGGAGGCCTCCTGGACGCCTCCCTCGGGAGGCTTTCTGGGCATGTCCCACCGGCGGGAGGCCCCGGGGACGACCCAGGCCACGCTGGAGAGACTACAGTATGTCTCTCGGCTGGTCTGGGAACGCCTTGGGATCCCGTCGAAGGAGCTAGCTGAAGTGGCTGGGGAGAGGGAAGTGTGGGCTTCCCCTACTAAAGCTTCTGCCCCAGCGACCCGACCCCGGATAAGCGGTAGATGATAGATGGATGGATGGAGGGACTGTGAAAGTTTCCAAGTTTGAAAATGTGATTTTGATGGCTTGATCTAACCGCGCTTTGCTTTGTCCCCCCTCCAGGGCCTGAAGGCAGCAGACAACGACCCCACTGCCCCCCCCTACGACTCCCTGCTGGTGTTCGACTACGAGGGCAGCGGCTCCACCGCCGGCTCCCTGAGCTCGCTCAACTCGTCCAGCAGCGGGGGCGACCAGGATTACGATTACCTTAACGACTGGGGTCCGCGCTTCCGAAAACTGGCGGACATGTACGGCGGAAGCGACGACTAAGACACGAGGAGAAGATGACGACAATGACGAAATGAAGGAAAGATTCCTTGTGGATGGACTTGGATATGTTGCGATGGAACTGTGAGAGAAAATGATGCAGAGATTTTTTTCAAAAAAAAAAAGAACACAAAAAAAAAAAGAACCAACCAACTCGGCTTATTGTTGTAGTCTCCGCGTACATAATGCTTGTGGGCGGCGCCGGTGGACGCTCACACCATTCAAGACTGTTGTGGGTATTGAATGCGCTCAGTTACACTTGAAGTTCACAGTACAGAAGCACTGGGATATAATGTGCCTTTTTGTACATTTCTTTTGAATGGAAATGATTAGTTTTATGTTCAAGGCTTTAATGGTACTGACTTTTTTTGGGGGGGAGTGATTTCAAAGCAAGTATGTGACACTCTGGTATGCTTCGATCACCCCGTTTCTTCTTCTTTTTTTTCATTTGTTTGTGAAGGCTTATTTAATGAAGGATCATCTGTCGACCCGGATGGGAAGAACAATGAAGAGCAGCACTGTATAGTATGCGAGACTTGTCCACTAAAATATGACAGATTTGCAGCTGGTCGCAGCTAAAGGGAGTTATGAATCACACTTTTGTAGCAGATTTGTTTTCTTTTCTTTTCTTTTTTTCTTGGAGTGATGTAATACAGTATTTGACAAAAAAACAACAAAAAAACTGTTCTGATCAATGTTCACTGATCAACTTCATTTGCCTTAGTCATCATCTGATATTTTGGACTTTTACTTCACTGTAAAAAGATGTGTGTACATACTGTTTTGTTGTTTTCTTTTTATCTTTTCTTTGGGTGTAGTATATGAACAAGTGCAAAAAGTTCCAAAACCTGTAAATGTTTCATTTGGACATCAAAAACGAAAACTTTTTTTTTGCATGTTTTTATCTTTTCATGACGACAAATAGGGGGTTGGAAATGGTGTTACCCACATTTAATTACAAGATGGAGAGAAAATAATCTGGGTGGCAGTGTTATGTGTAGAAGTTGTGAAATTTTGTATAACAATATAATTTGAAAGGGGGGGGGGGGGGACTATTTGAAAAATTGTCGTCTCGTCAGCACAACTGTTGAATTTGTACCAAAAAAAAAAATGAGAAAAATGTGGGTTGAGAGGGTGTGACATGCAAGGCACTGATTATTAAAGCTGAGCTTTAATAGTGGAAAACATTTTGGACTTGAGCTGTGTGGAAAAAGCATTTTGTTCTGCTCAACTAATTATCTCTCTTACCCAAACTATCCAAATAAAAGTCCAGTTTTGGAGCTCAAAAATGTCTTGTTGATTTATTTGTATTTAAGTCAAATACTGAGTGGTTTCGCTGTTATGGTTGCGACATAATCAGATTTTCACAGAAGTTCTACTTTCTAATCCTTAACAAATAACTGACAACAGTTGAGTTCTTGACTGAGAGCTTGGATATTTATAAGGCCAAATGTGGACCGTGAATTAGGAAGCACTAAGATTCAGAAAATCACAATATTCCCCCTCCATGGCCTTGAAGATAATTGTTTGATGTCGTCATCTTACGTCAACTCAGTGGTGTAGTCCAAGGACTTTTTTTTTAGTCAAGTTTGCGTCTACCCACTTCTGAATTCTCCTTCATGCGCAGTTTTTGCGCACCATTGACCATTCAGCCGTGACCCACCCTCCGCTGCGTCTGATCTAACATGCTGGCTTCCACCCTTCTTACATGTCACCGTTTTTAAAACTGTGCATTTTTCTGAAAGAAAAAAAACGTTTTTAAAAAGTACCGGTAATTAAAATTTTGGTATACCCACTTCTCTAGGGACCACTACACCACTGCGTCAACCCAACATCTACCAGGTTCTGTGCCTTCGGGCTCGCATTGTGAATGTCACACGACCAAACCCAGAAACCAGGTTAGCCAAGAGCACAGGGGTGGTTGTCAAAATGGCTGCCCCCTGAAATGGCTGAAAACAGGTCGATTAATCTGCTTATTTCTTATCCCACTAACTCTAACAATGTTTACACTAGTTGACCACCAGTGTTGCTTTATCGCCATCACAAGTTGTATTTCTGGAGGTCCTTCATTGTGTTATTATTTTCCCTTGATTGCATCAAGAAAAAAATGTCCAAAGCCCTTTTTTGTATCCGACCGCAGGATCAAAACAACAATCTTCTCGCGACCACGTTGAGTCAAGGTGAAAGCTGTGTGACTGCACACATCTCCCCCGTAAAGAACAGTAGGTCAGATTGTACTTGACTTCAAAATGAAGAAAAATAAAAGGAGGGGAGGAAAAAAGTTGCCTGTAAGGCATGTATGTGTGCATGCTGACCCCCGGGGAGGCGAGCGAGGATGTGGAGCGGAATGACAAGTGTGTGTCCGTGTGGGAAGGGCTGCACGGAGAACTTGCTCGGCTCCCAGTGTGGAACGATTAACGTCACATGTTTGGAGACAAACATGCGAACGCCCGAGTGAGTGGACAACTCAATCTGGCAAATAAACACATGACAAATTGCAGAGATTGGGCTTTTCGAGACGTTCTGACTTGGATAAAAAGTAAAAGACCTGAGATTTGGCTTGAGCGACAACACTTTCTGATCCCCTATCAGCTGACTAACACTAACCAATCAGAAGCTAGCATACATTAGGTAAATGCAAGTGAATGACGGAGAGCAGCAGATTCGAAAACATCAACTTAACTACTCGTACATTTTTTTTTTATGAATGTGTAAATAATAATTCTGGAAACATAAGTGTACAAGTAAATATACATTTTAACAAATTAACTTAAATGCTTGATCCTCAGCAAAGCGAGGCGTCTTTGTCGCTGGCCATACCTAACACTTCAAATATCATCTTCTATCGTATTCTCGGAGTAGTATCCCCCCCCCCCAAAAAAAAATAAATAAAAATAAAATTATATATACAGTACAGTGTGTATGTATATATATATATAACAGTATATATATATATATATATATATATATATATATATATATATATATAGTCTCCCTAATACGTCGTCGTAAGCAGTCAGTTTTTTTATGGGACTGTTAAATAAGCCCAGGAAAGTGTGGTGTGGTTATTAGCTTTTATTTTGAAGGTCAAACTTTTGACAGGATGCATTACGTAGATGCTGCCTGAGTGTTGCTGAGCAGACACCAGGAGGGTTATTATTTTTGCGTTAATAAAAACAAAACAAAAAAACTCTATTTTCTTAAAACTTCTGTTTTCATCGTCTATGTTTTTGGCGACTTGGTTTTGATAAGATTTTATTTTGTTTTGGCATGTTTTCCTTGTACCCCTTTTTTTCATGTCTTGTTCATGAGGTCTTTGTTTCCTCCTGTTCTCATCAGTCTTGTTCATTGTGTTAACCAATCAGCTGCCACTCTCTTTGTATAAACTAGTTACTAAATTTCTACAAGCCCTGCACACGATTCTGAACAGTAATGCTATGATCTATGCTAGCTGAACGGTAAGGCTATCATACTGTAAATGCTAGCCTTATCATAAATGCTAGCCTTAGCACAATGTGAAGTGTCCGGTTACATCTGAAAATACAGACCACAGAAGTAGCTAATCTGGTGTTGTCATGGCAATAACAGATTTTATTTTCAGCATCACAAATTAGTGCAATAATAAACAGACAGTCAGCAATTATCAGTTGACACGTCAATAGCTAATCTGCTATTTTCTTCACCAAAAGCTAGAGTACATTGTTTTGAAGCTGTCGCAATTAAATCAAATGATTAAATACTAATGCCTTAAATTATAAATGTCATCTGAGGGAAAGTAGTTACAAGTACTGCGTAAAACTTTGAAAGTTACCACCTATGCTAATGCTGTCCTGGCACCAGTAGAGTTTCTTTTTATCCATAATACGAGCCGGTGTACCGTCGCTACGATTTAGCAGCAGATATTTTAAGACACAAATATCTCACATGGCGGCTCTCTCATCATGTGGATGCCGAGATTGCTTGAAGGAGGTCAGCCGCGGCGAGCGGTCGCTTCTTTGAAAGCGTCGCAGGTGAGGAAAATAACTTGCATCTCGGGACCGCACTTCAATTTCACAGCACGGATTATCCCCCCCGAGGAGGAGGAAGAAGAAGAGGAGGGAGCGAGCGAGAGAACATAAAAGGCGCACAACATCCACATCCTCTATCATGCACACAAGTTGTTAACATTGAGAAAGTGGAGAGGACGTCGTTCTTGTATTCTGTTGGAGATTAGAAGGGCAATACATGAGGAGGATTAGCGTCATTGACATTGAGAATTGTTTATGTAGGCATCATAAATGATGTGCACAAATATTTGGATAAAATGCAAATATTTGATCAATAACACAAATGTCATATGTGTTGATACAAAAAAATGCGTATAATACACAAAATATGCAAATAATAGACAAAAGATATGCAAATACTAGATGAGGACATTTGCAAATATTAGATGAAAAAATGGGTTGAAAAAGTGACTTTTGGCTTTTCACTGTGTGGGGTCGCCACCGTTTCATCCGGCTCCGGGATCGGCAGTGGGTGGGAATTACAAAAAACAAAAACAAAACAACGAATATTAGGCAAGCTTTATTTAACTAGCACATTTCATACACAAGGCAACTCAAAGTGCATTATGTAAGCAAAGACACAACACATACAATTATTTACAAACACATCTAACGACATTCAGAAGCAAAACAGAGAGAGCGAGAAAAGTAGCTTACCAAAATTCCAAAAAGAACATACATTGACAAGATTTAAACACAAACAGAAGACTTCAAAAATATTTAAACAATTGAAAGAGGAAAGAAATACAAGTAGGTTTCGAAAATTACTAAATGGCCACAATGTGAAATTAATTAATGTAAAATACCTTAATTAGGGCCAAAGGTATGGGGGGTAAAATTTGGATTTAAAAAGCATGGCTAACTTCCCTTCTGTTGGGGTCTTATTCCATTTGCTTCCAGCATAACAGCTAAATGCTGCTTCAAAACTATTACAACTAATATATACTAATAAAAACTAAACTAAACAAGTATAGCATTAGATGAAAAATTTTGCCAATTTTTTTTGTAAATATGACACATAATAGAAGAAAAATATTCACTTATATACACAAATATTAGATAAAATCTACATATAAAAAAACAATAAATTAAAGAAATTAAAGAAAGTACATATACAGTACAAAGATACAATTCACATTACATGAAAAATATGCAAATACTGTATTGAAACATATTAATACATTTTATATATTATATAATATTAGTGGAAAAAACGCACATAGGTCAATAATATGCCAATATTATCACCAAACAAAGAAAAAGTAAATATGAAATTAAAAAAATTGGAAGCTATGCAAATATTAGACCAAAATTACAAAAATATTAGAATGTGTACAAATATTGAAAAAACAAACAAAAACATCAGTTAAAAAAAAAATCTCCAAAGCAGGAGGAATACACAAATTGGATTAGATGAAAGCCAAATATTAGATTTTTAGAAAATGCAAATGTTACATAAAAGACACACAAATATTAGACAAAAATATTCAAATAGTAAACAAAATAATGCAAATAATTAATTAAAAAAAACACATGATGAATATGCAGATTAAACAAGATATGTATTTTTGTAAAATATGCAAACATTAGACAAAAAAAAAATTCAAATATGAGACAAAACATTGGAAACACATTTTAAGAATTAGAAAATTATTAAAAATTAAAAATAATAATCACTTCTCGCTTCTAACAGTGAGCGAGCAAAGAGGACGACACTGCGGAATATAATCGATTGGAGATTAAAAGGACAACGCACGGCGAGGATTAGCGTTGACATTGACAGACGCCAGCGCAGTCATCGCAATGACTTATTTGGCGCGCACGGCGGAAATAATTGCTCATTTGCACATCGCCGTCTTTCCACTGACAAACGGATAAAAATAGTGAGGCATAATAAAGAATTTGCAAAGCTAATTAAGTGGGAAGTGAACCACATCGGTTTCATCTGCCAATTTATGCTGACGTCTTTGATTTACAAAATGCACATTTTCACACAAAAAAGAACAAACAAGCTTCGGACGTAGCGATAACTAAATAATGAGTTTGCCATTTATTGATGAGAAATATGGCTTTGTTGTTTGGCTCGCTCACTCACTGAAAAAACTGAGCTGTCTGCTCGGGGCAAAATATTTCATTAAAACAGGAATTGATGGTTGAAAATGGTGTTGATTGTGAATTGATTTCATGAAGTGCGCTACTTGGGAGCAACCAGCAGAGGCGCTGTTGAATCACTCAGTTTGCTGTCTGAAAAAGTGAAAATGCCGCGTCATGATTACACTGAGCAAAAATGGTCAAGGTTATCAGTTTTATCAAAGCATGAGCCACACTTGTATTAACAAGAGCCAAAAGATAATGTAAACAACGATCTGCAGATAAAAAGATGGTTGTAATAATCACCAAATATTGTGAAAAAAGTGGGTAAAATACACAAATCTTCAATAAAAAATACAATCTAAATACAGTATTAAGAAAATTAAAAGAGAAATATTACAGCAGCAAAACTATAAAAAAAAAGAATAAAGAAAACTATTAAAAACAATTATTTTTAGAAAATATTCCTTTTTAACTGAAATACATTAAACATATAAATAATAATAAATGTTATTAAAAAAAAAGACATGTTTTGAATCATAAGCAGATCCTTTCTTTCTGCATAATTTGGCCTTTCCAACACTAATTAGATGTTCATCTTGGTCTCATTTGTCCATAAAAGTTCCCAAACTTTTATGGTTCACTTTGGTGTGCAAAATCCAATCTGGTCCAAAAACACACAAGCTCATCTGTGAATCAAAATATGAGGACGAACAGGTAATATCATGGCTCGGACTTGCATTGCTGCCTCTGGAATGGGCTCTCTATGGTTGCAGCAGAATGAATTTTCAAGTTCAAAAAACATTTGGTCTGGAAATTAAAAAAAAAAGAAAAATACATCCAAACTAATTGGGGAAGCTTCATAAAAACATTGGTGGGGGGGCTCTTTAATGGGCAAGTCAATCACCAAACCTTAACCCAATCAAGTATGCATTTTACATCCCGAATGGGAGACTGAATTGAGAAACCCCCAGAAACAAAAAAGAACTGAAAGAGGCTGCAGTAGACACCTGGAAAAGGATTACGAATGAAGACTGCAAACAGTCTGGTCAAGTCAATGAATGCCACCAAATATTAAATATCATTCACTTGAATTTAATTCGACAAACTGATGAAATTTGAACTTCAGAACATGCAAATAATAATAATTTTCCCGCCGGTCAAATCAATGTTGACAAATGTTGGCAACTGCTCGCAAGATTTCCCCCCTACTTAAACTCAAAAAAAAATAAAAAATCTAAATAAAGAGCGGGATGTCACCTTGTAACCCGACGGCACCCCCGAGACGTGGTCGGTGGAAGAAGCCTGCAGATTGGTGTTCCAACAAGCACCCGCGGGTCCCGTTTATCGACTGCGAACACGACTTTCACCACATTGCACAATTGCAAGTCAGCCTAGCTCAGCGTTCTGTGTCAGCCTGTGTGTTTCCTGTACGTGTATGCGTGTGTAAGTGTACGTGTATGCGTGTGTAAGTGTGTGTTTGCAAAAAGTGCCACAGAGCCACCGGGGGACACTACGTCGGTAAACATGAGAATGCACACTACAATGTGACGACTCGGGAGGGGGAAAAAAACTCGTAAATTATTCCGCTGCTGACCTTTGGTGGGCCTCGGGAAGACGGATGCTGGCCGGGTTATCGATGGTGGTGGTGGGGGAGGTGGGGTGAGTGGGGGTAGGTTCGGTCTTTCTTGTGGGCTCCCTGCAGACTGCCACTGAATGAATAAGTAAGAAGTTGAGATGACAGAGCGCCGGCACAGCGAGGCTTTAATTTATTGCTGTCTAGACCTGGTCAGTCTGCTCAGATCAATGTTGTTCTTTCCCTCTATGTGGAATATTCCATCAATTTGTTTGCTTTTTGCTCAAAGTTCTGGTGTGTGATGTCTTGATTTACAGCTTGTAAAGTCAAGTTTGTTTATATCTCTTGGATGGTCGACATTTGTTTTTGCTGCTACTCTTCTGATTTCACATCTTGAAGGCAGGGTTTATAAAGATTGTAAACGCCTTAACCATTTTTTGGTGTGCATTTGAACTGCTCATATAACGTGAGTGGCTGCCTGTGCATCGAACAAGTTTTGCTATGACGAACCAATCAGAAGAAGGAAAAATGCTTATATCATCTATGACAATGAGTTTGAAATCTGACTGGTTATAAAACAGTCCATTGCTATTATTTGAAGTATTGGCATGACAGCACAGAGAGGCTGAAATCTGATTGGACAAAAAAAATAAAATAAACATCCACATACAGAACTGGAAGCAGTGCAGTCAATAGGAACGCTTTGTAACAAAGACGATAGAGCAATGGGGATATATTCAAATAATTTCATGGAACAAATATGATAATTTAGGTTGTAGATGTAGATCAGGGCTGGCCAGGCAAGATGGCCTTGTTTGTCCTGACAACAATGACAGCAAATGCTCTTGTCAACCAATCAAAGGGTGTCAAACCACTGTGACTGGCACCTCAATAACACAGACATCTTGGGACCCTTTACACTGGAAGCCAGAAAAATGATCACAGACGGCTTTTTTTTGAGAGTCGTTTTTTTTTTTTCTAAATTCAAAATGTTACAACAACCAATGGCGAGTTGTCAATAGAGGGCGCTAGGGCGTCGCTCTATGACACAACGTAAGCACCATATTAGTTTCCTCAAAGCCAAAAAATCTAAATATTCACAGTAAAATAAAAATATCTCAAAATACAAGCATGCATATTTATTTCTAGATAAGCAAGATAAATAGTATACGGTATGAGTAAGTTGTTTCTCTGACTCATTTCCGGGCTGGACCGCTGAAATAGTGAATATGTTTACATGCAGGCAATATTTGGGTTATGGTCAGAATTCAGGTTTCTGGAACAATTTACATGCGCAAGTTGACAGAGTTGCCCCCGTATACATGGCGTTTGGAATAACTCGATGTAAAGGACGTGACGTCATGGCAGAAATAGACGTCATTTCCACTTCTAACTTTTAACAGTCAAGAAGATACATTATATATATATTTTTTTGTTTGGTTTGGTTTTATTGAACATATAAACATGAAGAAAACACAAAACACATTACAAGTGTAAAATATAAGTTGAAGTAAAAAATAATAATAATAATAAAATAAATAGGAAGAAAGAAGTTAAAAACTGATTTAGTCCTACCCCTTATTCGTTTTATGTTGATACAATAATAAGGTTAATGTATTTCCGTCCGTCCGTCTTCTTCCGCTTATCCGGGGTCGGGTCGCGGGGGCAGCAGCTTTAGCAGGGAAGCCCAGACTTCCCTCTCCTCAGCCACTTCAGCCAGCTCATCCGACGGGACCCCAAGGCGTTCCCAGGCCAGCCGAGAGATGTAGTCTCTCCAGCGTGTCCTGGGTCGTCCCCGGGGCCTCCTGCCGGTAGGACATGCCCGGCGTCCAGGAGGCATCCGAACCAGATGCCCGAGCCACCTCAACTGGTTCCTCTCAACGTGGAGGAGCAGCGACTCGACGCTGAGTCCCTCTCGAATGACCGAGCTTCTCACCCTATCTCTAAGGGAGAGCCCGGCTACCCTGCGGAGGAAACTCATTTCGGCAGCTTGTATCCGGGATCTTGTTCTTTCGGTCACGACCCACAGCTCGTGACCATAGGTGAGGGCAGGAACTTAGATCGACCGGTAAATCGAGAGCTTTGCCTTTCGGCTCAG
This sequence comes from Vanacampus margaritifer, assembly GCF_051991255.1. Lineage (NCBI taxonomy): Eukaryota > Metazoa > Chordata > Actinopteri > Syngnathiformes > Syngnathidae > Vanacampus > Vanacampus margaritifer. Next base: position 44,166,280 of record NC_135433.1, on the reverse strand, counting down.
CTCCTTCTTCACCACAACGGACCGCTATAGCGTCCGCATCACTGCAGACGCTGCACCGATCCGCCTGTCGATCTCCCGCTCTAACCTACCCTCACTTGTGAACAAGACCCCAAGATACTTGAACTCCTCCACTTGGGGCAGGACCTCCTCCCCGACCCGGAGAGGGCACTCCACCCTTTTCCGACTGAGGGCCATAGTCTCGGATTTGGAGGTGCTGATCCTCATCCCAACCGCTTCACACTCGGCTGCGAACCGCTCCAGTGAGAGCTGGAGGTCACGGCTTGAAGAAGCCAACAGCACCACATCATCTGCAAAAAGCAGAGATGCAATGCTGAGGCCACCAAACCGGACCCCCGCCTAGAAATTCTGTCCATAAAAGTTATGAACAGAATCGGTGACAAAGGGCAACCTTGACGGAGTCCAACCCTCACCGGAAACAAATTCGACTTACTGCCGGCAATGCAGACCAGACTCTGACATCGGTCGTACAGGGACCGAATAGCCCGTATCAGGGGGCTCGGTAACCCATACTCCCGAAGCACCCCCCACAGAACTCCCCGAGGGACACGGTCAAACGCCTTCTCCAAGTCCACAAAGCACATGTGGACTGGTTGGGCGAATTCCCACGCACCCTCGAGGACCCTGCTGAGGGTGTAGAGCTGGTCCACTGTTCCACGGCCGGGACGAAAACCACACTGCTCCTCCTGGATCCGAGATTCCACCTCCCGATGGACCCTCCTCTCCAGCACCCCTGAATAGACCTTACCTGGGAGGCTGAGGAGTGTGATCCCTCTAAAGTTGGAACACACCCTCCGGTCCCCCTTCTTAAAAAGGGGAACCACCACCCCGGTCTGCCAATCCAGAGGCACCGTCCCCGATGTCCACGCGATGCTGCAGAGACGTGTCAACCACGACAGCCCCACAAAATCCAGAGCCTTTAGGAACTCCGGGCGGATCTCATCCACCCCCGAGGCCCTGCCACCGTTAATGTATTTCAACGAAAGAAAATGTATAAACCTAGTCATTTATACAAGTGCACTGTAACATATGCACATTTGCCAGCAACATACATGAAATTTATAGGCATATTCCATAATACATTTATGAATCATAGCCTCATACTCACAAATGCAATTTTCATTACACTACATCCAAAGAAATTACAGCATATATACAATTTTAACAGCTCATGGCTGATTTAAGTAATTTTTTTAAACTTTGCTTTTAAACATTTTTTTTAATTCAGCAAGTGACTGGCATCTTTTCAGGTCAGTTCCAAAATTATTCCACAAATTAACACCTTTTATTCATGTCACTCACCACGCTAAATAAAGTAGTCGGTTTCCTACTCGCTCCAAAAGTACGGTTCTTGTTGGTACACGCCAGAAGCACGGACTTACTCGTTTGGATAAAGCGGAACTATGTGTGTGTCATCTAATGTTCCTACACGGACGTGTATTGTTGAACACTGCATGCTGGAGATAAACATTGTTTAAGCATTACGAGTGATGTCGTGAATAGTTAACGTGTCACAAACTGTGGCATTTTCACCAAAGAAGCACAATATCACGTGAAAACGCCACGAAGAAGTCAATGTATTCAAGCGAGGCCCGTGAAGTGAGTGGGACGCGCTGCACATACAGGTCGTTACTACAAAGACCAAGATTCCCTTCGAATACAAATATTCATTTGAGGTATTCCGATTGCGTTTATATTAAGCAGTGTTCCGGTTATCAAAGGGGCTTATTCCGGTTTTTAAAAAACAGAATAAGGGCATATTCCGGTTATTGCGCGTGTTTACATGAACTTTCAAAAGGTTTTAAAAGGGTTATTGCATGCATGTAAAAAGTCATTTACCCATTGTCTCTCATTCAAAGCGCGGTAGGTCCCTTTGCAATGCTAGCAAAAGGAGCAAGCTAGGGCGCGACATTCCAACACCCAAAATTCCTGGACGTCATATGTGACTGGCAGCTTTGCCTCCATTGTAGCTTTCTGGCAAAGGGAGAAGTTGACGATGTTTGTGCCAGGCACTTTCAACGGGTGTTTGTTGATTTCTTTTTCAAGGGCCGATATCGACTGTTAGTAATCAAGGAGGCTGATAACCGATAATTGGAGCTGATATTCATTTCCACTAAAAGGGAAAAATATTAATAAAATAATATTAATAAAAAACAATATTAATAGAAAAAATACTAAATAAAACTCCAACTTTTTTTAGCGCATTTGTTGACAAACTTTTAAGATTTGCAAAATAATTGTATTTTATTTTTATTTTACCTTCGTCAATTGATGTCTTTGTTTAAAACATTATTTTTGTTTTTTATTACAAAATGTTTGGGTCATCAGCATGTCTTAAAGAGTTCAATAAACATTAAAAAAATTAATAGTTCCAAATTGTTTTCTACAGTAAACGAATGAGAAAATTTCAAAATATCTGAAATGTTGAATTTGTACTCATCTTAATTTTTAATTTCAAACAAAAACAGAAGGTGCAGAGACTTCCTAGGGTCAGCAGCATCTAGTTAAAGTTAACTCGAAATAGAACTGCTGACTATCGATCCATCTTTACTTGCTGTATGCTCAGTCTGGAGTTGCTGAATAAAACATACTTCAAAATGCAAGTAAACTTATATTCACACTCCAAGACGCAAGACAGCTTTACAACAAAAAATTGCCAGCTTAATGCGAACACACAATGTAAAATCCTATTGACAGGCTAACAAAAACTAGCTTCAAGTCAAAAAAAATTTATTAACACATACATACAGATTATAACAATACTCAGGCGTATACCTTTACATCCTGACTTTCTTCTTCTGGTGTATTAAATAATAGACTGTAGGTGTGTTATCGGCATGCATGCACCACACTGCCCCCGGGAGGTCACGGCACGCACAGCAGGCAGTACAAAGCCAAAGAAGGTCGTGCGTTAATCAGGCACAACAAAAATTAGCAGCGTTGAAGAGTTATTCCAACACTTCAGATATATGGATGGATAGATAGATGATGGACACCCACTGAAAACAACAGTCCATTTTCTGTTGAAATAGTCCTGTATAAACATCCCCTGGAGTCCACACAGATGTGACACTGTGACCGCAGAACAGCAGCGAGAGGGAAAAGCGAGGGCGTCGCTTTTGGCTCCCCGGGGGACAACGATGCTCCCTTTGCATGATGCACGCGGGGCTGGGTGGCAGATTTCAACTCGTCGTCTATTCAATGTCACTTTGGGCTGCACCGCCAGCGCGGCGTAAGTAAGTCATTCCTCATCTGACGTTGGCTTCTCGTGCATGAATTGTTCATGCGCCCCACAAAGGACATGTAATCATAAACTATGCTTGTACGCTGACAAACATGTCTTTTGCTGCTGTCTTAAACATATAACAGCAACATGTGTGAACCAGCCAAGGATTGCAATCTTTAGAGTAAAAAAAAAAGAAAAAAAAAGAACAGTAATTGATTGGGACACACTTTTTTGTGGTAATTACGTATTATTCCGTACCTAATACTGTAGAACTAATAGAGCAACATCTTTAAGCTGACAGTTCCAAGACAAATACAAACTGGTGCCCAAATCTGAGACCTATTCCAGGAAGATGACATCATCGCGAGAAAATAAGCAATAATGCAGCAATGATGTCATGGCATTACCCCAAAGAACATAATGATATTGCTCGAATTTCATACCTGCATCGCACACATCACCTGGGGGAGCATATTTTCATGTTGTATGGAGGTTTCATATTTAGATTAAAAGCAATATTGTAGTCCTCAACTTTTTTTCTTTAGAATGGAGGCAGACAGACGCGTGTAAGCAATAAAATGGAGGACTTGGAGGAGTAACGTGAACGGACAAGGACGGCTGGTTGTTGCCTGACTCAAGAGGGTAGAACCGAGGTGTCGTCAGTGGCGACAGCGAGGTCGGCGAGAGGGCGATCCGTCCCCGGAGGGAAGAGGAATGCTATCTTCCCGAGATTGAGCTTGACAACGTGTAGCATATGACGTTCAAGCACTAATGCCCCTGCATGTAGCGATGTGAGATGCCATGCCAGCAGTTACAGGAGAAGCAATTTGTAGTGGGCGGAAAAAGAAAACGCAGTGGCTCCTGGAAAGAGCCCAGGGGGGACACCAGAAATCCCTTTATGACACCTGGCAGCAGAAAGTACATCTGGTGGGAGGTGATACGAGCATTAGAATGGTGTACTCAATTAATTGTGAATGCACTAACAAAAAAAAAAAGTCTGTCTCACCACATACAGAACAAACGGCCTGGTCATCCTTTCCTAAGAGTGGCCCTTGATAAAAAAAAATAATAATCCTAAAGTGCCAAATGTATCATATTAAATACAATATATTTTGACCCCTCTATTTCATGAGTGTAATATTTTTTTCCGTATATAATCTGACATGCATTGCATGATGGCTTTTCCAGCGACCTTGCAAGATCGCCCCATTTGAAAAAGGAACGACACCTATACTTATTAACTCTTTGACTGCCAGACGTTTTCAGAAAAGGGATGCCGTCAGTGCCAGCCGATTTAAGCATTTTGACTGATCTTTCAAGGTCCACAGAAAATTTTGTGTTTGGACTATGAAAACACACATACTACCAAATGAAAGATTGGACTCTCATCTTTCATCAGAAAAAAAAGTTTGTTTCTACCTTATTCCATATAAACATATAATAAAACCGTAACAATAGAAAATGGTTAGTTTCACCCAAATGCCGTTTTGAAACAAAAAACGAAGAAATCAAGCTTTTTGTGAAACTATATTATTTCATGCACTCTAGTGAATTTGACACCTTTCTTTTTCCATGAATGATGCCACAAACACCTAACAGTGCTTTACTTCTGTAAAACACTACCATCAACAATGAAAAAGTGTTTTTTGATAGCACAATGCGTTTATTTACATTCAACAGTGTAACAATTTGACAAAACAATTTGGCAAACTATTTACAAATGTGTGCAACTGTGGTACTATTTACAATTGTGTGGATGTTTCAAATACAGTTTTTCTTTTTGTAACACTCCTCTGCGTGCAAGGAGACGCAGCAGGATTTGCACAACAGAATAGTTTCACTGCGATGGCCCCTTAGCGTGCAGACGCTACACTTTCTTGCTGGCTTTTTTTCCCGGAGAATAGCAAGTATATACTGCAGTGTGTGTTTGGCCATGTTGCCATCAAGTCTACTCTCAGGATCATGATACGGTGACGTTACGGTGGTGTTACGTCTGGCTTCCTCGTTGTCCTTCAGTTCCTATACCGGGTGGTTGATCCATCTTATCCGCTCCATTCATGGTGGCATCGTAGTCCATAACCAGTGTCTTCTCCGTGATCAGACTGTACCCACTCCTCCGATGAATATGCATTGGACTCGGGGCACTCTTCATCGTCCGATTGAACGTTCGCCTGAGCGTGCTCGGTTGTGCTCCGCGTTTTCCGGCATTAGCATCGCTAACCGGTGAGGTTTTATGACGTGATCATAGCCGCCGCGTCAACGCTTCCAACTTCGGCGTCAACCTCGGAGTCACCATCATCATCATCGTCGTCATCAATGTGCTCTTTAGCATTGGTCGATGCTTTTCGTCTTTGAAAAAAATGCTCAAGCGTGAGCTGCTTGCAACCGGTCGCCATTATGGCTTCCTCAGCCATTGTCCCCTCAACACTCAAGCTCCGCCTCACGTCTTCTACTGACGCCTACCCAATCTTGTCCAAAGAGAGTCATCGCTGCCATCTAGGGGCCAAAAATAGGCATTGTACTAACTAGATCTGCTTGATACTTTCAGTACAGCTGGCCAAGGCTTTCCTCCACCCGTTTCCAAAAAAAACAAAAAAAAAACTTGGTGAACGTCTTTTAACGTCTTTGGCGCTCCTCCGTAGGTTTTTACTAAACGTCATTTAACGTTTTTGGCAGTAAAAGAGTTAATAGGGGTGTTAAAAAAAAATAGATTCGGCAATATATCGCAATATTACAGCGCGCAATTCTTGAATCGATTCGATATGCGGCTGAATCGATTTTTATACATACGCCTTAATATTTTTTTAATATTTTTTTTCAATGCTGTTCAAACATGAAACAGATTGCAAAAGATTGTTTGTTAAAAAAAGTGGCTCACAGTTATAAGCCTAAAGTTTCAGATAAATAAATACATTTTCGTACAAATCTTACAGTGTACATGTACTAGTTCACGGATTAGTATTTTCTAAATTTGAGTTAAAAAAAAAAATCCCAATAATCAATTTATAGATTTGTGTCGGGATTAAAAGGTATCGAATCGAATCGTGACCTATGAAACGTGATACGAATCGAATCGCCAGGTACTAGGCAATTCAAACCCCTACTTATTAATAGCGGGAAATGTTCTTTCTGATTTATGGAAACATAGTATGTTTGATATGTCTGTTTATTATTATATTTTTGACAGTTATAAATATACAAATTTAAAGCATTGTGACCGAATGTATTAAATATGACACAAATCAAAAGTCATATGTGAAAGTTGATTTTCCCAAAAGTTTTTGTTTGTTCAAAAGGACCAATAAATACAATATTTACAACGAATCATTATTTTCTCTCATATGTTTCATGGTTCAGGCTTTATAGGGTTAAATTGATATTTTTTTTTTTTTTACTGTAGCGGAGGAGTTGGTAATAAGTTAGTTACTGTTCATCACTAGATGGCAGACAGAAAGAGTGGATCTTTTAGATGGATTTGCTCTTATTACAAGCCATTTAACTACCGAACTCTACATTTTACATTAGCTTTGAAGTTAGCATGACTTCTCTGTATTCTCCTGTTACTTAGTCCTTGTCCTCCTTTTGAGACACTTGTCAGAGGTGAGGATCAGCGACTTATAGGAGCGTATCCACTAGGGGGGCCACTTCCATAAGGTCAAAGAGGAGGTCATTAAAAAAAAATGATAAGTGTTCCCTCACTATAACGCGGTTCACTTTTCACGGCATTGTTGTTTCGCAGATTTTTTTTTTGTCCACTTTTTTTGCAGTAATGTATCTATTTATAAATTGTATGAAGGTTTGGACATTGAGAATGTTTGAAACAACCATTCAAAAGTTGAAATTGTTGTTAAAGTGTACGAAAATAAGTGATGAATCAACAATGTTGTTGTTGTTGTTGTTGTTTTAACATGCTAGTGCTAGTGCTAGTAGCTAGCGCGTTCGGGGGAACTAGCTACTTGGTTTAAAAATAACCCAAGATTCTTCACCTCAAATTCACAATTGATAAATGCACATAGCAACCAATAAAAGCCAAAAGTACAGAAGACGCAAGAATGTCCGTGTTTTGAGAACCTTCCTACCTCAGAGCTACGTTTTCAAGTCGTCCGGGGCGGGCAGTATTGAAGACATTTAATATTTTCAATTTGATGTTTTACTGTTTTTGAATTTACTTATAGGCATATCAATGTGATATAATCATGAGTGTTTAAAAGAATACAGTGGGATGGTGATTTTGTGAACTTAATTTGATCTTTGTACCCTCAAATGCTGTTAGAGGGGCAATGTGCATGATGTGTCAGAGTCTCTTGTCATTTAGGGACTGAAGGTCTGGGGTCAGATTTTGATTACTTCTGTTCCCCCAATCAAGAAGGGGAACTGTATAAAGATGTCTGTTTACCATCAACCTTACACCTTTGTTCAATCTAGGAGATGACATGTCTGCCCTTTGTTCAGTCATGAGCCAGGAGGAGGAACCTTTTAGCTTTTTTGTATAAATGAGTCGATGTTCATACAATTGGCACACACTTGGAATCATCACGTTGCATTCTGATGTGATATTCTGACTGTGTCTTTAGAGGCCTCTAAATAAATTCTTGCAGGAAAACTTCTTCATCAGATCCTGAATACAATTATTTTGGACACGCAAAGATTACATTTAATATAGTAATTTAATATTCCTTCAAAATGGTGACCCCGACGTGATGCTATTGAGACGTTTTTCAACAGCTGTGATTGATCCTGAACACCGGATTTCTAAAGCGCAAAAATATTAACAAGGTGAGTGGACATTTTATCCACGTAGAGAAATTCTGGTTGTTTGGGATCAATACAGTTGCATTTCGTCTGTGCTAAGTTGTATTTGGGATCTGTGAACAAGTTAGGGGGGTTGTAGTAATATTTCTTACGGTGGGACGGAAAGTCCTCGATTTTGAAAATTACTACGACATTGAACCATGCATGGGAGTTTTTTCCGCGGTGGAATAGGTTGTGTTTTTATTTCTTCGTATGAATAAGCCGTCAGTATATAAGATACTGGGAGTGCGGAGTGGATTAGCCGCCTGTGTGGTAACAAGGTGTGTGCTGTGTGGAGTTATTGAACCGAGGGACATAATTCCTCGGTGAGTGTCTGTTGTGTTAAATCAGAAGCCGGGAAAATATTAAGTCGCGCATAGGAATGCCCGTGTTTACGGAAGTGACGTCAAGTCGAAGCGCTTCGCCGTTTAAAACGGCATGTGACATTGGGTACCACGGGGGATTGGCTGTTGGGTTGATTGTAGTTGTGTTATTAGCCGCTAAGTGTTGATCACACTTAAGTGAGTGCTGTTGTGTGTGTGTTGTGCTTTAAGCGGCCTGTGTTGATCACACAAGGCGTCTGCTGTGTTGAACACCCGTATATTAACGGTGTGTGGTGTAATATTAGCCGTCCGTACATTGTTACGTTCGAGAGCTGTGTGGTTTAAGCCGCCCGTGAAGATCCGGATATATTTGTTGAAGTCGCGCAAAAGGTATTTAATATCTGTTTCGTTTTCGTCTTGTTTGTGTTTGTCTGAAAAAAAAAAAAAAAGAAAAATATTTTTTTTTGGGGGGATTAATGAGAATACTTTTGATCTGTTATATCGTAGTATAATAAGTGAGACGTCACTGACTTTATAAATATTAAAAACGACTAATTACTACATATTATGGACGAAAAAATTGACCGTAACTAAGGAGGTTTGCATAGACTTCCGGTCGAGAGTCAGAATTGGTCGCTAAGCGAACAGTGAGTTCATGATGCTGGACGCATTTCCACCACGGCGTCAACGTAAGTATGAAACTCTTTTAAATGTATGAATGCGCACTAATTGTGATAGTGGTTGGTTCTCACCGTTGTAAAATGTGGTGTATTTGTGGAATTTGATTGTGTAAACAGCGCCAGACGCTGATTACCTCCGTGAAAACCACTTCTATAAGTTTCTTCGAATGGAAGAAAAATTAGACGGTGCGGGGTCGTGAGCCAAATGTTGGTTTGTGCTAGAATGTTAGCGTTGGATAGCTCTGTGAAAGTTGCGCAGATGGAGGTGTTAAGTGATTTTGAGAATGAGGAAACTGATGCTAAGCTAGCGGCTCTGACAGCGTACGAGTTTTGCGCAGGAGATGAATTTTTGGTAAGATGTTACCGTGCGAATCTGTTTTTAAGGCTAAGGATGAGTTAGCTGCGGGCAGCCGCATCTGTTAAGAAATTGGAACATAAATTGGATGAAGTGTTGACTGTGAAAGATGACCCGGGGGGAAAATTTGAACCAAGCGAGAGCTCTTGGCTTAGAAATGAATTGTTGAGTGAACGCGTTTGTTTGTTTGTTAAGCTCCATGGTGTGTTGTGGCCACGCGGTTTTTCGTTGTTTGTTTTAAATTGTGCGCGACGTGTCTGTGTCGCAGCCGTAACGTTGCGATGGATTGTGCGCGAATAAGTCGACATTTGAGCTATAAGTACGTGGTGAAGTTATTATTAGATGAATAAACGGTGTATTTTACAAATGAGTGTGCACTTCGGAGAGGTTTGTGTTCGTCTGTGGTTCAACAACTGAGACGCCACTGAATTAAGTTGAGGAGTGTGTGTTGTGTGAGTGTTTGTTGAAACTATGAATATGTGAAGCATGTGTGAATTGTGAGTTTAAAGGGGGGATTTGATTTCTTCTTGTTTTTGTGTTTTTTCTCCTCAATGCCTTTATGACAAGGGAGAGGAAACTGAAGTTACAGTAAGTGAAAGAAGGACTGAGTTTGTTGGAAGGCAGGTATTTTGTGTCTCCAAAAATGAGCGAGATAAGATAGGATGTATATGAATGGCGTTTTGTAGGAAAGAAAGAAAAGATGGGTGGAAAGTAATTTTTTCCCTCCAAAATTCTTTGTCCTCAAAAAGGGTGAAAAAGAATGGTAAGCAGGAAATCTGCATATTTTGAAAGTAGGGGAGAATTCTGCCTTTGTCTGTGACAATTTTTAAAGCTCTTCCCCCCACGCTTGATTAGGGACTAAAGGTCTGTGAGGATGGGGGCCGTGAGCTGCTGTTTTAAGAAGGTGGTGATTTGTACTGTTGTCTGTTAAAATTAAATTAAACTAGATAAAAAAGGACAGGGGGGTGTGATACGTTTAGTCCTCTCTTCCATTGTCTCCATTTGGGAGACTTGTAGTCTGTTGTGTGTGAATAGCAGGGGTCTTCTAATGCTAATCTGTTAAGATCAAATTGGTCCTGCTATGCGGAAGGATATAGAGGTCTAGGTGTTAACTACAGGCCACTATCATATTATTTTTAAAATCAGATCTGTGTTTTTATAGTTGAATGAGTAATAAAACCAAATTTTAATATAGTTGAATAAGTAATAAAAACAAATTTTAATTGAAATAGACTTTTCATTTTTGATTTTATATTTCCCCTGCATCTCTGATAACTTATTCGTAAGTGTGAAAATGATTTAACCTTTGTCTTTATCTGAGTCCCATTCTAGAAGTCTGGAAAGGACTTCCATCCAAGTGGCCAGACTGACAGCTGTCACATTTTCTTAAATTTGAGGTAACACATAATGAAGATGTCTATGGTAGACATATGCGTAAATATAGTACTACTACTTGCTATAGTGTAGTGATCAAATTCAAATAAAACCACAAAATTAAATAAATGAATCAATTAAAAATAGTTTGAAAAACAAAAGATTTTGGGGGAATTTTTTATTTATTTTTTCTTGGAAATTGAATGACAACAAGCAGTGTTCTCTTGCTATGATCTCATCTCCCTCTGTCTGTTCCGAGTGTATAAATGTTTCAGGCAGGTTCAATCTTTGACTGAAAGGTGTTTCACTTGGGTGACTCAACCAAAAAGTGCTGGAAATGGAATGAACAGCATTCTCCTGCTATGCTTGATGTTCAGAGTGGACGGCGAACTGAACAATGGTCACTTTCGGGGGGGAAGTGACCACACGGACTGCAAAAAGGATGGTACACTGTAAATCCGCTCGTCCTGTGACTGTTCAATGACTCTTATGCATTGTTTGAGCATAATGTCCAGCAACTTTTTGAGCCGACAGGATAATCATCGATTCTGTCATGATGAACTTTTCCTGAGAACTCCAGTACACAAAGCCCAGTGCCCGCTTTGAACTTTGCCCTGCATAAACTGCTATCGACAAGGACAGGAAGGAATATGAACTACAGTTGTGGACTCAAAGTTCTGGAATCATCTGAGTTTGGTGCCTGAGGTCGTATGTTGTATTCTGTTTGTAGACATTTGCACTCTGTACTATGTCAGAAAGGAGATGTGATCTATAGCAACGCAGTTTCGGAAATTGAGAACAGCTTATGTGAATTAGGGTAGTATAAAATTTATTTTAATCTTTAAATACTATATTTTCCGTTGTTTGATGCTTGTTGAATTTGGCCTTCTATTTTTTTTCCATTTCTCTTTTATACCTTTGGCTTCTCAGAGTGGACTCAGATATGGAACACTTACGCCGAATTTGCTGGTTAAATTTTTAATTTTGATTAAGCTCAACAGCACTGATCTGTGGATTCCACGGGGAATGCACAAAGGCAAAGTTCCCTGCTGTGTTTTTACAAGCCCCCACTACTCTGTAGAAGAGGTGAGGTTAGTTGGCATTTTAAGAATACTTTTTGGTTGGTTTAAAGTAGGGATTTTGTTTTGTTTTTCTGATTATAACTCGTTTCTTTTACTAGTTGAGATGGCAGATATTTGGAAGATTTGTGACCTGCAATAGATTAATGGGGTTGTTTAAAAAAAAAAAAAAAAAAAATAATAATAATAATAATAATAATAATAATAATTCTTCTCTTCCTGACCCTAAAAGTCCTCCGCTGCAGTATCTTAATTTACATCTGCTTGAGTTGTTTTTTCCACTTTAAGTTACCTGAACAGGATTCAAATTTATATTACAAACTCTTGCCTCAAAGGTTTTTTTTTTATGGCTCATGGCTAGCTCAGCTGGAGATCTTTTTATAGTTCTGGTGTTGGCCAAATTGTCACAATTTGGTTGTTTTTAATCTACAGGACACAAGGTGTCTGTTTTTCCTCTTTGAAGCAGCAATTTGGAAGCGGCTGCAGTTTTCACATTCAGGTCTGAAATGATCAAAATTGATCTTTATCAGATGGGGGAATGATTGGTCTGTCTGAGTTTGTTGAAAAGGAAGTCTGATGTGAGAATGATTGGTCTGTCTGATGTGAGAATGACTGGTCTGTCTGTGTATCAAAAGGAAGTCTGATGTGAGAATGAAGTTTGGTGTGAGGAATTTACAGGCAGCGAATGGGGAGGATTTGACTTGGAGGAAAAGTAAGTTCTACAAAGATGACAAAAGACGACCCTTATAGCAGAAATACGGTAAGTATGTTCCATCTCAGAAACGATTGAAAAGTATAATTTCTAGAGCCCATGGAATATGCCATTTAGGTGTGGAAGGAACATTGACACACCTGGGTGACATTTTTTCATGAGACAAGTTGTTAAAAATGAACTGCAGTGTTTATTTAAGGTATAAGTATAAATCTCTTCTCAGACTGTTCATGGCCCGGCCGGACATGAATAGTTCTGAGTTAAGATGATGTTGTTTTTAAATGATTTACACTGCTATAATAAGAAACCAGCGTTAAAAATACAGAAATTTGATGTACGACAAAGAGCACATTTATGCTAAAATCTACAACAGTAAATATCATGGTAAAATATTTGATTAATCATTATCTACCATCATAAGGGTTTCCTAGGAAGATTGGATCAGACAAACCCACTTGAAAAAACAAAACTTCATAAGATATAGAAAAGGCATTGAGATTAAAACATATTTGATTTAGTATATTATCTCTGATCTCAAGGACATTAAAGAAAAATAGAAATATTAAACAATTGACCTCATAAAGTTTCAATGGCAACAAGACTTTCATTATTATGCCATTGAATGTACAAATGTCATTAAACGGATTCTGTTTGAATGCCACAACAAAAATAACTTTTTCCGTGTCCAACAGCATGTTTCAGGACCTACAGAACTTAAACAATTAACATTTGCTAACAAAAAACCAGGTGCTCTTTACAAGAAGTAAAGAATGAAGACTATGTATGTTATGAGTGACTAAATGAAAATGATTTTGCACACAGATTGGTTTGCTGATCATAATGGTGGAGGCCACATCCACTACATGTGAGCCAAGAGGTCCCAGCCTCATCAAATCACATCAATTGACTCCGACTGAGGGGGTTGACTAAGCTGCTGATCTGCGTCCACACCAATTGGAGCCATCTAACGGATCCCACCACACCCGGTTCCAGTGTCTACCTGACAAGCTGCCCAAGGACGCAGAGGAAAGAAGATTCATTGGAGTGCCTTTTCCCTGGGCACGGATTGACACAGTTGGAAAAGCTGATCAAGTGTCAATCTGCTGTTTGAAAGGGGGAAATCACTCAAATCCCCTTTTCATCAATTCACAAGGATTGAGTCACACTGGGAATGAAGTCCCGTGACCTTTCCTGCGATCTCTGGCAGTGAGCCAGGGTTCGGAAAAAGGCTGACAAACGCCTCTTTTTTAAAAAAATTTTTTTGACCAACTGTCGAACGCACTTTTCATTCAACAAGACCTTCATCAGGAGATGGCTTCGAGGGACGGACACATCTGCTATTGCGTCGTGACACTTAACCACATCACATAGGGTTATGCCTCACATTTATTATGACCCTTCCACTGAATTTTTTAATGAATCAAACTGAATTTTGACTGCTAAGCCCCTCTATCTTTCTCTCTCTCTCTCTCACCTGCTATTCTTATTTTCTGAACTCCACACATAAACATTGCTTCATTTTTCGACGATCAAGATTCGCGCTGGACTTTCTCTCTAGACTATTGTGGGATTAAATGTCCGGTTTTTGAACTTATAGAAGTTCAATGGTAGGACTGAAGACATTTAATATTTTCAATTTGATGTTTTACTGTTTTTGAATTTACTTATAGGCATATCAATGTGATATAATCATGAGTGTTTAAAAGAATACAGTGGGATGGTGATTTTGTGAACTTAATTTGATCTTTGTACCCTCAAATGCTGTTAGAGGGGCAATGTGCATGATGTGTCAGAGTCTCTTGTCATTTAGGGACTGAAGGTCTGGGGTCAGATTTTGATTACTTCTGTTCCCCCAATCAAGAAGGGGAACTGTATAAAGATGTCTGTTTACCATCAACCTTACACCTTTGTTCAATCTAGGAGATGACATGTCTGCCCTTTGTTCAGTCATGAGCCAGGAGGAGGAACCTTTTAGCTTTTTTGTATAAATGAGTCGATGTTCATACAATTGGCACACACTTGGAATCATCACGTTGCATTCTGATGTGATATTCTGACTGTGTCTTTAGAGGCCTCTAAATAAATTCTTGCAGGAAAACTTCTTCATCAGATCCTGAATACAATTATTTTGGACACGCAAAGATTACATTTAATATAGTAATTTAATATTCCTTCAGTATCGGCAAATGTTTGTAATCCAATTGATTCCACTAACCAAACGTTTCATCGTGTACCGATGCAAAGAGTGTTGAGCTAAATCTTTTGCATACGTCTTGCTTACACAAGTAACGTTAGAGGAAGCTGGGGGTCAATAACAAAATAACATTCGGTGCCATGAGGGGCGGGCTCACGATCCTGTGACGTCAGTGAATACTTTGTATACAAACGAGTTGTGACAAAACGGGTCACATAAAATCAACCACGGCTCTTTCTTTTTTTTTAAGGCGGACAAACCAGCGTCCATCTTAGGGTTGGGCAGGACGCAGGACAAGTCACTGAAAAGTAGGACTGTCCGGCCTAAAGCTGGACATATGGCCACCCTAGTCTCCACACGATGAAAGGAAAGCGTTTAGCTGCGCTAACTAGCGAGAGTTAGCTTAGCATTCCCCTGGTAGTTCCAGAGCAGCCAGCTAAGTGTTTGATGTGGACACAACAGGGCTTTCAGCACCGTTTTTAGATCTGTTTGAAGACATCTTCCAACAGAGGCAGGTTACAAACGTTAGCGCGATTGGTCAGGTCGAGCAAAAATCTCTACCATATACCACGCCCACCTACTTCTTCACTTTACGTCTAGCATTACCTCTCACAGTGTACTTGACAAAATGGCAGATTCTCACTTATGTCAAGTGGATCTGTAGCTCCGCGAACCGTAGATCAGTGTAATGTTATTGTTGCCATATAGGCCTACTGCTGATCTGCGTTTATTGTTCTGTTGTTTTTTGTGTGTGTGTGTTCTCTTTTCTCTCGGCCTGTCCCCTCTCAATCCTCAATCTGCCTGACAGTATTTCCAATAAATATCCATCACAATACAAATAACAGAGGGTGTATATCAAACTTTCCTGTTGCACAACAAAACTGTTCCGGTGTAAAAAGGCATACCGATCCATCATTACGACTTAGCCAAGCTGGACAGGAAAATAAATAAATAAATAAAGACAAAACAAATGTCATTCACTTGGGCCTGCAAAAGAAACAACAAAACACCAATATGCATGCCAGTCTCATTCAAAATGGTCGGTGTGCGCAAGATTTGAAAGGAACACCTTTGCGGTGTTCAATCACCTTGCAGACCGAAAATCTGCTTCGGAATTTGCCTTGTTAAACAAAATTCATGTTTGCTGTC
Source organism: Vanacampus margaritifer (assembly GCF_051991255.1). Lineage (NCBI taxonomy): Eukaryota > Metazoa > Chordata > Actinopteri > Syngnathiformes > Syngnathidae > Vanacampus > Vanacampus margaritifer. The sequence continues at coordinate 44,150,379 of NC_135433.1, read as the reverse complement.
AGAAAAATATTCTTATTGCAGGAACATTTTGAGTGAGCCTTCCTTCCCCGGAGAAAAGAGAAGCACAATCATCCCAAGATTGAGCTTGACAACTTAAACGTACTACATCCAAATGTGAATGTTTTCGTAAGTAACGATGCGACATAACTGTGATGAGAATCCATTTTGGGGGCAAAAACATTTGGAAAAAACAAAGGCAACCAAGCGCAATCCTAAGGGACAACTATATATCACTGTTTTCTGAGATCTGTTTATAGTCACCTTTTCGACTACCTAGAATTGTTGCTAAAAATCTCATATCAGAAATGGGATCCCTTAGTTAAGTGGATTGGGAGACAGACTGATCAGCCTGGTTTCCAGTGAAGTCAATATACAGTGCCAGTTCACAACAGACGTTATCTTTGAAACTTTATATTTGCAGCAGGGATCTATTTCACAAAGCAAGTTTAGTAAGAACTCTGGGTCAAGAAACCCTGAAATGTAGGAAACTCTGCGTTTTCAGTTTCAAAAAGGGAGGTAACTGAAACCGGAGAAAAAGTGATAACTCTAGCCTGTTTCATAAAAAGAGGTCATTTAAGCTCTCGTTCAGTTACCGTAGTAACATGTTCCATAAACCAAACCTGGTCGGTTGCAGGTTTTTCACAATGAACCTTGAGGTTTTCTGTGTCTCCGCCTCCTTTCAGCCGCATTCTGACATTTCATTTCCTCATGCATAATAATGCCTAAAGTCTATAACGTAAAGTCCACTTTTGTCACCAACATGGCATGTCCTTTTGACAATGACCCTATTGATGAAGGTGCCGCATTATTGCGCAGGGAATTAAATATTCGTCGTGAGATTCCTATCAGACCGCGTATAGATATGCTGGCATTTCCGGACAGTTATCTTTTTGAGCGGCATCGTTTCACATCACAGTCCATCATCTACATACACAACTTAATCCGTCCCTACATTTGCAACATTACCGGCGCCGTAGCCATGCGCTCACATTTCAGCATCTATTGTGTTGCGCTCCATTTTTTTCTTAACCGTTTGAATAATGTTTTTAGATTTCATCTTAGATCAAGTGCGCTTCTCCCCCGCAGGATTGCACCTAAATGAAATGAACTAATGAGTTACCATTCAACAGGTTTCCCCTGTAATATTATTGTATTATTCTCCCACGCCGCCTTCCTCTACGGGGAGCCGCTGCGGAGTTGCACTTTTTTTCTAAAGACATGTTAAAATTCGCCATATGATCGCATTTAGATTTCCAGTTGAGAGGGGTAAAAAACAAACAAACAAAGAAACGCGGAAGTAGAGTGCGGCGTCGCGCACTGCGCTTCCCCGTTGCCATGATGACTCGATGATTCGGGGCTCCATTGATGTGGACTTTTTAGTGTAGTGACAACACCAAGTGAAACAACTCTGCGTTGATCCAACTACCTCAAATCAGCTGTCCTGGAACCGAAAACGCAGAGTTTCCTATCTCAGGGCACGTCAACTCGTTGTTCAGATTTAGTCTCGGTGTTTGTTGAACATGCTTTGTGAAATGGACCCCGATTTTAAGTGCGCCGCACCGTGTCCCGCTCCAAATGCGTTATCCGTACCGCACAGCACGCATCCGTGCCCGCCGGTGCGAAGTACTGTACATTGACTATGAAGTGCAATTGCACCGCCAGAAAATGCTCAGTTGCTCACTTCGCGTTTGGTGTTTAATGTACCATTCGCCAACATGTCTCTGATGTCTGTGGTGTATACGCATTTCAATTTATATTGTGTTTTGTTAAAATGCCCATGCTAAATAGGCCTAAATATTTTATAATAATATTATAATTTTAACCAATTATAATAAATGCAATGATAACTTTCGCCTTTTCGGTTTTGGGCTAAGCAGTTCTCATTTTCGGTTTCGGTCCAAACATTTTATTTCGGTGCATCCCTAATAGTCACCAGTCCCCACTAATACTTCAGTTGCTTAATTTCTTTTTTTAAGTCACATTTATTTTTGACAAGTTATGTTATAGTGAATCATTTGCACAATGTTGTGTGTTAAATAAAGCATGAACAACACTTGTATTTAAATTTCCTTTCATCGTCGTATTGAATGCTTCTTAATGTCATTTAAGACCTTCATTTTTGTGAATTCCATTTAATGGCTTTTAAAACTTTTTAATGACCCGCAGAAAACCTTTGAACCCCACACGAGCAACGGCTAGCCAACGATGGCAAGGAAAACTTCCTCTAAAGAAGAAACCCTAAATACATCAGAGTCTCGGTCCAGCCAAAATGCTGACGCAAAGACCATCTTCAGTCTCTATTATTTGGCAACCGGAACAGGAATAACCACGCCACCAAACTAATAAATTACTCTGCATGTAGCTTTTTTACCTCATTTGAATGAGCAAATGAATGTAAAAATGGGAAAAACAGGGTTCCCTGGGAATGAGCCCTGAGGGACACCAGTCCAGGGCTATCAATTCCTTCATGAGTTCTGGTACCAGCAACACGATGAAGGGGTGAATTAAGAGTGAGCAGATCTAACTCAGAAAATGGAAATAAGACTGAGAAAATAATTTCTCTCCTGCTAAGCTAAATATATGAACTGGCACTAAGGAGAAAGAAAGGCTATTGAATCCCTGGAGTGCTTTTAGATTTATTCAGGCCTTTATACGCTTGACATCCCATCACCCTCTTGTCTTTAAGGGTTTAGATCCCCTGGTCACATTTTCAACAATGGATAATTTCTTCCAACGAGAACAAATAATGTCGCGATGGTCTCAGGCGGTCTGGTCAGCGACTTCACGATCAGTGGTTAATAAATGTGCTTAAGGCGAGTCGCGCCTGGATCAATGTGCTGCTGTTAGTACAATAAGACGGTTATTGTATTGTCCGCATTGAGGAGAAAAGAGGCCACTGGGTAGGCCAGGCTTTCCTGTCTGCTGAGCCTTTTGTAGTCAGGCAAGGCTATGCATAGCCCACGGCGGACAGTGACAGGCCATCAGCCGGGATGAACAAAATCATGTCGTCGTCTTAGAGAACACCAACTCTGAGTCACACTTTCTCAAAGAACATGTGATTCCTTTCACACCATTTGTGTTCCACGCAGGATAATGGATCTAAAAAAAAAAAAATCATTAGTCAGCTCCAACATATTCAGCAGCCATCAACTGTTAAGTAGTAATAAACACAAGCGATTATAAGCTGTTTCTAATCCCTTTTGCTCACGAGTGACGGAATTCCCGCATTATAATAAATTGCTTTTTCATGCTAATGGGAGACGGGGCCCCGGCTAACCGTGGAGGTGTAAAACACATTTAGATTGCGAGTGAATGATGTCGAATGGGTTTCACCCCACGCTGACTCATCTTTCTTTGCCACAAATGGCTTCTCCTCCCAGTTTGACTGCTCGCCCTTAATTTGGAGTGAGGAGTCGCGATGATGCTCGCTCTGTGTGGCCGGAAACATTTTCAAGCGGGTTACAGTCTTGAGCACAGATTTTCACTCGGGGGAGAATTCACAGGCGTCACAGTGGGCATTATTGCAAACCTGCGCTGCTTGGCTCATTTGCATTGGGACACAAAAGAAGGCTTCCATTTTATTGCGGTTGAGGATGAAATTTTAAGAGAGTCCCTGCTATACAGTCTACCATTAAAAGCTAATATACTTTTTAGGCCGTCTTACTATTTTGACATACAGTATATAACAAAAGCCTGATACCTCCTACTCAGGAAAATGAGAGCAGACTGCGACTCCATTTTCACACTACTTCTAAAAACTGTTCTTGGAACGGTTCTTCTGTTTTTCCATTCATGTATTTTTAGAACAGCGCACCCTGAGTAGCAGCACAAAGAGTTTCAAGTTTATTTGAAAAGATGAATGTATTGTATTATGCATGGGTAAACAAATGCACAGTGAGGACGGATGCTGCAGTTTGATATTAGTCGCAGGGCAACATGGGTACCACAAACATAAAAAAATGTGTAGACATGTTATTTGTGAACAAGGGGTCGGCGGCGGTGGCGATGGAACCAGAATTTGAACGTTGGTCACACATCTACACTAATGCGGTATTGAAGACATCATTTGTAAACATTTCTGCACAATAGAGAGCACCCTGACATACGGATGTACGTTATGGTATGCAAGCGGCACTGCATCTGGGAAGAAACCATTGTCATTAAGGCAGCCCTTTGTTGGATTCTTATACAAAGACATTTTATTTTATTCTTCTCTTCTTCTATAGGCCGTGCATTTAAAATATTTATACAGTAATTAAAATGAACAATAGTACTATTAATTATTTTTGTTTACATAAATGAAAAAGAAGTCTCAAGTATGTTGAGGCTTGTTAATGAAATGAGGATTCATTCCCACCATGACAGTTTAGATTCTAAAAAAAACCCTCCAACAATAGTAATTTTTTTAAGTTACAAGCCGACACATGGTTGGTTATACAATTTGTGTTGTGAGCCAAAATGTGTTTTATGAGCGAGCTTCAGATACACCACCGTTCGAATGAACTAAAACACACTGACTCGCTGATGCACTTTTTGCCATTTATTGATCTGGGCAAACAGTACTTTGTTAAAAAGAAAAAAAAAAGTATCAAAGACTGAAAATGTGTTACTCTTTTTTTCCCCCTGTTCTTTTTGTTTTCTTTTTTTTAAGTACACAAACTGTTCAGTTTATGAACAGAATTGCATGATTGCCAAAGAGGAATAAATTTACCCTTGTAGCTTTAAAAGACCCCCACCACCACCACCACCCAAAAAAAAAAATCTTAAAATTGCTTTCAAGCAATTTACTTGAAAGGATTCTGATTGGAGGCATAACAAAAGCCAATGGAAAGATAAGCTGGGTATTGCAATTAAGTGAACAAAATGGAAAATCTTCCACCAAAGACACAATGGGCCTGATTTACTAAAATCCCAAAGAGCAGGTTCTAAATTGCGTTTTCGCTCACTCACTCTAAATGTGTTTTTTTGTTTTGGCTAATGTGAGTAGCTGTATTTTTTTGTGTGGAAGTGTTCATGGAAGAAGAACCAAACAAACACAATAATGAGTTCCAGGATAGGAATTGATCACTGCTCATTTTGAGAGCAACCGCATAAAGGCCATTCTCACCCTGAGTGCACGGCAATCGGCTGTATCTGCCCAACTTGACGAACATTGCGTTTGAAATTTGGGACAGTGCACCCAAACTGCTCTGGGGAGAGGCTAGCACTGATCGTCACAGTGTGCTGAAATGACCCGGGCCCATCTGCATCTACAGTTTGCGCAACACTGCTAAGTGAATGCATGTTTGGGCTGCAGACATGCCTCAGCAGTAATACATGAATAACAAGGTGTCCATGGACTGAGACGTCAGTTACACATGAGACCAAGATCAATAGTTCATTTAATAAAACACACCACAGTTTGACATGCATTACTGCCAATTAGCGTCTTAAATAGGAACCATGGAGATGCCATTAAGGCACATTAGTCAAGAAGCGACTATGCAAAGCCAATAATTCCTTGGTTATCGTTGGCTGGGAGCGAGTCGTTAAGCAGTTATGTGCAAAATTGGCTCTCGGATGAATTTGAACATTGGAATGGGGTTTAAGTATCCAAATTTGTGACTGCGGTTGGTCTGATTCAAAGGCGTGAGACGGATCTGCCTCCGTGCCGGCACAAAATAGGTGGGGGGTGTGACCTTGTTATCCCGCAGACTCAATGTGAGCTGCGACACCATTAATGGCGTAATGCAGTGATCAATCACATTTTATAATGGAGGTAAAGAGAGGAAGCAAGCTCGTCTTCAGCGCATTTTCTCATTCTGCTCTCCTCTTATGCTTCTGGCTGCTTTCAACATTTTTCCACGTGATACAAATGAGCTGGTAGTTGTGACGCAGCGCTTTGGAGACGGCGAGTGAATTGTACAGGATTTTTGATGGGAGATGTTTAGCAAAGCCTCACTGCAAGTGCCACTTAGCTTAGAATACGTGCTTAAAACAATCCTGATCTTTTGCTTTCAAGTGCATGGCAGCGTAACGAGAAAAAAAACGTATTTATATTCCCTAAATGGGTTTGCAATTGACTGTGGATGCCCAAAAATGGCAACACATTAGTAAATAAAGCTCCACACCTGATAAAATTGTTTCTTTGGCACTACGAGGCCAACAACAGCACATAGGTGAGTTTAACTCATTTGCTTCCAAAAAAGCATAAATACATTATATTTTAAATATTACCATGCTCCCAAAGACATAATTATACAGTTTTTTTTTATGCTAGAGCATACAGAAGGCTTTGATGCTGCCAATGAACTGAATGGAATTCTTGAAGAAATTGTAGTTATTACAAAAACTGCCAGGATGTGTCAGCAGAGTATAAGAGATCAACCAGGGCCATGTTGCAAAAAGCTCTTTCCCCACTGTTTCAAACAGATTTGTGAATAATGATGAAACTTAGCTATATTCTAATGCTACACAGATAGAAATATACTTTTTTTTCCTGATGAAAGAAGAGACCAATCTTTCTTTTGGTAGGTTCCATGTTTTTATAGCAATAGAATACATTATTCTATGGGCCTTGCAAAATCAGTCAAAATCCAGTAAAGGGGTTGCTTCAGTGAAAATGGCTGGAAGTGAATGAGGTAATGGTGAGAATATTGGGGGATAGGTTTTCAGAAAAGCATCCACAAATATGCGAGGGTTTACTGTACTGCTTCACTGTCATCCAAATACACTGATTGATGAGGTATACACACACACCTAAGCCTGCCCAAACAACACAAATCAATTCTAATTTTGTGTAGTTTTGGGGGTGCCTGGTGAACCCTACTGTCAGTCTTTAAACTATAGTGAAAGCACATACAAATATAGTTGAAATGTGGTAGGCCTTTATAATTAAAGGTGTGTTGACCATTAAGTAATAATTGACAATGGCAGCTTGTAAGTTCAATTGAAGATTCTCAAGATTTAAATCAATTGGTGAAAATATGTATTGGGTATATGTACGGGCAACACTTTAAATGTAGCCAACATGGAAATAGTCAAAAATCAAATATTATCTCACTATTAAGCCATTATGTACACCTTTTCCACATTTCTAAAGCACTTGTTACATTTAACTTTAAAAACGCAAAATAACGAAGAAATACAAGCGCTGTAAATGTAAATCATCTTTGTCTTACATGTTGTAATAGTAGAAGAAGTAGAAGTGAACTTTGGTTTTCACATTAAACCCAACAAGATTGTACCTTTGACTAAAAGGCAATGCAGCTTTCTGGTTAATGTAAGCCATTTTAAACTAAAAAGAAAAACTTTGTAATGATTTCCGGAATAACCGGATCCCACAAACGCAAAGACACAAAGGATGTGGATTGACAAATTTAAGCGTACACAACGGAATTCTACAACACAAAGCGCTGGACGAACCCAGGAGAAAAACAGTTAACAAAAGTTGCTTGCAAAGTATGCAAGGAAAATAAAAGTACCAAAAATCCATCCGAGGGCTGTAGAATCGCACAACGCGAATAAGAAAAAACTAAATACAAAACGAGCTATGCAAAGGGGATAAACTAAAAGCGACAACACGTGGATACCAATCACTCAAGCGTAAAGCTGAGGAAACACAAAACTACGAAGCAAAAGAGGCTCAACGCGTGGTTAACAAGCACTAAAGGCAATAAGCCAAGGAAACAACAACATAAAACTACATGTCAAAAGACTCACGTGAAACGAAGCTAGAGATAGGAATTTGGAACACAAAGTCAGAATAAAGCTCTTGGGCGAGGACGTAGCAAGGTCAATACTCTGACGAGGGGTGTCGGCAGCTCCAGTCCTTAGAAAGCGTTGATTTGTGAATGAGAAACAGGTGCGGCGCAGGAGGACACGCCCCTCTACTCAATCAGAGAGTGAAAAAAAAAAAAAAAACAACGCAATGAAAACACAACCATAGCAAACGTGGTTATTTCGCCGTTTCGTCATCCTCGTGAACGCAGCCTATAATCAGCAGCTTGTGCTTCAACTGTTCAGTTTCCTTGTACTGTGAGGGCTGAGCTCCGGTATGCCGTTTTTTACTCTGAATAACCAAATGAAGCGGTACTGTTTATTGTCTTGCCTCTCCAAAATAAATAAATAAATAAATCGTTTCGTGTTTTTTGACTGGTCTTACTTACAAGAAAAACAGCAAAACAACTTTTAAAATAGCGAGGTTATGCTGCATTTGAGGATGGTAGGAAGTGTGACTTTTCCGAGTTCAAACCAAGAAGTGTATACGGGAACACCCCTTTGAACTCGGAAATCTCACTTGCAGTCGGGGAAAAAAAGGACCCAGACTTCACCAACGGACTACAATGTGTTGCACTCTACAATGTCGACCCCTCTGGAATCACAGACTGTGAATAGTAAAACACAATTTACTCGAGTACGAAACTAGATCGCTTTTTTCATTCATAAATATTTGACATAACTCCACGTAACACAAGGTACGTGACAGTATGCCGCTGTCTCCCTGCATGAAATTATACGGCAAACTACTGAACTGTATGGAATACTTATGAAATAAGATAAAAAAACAATAAAGGAAGCAATATTGCCAGAAAGGAAGTTTGCTGGAGATCAAAATGAGTTTTGAGAACCAAAATAAAAAAATAATTTATCACTATCCGTCATTTTGGTTGTTTACTTTCGCTTCAGGTCTGCAATTGATGAGTGAAGCTTTCCGACCGCATTAGCGTGGGTTAGTGGTCAACTACGACGTGTACGACAAAGTCAGGTGCACACTAACAACCTCTACAAGCACAATTTGGAATCCCTTGAACAAAGCATATTATACACGTGAGTGCAAACATTCCCAAACAACACCCCACAACGTGTTTAATTGCACATCTATTCAACATTTTACAGCGCCTCTTAAATTTGTCAGATGAGAGCAATGAGATCCAAATGCTAATTTTGTCGCTTTGGGCTGATGAGCGCATTTGGAGGATTGTTGGGTGCATTGGCGGCCATCTATCATCATTTCTGGGCTAATGGGCACAACCTTATCAAGGATGACATTTGTGTTTACGCACTGGAAATTACCTTGGCTGAATATCTGACACAACGCCTTCTGGTGTATTACAACATAAGCCGCGGGGGTAATAATGTGTGTCCACAAAAGATTGCATCAGAAAAAAAGCATCTTATTAAGGACAATATCAAAAAAGCTCTCATTTGTGATTTGCATGTAAATAAAAACATGCGCCGCCGAGAGATGCATAATGGAACGTTGCACTGCATTTAACCGTATGGAAACACCCACTCGCGATGTAGACGGTGGCTTCAAAGCTATCATGATACGTCGCTCAAAAGCTAAAACCTCACTTGTGAATTTGCCTAAACCCAGTAAGTGGGCCTCTGTAAGCAAATGGCTGGGCATCGCGCACTGGGCACAGCCACGTATCCAAATGGTGTAATTGATGTGAAATTATGGGCTGCATTCCATCAGCAACCGTGCAGGGTTTGGCAGCCAAAGAAAAAAATCCCATCAGGCTCTTGACTTAATTCTTCCTCCGAGGCTTGATCATCTAGCGTGAGAGGAAGGCTGAGAGGGGAAGTTAGAAACGAGAGGGGGGGGGGGTGGGGATTTGGGGGCCCTCAAGCAGAGGCACTTCTCTGTATTTGCCAAGCCTGCCAAGACAGTATTAAGGTGGACTGCTTTCTTTTGTGTTTGAAACACTGTGATCGCTGCCAAAGCTTGCTTGGGGACTGATTGGCGGAGACAAAAGCAGCTTTTTGAATATGTGTGGGTAGGATGTAAGAGCAAAACCAATGGAAGCTCGTCCTGACTTGAGAGGCCTCCCACCGACTCCGGTGGGAGACGTTCTGACGGGGCCGCCTACAAAGCCGAGGTGGAGAAAGGATGACAGGGTAGATACAAATAATTTGCTCAATCCAGAAAAGAACAGACTGCGGGATGCTCTTATCCCGCTTCGCTTTCTCTCGATAAGCCAACAAAGAGGATGCTGCACAACACAAGGGCAAGCGCTTGACACTGTTACTGTAAAATACTTTTAAATTGCCCCTTGCTATTTGGTGTCTAAATTCATCATCAGCGCTAAAGAGAAGTCCAAACAAAACTCAACATGAAAACAATGCGTGTCGCATTTCCTTTGTGTGTGTGCGTTTGCACGTTTGTCTGAATAAAGATATGCGGTCATCAGCATCAGCCTTCGATGAAACTAAGGATTTTAGAGCCGACCACCAGCAAGTAAAAAAACAAAACAAAAACAAAAAACGATAACCAATCACTGACCTGATCAGAAGATGGACCAATCCTTCTATTTAAACAACTTGTTCATATCCTGTACAGTAAATTCACACTTTTCGTGGAGGATTCAGATTATTCCGGCCCAAATATAGCCAAAATTTGCGTATAATTGACGCCCATCGAAATGTATTGGGAAAAAAATAACAATTAAACTAAAAATTCTCCCCAAAATTCTGAGAACCAGTCAATTCACAGAACACATGCCATAGTTTGTCTGCTCAAAGGTAAGCAATGTACATCTATTATCTGTAAATTAAATTATTTAGCTGGCTAACCAAAAATGCTCATGTTATGCTAGATAATTTAAGCTACATAGTCATACATGGATTGACCGACAGTCTCATTTTGAGACAATGTCAACCCCATTGCTGTTATGCAGGTCCCATCCCGGCATCCTGTTTTTTTGCCATGTGTATTTCAATCACACAGTTGTCATAGAAAATCATACGATAAACCAATTAAAAAGGACTTTTACTGTTAATTTCATTCCGATTTACTTTCACGTTCAGGTTTGCGTTCCCATTCTCATTTTATTGCTCGCAGGCGTGTTTTCGTCATACTACTTCCCGCTTCCATATATATGAATAACTGGAAATGTAGTCCTACTAGCCTGATACAGCGGTCGCCGGTCAGACCCAACGTAAAATGGCAACCAGCGCCAGGGAAGCAGCACAGCCAGATTTCAATAACTGCCAGGACCGAGCAAAGAAGGTTGGATTATGGTGAGTGCATTGTCTTGTTTAGCGCTTTTGAACTTTCAACCAAGATAGCATTTAGCATTAGCTTAAGTGACAACTTAACTAACAACTTTACCATTACCACTATTTGATAATAGTGAAATTGTACAATCCTGGTTCATAATTTACCTACCGTTCGGTCCATATGAAAAGTCAGTTCAGTATCCCCACAAAAATCTACTGACACATCTTTGTATCCTCTAATGTAAGCGGTCTGTTCATATTAGCTGTAAAATACATCATGGTACAAGGAATTCTCGAGTTACGGACGAGTTCTGTTCTTACGCTGGCGATGTAAGCGAATTTAGACATTAGTCGGATTTCACCATTAAAGTCGATATTTACATCAAAATAATTTGTACACTAATTTTAAAAAACACATTTGCGCCGGGACGGATATTTCGTGTTTCCACATGGACATGTATTGCTGACGGACGGCATAGCGGAGCTAGTGGAAGCTTAAACACGGAAATGTGACACGCCTGACGGCGAGCCGACCTGCTCAACAGACAACACAGCTTTAAATAACTTTAAATTGGTGTGATTACTGTGAGAAATTAATGAAAAAGAAGGTGCTACGGACGAGGCACAGCCGCCGTAAAGTCGAAATGTCGTAGGTCACGTACGACGAAACTCGAGGACTCCCTGTATACTGTTTTTGCTGCTTTACCAAAATGCTACCGTTGTTCTCGTTACTGTCCGTGGCACGGGAAAGCTAAGCTAACAGCGCTAGCTAAGTGCTCTTGTTTGGCAGGTGTATCAAAGACATATTTGCTATAAAGTTTTTGTTTTGTCAGTGTTGAAATCAACGTAACTGATTATATAGATGAATCTTCGTAAAACATAACATTCATTATCCGTCAATGATAGTGGAAGTACATACATGTTTTGTTATTTCAGTTTAGCGTCCAAACAATGGTGAACATGTTTTCATAGGCTGTTTAGCACTTTTAACAATACATTCAGATGAGCACTGAGATAGTAGATTTTTGAGATTTTTGTTGGCTTGTGAGAACACAAATCTGCAACTACGAAACAATTCTCACTAAAAAATAAACAAACAACCCCCCAATGAACTACTCATTTGTCCAGTTATTTACAGTGCTGCTAATCATCACTAAGAAGGAATTTGCTTCAGTTTTTTTTTTTATCATCTGGGCTCCTCCCACAGTTGTGAAGTGTGAATGTGAATTTTGAAGCCCATTTTCACAACTGAAATAGGTGATGCAGGGTCGCTATGGCAACGACAGACACTTTACAGCTGCTGGTTTAAGGGCAAATGACTACATATTGTTTCTTGCCATTTTGCCATAAAAAAACATGAATCACCATTAAGTTTAATATCTTTTCATATTGCAGATGCTGTAAACATTAATGTGTGTTATTGCTCACATCCATTGAGTAATCATCATGTTACAGGCTGGTTACCAGAGCGGGCCGGGACATAACCAAGCACATGTAATTAGATATGGTTGTGAGCAGCGCTGCTTTATGGCAGTTGCCCATTGTTTTGTTTTTTTATTGTTACAGGTGAGCAGAGAGGTGAGACGGCATAGACCCACTTCTGTAACTAGGTTAAATGCGAGCAGTGGTTTGACAATCCCTTATGGGAAGTCTATATTTTATTCATGGGGATATTACCGTCGTGCAAGAGTGCGCCTTAAGACAATGATTAATATGAGTATCTCCACACAGGAAGTGTTTCTAAAACTGCTAACACATTTGTATGAATGACAAAATGGCTCGGCTGATCAGTTCGGCCTCATTGGCGCTTGGATAGAAATGCTCGATTTTACTCCGGCTCCTTGGAAAGCCACCAACCCCCACACGGTGGAAGTGGCGGCACCGACGATTAGAGTGCCATTAGCCGAGCACAAAAGGGGTTCGGCTTTAGACTGTACTGGATTTATGAGGGTGGGGGCCCACGCACCGGCGGCCCCCTCCCATTGTATGGTAGCGCTATGGATACAAGGTAATGGATGCGCGCAATGAAGGCGGCTCAGGAAATGTGGAACAGGTACTCAGACCAGTCAGTGGGAGGAGTCGCAGCAGAACTGTTGGCAGTAGTGTGCGGAAAAAAAGCATTTAATAGGGACGCAGTGCCGTATTCCTGAGTGCGATTTTAATTGCATGCAGAGGGTCTTGCCAAAGACGCAGACAGAGATTATGGGTGTGTGTGCTTTTATAGCATGTAAAGGTCTGAATTCCCTCATGCATGTAGTCATTTCACAAACTGCAGTGAGTTTTTCTAGGTCGACTTGTTAAGTTAACCGCCAACATTAGAGGTACGAGGGCTGGATCACGAGGATTATAGCCCACTAAACTTGGAATGAAGGTTTTCTGAGTGTAATGAAGCAGTTATTTTAAGGCAAAGTTATTACATACAGTTGTTGACGAGCAACTGGATAACGCGAGAAAGTGGGTCGACAGGGCCAGCAAGGTCTTTAGACATCACCAGAAGTACCAACCAAGAATTCCTTTTAGGGAAATGTATTAATTATTCCAAACAGTAAATTCTTTTAATTTTCTCTTCTTGTCTTGGCTGAACTTCTTTCAAAATCAGTTCAAATTTGCCTCAGGGGTTCCGCTGACCCACAATAACATCCAAATTTTACCAACCTCTTGACTGGTTCGTCAGAGCAACCAGAATTTGACTAGCAAAACATGTCTTGAGTGATATGCACACATGAATACATGTAATAATCAAAATTTCTAGTGATCATTAGACAAATGCTGGTTCTCAACCTTTCCAGATTATGTTTAACAGGTGTGTGCTGTTTTATTGTATTTCTGTGTAGTATTGATGATTTCTATAATTGATATTATAACTTAAAACTACAGTTGTCACATATTTGTAGTTCAGCACCCACTAGTGGGAATCTTTGAATGTCTCACAATTCGATTCGATTCCGATTCTTGGGTCTGCGATTCGATTGAGAATCGATTTTCAAAATGATTTCATTGACAATGATTTTTGCTTCAAACTATAGAAGTGCAAGGGATTGTAGTGATCTACTCCAGTCTGACTCGCTAATGCTAATTAGCGTGCTACTTGCAGCACTTTTATAACTCAAAAGAACGGCTCCACACTGCAAAAAAACAACTTCTACTGGAATAACTTGATTCGGACTTTTTCCTTCTACTCTCTAATGTGGCTACAATTTAACAGTGTATTAGACCGCGTGGAACCACACTGCCCCTAAGTGGCCAAATCATGAACATAAACAGCGCAAGGCACACACAGACAAAGGCAAGACAGTATAAAATAATTTAAATAAAATCGATTTTGGGACCTTTAAAATTGATTCTGAATCGTACTAGATGGCGATTCTTATGAGAATCGATTTTTATACTGGGATTTTTTTTGGGGGGGGGGGGTGAGAACATACTGAATGTTTATCAGCATGAGTTGTGGGTTTGTTAAAATAAATAAATAAAAAATCAGTACCAAAATGTTTTTCTTTTCTTTTTTTTAAATTAATCACATTGCCATTCAACCCCATCCAGAAATATACCCCAAAAGATATTATCAAAATGCTCCCTTGCCTAATAATTGTGCCCACGGTGTGGAGTCAAAATCTGATCACTGGAAAAAGCCCGCAGATTAGTAACCGGCACTACCTCCATTTTAATCTATCCACGCAATTATACATGTTGCCGTGCTCCTCATCCAGCAATCAGCAACCATTAGTCTGCCGCAGACGGCGTTTGCTGAACTTTGGCTCCCTGCGGCGTTTAATGATAGTGCTCGGTGGTGTCACACGTCTTTGTGCCTCCGCCGGGATGCGCCGACGCTCGCTACAGGGGAAAGATGTGCTAATCATGCACGAGGTGGCAGATTTGGAACGTGACACAGCACGGCGGTTGTTACCCTGTCTTATTCTGACATCTTGTTTTGCGTGTTTGTCTCGCACCTTGGGTAAGGATGTGGTCGCCCCGTTAAATGAGATGCAACCACAGCTCTCGCATCTCAGCGTTGTCTAAAGTTAGACCAGCAGAAAATCACTTCCCGCCAACCGTAGGGTGGGAGAACTTCACCTTTCGCCTCACTCCACACTGTACGCCGTGTTCTCATCCACTCTGCAGCTTTGATCACGCTGAGACTGTTTGCTCACACTTGGCTCAGTTCCCCTGCCAACGCGGTTGTCCTGCACTCTGGTGAGGTGGAGGGAAGAAAACGGAAATGAACAATGGGACTTATTTGCCAGACAAGAAAGATGAAGAAGCACTGGGAGTTTTGTTGCTCATCCAAAACAATTAAACTGCCAGTTTGACTGTTGCTGATCATTGCAAGCATCTGCCTGTAAAAATGTTTTGATATGAAAAACAAAGTGAATCTTGTCAAATCTGCAAATTGCTTGCGTAATTGTTTGAACCACGTAGGGCAGGGGCGTACAAACTTGGGCGGATGCAAGGGCCACTTTAAATTTGGACTTTAATTTATTAAACGCACTGAAACCCAACAAGCAAGCAAGCATGCAATTTGTGTTTATATTTTCAGTTATTTTGATAAACTGCTCCATCTATTTTTTAAGGTGGTAAAGCAAATAATTGAAGATTTTCTAGATTATGGGGTGGCCTTGTTCTGCTATCCCAACCGACTAGATCCGCCCCTGTAATGAAGAGTAGCCAAATCTCGTCTCCACATTCTGAAGCTAATTAAGATCAAACTGTGGAAGCTGTCATTGATGTTCATAAATAACACCTTGACAAAAAGCAGCAAGTGGAAGAAACAATGCCTTCCAAAATTGAGTCATCTTTATTGACCAGTGTTTTGAAGAGAAATTGTGTTATTAAATTTTTTGTTGTTGTCGGGATGAGCGAGTACAGGACTACCTGTATCTGTCCGACCATCTAAATTATCTGTATCTTTTTTTTGAAGAAAAAAAATGAATAAATAAATAATATGTATCTCTATTCGGAGTGGGCGTGACATAAACATGAAGTGGGCGTGGGTTTAACTTGAGGTGGGCATGGCTTAACAAAATGGGTGGTGCTTACAACAATATATTACTGGATTTTTTTTGTATGAAATTGAGAGAGAAAAAACCCACAAAGATTTTGTTTGAAATTATAGGAATTGATCAAAAGTGTCTATATTTTTTGTTTGAAAACGATTGCGAAAACAGCCTAGTAAAGATTCAAATCAATGGTTTTGATCACAAAAGAAGAACTATTTTTAAAAAAGTTTTTCTAAACTCAGAAAATGTATGTGTATGAATACAAATTTACAGAACAGTCTGAGAATTGAGATTCACTTTTTTTTAATCACAGTAAGGGAACTAACAGGAACAGAACAGTCTTTAAGTGTATGAATAAATATTTACAGAAAAGTCTGAAAAGGAATATTCACTGTATTTGATCACAATAGTAAAGACAAAACAAGTTTTTTATAAACTTGGGGAAAATACTACTGAATACAGCACATACAGTAGGAAATAATGAACTATTATGTGAATGAACAAGAGTTGTCATAGCGACACAAATTTATTTTTCTATATTTTTTATTATTTTGTTTTCAATGTTTAAATTTTTACTATACCTAACATTATTAAAGGATGTTAAGATGTGTGTTTAAAGCTTAATTTGCAAGATTTATATTTTTATGGACTGCAGTGTGTGTGTGTGGGGGGGGGGGGGGGGGGGGTAATATATATTGATTCATAGTGTGCTCTGCTGTGCATGTGTGTAATGTCATAAGCCGTGCGAAGATGAGGTGCTTGCTTGACTGTGGCTGGCTTGACTGTGAAAAGGACGACTAGACTGAGACGTAGACACTAAGACAAAGACAACTTAACTGACGAGGGCTTAGCTTGATGCGACGAGAAACACAGACTCCCACACATTTTTTGGGACACTCCCTGATTACTGGTCGTGCCACTAATCATCATTGATCCGTGGATGGTTCGGATCAAGCCCCACGGTTCGGGTCACGCCCGAACTGCGGATTGGTTGGTGGGGAAACAAACAAAAAAACAAGTACGCATTCACAATCGATAATATTCTGACATATGTCAAGAAAGCTTAAAAATACTCAACATAACAGGCTGAACCAAACTTCAAAATAAAGTTGACCATATACAGTAATACATTGACGGCAATGCGAATAGCCTTAGTGCACTTTTACTTTGAAGTTCGCCCACGTCGTGGCGTGATGGCTAGCTTGACTTCCCTTTTAGACGTTTCTTTGATTGAAATTGTAGTCGCGACCGACATCAACACAACGCTATCCCGAACTCATGTTCAATCGCTAATTTAGGATGCTAAGAAACCGCTAATTAATTATGCCGTCATTGTATGAAGCGGCAGAAGTCTACGACGTAAGTGGCTAGCTGTTAGCATGACCAGCGAGTGTCTGGCTGCAGGCACAACACAGATGCTAAGTAAGTTTTATAGATGGTACCTGCAGGCTTACTTGAATTATTTTTCAATATTCTGGACCAAGGCTATTTTGTAATTCAGTCTCCATGTTTAAAGGAAAGGAATGTGCCTTAAATTGCACTTTGAGGTCTTTTCATTATATATATAAAAATGAAAACGAAAGATAAATAGCATTTTGTCTTCATTTTTTTAAATGGGAAAAGGTGTTTTACAAAATAAATGAAGACACTAAATCCTACACAGCTATATTAGACATTTTGAATTAATATTTAATGGAAAAAGCGCTTCACAAAATAAATAAAGACAAAGTACTGTTTATCTTTTTTCTTTTTTTTTAACGATCCGATCCGTGACTCAAATCCGTGATCCGATCCGAACCTTGACTTTTGTGATGCGTTGCTCCCTTTTAAAAAAAAAAAAAAATAGCCCTATGGGCCTTGTCAAATGTCATTTTTAGTATACGCTGTGGGCCGATGAAGAATGGATGGTGGCCCGCAAATGGCTACCGGGCCGTAGTTTGGACATCCCTGACATAATGTAAAGCTTAGTGGGGAAAGTAGCGGCTTATTTTGCAAATGTTACAGTGATAGTTGAATTCAAGTTGCTCCTGATGTGTTTTGACCAGCACAGAAGGCATGGCAGACCGCCAGTGGTAAATATATACATTTGGAAACACCGCTGAAAGAGCGTCATCAACCAAAAATTGCTATTTTCAAGGGAAGGAGCTAATCTAGAGGGTTCAAAAGCTATTGCAGGGTTTGATGTTCAGTATATGCAACATTTGAAGGGCCCTATTTTCGTAGACAGGTGCCCGTGCGCTTGGTGTAAAAATGGGCACAACTTCCTTTTCGTGCAAGTCTGGTTTCCCAGTTTGGGACTGAGTTGAACCTCGCTGGGCATTCCGCCAGATGTAGACTGTCCTCAGTGTACAAACGGACTCATCTTCATTTTTCGTGCCGGGGCAAGTCTAGTAAGTGTGTTTGGTGAATTTGGTAGACCATGCTATGCGGTGTATTCCAAAGCATGCCCTCAGCGTATCTGGCAATTTGGTGATAAAAAAGTAGACTACATTTTAGACTTGCTAAAACCATGTCTAAGAGGTGATACATGTGGTAGAAGGCGATTTTGGTGGATTTGATCGAAGTGCTGGCAGACAGATTCTGAAGACTCTCTCTTTCTCATCATTGTTCAAATGTAAACTTTTGACATGCTTGTTCAGTGTCCTGTGCCAAAAGTACACCACAACCTCATTGTCCTATGATAGTTGCTGCCAAATAGCAAACATCTGTCATGCCTTCACTGCTTTGATATTTAGACCCACCATAAACGTCATTAATCCATCAATAAACCAATGAGCAGATCGCGCCTGTCCTCAGTAATACATTTCCCCCTTAGGTTAAGTATACATTGTCAGTAATCTATCCACAATCTTCCTCGAAATGTTCCAGTTCAAGACACTAAAGCGAGAATCTTCTTTCTTCGACAACTCTTTGTCTCTCAAAGACCTTCCTTAATCCAGGTTCACGGTCACAGCCGTGTACGCATTCCGAGAGAAACACCAAAGCCGGCTATATAAGGGAGACAGAGGGAAGGGTTACGGCGCTAATCGCCATCTTTCCTAGTGAAGCGTGCGCAGTGACAGACAAATGAGCTGGTCTACAACACATTAATAACGTCAATAAAGCTGCCATCGTGAATCTCATTGCCATGCTCAAAAGTCAACCGGAACGTCGTACGCAAACATTTCTCCTTTACGTCCCGCCGGGCTATCTCTCCGTTGGCGGCCTGATTTGTGAGTCTGATGACTCAATCACAGGTGATGGAGAGGAGGACTTGCGTGATTAATATTTGCACTACGGTGTGCCTCAAAAGAATTCCTTGACGCCCTCCTTTTTTCGTGTACAACACAGTAAACATTACATGCTAGAAATGTACGACTCTGTATGTACCTTTTTAGAGGACAAACCGTAACATCAAACAAGGATGTGATTGTGTTCTTATCAAATGGACCAAGAGTGGTGGTTCTAGCTATCATGATTTTATAAAACAAGGGAAGAACTGGCACAGGACATACGCTTGCTGTGGTGCCAGTCCTACTTTCGCAGTTTGGAAGGTGCCAGAAAAGTCAGACTGATCTCAAACAGGCCATGTGTTCCAATTTTAACTTGCACAAAGTTAATGCGGCAGCAGGCGAAAGTTGTTTCGCTCTTCGATAACTGATGTAAGACGTGCAATCTAAAAAGAGCCAACTCTGCTTCGTCTGTGCTTCCTTCCTTTCCTCAGTCTTTCCTTTGGTCTCTTGAGGTCTCCCTGATTTGTTGGAATTTAGATGTCTCTGGGGTTGGTGAAGGACTCTGTTTGGTGGCCTGGTGGGTGGTGTCTGGTCGGTGCTGGATTTCACTTTCCTTTCTTTTCTTTGATCCTTCCTCGGGTCTCCTGACGGCCTCATGACTCTGGCTGGAAGTGTTCGGTTTAGGTGAACGGTATGGGATTTTTTAAAGATAAAAGATGCCACCACCAAAAACAAACTGCAATATTTAGTGAAATGAACCAAGTCCACACATTTGCAGTAATTACTACCAAATGCAAATAACAAAGACCTCAAAATTAGAGCAAACTTAAGTTGAGTTATGGCAGCGGGGTTCTTATTGTCAAAGGACTACTGTTAGATGCTATATATTTGTCACTGCTTTAAAAATACTTATGTGCTGGATTTCACTTTCCTTTCTTTTCTTTGGTCCTTCCTCGGGTCTCCTGACGGCCTCACGACTCTGGCTGGAAGTGTTCGGTTTAGGTGAACGGTATGGGATTTTTTAATAGGTTTTAGGTGAACTAATGAATACACACATACTCACCCACATACAAAAAAAATAATAATAAAAAAAAAAAAAAAAAAAAAAGAGCAATGATGATGACATGTCAAATCGGTAAAATTACCGAATGAACAATACTGAGCTCTCCAGAAAAAATAAAAATAAAAATAAATAAATAAATAAAAAGAGCCAATTAATGTACAAGGGGTTCTTGGTTCCTGGGCTAGGGAGCCTCGGCTTTTGGTCTCAACCAATGGCAATTCCAACAACGTAGTTTGCGCCCCAACCACAGCAGCAAATGAAAGTAATCATACTTTTTTTTTTCATGTTGCGGTTATTGTGCCGTTTTTAATTCAATTATCATTTCTGTCTGGCCGCCCAGTGTTTTTCATACAAACGTTTACGACAGCGTAAGCATAACTGTTGTGAGATGTGACACAATTACAAAGCCCCTCGCATCAGTAAAACACAAAAAAGGGATGTGCAACTCACTATCCCTCTATTTGTGTGCTATAAGCAGCTTTGACAATGTAGAATACTGGAGGTAAATGTCTCACAGCATGTCCTCGGGTTTATCTGTCTTCTCGTATTGCTCCATTTGGTTGATTTGAAGCTTCTTGCCACCACGCAGAGACCTAGGGGCGATCAACAGTAATTCACTTCCAGTTCACTGGAGCCTTACTTAAATCAAACAGCTAATGTTTAAAGGGACTCAATACCCTCAAGGACGCTAAGAAACTCACAGATCTAACAGAACTTTTGACTCGGTTTTTGTTTTGGGGGTGGAGATACAAGTAGAGGCAGGTACAATTGTTTGACATTTATTGTGTATGAGTTTATTCCACACTGTTTTGAAATTCTGATTTCAGGACGGGGTGGCAAAAATGTGAGTGCCATATTTGATTTTTTTTAAAATAAAAAGATAATACACGTCATTCGTACATGAGAAAAAATGCAAACATATATACAGTATAATAGCAGCATGTTGAGCTAGTGGTTAGCATGTATGCCTCACAGTTATGAGATTTGGGGTTTGAATCTCTGTTTGTTATGGGCATTGATTAAAAAAACATCTTTCTTAAGTTCTTAGATTAGCTGCGACTAATATACTTCCATATATGTGCCTTATGATTGGCTGGCGAGTGGTGACCAGAGTGTGTACCGCGCCACTTGCTCAAGGTCAGCTGAGATAGACTCCAGCTAGGGGTGTGTAGTATATGCGGTACAGCGTTAACATTTGCTGATGACATCATTGTATCTACCTCGGTGTGAAAATGGCTTCAAGCACGTCTGACCATGGAGCTACCAGCACCATTTTTTCCCTACCATTTCCAACCAAGATGGTTATAAAAATAAAATAAAAATGATGTGTTCCAGTTAAGAGTTTCCTAATCTCTCTGTGATCCATGTTGCTTGGGAACAACTGGGGTAATGCTAGGAGCTAAGCTAACTTCCTCCATACGAGCTGGAGATGGCTAGCTATCGCGGCCAAACGGCTCCTTGACTCCTCTAAATCACTAATTGTCATCTCCATGGTGGCAAATAAGGTAAACTTCTGTCAATACTTCAGTAGCTGCATGTGACACACAAGAAGAGATAAGACGAGAAGCTAGGCCAACCGCTAAGCTGGCTAACGTGAAAAGTAGAGCAGCACAACACCAGAATAAGTGCTTAGATGGTACAGTAGCTACACCTTTAATAATTTTGAATGTGGCACAACAGCAAGAATTTCTGTCATAGTTATTTTATTATTATTATTATTATTATTATTATTATTATTATTATTATTATTATTATTATTATTAATTTCTGTTCTGTTTTCACTTTTCTGTTTATCCTTTTAGTAACCTTGTTTTATGTAGCTGTATTTCTGGTAAATATACGTACAGAAAATGGATGATGGATCACAATCAGATCAATCATCAGAACGATGATGCAGCTAATCAGGACAGGTACAAAGTAAAAGGAAAAAGGTCAGTTATGTAGAAAATGTAAGGATAGTTTTTTTCCATAAATGTTAATTTTTGTTATAATTCATAATTCAATTATCCTTAAACATATTTTATTAAAAAAGTGAAATTAAAATGTGCCAGACAATGAATCATTAAACCAATTTAACTGAGTACAGTTACCAAGTACCGATACCTGCCCTTATTTCAAGATAACGGTACTCGCGATGGTGGCCGGTTATGGCTGTTTTACGATCAGCGGACCCGTCGGCATGGGCGGGCATTGGGGGTCCGTGCCTGCACTGGCAATCAGCTGTACCAACCCTGGCTGTTTAAAGAGGCCTCGCCAACTATGTATTCTTCCTATCAGTCACGTAAACTTGCGCCAATGCGCCTTCTGTTTCAAGTAAAGCCTGACGTGTCAGCCAACCACATACCTCCTTTCAAGTTTGGCTTTGATTGACAGCCAAATCTAGCCAATGACAATCGGGGGTGGGCGTGGGGAGACGCAGAATCTAGAGACAGGCATCAGAGAAATATACTTCCGGGTTAAAGAGCAGCGCGCACGCCTGCTGTTCCAATAGCCGAGCAGTGAGCACGTCATGCCGCTGTTAAAACAAGTGATGCAAAGCAACGTATTGTAATGGGAGCCGCCAAACGCCAAACCTCGATCCAAGCTGACACAACATCGCTGGGAATCCTAACTCCACTGATTACAACGTTCACGTGTGACTGGCAAACTTAT
The DNA here is from genome assembly GCF_051991255.1 of Vanacampus margaritifer. Classification (NCBI taxonomy): domain Eukaryota; kingdom Metazoa; phylum Chordata; class Actinopteri; order Syngnathiformes; family Syngnathidae; genus Vanacampus; species Vanacampus margaritifer. Next base: position 44,127,472 of record NC_135433.1, on the reverse strand, counting down.
TTTAATCAGTCAAGACACACAACACATGCATGGACAAATTGTATAATAATGCGGTTAACAGACCCACGCAGGCACATAAACACAACAACTTATATTGGGGCATAAAATTATTGATCACTAAGCACAGTTGAAGTTACAATGTGAGTTAAATTCTGTTTTGTTTTTTATTGCCAAGTTTGATAATGTTCATAAGTGTCATTAAGTTCTATTTTTTTTAAAGAGCACTTTACACATCCCTTTGGATTGATATTTTGCTTAGTTTTCACTGACCCCATGTATCGTTATTGTATATTATCGACTTTATTTATAAAGCACTTTAAAAGCATCCATTGCTGCGAACAAAGTGCTGTACATGGAATAGAAATCAGTCTTGCAGTAGAGACAAGTGAAAGAAAATAACATTATTTATTAATTATTATTAATTATAATTACACAAGATAAAATTAATTATAATAAATATCCTTAGCAGTTAAGTATAAAGGGCAAATAAAATTAATATTAACAAATTAATAACAAGACATAGGGAAGTAAATATGTATATCAAATAAGTATCAATAAAATAACAAAATACAGAAGGCACCATAAAACACTGAAACAATGCAAAGTCTCTCGCTAAGTCAAAGGCCAAAGAATAGAGATGTCTGGCAAAAGTATTGCGATATGAAATTTTGTCCATAACGTACATGCCTAAAACTAAAAAGCAAATGAAGGCAACTGCTAGTCAATCCTAAATAGAAGGGTCTACAGAGTCATTCATTCGGACATAGTTGTTTACAGAAATGGCGAGCCGTTTTGTTGCAAATGAACTTTTGAGTTGAATGAATGCAAAATGTCTTTTAGATTTCAGAATGAACTGCCACTTTTAAGTGGCAGAAAATATTTCTGAGCACTTTTTCAGTTGTCACAACACCACTATTCAGCCTGAAGAACATTAGCTTTAGGTTGAAGAAGTGTGCCCCGGCCGCTTTTATCCGGGATCTTGTTCTTTCGGTCACGACCCACAGCTCGTGACCATAGGTGAGGGTAGGAATGTAGATTGACCGGTAAATCGAGAGCTTTGCCTTTCGACTCAGCTCCTTCTTTACCACAACGGACCGATACAGAGTCCGCATCAATGCAGACGCTGCACCGATCCGCCTGTCAATCTCCCGCTCCAACCTACCCTCACTCGTGAACAAGACCCCAAGATACTTGAACTCCTCCACTTGGGGCAGGATCTCATCCCCGACCTGGAGAAGGCACTCCACCCTTTTCCGACTGAGGACCATGGTCTCGGATTTGGAGGTGCTGATTTTCATCCCAACCACTTCACACTCGGCTGCGAACCGCTCCAGTGAGAGTTGAAGATCACGGCTTGAAGAAGCCAACAGCACCACATCATCTGCAAAAAGCAGAGATGCAATGTTGAGGCCACCAAACCGGGCCCCCTCAACGCCCCGGCTGCGCCTAGAAATTATGTCCATAAAAGTTATGAACAGAATTGGAGATAAAGAGCAAACTTGGCAGAGTCCAACCCTCACTGGAAACAAATTTGACTTACTGCCGGCAATGCAGACCAAACTCTGACATCGGTCGTACAGGGATCGAACAGCCTGTATCAGGGGGCTCGGTATTCCGTACTCCCGAAGCACCCCCACAGGACTCTCCGAGGGACACGGTCAAACGCCTTCTCCAAGTCCACAAAGCACATGTGGGCTGGTTGGGCGAACTCCCATGCACCCTCGAGGACCCTGCCGAGGGTGTAGAGCTGGTCCACTGTTCCACGGCCGGGACGAAAACCACATTGCTCCTTCTGAATCCAAGATTCGACTTCCCGACGGACCCTCCTCTCCAGCACCCCTGAATAGACCTTACCAGGGAGGCTGAGGAGTGTGATCCCTCTATAGTTGGAACACACCCTCCAGTCCCCCTTCTTAAAAAGGGGGACCACCACCCCGGTCTGCCAATCTAGAGGCACTGTTCCCGATGCCCACGCAATGTTGTAGAGGCGTGTCAACCACGACAGCCCCACAACATCCAGAGCCTTTAGGAACTCCGGGCGGATCTCATCCACCCAAGGGGCCTTGCCACCGAGGAGCTTTCCAACCACCTCAGTGACCTCGAACCCGGAGATAGGGGAGCCCACCTCGGAGTCCCCACACCCTGCTTCCTCAAAGGAAGACGTGTTGGTGAAATTGAGGAGGTCTCCGAAGTATTCTCAAACATCGATTCACGACGTCCCGAGTCACCCAACCCCTTTGGCCCCTCCCACAGGTGGTGAGCCCATGGGAAGGGGGACCCACTTTGCCTTTCCGGACTGTGCCCAGCCGGGCCCCATGGGTATAGGCCCGGCCACCAGACGCTCGCCTTCGAGCCCTGCCTCCAGGCCTGGCTACAGAGGGGGGCCCCGGGAAACCGCAATCCAAAATTAACATTCATCATAGGGGTCTTTTGAGCCATGCTTTGTCTGGTCCCTCACCTGGTGGTATTGAACATCCCTAATTTACCTTTTTTATATAAAACAGGACAAATTGAAAATGAAATGAATGGTCCAAATATCCCAGGAAACTGCCATTCGGGAATTCTACAGTATAGAATACTGTAATAAACGGAAGCACATAAAAAAAGCCATTCTCACTACTCACGATTTAAAAAAAAAAAAAGCACATCCAACTCTTTTGATTGTATTTTATATGTAAAAACTTTTGTATCAGAATGTGTAATTCAAAGTTAGCTTATAAGAGATGAGACCTATGAGATGCCTCAACCAACTTGCAAAGAATGACATTTCACAGAAAATGAAAATATCAAAGTCTAGTCTGGTCTTATGTGGGTGTTGAAGCTCTGTGCTTTGGGGTGAATGTGAATTAGCTATACGTCTATATAGTGTGTAAAAGTGGATGTGTGCATGGTGATTGTCTTGTCTTGCTCTCTCTCTCTCTCTCTCTCTCTCTGGCCACTCAGTGCCACCGGGGAAATAAACAAGAGCAGCGCAGCAGGGCTAATTAAACACTACTCCTTAGTGCCGCAGCCAGCAAACCACTGCAACTTGGATCCGTCATGAGTCACAACCTGACAGTCAGTACTGGTCGCCAAACACTCGCTGTCACCATGACCACCAAGGAAGGCGACGGGAAAAGGTGGCCCAGCAATCCCCAGAGCGACGAGGAAGGTGTTGTAATAATTTAGCCTTAAGTCTGTGTTACATTATACAATTTAACAGTCTCACGTCACGTCATGAGAAAAAACACCAAGCCCGAGTGATCCAAGTAGCCACCGTCTGACGTACTCAATTCTAGAGCGATGCGACTATCGTCCGATCACTCCGCAAATAAGATTGATGAGTTCAGAACAGGGATTACCACCAAACATGAAATCAGGGAATGATGTGCTCTGATTTGGACGGAAACTCGGATACATAAAAAGCCAGACCCGGCCATTTAGCTTCAGACACACTCCATCTACCGCCGAGACCGAAGTCGCCTCGGGCAAAAACAAAAGGTGGCGGAGTATGCATCTTTGTCAAGACGAGATGGTGTGCCGACTTTCAGGCAATGGAGAAATACTGCTCAATGGACATCAAACTGCTGACAGTCAAGTACAGACCATTATTTACCAAGAGAGCTCATTACTGTGTTACATGGCTGTGTACTGTATATAGACCACTGTAACCTGACAAAAATACAAAGCTAGCTCCTCTTTATGATGTCACTGATAAACACAAGACTGTGGATTCTGCCAGCATCATTGTTTTGTTCCGCTTTAAGCAGGTCTTTTTTTTCTTTTTTTTGTCCGGTCAACAAGACAATTTTTTTTGCCCCATGTGTATGTCAATTACCCCAGTTGTTATACCGATTCACATGATAAACCAATTAAAAAGAAATTAAACTATTAAATTCCTTCCTATTTACGTTCACATTCATGTTTGCATTCTCATTCTCATCCACATCTAATCGCCAGCAGGCGTGTTATCGCCACACCAGTCCAGAACTAGAACTACTTCCTGTTTGTCCTACTAGCCTAATACTGCAATCGCTGGTCAGACCTAAGGCAAGCCAAGTTTTTTTGGTGGCATATTTTCAGTGTAACAATGTGGGACCGGCACGACGTAAACGGAAAAGCCAGCTTCCAAAAGCTGTTGGGACCTAGCGAAAATGGTTAGTCCATTGTTTGGTTAGTGCTGTTGAACTGTCAGTCAAGTATTTAGCATCAGCTAATAACACAACCAGCAGTCACCAGATTGGCTAGCGATTAAATTGGTCTAGAATAGTTCCTGGTGAGAATTTATTGTATATTTGATTTTCAACTTAATTGTCGTGTCTCTGTTTTTAATTTTGAAAATGTGGTCACCTTAACGCTGTATCTTACCGTCACATCGTTGCCATGAAAAAAACAAAATCTTGACATCTTCGTCATCGATGAAAACAATAATGGTTAATATGTAAAAAAAATCGGGCTGAGTTTACATCGCTTAATATGACAGTTGCTTAGATGAACTGAGGTGACATGAAATGATTTGTTGGGTTAGCACAGCTGTTGCATGTTCTCGCGTTTGACTCCTGTGCAATTTCTTTCCAGTTTGTACCTTTTTATCAAAAGCAAATTAGCAATGTCATATACAAGATATTTTCAGTGCACAGAAGCTCATTCAAACAATTGTCTCTGAGTCAGCCCATTTCACGGATTCTACCCCAAAAAAATGATCTGTCTGGTGTACCAAATGTAGGGATTTTCAATCTGTTAGCGTGCGAATGGCCCTGACATGAGATATTCTTATAAAATGGCTCAAAATATTCCATTCAGGTGTTGATCTTTGCTCAACATATTTCTTGTACAGTATGATGATAATTGCCCAAAAGTTATAAAACATTACTGAAGTTCTTATTTTTTATTTTTGCTGCAGAGCTCAGTATTGTTCATTCGGTAATTTTACCGATTTGACATGTCATCATCATTGCTCTCTTTTTTCATTTATTATTATTTATTTTATTTTTTTTGGTATGTGGGTGAGAATGTGTATGTGCGTGTGTGCGTTCGTGTGAGTGTGTGTGTATTCATTAGTTCACCTAAAACCTATTAAAAAATCCCATATCGTTCACCTAAACCGAACACCTCCAGCCAGAGTCGTGAGGCCGTCAGGAGACCCGAGGAAGGACCAAAGAAAAGAAAGGAAAGTGAAATCCAGCACATAAGTATTTTTAAAGCAGTGACAAATATATAGCATCTAACAGTAGTCCTTTGACAATAAGAACCCCGTTGCCATAACTCAACTTAAGTTTGCTCTAATTTTGAGGTCTTTGTTATTTGCATTTGGTAGTAATTACTGCAAATGTGTGGACTTGGTTCATTTCACTAAATATCGCAGTTTGTTTTTGGTGGTGGCATCTTTTATCTTTGCCCTTGTCTCACTGTGAGATGTACAATCACCGTTTTTCAGCCACAATGTGACCATTTTCCTACAATCCTTTGTCCCAGAAGGGAAGAATTGTACAGTGTCACACAAGCTTTAAAATAACAAATTTGGACCACTTTGTCAGCACACAGGCTTCCATTAACATGAAGGTCTCTGGAAACAGCTGCTTGAGCTGCCCATTATATTGGTAGACAAAACCACAAAACCTCTGGTTTAATTTTGCTGTACCTACTCGACAGCGGTTCAAGTTCGCGATGCTTTTAAACGTTCATTCAAGTATAAACTGGACAACCCTAATTGAAAAACGGCATAAAACATTTTTTCATAAAAAAAAGTTTACAGAACTGACTAATCACATTCAAATGCATGTTCAATTGGAGTCTGTACACACCTTATACTTTTTTGCATTTTACAGCAAAGCTTTTCAAAACTGTCAGGAGAAGAATTTCAAAGGCATTTGATATTCTGTAGAACACAGTATAATCAGGTTTCGATCCAAATGTTTTAATTTTTTTTATCAAATTGACTGAAAACGCGCAAAACGGACATGCGACATATGCCCGTTTACATCTGTTCTTTTTTTGCGAATATTGAGAGGGGACTCTATACAGTACAGTATATATATATGTATACTAAACCCCATTAAGAGATGTGATCCACCAGTAATTTAAAAGAAGAAGACCAGGAAGCGACTACGCCGTGCGATGACGTTGTATGAGTTTGCTTTTGTAATTCTTCATAAACCGTAGTGGTTTTTTTTTGCTGTATTCCAACTAAAATAGCATTCATATTCACTTCTTTAATTAATTCCAAAAAGATTTCTGTTTCGTCCCCCCCAACAATACCTTACTTTATCGTCCGACATTGCTTTGGGACTACAAACATACGTGTGACGTGTATCCGGTTTACATTGCCAAAATTTGCATTTCTTTTTTCAATACGCTTCAAAATCCACCCCCTCTAAAGCGTAAAAACTTTTTGGGGCGAATTTTGAGCTTTTTTTCGAATTTCTGGCGTTTCCGTTCCGTTTTATTTTCGCATTTTTGGAAAATTCGAATAAAACGGGTGGGTGGCTGTAAACACAACTATTGATAGTCCAGTGAAGAAATTATGGCACAACATTGGCATGAACAAGAAATGGAAGAACCTTCAGAATTGATGAAAAGACGACGGAGGGGGCTACTAAAACACTCACCACTAACCCCAAAAGATTAATATTGAACCATTAAATATGTTTTTAAGGATATACAACCATTAGATGGTATACTGTAAGTCTAACAGGGCAATGGAATATGTCAGCACACAGCAGGAAATGTAACACAGGCTACTTTATCCCTCCGGTCGATGAGTCGAGAAACGTTGAGTATAAATGAAATATAAGAGCCGCACTCGTGTGATTTATAATACCTTCCTGGAGCGCGAGCTGCTCCTAACCGCATTTGGTGCCGTCTCGTAGGAAATTACGACAAGCTTTTGTGAACTCTCGTGTAAGGGTGTGAATTGGATGATTGAGAGCGGTCCGACGTTAGTTCTCTAATGCATTGTTCCTGCTGCAGAACTCTAAGTAAGCGCCTTGCTCGGGTTTCAGTCTCAGTGTCTCTCATAGATTTTCCCGTTGCACATAATACAGCATGACAGCGCAAGGCACACCGTACCACTGTCGTCTGACCAACTCAGCGCCAGGTTTGTCTCCTTCTAACCTTGTGTATTTCATTTGACCTCCGGACACTCCAGGTGCCACTTAAAATAAGCAGCTGCATCTCTGGTGCTATTCTTAAACCACTTACACCGCCAGACGGGAGAGGAAGCTCAACCTCAGTGTGATGTTTATCTGACATTTTCCACAGGCCTGCATGTGACTCAGTGGGCTGTGATTGCTAGCAGAGCATATCTGATGGCAGGAGGTTCTTACAGTGTCGCCTCACTGGATTTTGTGCAGGTTAGCGAGCTGCTTGGACGGTTTCACAATCCTTGTTTCTTTGTCATATTTTCACATGTGCAGCTTTAAAGGGGAAGTCAACCATAAACATTTGACAACAATATGTTCTATGTGACCTCGCTAGTCTAAACATGACATTCTGATTTATATGACATTTTTGGACTATGAGTTATGCAGCAAAATCCAGCCGTTTTTATCCATCTCAGGGGGCGGCCATTTTGCCACTTGCTGTTGAGTGGAAATGACATCACAGTTGCTCAGGTCTTAGGTAATAACCAATCACAGCTCAGCTTCAGAATACAGGTGAGCTGTGATTGGTCGTTGCCTGAGGCCTCCTGAGCAACTGTGATGTCATCTTCAGTCGACAGCAAGCGACAAAATGGCAGCCTCCTGAGATGGATAAATAACAGCTGGATTTTGCTGCATAACTCACATTCCAAATATGTAATATGCACTAGTATGTGAATGTATGTACAGTATTGTAACAGTTTTGTTCATTTGATGCAGTATTATGTGAAAATGGTAGACAGTATAAGCTTTGGCTTCAGTCTACACCTTTTGGGTCTTTATATTTGTAAGTGTATGTTTGATTTGATCACTGATAGTTTTAACCAAATAACTAAACTAAACTAAATTCAATAACTGAAGATGTCAATCTGAATATTACAATCCTTTCGTGGTTTTAGCTTACCACCACCACCCACAATGAGGGCGGGTACTAGGATGAACCTCAGAACAGCGTCGGCCTCCGGCGAAGTTCGACAAGCACGATTTGAATCAGTACCAAAAGGTACACCATAGATATCAACAACAACAACAACCTACAATAGGCCTACGTATGCCAAAATCTGCTCAATGTTGGATTCTCCTTTAGTCTACTCCCCTAACATGCTAACAAAACAACTAAAGATCTAATAACCTTTGTTTATTTTAGGGATGGGACTAATAATCACTCAACTAATTGTTGTCGGGAACCGTTTGCTACAGAACCACATCTTGACGCAATTGAGCCAAACAATTATACTTATTTAACGTCTTTTTTTCCCCCTTTCATAAAACTATTTTACAATATCAAAATGTCCAGCTGCTTCTCTCCCACAAGGATATGTGCTTTGCATTTAAAAGACCACTTCAGACTTGCTGCAAGGAATGAGACAAGGGCCTCGGAAATCTTAAATGTCGAATATAAATATGCCATCTTAAGTGATACATTTAGTCATCAAGCAACCTTGCGGAAACTTTCCATGTCCTCAAACAGGTAAGGTCCGTGCTTCTCTTTGTAAATATACACTCATATCTTATACGTACAAACAGAGACTCATTTCAACTTTTAATCCAATAAGATTAGTAAAACAACACTATAAAAATGAATCCCAGTGGTTCCAGATGTTGTTCACTAATGTATCCAGCAAAACACGGTCTGGATTTCACAGGAACCCAGAGACCATATTAAGACGTTTAATTGCTGGCAGCAAAGCGAAGGCAAAATAAACATTTGGGGAGGACATTTCCTTCTTCTTGATTCATAACAGCAGTTGGGGGTCACAGACTAACAAAACCGCAAGGCCTCTTATAATGCTAGCCACATGTGGGCCGTGGCTAGAGTTTGGTCATCGAGAACCCGCAGTGTTAACGAGCCAACGTATTAGCTTCGACACCTTCTCTATCAGCCTAATCTAATTTGATCCGTCTGCTTTCAGAAGAATGTTCTCAAAGAATTTTTCACAATAAAGTTTCATTTGCGAGAATGTCTCTCTGCGGACACAAATTACCTGACCACATCCTTGCAGGGCTTCCGCCATCTGCTCTGTTTGTATTCCTTATGCAGAGTACGTCAATCAAGTCGAGATACGCGGCGCTCCAAATGACTTGACTTTAGGGGTAATAAGGACATCATTTGATCGCTAAACTTTGAGTGAATTTTTAAAGATCATCTGTCTCCTTGACTTTGGAGGCCAGACCTGTGATTGACTGGCAATCTGTCTAGGGCGTAGCCTGTCTCTCACCCGATGTCAGCTGGGAGGAGCTCCATCTACTCTAAGATGGTAACAAGACTGAATGCAATTTATCTCCCGTCTGTGTTTTGTGTTCCGAATACCGGCAGTAGGTTTTAATTTACTTCCAGAATATACGCATGGTGTGAAATTGATCTTTCTAGCTTCATGATAGTTGTTGTTCTTTAATTAGTTATAGCAATTATTTTTTTTTATCTGGCTAAGGCAAGCTCACAGAGCCTGTTCTGACTGAAATTAACTTTCAGAGGCTTAAAGCAGAGTAACATTTACCACACAAAGTGTGACCTTGGATGCAAAGACATACACGGGGAAGTGGGAGTCGTTACTGAGGAAACTGGCAATGTTACAAGCAAACACGGTCACACTAGCAAGCACCCAGCAGATCCAGACAAAACCGGACAGGGAATATCAAAATAGTCTAAATCTAGGCAAGGTCAGAAAAAGGCAAGTCAAACTGGCTGGAAAACATGAATGCTTGGACAGAAATTCTGGCAAGGGTTGGAGGGAAATACCAGCTTATAATAGGAAGGGGGTTGGTAACTATTTGAACACTGGGGAGAGACAACAGTGTAGGAAAAGTGCAAAAGCTAACACTGACAAAAGAGGACAGCCTGTTTCATGACTTTTACATGTGATCGCGTCATCGGATATCTCTCAGAAAACTGCACCGTGAATGGCTGGCTAATTTCCTAGCATGATTTTGACCTACTTGCATCAGACTCAGTTCATTTAAAATATTGTGGGTCTGGAACACACATAACACTGTCTTACTGGTGTGTTGGAGTTGATGGAGACCGTCCTCCAATAAATACCATCACATAAGACGCGTTTCAAACGCAGGACGTTTGGGAATGGGTATGGGGGGGGGGGGGGGGGGGCTTTCACAGGAACCGTACTCTCAGCCGGCCCGCTTAGTACGACCCATTTCGCGACGTCACGAGTTTCTTTTTTTTCTTCTTTTTTTTTTTTAACGATTTGACATGTCATCATCATTGCTCTCTCTTTTTTTTTTTTCTCTCGACGTCACGAGTTTCGATCGACACGTAAATGCCGTGCGATGGTTTCTCCCGTGCAACAAAAATCACAACGAGGAAAGAGAAAAACTAGAGGTGGTTGCTGTTTTTCTCTGCTTTTTATTTTATGTACTTGGCGTGGATGGATGGTTTGAGTGAGAGGAGACGGCGTTTAGATGAAGGATTTGAAAAGGCTGACTCGCAAGTCATAATTTTCAATCGACACCTAATCGCCTTGCGACGGTTTCTGTGCACGAGCACGGCGCCGCAAAAATCAGAACAAGGAAAGAGAAAAACTTGTGGCGGTTGCTGTTTTTTTCTGCTTTTTTTATGAACTTGGCGTGGATGGATGGTTTGAGTGAGAGGAGACGGCGGCTAGATGAAGAATTTGAAAAGGCGACAGTAGAGCGGAATGAAAATAGGCAAAGGATTATTAAGAGAATTGTTTTGGTGGAAGAGACTTAAGCCGAGAATGCATCATCGTCACGCATGATGGTTAGATAATTTTTTATACTAAATAATTTTTAGCCAATCAGCACAAAAGCTCCATCGGGAGTTTATTGGGCCGGCGGAGTACAAGTACGAGTACACACTCGAGTAGGACCTCTGCTCGTCCCCGTAAGTTCCTGTAAATGTGGCCCAGTTAGGAAGGCTCCTGCAGTGGAGACGCGCACATACGGGACGGGCCCCGTAAATTTACCCCGAAGTTCCTGCGGTGGAAACGTGGCAAATTATGACCAGGTGTTACATATTTTAGTTTAGCGACCTCTATTGGCCATGTTAAATAGTGCAAAAATCCAAAAGTGAGATTCGAACCCGGTCAGTCTGGTCGGAAGACAAAGTGTTTTCTTAGTGTTGACTACATGTTTTCTAACGGTCTACAACCTCACTGTGCCTTTTCCTAATCTGTACAGTGGGCCACTGATACTGGATTAGTATTCCTAATCAGTACAACTAGCTAACTAGCAAAACTAAAGGAACACTTCCTTGGAAGCTGCATGGAGATGGGGAATATAAGAACACAACACTTTCTGAATTCAAGGTGAAGAGAGACAGATTTGATGAAAAGGCTACTCTCCATGTTCATTTTCACAAAAATAAAAAATGAATCATATTTTATTTTTCAATAGCGAAGGGTTCGGGGAATGTGTATGGGAAATTGGTGGGGTTCAGTACCTCCAACAAGGTTAAGATGAACTCTTTCACTGCCATGGACGTTAAAAGACGTCAAGTTAAAACCTACGGAGGGCCGCCAATGACGTTAAAAGACGTCATCCAATTTTTTTATTTTATTTTTTTTTAAACGGGTGGAGGAAAGCCTTGCCCAGCTGTGGTGAAAGTTTCAAGCAGATCTAGTTAGCCTAATGACTATTTTTGGCCCCTAGATGGCAGCAATGACTCTCTTTTGACAAGATTGAGTAGGCGTCAGTAGAAGACGTGAGGCGGAGCTAGAGGGGACAATGGCTGGGGAAGGGAAGAGAACATGGCGACCGGTTGCAAGCAGCTCACGCTAGAGCAGTTTTTTTCAAAGACGAAAAGCATCGACCAACGCTAAAGAGCACATTGATGACGACGATGATCATCATCGATGATGATGATGGTGACTCCGAGGTTGGAAGCATTGACGCAGCAGTAGAAGACGTGAGGCGGAGCTAGATGGCTGAAGAAGCGAACAATGGCGACCGGTTGCAAGCAGCTCACACTTGGGAATTTTTTTCAAAGACGAAAGGCATCGACCAACGCTAAAGAGCACATTGATGACGACGATGATCATCATCGATGATGATGATGGTGACTCCGAGGTTGACGCCAAAGTTGGAAGCGTTGACGCGGCGGCTATGACGACATCATAAAGGTTCACGGGCTAGCGATGCTAACACCGGAAAACGCGGAGCACAACCGAGCACGCTCAGGCGGACTTTCAATCGGACGACGAAGAGTGCCCCGAGTCCAATGCATATTCATCGGAGGAGTGGGTACAGTCTGCTACTTGCTATTCCCCGGAAAAAAAGGCCGTCAAGAAAGTGTAACGTCTGCACGCGAAACGGACAATCGAAGTGAAACGTATCTGTTGTGCAAATCCTGCTCCGTCTCCTTGCACGCATTGGAGCGTTACAAAAAGAAAAACTGTATTTGAAACATCCACATAATTGTAAATAGTACCACAGTTGCACACATTTGTAAATAGTTTGCGAAATTGTTTTGTCAAATTGTTACACTGTTGAATGGAAATAAACGTATTTTGCAACCAAAAAAAACTTTTTCATTGTTGGTGGTGGTGTATTACAGAAGTAAAGCACTATTTAGGTATTTGTGGCATCATTCATGGACAAAAAGAAGTGTACAATTCACTAGAGTGCATGAAATAACATCGTTTCACAAAAAGCCCTTTTTCTCCGTTTTTTGTTTCAAAACAGAGCATTTCGGTGAAACTAACCATTTTCTATTGTTGATTACTGAAGAACGGAATAAGCTAGAAACAAACTTTTTTTCTGATGAAAGATGAGAGTTCAATCTTTCATTTGGTAGTATGTGTGTTCCCATAGTCCAAACACAACATTTTCTGTGGACCTTGAAAGATCAGTCAAAATGCTTAAATCGGCTGGCACTGACGACATCCCGTTTCTGAAAACGTCTGGCAGTCAAAGAGTTAAGAACCACTGATTTTTATTTCTTTTTTTCAAATTTTATTTCCAACATGTATATAAAGAAAAAACTGACTGGTTATAAAAGTACATGTGTAAAGACAAACTATACATCAACAAACAACATTAAAGCAACAAATGCAACATAAGAAAGTTTTACAGTGTTTCACCCAGTCATGAGCTACACATTTACACATACATGTCTCGAAAAAGAGTAGGAAGAAGTATAAACTTATCAGGTCCTACCCATTTTTACATCCATTACACATAGTAAATGTAGGTATGTATGGTAAACAAAAAACTGCTAGTATACAGCTAATATATCTTGATTATTAATAACAAAGGTTATCATAGTAATTAATTAATAGTGAACACATTGAACAGTGTGCCTTATGCATATATTGTCATACTTTTACATATACATATATATGTTTTCCTTATCAATAGCAACAATACTAATAATAATACAATAATAATAATAATAACATCAACCAATGTTACTTTTCATTTACGATATGATCCGTCTGTCAGAGTGCACCATGGCTTGAATTCAGTGTTTGGGGGTTGTCAGACAAACTTCACGTCTCTTGGAGCCCAAAAAAGTAAAATCTTACTTTCAGTGGTGAGTCTTTGCCATTCTGTTGATCTATTTGAATGGCAATCTTCAGTTTTCTTCAGTGAGTATTTTCTTTCCATTCTAAAGCATTGGAAGTCATTTTAGCCAAGTACCTTAGAATTTTCTGCACTTTTCAAAAATACATCTGAAAAAATGTCTGGGGAAAAACTCTTCGATTTTCAGAGGAAAATTCTGCACAAAATGGGCCACCTGATTTGCAGCATTTTTCCCCCCACAGAATAAATTACCTCTCTAATTTAACTACATATACACTGCTATTATTTTCAACATGGCTCTTTCAATTAAGCATTCAATTACACAGACTCAGAAGCACATATCAGTAATTATTAGTAATTAGTAATATAATTTCAACCTAAAACTAGTTTTGAAAAACAGTTCTGGTGGCCAAAAAATCCGCATCAACAAAATGTGTTTTCATTTGGTTGTTGAATAATCCATATTGTGGATGACTTTCAGCCTGCAAATTGCTCTTATTGTAGCACATACATTACAGCACCTGCTGCTACAACAATTGCTTTCTCTTCTCTCGGTTACAAAGTGACAGGATTGCAGTTGCGGACGGCTGTTGAATTGTGTTATATAAACTACAGCAGTTTGTGATACAATAATAGCACTGAGCCACTCGTCCATAGCAATCAACAATTGTGAAAATGTTTCTTCTATACGGTGTCCATTGCGTCTCACAGGAGATTCTCGGTTAAGATGCTATGGATTATTGTGAAGCATCTCCAAGCTTGCTTGACTTCATCCGTCATTGTCCTTGTTGGCAATGGCGTCAATGTACTGATGCGAGCGCTGATGCCTGCTGGCTGATATTACATTCTGCGCTAGTGGCTTCAGACACCACCTCAAGGTCTGCTGTCACCCTTTGCTATTTAACCTACAGAGCAAACAAGCAGTATTTATGTATGGACATGCTTTACGACACGTGTCTTCTCTACTGGGTGCTACATTTCCTGCATTCTTATACGAGATGACTACTGATGAAAAGGCAAAATCGTGCCCTGGCATGCACTGGGACAAAAACAATGAAGGCCAAAGCCTGAACAGATCTGTTGAGTGAAAAGAGGACAGTGGATTCTCCAAAGTCGTGCATACTCCATTCTGTCATGTTGGTTGACGTGAAAGTTCTATGAACTGTACATAAAGTGCAGCATTTATTTTAAATTGCTAAATGCTACATTATATATTTTTGAGATCGTGTGTCTTTAACGCTATTGATCAAATTATATAAAAATGACCTTTAGAATTCCTTGGGGCTCTCGTTCCTCCCATTTTGTATAACTCGTCTGTCCTGTTTGTGAACAACGTATGCCATAACAGACGTCCTCAAACTTAAAAATATGTATATATATATATCTATATATATATAGATATATATATATATATTTTTTTTTTACATTTTTACAAATTACAAACCTACAGGGAGTTGGTTACTCAAAAAAGATAAACAGAGTCCTCATTAAATAATAATACTAATAATAAATATACAGGGTTGCGAGGGTTACTTTTAAAACGTAATCTGTTACAGTTACAAATTACCTGCTAAAAAATGTAGTTAGTAACGTAATCCAAGTACCATAATATTAAAGTAATGTAACTGGATTACTTTTGGATTACTCCAATATTGAGTATGCTATTCCAGTGAATAGCTAGTGAAGAGCTTTTTCAAACTGTCCGCGTGTGGAGGACACGACTAATCAGTTTGTTCGTTCCCACCTTCCCGACATGTCGCAACGGTCCCACTCGCGTGGGTGTGCACACGCTCTCTCTCGCTCTGTCGCTCTCTCTCTCTCTCGCTCTCTATCCCTCGCTTTGTCTCTCTCTTTTTCTCTCTCTTGCCTTCTTTCGCACTTTCTCTCATCGTAGAAATTGTAATCTCTCGAAGTAATACCCATTTTTAATAAATGTACCTGTAATCTGATTACATGTTTTTTCCTGTAACTGTAATGGAATAGTTTAAAAAAAAAAATGTAATCTGATTACCCGCTCTCTCTCTTTCTCTCACTCTCTTCTTCTTCTCTCGCCCTCTTTCGCACTCTCTCTCTTCATAGAAATTGTAATCCCTCGAAGTAATCCCCATTTTTAATAAATGTACCTGCAATCTGATTACATGTTTTTTTTCCCCTGAAACTGTAATGGAATACAGTTTAAAAAAAAAAATTGTAATCTGATTACAACGGCGCTACATGTATTCCGTTACTCCCCAAGCCTGTAAATATAATAGTAATAATAATAAAAGTAACAGTAATAATAATAATAATAATAATAATAATAAAATACTAACTTAGGGTACAACAAAAAGATACAAAGAAACCCAACAAACTTAACATTAACGATAAAACGCATACCGGTAATTAAAGACAACTATTTATAACTACCGCTAAGCATACTGGTATGCTTATTGTCAACTTCACCAGCTACAGCATGAGTTGAATCTAACCTTATTCCTTGACGTGATTTAGTAAAATAGTCTTCAGAACTATAGTTTATTGGTAAATTATGTTTGCTGTTGTAGTAAAAGTTGTGTTTGTCTTTTTGTTCCCTGTTTTTCTTTTTCTTTTCACTGACAGTTAGTTACATTTGTATTCTGTTTAGCGACCACATTGTTCGTTTTCATTTTATGTTGAGGGTGCTACATCACTTGACACACAAAGAAAACTATTTGCGCATAGAATTGGTCTATACACCAATCCTTCAATTGAATCAAGGTTATTATTATTATTATATACACATAAAGGTTGTTTTTTTTTATCTTGCACAGAAGAAATACACAAATTCTGAAGCGTCTAAAAATAATAATAAAAAGTAACTAATGTGCTCTGAAAACTAATTAAAACAAATAATTAAAAAAGCAACCTCGAAATGAGAATACGAACTAACTATAAAGAATATTGCCAAACTATTATAACCCTACTGTGAACACATGTGCACATACCGCAATGGAGCACTTAATAGAAAACTGGGAAAGCAAATATTGTTTTTGTCGGTGGGCAAGTAATGCAAGTTACAGCCTTGAATGAATGCATGGCATCGCTGTTTCAATAATTCTGTGGGAAAGGGTTTTTTTCCCCATGAATCATGCATTTGTGGTATTTGAAAGTTGAAGGCTGTTTCGACAATCATTTTTATTCCCATTGAATTTTTCATCATTTACATATCTACGTACTGTATCATTAGGTGGAAATTTGCACCCTCCGGGGCAGAAACACTGAGAAAAGAAGTTGTTGTGAATTAAAAGAGCTCTTGTGTCGATTGTGGAATAAAATTGAAAAAATATATATATTTATATATATAAACCCGCATATTGGCATTACTGTGTTTTTACTTACTTTTTATACATACTGTACTTCTGTGTAGCAGTTTCCATGAGTGTTGACCTTGCCCTGGCAGATTGAACTCGTAGTCTGGATTGTGGTGAAGGAGATGGTTTGAGAAAAAATGAATTGATGTAATTGTCTTTTCACCTTGCTTGCTTTCTGCCTTCTGTTTGCTAAAATACATATTTCGTATATATTATACATATTTATATATCTTGTGCCAGTTTGTGTGAAGACCCTCTTTTTACCTTTCAGTGTTTATATCATTTTTCCAATGAATAAATCGCATTAATGGTGCGTCCATATGCTAAAAAATTTTTTTTGCAAGTGTGTATTTACTAGTTAGCCAGCATTGCATATTTCCACTGATAATGTGTCATGTGACGGAGGACTTGTTTCATCCCGTAAACACTCACCTCTCTTCGGCCACGTATTTAAATGTGTGACTCATGAACTGAATGCATACAGTAAAGTGCTCGCAGGTGGTGGGTGGGTGGCGGTATAATGATACTCAAGATGTTCCCTCAGTGGCCTGTCTTAATAATGCAACCAGTAAGGAGAATAATTGTGGCTGGAGCATAATGATTTGCATGAAAGCAAATGTATAAGAATTACAATTAGAACTGCATTTAAATGAGATGAGCATTGGGAGGATTTCTGTAAAAACAAAAAAACATTGACCTATCTTTTTTTTTTTGGTTTTGTTTTGTTTTTTTACAGTCTCCTTATCCTGCAGTGTGCTCAAAGTGCTCACTGCTCTAAGCTATTCTCCAGACAAATGCACATTTTTGTGATGTCATAACATAAAATCTCTACCGTTGGCTATATTTATACCGCATACCACTTACATTGTTGATACTGCTCACCAAAGGTGGGCACGTCAATGAATTTTGAGCATCTGTCATTCATTAACTCTTTTCCTGCCGTCAACATTATTTAACGTTAACGGAAATCCCACCGAGTACCCCTATCAACGTTAATTGACGTAATTTGTTTTTCAATGGGCAGCGCAATGTCCCGGGCAGCTCTGGTTTCATGAATGAGCTGAAAAATCAAAAACATCCACGAACTATGGCCAGCAGATGGCAGCATTGTATCTCTTTTCAACGGGATCCTGTGAATCAAATGACATGGCAGATCTTAGGAAATACGTGAACGTGAATGATTTGAGTTTCACTAAACAAAAAATATTGGTGTCAAAGTTACCGTTGTGCTTTTCACAAAAAGCTTGTTTTCTCATTTTATTTTTTTCCATTTTAGTTTGGTGTCACTGAAATTACCTATTTTCAAATGGTGATTACTAAGAAACGGAATAAGGTAGAATCGTACTTTTTTTTTCTAATTAGAGAATGGAATCCAACCTTTCATATGGTATTCACCATGTATATGTAGTCATAGCACACATTATTCAGTTTGCCTTGAAAGATGTGTGAAAATGCTTGAAATCGGCTGACACTTGTCTTTTGGGATAACGTTTGGCAGTAAAATAGTTCTTCCGTCATCATTAATCCCTCAATATTTCAAGCCAAACCGCATTGTTAATTGTCATTCCGCAGCGAAACGGACATTCCGTCGTTGACGGGCTGACAATTAGACTGACGGATTGATGATAACATTGACGGACGAAACCCACAAGCCGGCAAGGCTTAGTCCGTCAAGTCTTTGTTTCCCATCATTTGTCAACAAAACGGGCATTCATCATTGACGGACCTTCCTCTGCCAAATGCTTGTTTTATTCAAATCATAGTTGCATTTAGTTAAGTAAAAATAACGCAAGGTAGAATACTTTCCCTGTATCCAGATCTAAATGTAGAAAACTAAACTATCAGGCTCGCAGACCACTGAATCTCTGAGGTCCAAAAACAGACTCAACACAAAGTGAGAAACAATCACAAGAAGAACAACAAAAGCTCAATGTGTCGACGTGAAACGGTAATACGGAATACAAAGACTAAACGTCCCGAGCCACAGTGAAAGGACGGCGCCATGAACACAAATAACACAGACTCTAACCTACATTTAAAACATATAAATATGAAATCACCAAAGGTAGTAAGTAGTAGGAGTAGTGCAGCCATTTATTGTAGAAAGTCGCAATATACGAGAACGAGATTCGACAACAACAGGTCAACTAGAAAGACAATAGATGTAAGCCATACAATTCTCTGATTGTCCTATAAGCAGGTGCGGAGGAGTAAGCTCCGCCCACCCATGATCACCAAGACAAACAAAAAGGCACAACAAGCAGGCAAAGAAAACAAAACCAATATCATTACGGCAGACTTCAAAATTACACTTCACAACAGCAGGGGGAGCCTGGGAGCAAAAATGAATGTGTTTTTGTTGGTCTTAATGTAAGCAAATATAGATTTTATATATTATGTGGGGTATTTTGGACTTCGGCGGTGGTTGGGTAAAAAAAAAAAAAAAGGCCAAGGGGACAGCTACGTTGCTGAATGTCGGCAAGTTGTGTAAACAGTCCATCTTCCTCTAATACTTCATAAGCCGCTGGCAGACTATCAGGGCTCCTTTGATTTGGAGTATTTATTCTTTGTAGAGGGAACCACTTACAGGTTGAAGAGACGTTCATTAGTGCATGACAGACTTTCCTGCGGGATATCTTATACTCTTGCATTTCATGTTTAATTCATCATTAGACTGCAGGCACTTTAATAGGAATACTGTCAAGAGAAAACAGTAACTATAAACTACCCAAATTGGAGGCAAACATTGATCTTTTAATGTTCCCCGAGACATCAAAAGGCAGAGAAGTTGAGCAAGCTGAACGTTTATAAAGTGCACAGAACTTCACATGTCAGAATGCGTATGATTTATGAAGCCTTCACTGGGCTGGTCCAGTACAGTTCATGACAGCTGGCAAAGCCATTAATCATGTGATGTGTATCACACACTTCCCATGGGGCTGATCTACTGTCATTGATCATTTTAATGTCAACGGTGTTGGGACAGACACACGGCCTGCAGACATTATTCTTTAAATAAAGATGGCATGTCTTAACCATTTTTGTGATTTGGTGATCAACCAGTTTGGGGTTAACCTGGATGCTCACTGTTTGAATGTAGAAAATGACATGCACTTTTGCTTTCATCTTAATTGCTGATGGGGACACCGGCAATGATTAGATGGAGTTGACTAAACGACACCCAGGGTTGGGAGGGTTACTTTTAAAATGTCATTCGTTACAGTTATAAGTTACCTGCTAATTTTTTTTAATTAGTAATCCAATCCAAGTATCATAATATTAAAGTAATGTAACTGGACTACTTTTGGATTACTCCAATATTGAGGATGCTCATGAAGACAAAATAAAAATAAATATCACCACAATATTTCATACAATGTGCCCCTGCTATTTGAGGGTAATAGGGACCCGGGCAGCCTACAAATTGCAAGAATACTAATGTAATTAAAAACCATGTAGGCTATTGATTGATTGATTGAAGGCCATATGCTGTTTTCGAACTGTCACTGAAAGCAACCACACCTCACAGTTTGATGGATGGATGGATGGATGGATGGATGGATGGATGGAAGGATAGATAGATAGATAGATAGATAGATAGATAGATAGATAGATAGATAGATAGATAGATAGATAGATAGATAGTGAAGAGGAATAAAGGAATTTTGTCCTCTTTGCGTGTTCCAAAAATGAAGATAGATTTAATGTAAGAAAAATACACCTTTGCAAAAATTATTTTTAATCTTTCAGAGATCTCTGGACAGATAACAGCTTCCGATTACATCACTTAAAAAACGTGGGATTTCAGAGCGTCAAATGTACCTCTTCCGGGTGTCGAACGGCTTTTATAATTTTAGGACCTCCTCTCTTTTATTTGTAGACTAAACATACTCTCTGGTACTTTTCCGTGAGCAGATGGCGTAAACAGATCAGAGGTCAGATTTGGGTGTGTGTTTGGGACTGAATATGTTATATAGTTGAAGGTTCTATTTTTCCCCATAACAAAATCTCACAAACAAGTTGAACCAAATTTACGGTGGCCGTGACTGATGAAGAAAGTAAAGAGTATGTGTGTGTGTTATTTCAAAGCAAATTTTGTTTTCAAGACCGAAATGTGTTTTCGCACAAAGCGCTGAGAAGGAACTTTTTTAGACTAAATAGTATGACCCAGTTTAAGGTCAGATTATACCGAAATCAACACCTTCTGCTCTACTAAGGACACAAAACATCTCGACAAGGTTAATATAAAGAATTGGAATGTAAATAATGTGTAACAATGGTTGATATATGAAATTAGGTATTAAAAATGTTATAATATCTTTCAATAGATAGATAGATAGATAGATAGATAGATAGATAGATAGATATCCAATGAGGATGACGATGTGTGACATCAACTGCAAAATTAACTTTCATCCCAGTCACAAGTTTAGCCGTGTATGTTGTGCATGATGTTTAAATAGTGAATTGGTGGGAGGAAGATTTGTTTGGAAGGTGTAACTCACATTATGATTGTAGGCTAGCGGGCTAGCTAGCAAGAAGCTACAGCGCGTAGCATGCCACTGGACTCTCAGGTCAAACTTTTGCTCCGAGTAAGTTCCAGTAAATACCGGTCGCCATTTCTTCCTCTCGTCTGTGAAGCTTTTTCAAACTGCCCGCGTGTGGAGGACATGACTAGTTAGTTCGTTTGCTCCCACCTCTCTGACATGTAGCAACGGTTCCACTCGCGCAGGCGTGCACGCGCTCTCTTGCACTGTCATTCTCTCTCTCTCTCGCTCGCTCGCTCCGTGCTTCTCTCTCTAGGTCACCGAAACACTGAACTAAAACGACACTCATATTTTGCCTTAACACAACAGCTTCAAAATCATTTCAGTGGTTCACTCACTGAAGATAATTGTCGCTGTTATTGCCACAGTAACCTTCGATCATTGATCATGAAGATCATGATTGTCAGGAAGTAGATCACTCAGGAGGAGACAAAGAGGAAAAGGAAGTGGCAAACCATGAACTGAATGAAACAGACAAGCTGCTCTGTGAGTCACTGTTTCAAGAAAACCCCAAGAAATTAAGATGTTAACCAAGTGGAGAAAGATGAGCCTTACTGAACAAACTCCAAATGAGTGAAACTCATATTGACTAATTGTCTACATCCTAAAATGCAATGCTTTTCTCAACTGTTTGTTGCATGTTACACTAGCCATTATCTTAGCATTGAAATGCTAGTTTACAGATTAGCAAGTCCTAGGTGTGCGGTAACCCAGCTATTAGCTTAGCCATCATGCTAATGCTGACATGCTAAACTCTTGTGACTTTTCTGTTGTTGAAGTATTCATTTTCTGCTACTTTACTTATTAGCTTGGTATGCTAATGCTAATTGCTAAGTCAAAGCTACGTACCATGTGGCCTGCAAATGTGATGACCTGAAGCCAGGCTAGCCTAACCTTATGCTGCATTCAAGGAAAGTGTGATGTCAGACTTTTCGGACTTCATACCATAAGTGTGCACTGGAACGCCCATTTGGACTCAAGATCCGGGGACCCTGACCTCACTGACCGGCTTCAATCTGACGTCACTGACCGAGAATGGCTAACCCACAGACCGTGAACGGCAAAACATAATTTACAAGATTTTAACATATTTATTGCTACTTTAATATAATTATTTCACATAGGTCACAACATGATTTGGAACGACTGTGTTAATCAGAACTACAAACAATTTGTTTGAATCAGCCAACTTTGTTATTTACATTTGCCTCAAACACAATCTGAGTGGGATAAATCCGACTTTCCACCTTCCTCGAATGTTAGCCTAGTTAGCTTAGCTTGTGCTTGTACCATGTAGCTATGGTGTTTAGTGTTTGTTAAATACCTGTACTAATCCTTTAGTTATTTAAAGTGTTTAGGAACTATTTGCAATGATAATCTAAGTTTGTTTCATGTATCAATGCCATTCATGGTTTTCAACCTGATTGTGACAAGAAAATGTGTCATCTGAGTATCTCGCCTACATTCCTGCTGTCGTTGGCCATTTTTGAGTTAAGGCAAAAATAGAGCCAAAATTTAAAATAACTCCACAGACATGAATTCTTTATTTTCCAGACCAAATGTAATTGTCCGATTCTGATTTGGTGTCTGTTCACAGTTTTTATTATTGTCTATTTGCATTTGCATAGTCCTGAACTTCAGGCAAAATCAGCTAAACAGCTATTTGAATGTCAACAAGGGCCAGCAGCAACACAAGCCGAATACCATTAGGTATGTAATCTTTAGTTTGCCTGCAATGATTCCTTCCATTGATTTAGGTGCAGAAACGCTAGATATTGATATTTTACAGTCCCTGTAATGAATACTTACAATGAATAAGAATCAGATTTATTGGCCAAGTATGTAAAACCACACAAGGAATTTGTCTTCACAGTCACAACCTGTCCAACAAACACGAAAAATAACAATGACCAACAGATGCAGAGAGAACGAGAAGCCTGGCGGTTCCCTTGCGCCCCATAATATTGATTGTAGATGTGAAATGTGTATACATTATTCCACAGTGTCCAAGATGATTTTTCTCACAGTCAGTGGAGAAGTGTTATATAAACGAATATTGAACCATACAAAAGATGACATGAATATTTCTTTTCTGGCAGCTAAGCTGAATAAGTCTGTTTGAGAAAGAGCTTCTTTGCTGCTGCAGTGTCACGGTGAGGAACGATTGTCCGAAATGAAAAGAAGCCGAGGCCTGAAGGTTAGAACTGCTCATAATTCTTTCCCCCTTGACCACGGCCCCTCTTCCAATTGAAGAAAAAAAAGCCCCAAGGCATGATGACGCTGCCACTGTGCTTCACTGCAGCTATGTTGTGTTTGCACCGTTAAACATGCCTTCTCATTTATTTATCTCACAAAAACCTGGCACTTGAACAGGAGTTTGTTTATATCCACTGTTAACTACTGTGCCACCACAATGCGCAACAGTATTGTATTGTATTGTCCGTTTTTATGGAGACAGCCGCCCTTCAACAGACACTCAGAAAACCATCGCACAACACCAACGCCGACGTGTTGAAGTTCAGAGAATATCGATAACTCGTAGCAACGTTGAGTTTCTCACTGCCCTCCATGAAGACCGCAGACAATTTCCTGCGGGGGTGGCAAGTGGAGCCTGCAAGCATTCAATGGCCAAAGTGTTTTAATCACGATGTCGCAGGCGTGAGCTACCTTTAAGAGCACAACATGATGAATGATCATCCGCCCTGCGCAAACGCTGCAGTCCGCTATGATCGTGCAGTGGAAACGGCTGATAAGTGGCATCTGGGGGGATGATTAATTGATGCAAACACATTTCAATTTAACAGCCCTTTGATCAATTATTAATAAACCGACCCCTCCCCCAATCGCTCAACCACTCACCTTTATTATGTGTGGGATAATCCATCCTAACAAGCATGAATTCTATTGAGAAGCTTAAGAATTAATTGGTGTGAATTGAAACTCGAGGACATGCAGTTACTTCCGAAACGGACCCCTTTTCCTTTCAAATTAACGAAAAGTAACAAAGAACTCACTTTCGGACAGCCAGGCTCACACACATTCTTGAGGAAGCTGTAAATTGGAGCGCAGATTCCTCAGTGGACCTTCAAGGTGAGAGAGAGCTTGTGAATGTGCTGCCGGTAAGTTGGAAATTGTTCCCCCTCAAGGCATCGCCGCCTTCATTCTTGTAATCTTGCTTGTCTTGCAGTCTGGTAGCGGACGGGGAGGAAAAAAAGTAAATCAAAAATACACCTTTTGAGGATTGAGAATTGTCCAAGGGCCTTACTTTTAAAATGCTTCCACAGTACACTGAGGTTTTTATTGGCTTTCCTGATTGCCTGGCAGTCACAGGTAATATATATGGCATTTCTTGTAAAATGGGGAAATATCTACAATGGCAATTTCATGAATATGTTTGCACTCTTATAACTATGGAGGTCAAATAGCACAAAATGCAATATTTAGAAAGGAGTTAGCCCATTTGGTTCAGGCAGCCTCACTTATAGCAATATCAATCATCTACAATAGAAGTCATAACAAATTAAGGGTTCTTCTATTTACTCCCAAAAGATGCATATCCCATAATACAAAATTGGGAAACACACTTGCTATTATGTGTGGTGTTCTCAAGATAACCATAGCAGGACACCACACACATAACACTCAGTGGCTTTCCATCCACCTAATTTTCAAGAATTGTGAAAATAAGTAAGAAATAAGAAAATAAGAAGTTTTTACATCACACGTTTTGCTCAGTATTACATCACATGCAAATATTATAGTCACAAAAAATGGTGGCGGACAATAAAATAGGGTAAGTCACATGATTGTTGTGTGCATTTTCACGAATTGTGCTTCTTCTTTTTTTTAAACATTTGGCTGGAAACCCATGATCACTTTTGTTGACAGTCTCTTGAAACGCTCTCATACACCCTAAAAACACATTGGTCAAATTTACCAAAGAAAAATGTTACATTTGACCAATCTAGCTGGTAGTTAGTTATGTGTCCGACAGATCCTTTGGTTAAAATAAGCAGAATGGTAGGTGTTTTCAGCCGATACAAATTGGTGATTGGGGCAAACGATACAAATTGGTCAGTCTAACCAAGTTATTGGTTAATCTGTGCTAGAGGCTGACATTTTTACCAGAACCACTGATTGTCACACCCACCTAAGTGGGGCGAAATTCGTTCTCTGCATTTGAAGCATCCCCTGAGGGGGGCGGTGAGCAGCAGCAGGAGCCACGCTTGGGAATCATTTGTAGATCTAACCCCCTAATTCCACCCCATAATGCTGAGTGTCAAGTAGGGAGACAAATGGCTCCCACTTTTATAGTCTTTGGTATGATCCAGCCAGGGATTGAACCCACAACCTCCCAGTCTCAGGGTAGACAATACCACTAGGCCACTGAGCTGGTCACGCCTATAGTCATTTCCAATTTAAACATTATATCATATATTGTAATCACTTATAATAATTAATAAATATATTTAGAATACAATATATTGATACAATAAATATTTCCAAGTGATCTATCTAGACTTGATTTCTATTGTAAACAATTTCATTGGTTGTTTGGCTAACCAATAAAATTGGTATCCTTGTAACCACCCGGAATGGTCAATGTCTGACCAATCTATTGGTTAATCAAGCCAATATGAGATAAAACTACTAGATTGGTAGTTTTTTTGTTTTTTTTAGCCAATCCATTTTTAGATTGTATGACATAATCTTTTGGCATAGTCTCGTCTCTTCTCAGTATTCACAAAATAATAAATGGAAATGGGCATATTAGTTTTGCACATTTTCACCAAATTTGCTCACAAATTTCAAATTGCATGAAAACCCCATTAGCTCATTGACGGCTTTAGACGTTAAAGATCCATTTTTGCTGGGCTGGTAGAGAATGAGTTAATATGGCCACAGACAATTGCAAGTCTTCCTCAAAACTAGATGCCTACTTGAAAATACAAAAACGTGTACTAACAGTCAGCATAACCGGTTGGACTTCTCTTTGTGTACACCGGCAATATAGCAAGCTATACCTGTATGTCTCTTTCTAATTGGCTGACTTATTGAAATATTGAACAAGTATAATATTTATGATCAGAGAGGAAAAGCTACTCTTTTCACACCCCACACCACAGTATAATCTATCCGGATAATCTTTTAGAGACATCTGGGAATTGGCGTCCAAGGAAAAGCACAACATTTGTCCCTATTATCGCGTGTGTATCCCACTTTAGCAACTTTGCTATATTGGGTAATATATATACTTTATAGGAGCCATCACTTCCAAGGCTCTGTGACCCCTTGTTCACCCACGTATGAATAATTCATTTAGATGCAGGGTATAAAAAAGTATAAAAGCAAATATGTATCGTTGGCGATCCGGGAGTTACAGCAACGAGATGTGCCAGGCGCAATTATAGACGAATAAGTGCTCCCATGTACTGCAGTGGCTCCCGCTTGTCCCTTTAGCTGTGTTCTCATCCCATGGAGTCGGTGTGGATGGCAGCATTAAGACACACAGGTCTACTGATAGGGATTGAAAGTGACCCTCTGCTCTCAACAGTGGTGCAGAGCTGCCCGGCATCAGGCTAAGCCACTTTGACTCTCTCGGCTGCCTTAATTGCTCTGTGAACCCGGTCGCAGCATTGAGCGGCCTGACTTCACTGCGCCCCTGGGAGTGTATTACCGCTACTCTGTCCAACTAATCGCCTCCTTTGTCCCCCATCATCCCCGCACAGTTTGTCTACATGTAATGACAGGTCAGCCGCGATGTAAGCTAGCGCCGCACCCTCTTTCTCATGCTCCCCAGGCCCCCGATCACTCTCTTATTTCTTCGATTCACAGATATTGATGAGTGCAAACTGAAGAGGTCAATGAAAGCATTTCAGTGCAGTCTATTTACAAAAAAAAATAAAATAGTCTAAGCTATTGTGTGCCCTTTTTCCACTGCATAATATGTGGAGCAACTGAAACGTGCTGCCATTAGTGTGGGTCTTTACCATAGGTGGCCAAAACATGCGTAATTAAAATTAAACTGCACTGATAAATTACACTCGAAAAATAGAAAAACTACCAATCTAGTTGGTTAAGCTTATATTGGCTTGATTAACTTATAGATTGGTCAGACAATGACCATTCCGGGTGGTTACGGGCAAATGTCACAATATCACGAAATGAGCCTTACGATACGATAATTATCACTGTTGTGGGGAATTTGGCAATACAAAAAAAGGCTTTATTGGGGAGTGAAAGCACAATATTTGCCTTTTTGTACAACGTAACAGCAGTGCCAAAGAACTATGCTTGGCCAGCCATTTTATTATCATTGCCACGTGCTCCAATTGGCTCAGCAGCAAAAAGTACAGTATCATGGTCTGTGTAGTTCACGATGCTGCGTTTGGCTGAAGCAATCAAAAAGAGATGTTGAGAAAGTATTTGCTGGTATGACGAGCAAAATGCATGTAAATGTCTCGTCTATACAATGCTAATTAGCTGAGGCCATAATTATACATATAGTACAGCTAATATTAATCTTAATGTAAATAAACGACCTAAAACACTAATGGCGTTTAATATCGAGGCACTGACTTGCTAATGCACGCACATATTGGGAATGGAGTCAATTTGTGGAGCAACTGAAACGTGCTGCGATTAGCGTGGGTCTTTAACACAGGTGGCCAAAACATGCGTAATTAAAATTAAACTGCACTAATAAATTACACTCTAAAAATAGAAAAACTACCAATCTAGTTGGTTAAGCTTATATTGGCTTGATTAACTTATAGATTGGTCAGTCAATGACCAGTCCGGGTGGTTACGGGCATACCAATTTTATTGGTTAGCCAAACAACCAATGAAATTGGTTACAATAAAAAGTAAGTCGAGATAGATCACTTGGAAATATATTTATTGTATCAATTTATTGTAATAAATGTATTTATTAATTATTATAAGTGATTACAATATATTGTAATAAATAAATAATATAGTGTTTAAAAATGGAAATGTGTGTCTAGATAGATCACTAGCTATGACGTAGACTATAAAAGATGATAAAAAAAAAGGGACTCATTTGCCTCCCTGCTTGACACTCAGCATAATGTGTTGGAATTGATGGGTTTGGTCACCAAATGATACCCGAGCGTGCCCCCTGCTGCTGCTCACCGTTCCCTCAGAGGATGGCTTAAATACGGAGAACAAATTTCATCCCACTTAGGTGGGTGTGACAATCAGTGGTATTTTTTTTGTCAGCCTCTGACACAGATTAACCAATCTCTTGGTCAAAATGACCAATTTGTATCGGTTGACCCAATCACCAATGTACAGTATATTGGTTGTAAACACCTACTATTCTAGAGTGGTTGTTTTAGCCAAAGGATCTGTTGGACACAAAGCTAGATTGGTCAAATTTAATGTTTATTTTTTTGTTGTTAATTTGACCAATCTGTTTTTAGGATGTAATCACCAGAGGGTGCTGAAATGGCACAAATGGAAACAGTCAGGCCTTTTTAACAGATGTGCTTCTTTTTATATATTGTAACATGAAAATGACGATATTGTGATATTGCCATTATTGTTCCATTCTGACTGCATAATACCTACCATGTGGCCACGACTACTTCCGTTTGGCATGTTTCCATGGACAAAACGAGTCCATGCCATGTAGGGGTTAAGCTTTAAATCATTGTTTTTGTCATCAGCTACAGCAAAAAGAGAGAAAGACAAAGAGAGGTTAGTAACAACTACACACCTGAAAACAGCTTTATCCATAGTTACAGCCGTGATGTTACTATCAACAAGTTGAAACAAAGAGGTAAGAAGGATTTAGAGAAGAGACGAGGAGGGGAAGCTCTGTGTATCATGAGAGATCCCCTGGCGGGTTTTGGCCCATAGCGGCATAACTAAGAGATGAGCCAGGACAAGCCTGATTCATCCCTGACTATAACCTCGATCAAAAAGGAAAGTTAAATCTACTCTTGAATAGAGAGAAAGTGTCTGCCCTCCAGACAGCGTTAGGAAGATGGTTCCACAGGAGAGAAGCCGGATAGCTAAAGGCTCTACCTTCAATACTCCTCTGAATTTTTTAGAACCACAAGTAAATGTAAGCTCTGGGAGTGTAGCAGTCTATTGAGTCTGATAAGGCACCACAAGCTCTTTAAGGTACGATGGTGCCTGGCCACGGATGTGTCGTATGTGAGGCGGATTTTAAATTCAATTGTACATTGAAAAGGAAACCAATGTAGAGATGCCAGTACAGGAGCTCTCTTCTCTTCTTGATTGATTTGCTCGGGCAACCGACTAGCAAGGAGTTGCAATATTCTCGCCTCTATTCTATCTTGTGAAAAAAAGTGCATGTTGTATGAGAGGATTAAAGTGTCGGTCCTGATCCCATTCTTGATGTCTTTGAGACATACCTTAAATTTGGATAGTTTCATTTGGTTTACTTTGATAAAGTTATGTGCTGCCTTAATAACTTAACACAGTGTATTCTACTTCTAATAATACTGCCTAAGGGAATAGACTGAACAGTATTGGTCTCAACACAGATTCCTGTGGGATGCCAGGGGCACCGATTTGTAATTTACAATGGCTACAACCTGTAAGCGATCAGACAAACAACACGTTCTAATCTCTATATTAGGATGAATGGGGGTCATTAGTAGCAAATACTATGATTGTTATGTAAACATGATTAATGTATGACTTATTTGTGAAACTACAATGCAAATACTGTACTTTTTTTTCCTTCTAGTTTTCACGGTGCAGAACAATAAAAAGATCAAAGATTATCGACACCCGTTCGAAACTCTCTGCGTCTTTGTTTAAAAATCCAAGGGGCTGCTACATACTACACAAAGATTCAACAGGTCAAGTACATAAAGATGTTTGTTTGTTTGTTTGTTTGAATTAACAAACCCTGACCAAATGTCCTAAATCATGGCTTTGCAGAAAGTCATGAAAAACTTTGGCGACTGCTTTCTTGAGCATCCATCTCATCCATCCATCATCTACCGCTTATCCGTCCTTGAGCAACGTGGAAAGAAAAGGAAGTTAGCCTAAAACATCTGGATTAAGATTATTTTATTTAGGAAGTTTGATTATAGCCCCTTTAAATGACTTTGCCTAGTGATAAAGACCCCACAGCCTGTTAATAAAGTCATTTAGATCATGTGGAATACAGCAATGAGTTGCGTGACTCAGCAGAAATGACATCATCAATCTAATTGCTGTGACCATGGGTGGACCGAAGGTAAGTCCTCTTCTATGAAAAATATATACTCTATATATTCTTGTAAGGTTTTCAGCCGTAATGAAGTGTCACTCAAACCAATGCAAGCCAAAAATATCATACTAATAGCAGGGTTTATCTTATCTCATCTTTTTTTTCCTATGAGGTTACATTTGTTCTTGTGGAAGCATAGCAAATAAAACGGAAGGTACCCTTGAGCAAGAACTCTTAACATTAGCATTGTTTTGCAACCATGTTACTGCAATTAAAGTAGTCCTAAAAATTCAAAGAAAATGTAACTTACCCTACTTAATTGTAAAGAATGTTTTTCAGGAGCATCAGTATGTCCAACTGTTTTGCCAAATACAACAAGCACATGAATGCATTACGTAAAATGTGTACGATTGCTTGTTGAGCTGGATAAAATACATTACATGATGGTTAGTTTCCTGTTTTTTTTTTTGAATTCAAACAAAAAAAAAAATCAACAAAAATTCCATGTTTTTCCTGAAAACGACAAAAGATATAAACAGATTACTTTACTACAGTTCTGGAAATAAAAATTACCTTTTATTTTATATATTTTATTGATTCACAGCAGGATTTAAATATAATAAAAATATATGTATGATGCTGCATGAGCTTTTTGTTAGTGTTTTGAAATTGTTACAGTATGTTTGCTGATAAAGCCAGCAAGTAAACGTCAGAGCAGAGTCTTAGCAAGACTTAACAACAGTAACTTTTGATAGAAGCAAGAAAACTGACGGTCAATGTCAAGGTCATCAACTTAATCTCAAAACTGCATGTGTACATTTATCCATGATGTTTTGTTTTAGTGCTAGCAGATTATGGCCAAAAATGGAATGCTATTCTTAACGATAACGGCACAAAAAAAAGTGAGGAAAAATATTCCCACACTGTGTTACAATGTATTAGATGAGATGATTGTATTAGAAACTTAACTGTCACCTGCTTCGTTACGTACCATACCATTAGCTTTCATTTCTTTTAGTCTTTAAATTAACTCTTTCTTTCTCAATATCTAGCCATCCATCCATCCTATCCATCCGTCCACATCATCTGAAGTGCTGCAACTGTCAGGGAAATATTAATGTGCCCAAAGAGATGATTTGAAGATGTTGGCCTTGCTGTACAAACGTAGTCAATAGTCAAGCGTCTAACACATTCACACGTGTGTTTTACGCATAACTGACTGACTGTATAATATATTATGTATCAGAAGAGCCTCTGACTCACGAAGGAACAAAGTCCAACTCTCAGAAACTCTGATGGAGTTGAAGTCAGATAATGAAAGCTACAAGCTTACAGATGAGAGATAATATATGTAAGTATGGATTCTCCAGTCTACAAATGACCTTCACCTTGCATTCATTCAGGACCAGATGCCCTTTAGCATGAGCTTCCGAATCACTATTTGGGCAATGCCCTTTAAAAACAATGAGATTTAACCAAAGGACGGTGTTGGAATATTATCAGTGAAGGAGCAGCACACCATGTGGTCAAGGGATTGGCTGGAACTGCTCAACTGCACCTTTAAATGATCAAAGTGTTAAAAACTACAGAAGTATCTCAAACGCCAAATACCTTAAAACATGTGAAATGTGGCGTTTAGATAACATTTTCTCTTAAAATAAGTCCAAAATGTCTGCATTTGATACAGTTTGTGGTGTTTGAGTGAAGACGTAGACTGCTACGTTAGCTTCTAACATTAGCTGCTACATAGCTACCACCAATCAGTTAGCTGCAATAGGTTTGTCAAATAGCAGTGTTACATTTTATACTATATTAGTGGCTGATGTAATAATAAATTCAGCCATTCAAGTTAAGATTTTTTGAAGTGTCTTTTACTGTTTAAAATCAAAATAACATTCCCAAGA
This sequence comes from Vanacampus margaritifer, assembly GCF_051991255.1. NCBI lineage: Eukaryota > Metazoa > Chordata > Actinopteri > Syngnathiformes > Syngnathidae > Vanacampus > Vanacampus margaritifer. The sequence continues at coordinate 44,094,862 of NC_135433.1, read as the reverse complement.
ACTGTAGAATACCTAGCTACTTGTCGACTGGATTAAATTAAACAGCTTTTGGAAGGCATTTTGGTGCCAAGCCAATGCAGTACAATAAAAGCTTATTCCACAAAGTGTTACTATATTGAGCGACTTCGATTTGCATTTTTTTTTTAAATTACTGAGTGCTTTTTGATAAATCTATACATTGACTTTTTCAGCACAGCACAGAAGTATAGCTTTAAGTGAACAGGATGTCAATACGAACCAATGTTGATACATGAGAAATGCGAGCATAATAACTAGTTTGCACAGCACTGTCTTTGTCAAGCTGTAAAGTGCTTTTTGTTCTTGTGACTGGGGCTATTTTTTTTCCCGCGCATTGCCACACATCACGGTAATGGTGTGTGGCAATGTACAATCCTCCTCCTCATTCCCTCTAGTGGCGTTTCTCCCTCCACTAGCATCAAAGAGGTGCACAGCCTGAAACGAATGCATGTGTTAATCACCATCTCCAAAGAATTAAATGATCTCCAACCACTCTGACAATTCATGTGCAAAGGAGAGCTCTCAGTATTCATGAGAGCCATGCTGTGCATTTACATGTCGAAAGAACAGTGTCGAAACATTAAGTGGGAGGTTCAGAGAAAACGGTTCTTGCAGGAGATCAAACCAGTTCAGTGTTCAGTGAGAATTAACTTCCCCATATGTCTCTGGCAGCAGCTAGCTAATGCATCTTTTAACCTGGCTGTGCTCCTGAAATGTGCCGTTAATAACGCATGTTTCATCTGATTTTTATTTTTCTTCCGTCCTCAGTGTAATTATTTTATGTGAGTCATCCAGCACTTAAATGCATTTCAACAAAGCAACGGGGGTGTTTGGTAGTGTGATAATAACTATGCAAATGTTTAAGCTGGTGTATAGAATAAAACCAATGTTCAGATGTTAGAGGTGACACAATTCAAAGTAGACACTCTTCCGGTCCATGTTTAGTTTCACAAAAATACAATTTTCTCAGAGTTTGCTGATCAATAAAAAGGGAAAAAGGTAAGGGTGGCGTGGCTCAGTGGTAGAGTTGTCGTCTCCCAACCAAGAGGTCGTGGGTTCGCGCCCATGCCATTGTGGCTACGCCAAAGTATTCTTGAGCAGGATACTGAAGACCTAGTTCCTCCTGATGCTGCGTCATCAGTAGGCGAATGATTAGTCAAACGTAAAGTGCTTCGAGGGCCTTGGAACAGTAAATTCTGTAGAGTAAATTTGACTCTATTTTGAGTGGGACCAAATAGACTCAGTTTTAGAGTAATATTTACACTTGAAAGAGAGGAAAACAAAGATGATAATTTTTCGGATCAACAATTTTTTTAAAAAAAAAAAAGATAAATAGAACTTGTCTTCATTTATTTGTAAAGCGCTTTTTCCATTAAATTAAAATAAAAATCAATTCAAATTTAGTGTCTTCATTTATTTTGTAAAACAACTTTTCCCATTAAACTAGTGTTTTATAAAATAAAGACAAAGTTCTATTTTTTATTTTTTTTTTAATGATGAAAAGACCTCAATGTGCAATTTAAGGCACATTCCCTTCCTTTAAACATGGAGAGTGAATTACAAAGCAGCCTTGGTCCAGAATATTGAAAAATAATTAAATAAGTCAGGTACCAGCTGTTAAACTTACCTCAGCTGGCAGCTAGACACTAGTTGGTCATGCTAACAGCTAGCCGCTAGCCACTTACATCGGAGACTTCTGCCGTTTCATATAATGACGGCGTAATTAATTAGCGGTTTCCTAGCATCAATTAGAGAGTGAACATAAGTTTGGTATAGCGTTGTGTTGATGTTGGTTGCAACTACAATGTCAATCAAAGTAACGCCACGACGTGGAGAAACTTCAAAGCAAAAGTGTACTAAGGCTATTTGCATTGCCGTCAATGTATTACTGTATTTGGTCAACTTTATTTTTGAAGTTAGGTTTAGCCTGTTTTGTTACATTGAGTATGTTTCAGCTTCCTTGACATGTCATGCCAAAATGTTATCGACTGTGAATGCGCACTTTGTTTCATTTTTGCAACCAATCCGCCTGATCCGAACCATCCACAGATCAATGATGATCCGTTGCACCACTACCGTTAATACATACTTTATGGGACCATTGCGGTGGACAAAATAATCCGTGTAAGCTTGGTGTTATTGGTTGGCATTTATTTCACAACAGTTTTTACAGTACACACAGCACAACACAGTTAAAATTGTCATAAAGCAGACTAATAAAGTTTTCATCGGACAGCGACGATATTTAACAGCGTCTCAAGTTTCAGTATCTACCAAAGTTCAAAAACATTTATTTGAACAATGGTTCAGCAGGCTACCGAGGGAGCGAGTCTGTTTATTTCCCAGAGAGCAGTTTGAAAAGGAAATTGGTTTATACTTGATATGAGCCATTGATCCATAGAGAACAGAGTGCAGATTGCCATTCAGTAGGATTGGAGTGATACGGAGGAGTTCTGGGAGCGATGGAAGCAGATAAGTCACTATCAGCGCTGTCTAGAAGGACACACTATAGCAGAGGATATGAACGTGTGGCAGATAAACAATGGCTTTTTTTCCCAGCAATTTTCTGGTTTCGACTTTTTTTTTTCTTTTGAGGAGTCATGTAGGGTAACCGCCATCGGAAATTATGAATGAAGCTCTTTTTCTTTCATCGCATTTCCATTTCATGAAAAGCTTTGTGTTTTGTATGTCACATTGCTCTTTGTATAAATGTTGAACTAATGATGACATACCAAGCTGCAAATACCAAAAGGTGAAAAGTGGTTATGAATTTTTCAAAGGCATACTTTTTAGACACAAAAAACAGAGGCCATATTTAACTCATTGAATAATTTAATGTTATAATGCTTAATGAGAAGGTTGTACGTTATCCAATGTTGGAAGTTTTCCCATCTCAGTACACTATCATTCCATAACATAATCAATAACAAAACCTATCAACTTTGCCAAAAAAGTGGTCAGTCGTCATTGACGGGCCGACAAACAAAAAAGATTTTCCGGTTCAAAACGTTTTTTTTTGTTATACCCCTAACGTGGACTGACTGAAACCATCCCTACGAGTAGACAGGGTTTATATAATAGTGTAAAGCAAACAAGACCTCGACACAGTAAATTCTGTAGAGTACATTTTACTCTAAAAAGAGTCTATTTGGTCCCATTCTAAACAGAGTAAAATTTACAATTGGAAGAAAGTAAAATATTTGGAGTAAATTTTACTCAAAGTATGTTTTACTATGTACGAGAGGGTTGGCCTATCTCATGACAATAAAGCCTGTAAATTTTATGTATGTATGGATTTTTATTTTTTTTTAGTGCATTGCTGATATCCCAAAAAGACCAATAACATGCTCTTGTACATAAAATGTAGTGTGTACACAGTAAATTATGTAGAGTAAATTTGACTCTATTTAGAGTGGGACCAAACAGTCTCAGAGTAATTCTTACACAATAAAAGTCACTCAAGGGTTGAGGAACAAACTCACGACCTTTAGCTTGGGAGACAGCCGATCTACTCCCTGAGCCACGCAGCACCAGCTGTATGTTAGTATATCGCTCGTCTCAGCTGGAATTTTTCGTAAACTCCAAGAGGCTATAAGCAAACAGTAGGAGGGGCATAGCTTAGGTAGTAGTGTGGCAGTCTCCCAAGCTGAAGTTCGTGAGTTTGTTCCTCAAACCTGTAGTGACTTTTATTTTATTTATTATTTTTTTCCTTTCTTACAAGTGTAAATATTACTCAAAAACGGAGTCTATTTTGTCCCATTCTAAATAGAGTCAAATTGACTCTAAATAGAGTCAAATTTATTCACAGAATTTACTGTGTACCAATGCTAAATAGTGTTAAACTGGACCAAATGGTACTTGCATTTGCCTGAATTTGGTCGCAAAGACTCATGGAATATCCACTGAGAACTTGAGCTATTGGACACGATAAAAATCTGTGCAAAAAATATAATAGCTTCATTGTGCTCTCCTGCCCCGCTACACAAACTTTACCGGAAATAGTTATTGTAATCGGCATTTGTTCATGATCACTAACATATCAACAGTAATGGGGAAAAAAACCTCTTTGGAGGGGATAAAAAAAGCAACCAGGAAGCACCTGGTGTCCATCAATAGAGTGCAGACTGACCTGGAGAACTACAACACTACTATTTAGAACAATTTGCTGAAAAGCAAAAATGCATTAGCGGATGCTGATAAATTAAGCCAATAACAATACCACTTTTGTCTTTTGAAGAGAGGCAGAAAGAGGATGAAAGAGCTTGCAGGGGCCATGCCCCACTATCTGTACTCACAATATGTCAAAACATACTCCAGCTTCACAAGAGCCATTCAAGCTAATGGAGGCAATTACACAGAAATTATAACCTGTCTGAGAGCGCGGCTACAAATGAGTGTGGATGTGTGGGAAATGAGCAATCATCATACAATCAACACATCCATCTGTGTACGACATACTTAACCACTACTCTGTGTCTGACACCCTTCTTGACTGTCAAGCTGGGAAAAGGGAAAGGGACCGACATTTCCATAATCTGACACCAACACTGACTTTGACCTTGCGTTACTTAACATCCAGCACAGCTCAACACTTGAAAGAAAGTCTTATCTCCATTTTGATGAAGTTCAGAGAGGGGGAGTCGGATTCATCCCTATCCCTTGTGGAGATACGGAAGGTTAAAATCTACTCACTCAATATTTTATGTCTGTTTCTTCATTTGATGTCAACCACAGTGCTGCTTTTGAACCGCTACTTGCATTCACCAACTATGGCTAAAAGAGCAATACTTCAAGAATATACAATGTATACAAATGGTTTTCACATGAGAACAATTCTCCAGTTTTACAGCGTTTAATGAATTCCAGATCAGCTTGTGGTTTATGCGTACAGTATCATCAGTTTCAAATGGTTGACAAAACATTACTTATGGAAGAAGAAAAAAATGCATACCGCATAGATGTATGGTAATGTGTTTGTCCTTGGGATACATAAATTAGATCATGTATGCGTATGTGATCATGTGTGCTGTTGAGCATAAAACATTATCTTTTCAGGGTTTACCAACATATGGTTCTCATTATCATGCTACAAAGTCTTTTTTAATACAGTGGGTGGAATCTACTACAGTAGGCCTACTTGGAACCTGAAAATGGAGGGTGTTCCAAAAAATAGGACATTATTAGCCTAATAGTTAAAAGTCCCTTTGGTGAAAAAAAAAAAAAACACTACAGAGAACAGTGTTCAACCTTACTAATTTTGATTTGAAAAAAAAAAAAAAAAATCACCAAATATACAAAATGACGCTTCAAAATCGTGTAAAATCAAGCCATCATCTTCTCTCTCAGATGCTGTGGGATGTCCGCGGGATGCGCTCAAGCCACGTGCCGCTAAGCTGTCAACTGTCATTCAGCTGCGAGAATATACTGTAGTCATTTAAAGCTTCTGTTGGCTGGAATATATCCCCTTGAGTCATTGCGGGTATTTCCACGCCCCGACTCGAGACACTAGCCACCAGTTAGCCTTTTAGCTAACCAGCCTGTTAGCTAACCAGGGCTCCTCCCAGCAGGCTAGTCTGCTGCATCACATCCTTGCTTGGTGTTGTATCATGTTTAGGCCCACCTAACAGACACACTTTGGGGAGAGTCAACCATTTTTAAACATAACAGCTCCCACTATTGGACATTTGAGCATATAGGCTACTTCCTGCTAGTTATACCCATAATAATGCTTTACATTTCAACATATTACAGTAGCCTAACATAAATGTAGACAACACTTGGGAATTTTAATGACACCGAGCTGTTCTGTAAATTGTGGAATCGAAGGCAGGTGCATTTTCGAGGTGTAGGCATAGCTAGCTTGTTAGCTAGCTAACTGCACCCTATAGCGGTAAAAATGGGCCATGTAATTATAACTAAGGAAGCAAACAATGGCGCTCAGTTTTTATATAGTGGGGGTCGGGCAACTCATGCTGGGCACCCAATTGTGTCACTGGGTGACATTTTAAGCCCCCGAAAAAAACAATAGAAAAAATGGCAGTACCTCCAAAATTCACTGCTACCTTTTCCTGTCTTGCATGTTTCCAGCAATTATCTCCAAACATGTTTCATTAATATAGTCAGAAAAAAATAACCTCTGAATTCCCAAAGTTAATGTTAGTTTCAAGTTTTTCAGGGAAAAAAGAATGATATTCATTAGCAATGAAAAGTGTTAGAATATAATCAAAAACAGTTACAAAAAAGTTCAAATCTTTCAGTTTGAATATTTTGATTTTTTTTAACCCAACATGAAGTCTGATTAATTCTGTTTCGTGTTTCAGATGGTGAATAATGACCTGTACATTTCCTGTCATTTTTATTCATTTCTTAAGCTGACAATGTACAAGAGAAACATCTCAAAACGTGATCTAAGACCTTGCCGGTGGCGCGGTCGGATTTCGAAGCTCTGGGACAAGCGTGCCACTGAACCCCTCCAATACCAACTGTTATAACGTACTTCAATTATTCATTTGAAGTAATAGTCTTACAGATGAAATATTCATGACACCAGAATGAACGAGGTATTGATTTAAAATGCAAACCAAATGATCGGTATTCAGCAGATCATCTTTTTGTATTTTGTTTTTCAAGCGCTGGGTGCTGATTACAAATTAGACTCTCTTGTGTGGAAATCATTTGGAAGGGGAAAAAAAAAAATCACATTCCGTATTCAGCACATCAGAAATTTGCAGTCACTGATAAGAACAGCATTGTTCCACATTATTGCGTCACTTTACGACGGACGTCATTAGTCTGAAGAACAACATCTTCACCAGGGCTTAATGACCACTTCAAAAATCGGAGCCTTTCTTCTCCTCGTAATTAATTTCTTCCAAGTTGTTAAAAGAAGGTCAGAGTTCTGGCCTCTGAAAACGTGCTTTAATGTTCATGGAGGTCGAGTGAATGGCTGTAATTAATTTCGCTCCTGTGTAGGCGGCTGATGAACTGAATTATTATTTTCATATCTTACTGCTTTTATTCCGTTATCACCTTGTGGACTTCTATTATAGTCAGTCAATGGAGACAGTGATGAAAAGTATTTGCCATCACATTATACTTGCTACTTTATACCGATGTTAATAGTAATACTAATAAAGAAGTTATCAGCAGGATCTTGAACCTCACTGGTGGGAATGGAGCATTGCCGATAGGAAAGAACTCATCAAATTACCCTGTAGATATTTTCATTTTCATTAATATTGCAGGAGTTCACTGTAAGAAGACTTCACCAAGGCTGCTCAGTTGCATCATATAACACGACCAGCCGACAAACTGCGGCACAGCTCCAGCACTGTGTGATCACACAGTTTGGTATTCTTTACCAGCCTCTGCATAAGCTTACAGTATTAGCTCCTATTCCCATTGCGGAGCTAAAGACAGTTTTGTTGAATGAGTGGGTACTCAAGGGTAGATATACGTAAGAAACGGCATATGTCAAATGTTATAACTTTTAAAATGGAAGTTATGACATTGTTTTGTCAGAATACAATCCATCATCTTGATATCAGCTAAATTGGGGGGGGGTTGTTTAGTTCCATCACCGAACTTTAGCTCAAACATAAAAAAAATCCCATCATAAACTGGATTAATTTAAAGGGACATTCAGTGATCCTTTTTCCCTTTCCTTTCCCCCCTTTTTTCCCTCTCTGAGAAAAAAAAAACATTCAGTGATCCTAACGCCATCTATTGGTGAACTTAAATTTTATTCATTTAAAAAAAATTACTGTTTATGCCAATAGTATGCAAAAAATATGTTGTATCGCAAGTAAAAAAAAAAAATAAAAAAAAAAAAAAAAATATATATATATATATATATATATATATATATATATATATATATATATATATATATAAATAATCGTAGGTCTAGTAATCACTAATTATATGACATGGCTGTAGTCTCACTTTACAAGGGATGCCAGGTTTCGCCGCCATCTTCTTGCTACGGATGTCCAAAGGACAACTTCACGAATGTAGTTAGCCCGTGTGGTATTGAATCGAATGTCGGACCCAATGGGTCGACCGCAGCTTACTTTCCACTGCAGGTGGTCGTCTCTAATTCTCGTGATTCGGGCCCGTCGCTTGTCACTTTCTGCTTTGCTCTCGCAAGCTTTTACTAGCTTTTTTTTATTTTTATTTTTTAACTAGCTCCTCCTGCTAGCCGCTCTTGTTAGCAACTCCAGCCTATGGCTCAGACTAATGCTGCCGTCATGTGGTATCTAAATGATGGTAATACCACATGTCAAATAGAAAATTGCACGTGAATCTCGAGTTTCCGAACTGAGCGAACTTTTCAAGTTTCAACATGGCAGACAGCACCCAAAGATTTGTGAATAGAATCTACACAATTACGTAGCACACACCTTTACAACTTATTATTTGCCGTAATTGTTCGGTTTTACGAGCAAAGAGTATGTCAGCTGCCATGTGTATTTATTTGCTAAAACAACAGAACTCAGTCATAATTAGGGGTTTCCGAGGGGTACGGGCGTGTGCGTGCTCTGCGTGCTTCTAATGCTATTTTTGACCACTAGGTGGCGCTAGAAACACTGAATGTCCCTTTAACATGAGACCAAATGGAGGTTGTTGTTTTTGGTCATGAAAAAAGACTAACCCAGTGCCCTGCGTGAAAACCTATCACAAGCCCGATCCGCCATTAAGGATTATAGAGCAGAGTTTAGAAAACGCTGACAACAGCTGTGATCTTTATGCCGAACAGCTGTCATTGTTAGGAACTCCTGTGCCATAAACTGATGTTTGTCTGGAGCGTCCAACAGATTAAGGCACATTTTATGGTAGAGAACAACAAATGCCCTAGGATAATTTGCTTTTATGGCAGGAGAGGAGAAGTGTGGTTTGGCAGCTTCTACTCCAAACGTTACACAATGTGTGAAAAGAAGAACTGTTTGTTTAAGTATGGCACAAACTCCTTTTTCATAGCATAAATGTCATATTGAACAATGGGAAAAGGCCTTTGAGAAAGTGATACACAGTACATGCCCTTGATGCTTGAAATGAGCTAAAATTAAAGATGTTCGATTTGGCTTTTTTTCTAGGCCCATATCAGTAGGAGTATTCAATGAACTGGAGTCCACTGAAATGCAGAGATTTGTCAGGACAAGGCTCCTTGTGATTGGCTCAAAGTCAGCCGCAGATTGTTCAGAAGATCCAAAATGTTCTTCTTTTACCGATGCTAATTTACTATAGCCTATACTAGCATATCCCCCCAGAACAGGCAAAATGAATTGCTCAGCAATTTTGCAGAAGCATTCCTGACCGTGGTTGATTACACTTGCTACACCAGCATTTGTTCACATGAGCAATCAAGTTTGCGCCCGTAATCACACCCATAATGTTTTAAATGTAATTGTTTAAAAGGCCTAGAAGTGTTTTTCATACAAATCCTTCTAACCATTTGCTGTACCGCTTATCCTGTTCAGGGTTGCAGAAAGCTGGAAGCTATCCCATCTGGGTGTTGGGCAAAAGGCAGACTTTTGGTTATCAGAGCACCTGTAGAATTTGTATATTTAATAGCTGGTCAAAAACTTGGTTTTAGGGTCAATAATGTACATGTATGTGATTTTTTTTTTTTTTTTACCTCTCACTATTTGAGTTGATGTGATTGATACTGCAGATGTGAAGATCTTTGCATGTGTGTTTTTCAGGGATACCAACAGGTATTCTGGCTGCTAATTTGGTTGACATTTCATCACAGGTCTGTGAGGTGAGCCGGGGGATGAAGCACAATCAGTTGATTGCCATAGTGAGAGAAGAGGTGAGCAAAGACTGAGCGTGCTGTGGTGTGATTGATTGATATTCTGCAGTCAGAACTCGTAGAGTGGCAACAGCAAAGATCAACGAGCCCGACGAGAGTGATAGCACAAAGACAGGTTGGTATTTAGATGGCCGCAGAAGGACTGCAAGCTCAGATGGGTTTTTTTGCCGTTTTACTACTGAAGCTTAAAATTGATATTTTGAATTGATTTAGATCTTATATCAAAGTTGGTTGACTGCAGAACTTTTTTTGTTTTCTTCTTATATCTGAAAATGGCCTGTGTTTTGAAAATCAGAGAATCATCCCAACTACTTAAATTGTGATGGATTTGCGACATCTGATGGACTACAGCACATTTGTAGTGGTTTACTTATAGGTATAGTCCAACGGATTTGTTTTGGCCTGGCTGGGACGCTTCTGGGCAGTGACTCAATGTTTTCCTTCCAGCCAAGTCACAGAGGCAAGCTACTAACATTAGCAAATTTCGCTGTGTGAACCCCTACTCCTGATTGGTGGACTGGTTTCACGCTCGTTCCTGATTGGCTGCTGCCCTCGGCTTTCTCAAGCGTAAATTTTGAATTTGTTGTACTGTTTACAAACAGCAACGGAAAAACGTCAGACATCATATCATGAAGAGAAACCTGAAGCCTAGAACTCTCCAAAGCAAGATCAGGTCACATCATCATATAATATATATATATATATATATATATATATATATATATATATATATATATATATATATATATATATATATATATATATATATATATATATATAATATAGCTGTAGTTGGTAGTAAGTGCTGTCAACAATTAGAAGTATTACTGTTAAAAATGTGTGCTGTTTCTCCTTTTTTTGCAAGCATTTATTTTTAACCATCTAAAATTAGGGCTGGGTATCGATTCAGAGTTTAGTTCGATTCGATTTTCCCCGATTCGATTCAGTTCAATCAGTTATTGATTAATTATGGAACATCAATTCTTCTTAAATGTCAAGGACATGATAAAAACTCTGCAACTATTAAGTTCCAAAGTAAATTTCGTGGAGGCAGTCTCTGGTCAAATGATTGTTTATTAATGAAAGTAACACGTGTTATAATCACTTAAGTGTTACACAAACATTGACATCAGCAAGGATGAGATGAAAATATTTTCATGATTCTAATTTAATAATTGTAAATATAAATTAAAATATTCTGAATTGTCTTTAAGTGTAATAAGTCAGGTCTTTCATAAATGGAAGAAAATACTTATTGTGAACAGTACATTTCAAGAAAACAGTAAGATAGAAAAAAAAATTCAACTTTTAAAAATTATATTTTCTGAAGAATTTATGGGGGGAAATGATATTTAGATAATCGATTCATGGTTCAATAAATCGATATTGGGCTCAAAAAGGAAAATACATTTGATATCGATTATTCGATTTTTTAAACCCAGCCCTATCTAAAACAGCAAATATTAGATTGTAAAAAGTTTTAAAAACTGTGTTTCTGTGTCTTCACCCACTTTAATTTTTTTGTGTGGAACTGATCTCCCGTACCCGCAGAATACCCCGAATATCAGCGTGGCAAAAACTGACATATTCGTGGCTAAATACCGTTTTTAGTATGTTTCTATGTAATTTGGGACAACAGTTCTACGGTAACAGCGTTTAAAATATGAAATCGCAGCAGCACAGCATCTGTTTATCTTTGATGTATGTAGTGAGCAAACAGTACTTTTAGCTTACGGCTCAGTCATGTCGGTTCCCGCTGGAAAGTAAACAGTGAGCATAAACACACCACTTAACTGCTTCAGTAAACAAAAAAGGATCTGCACTTTACCTTAAACTCTTCCTTCTCTGATCAGAAGTATTTCTCCCCTTGTTCACTCTGCCATCCCAAAGTGACAACAGTGCCACGTTGTTAGCGGTCCAAGTTTTTTGTTAAAAATACAGCTGAGATGTTACCCTCGCTCTCAGCTCATCTTGTTTTCGAAAGACCGGCCGCAGGTTGGCTTCCAAGAAGCTACGTCGTTAGCAGCTAGCTACAGTTTTTAGCATAGCACATAGCCGCTGTCTCTGGCCGACTGTGTTACATTGGCTAAGGGCTTTGTCCTTTCACCTCGGTGCTTTTTTATCGTGCCGTGTGCCAATGTGCTTATGGATAATCCTCAGAAGTGTTAGAGCAGCTCGTGGAAGTATAGGAAAGCCCAAGGAGTTGATGAGGTCCCGGCCCATGGAGCAGGAAACTCCCAGAGGTCCAAAGAAAGCTCTTGGTGAGTTTTTCTGTTTTCACTTCTCAGTTGTATGGTTTAATAATATAGGCAATTATACATTTATCACTTCAATACAAATTACTATTCATCATTATTAGAGGACACCTGGCTCAGTCCCCATCTCCAGCAAAACCTGTCAGCACAAATCGGCCCTTTCACTGCCAGCCAGCCCTGCTTTTCTCTCTCTTCACAAATTTAACACATTTCCATCAGTACTTATTATAGACTCCAGACGATCTGAGAATGAGCTAACAGCCCACTTGGACAGTTTATCGGCCATCCGAAGAGATGCCAAACAAATCAACCACAGCTGGTTCTTCTTTGTTGTTTCATCCATGAAACAATGAGAATGAGTCATTTTCCTCTTAATTAATGTTTTCAGTCTCTTATGATAAACTGACCTTTTAAAACAATCCTGGTTGAAAAATGGAGAAAATAAATTAACCTTTGAGAAAATAGTTTGGGAATGTGACACAAAATAATGGTAATGGGCGTAAGAAAATGTTGCAATAATGCATCAGCTATCCATTTTCATAAGTCGGTTCATTTCATGAAAGACAAACTCTAATATCCGAGCATTAATCATATTAAAACAACATCCTGAAAGACAAATTGACTATTTAAATTTACCTCACTGTAAATTAGGCCATAAACAATCTAAGTTGGATATTGCAGAAACTTGAGTTCTTCAGCTCACGTTGCGTACTTTGTGAACATAAGTTAATTTAGGCTGGGTTTACACTGCAGGTCCATAAAGCCATTTGAGATTTAATGTCTGCCGTCTATCCAATTGTGTAAATCTTAAAGCACCACCTATTCTGTATGCTGTACACAGTACTCTGTAGGGTGAATTTGACTCTATTTAGAAAGGGACCAAATAGATGTAGTTTTAAAGTAATTTTTATACTTGGAAGAGAGTAAAAAATAAAAGTCACTCAAAGGTTAAGGACTGAACTCACAACCTTCAGCTTGGGAGACAGCCGATCTACTCCCTGAGCCACGAAGCTCCTGCTGCATGTTAGTAAATCGCTCATGTGAGCTGGAATCTTCCTAACTATAGAGCGACCAAATATTGTATATAGACCAAAACATCATTGTTGGTCTTTTGGAGATAAACAGTAGGAGGGGCATAGCTCAGGTGGTAGTATGGCAGTCTCCCAAACAGAAGGTTGCGAGTTCGTTCCTCAACCCTTGAGTGACTTTTTTTTACTCTCTTCTAAGTGAAAATATTAGCCTACTCTAAAGATGAGTCTATTTGGTCCCACTCTAAATAGAATAAAATTTACTCTAAATAGAGTCAAACTCTACAGAATTTACTGGATGTTGGTGTCACCAACACATCCAATAAAAGTATCAGGATTGCTGTAAATTCAGCCAAGAAATCTAAGCCTTAATGTACTTTGTCACTAGCGATAGCATGACCACTGTAACTCAATAATCCAAAATTACAGACGTTACCGTTTAGGTAAAGACAGGTCAGACCGCTGAGACAATGGTAAATGTCTCAAACGATGACATTGCAGATGAACTGACGGTCTGATGGACGAATAGATCCATTTTTCAGAGGGTAGGAAATATTTTTTGCCAACCCAGTAAAAAAGTGCAAAGAAGTAAGATTAAAAAGAAGCAAAGAAGGATTTGACTTTCTAACTGAGGGCTTACAGCACAAGTTATCAGAAGGCAAAGGAAGCAGATAGGGAGTTTGCCATGTTATGGAAAATTGTACCTGCAGGGCATTACAGAATCCCACAAATCCCACCACCACAAGTCACATTTTGGAGTTTTTGGAAAGGGAACTTTCCTGAGGACACAGACCTGACATCCGGGAAAGAGATTAGTTACGAAAACACACCTATTAACTCTGATTGACATTACAAATAAGACGCGTCAATGATTTGCTCTGTAATTAAGAAAAAGGTTGGCGATGGAAAATGTCAATTGCAAGCCTCCAGTGCACTCAACAGTATCATATTGGCGGCTGTTTGCTAACAATTGCAGTCTGCATACGACATTAAAAGGGCTTTATCAAAATGTCACTGCCTCTGTGATTGTCAATTGCGCCGCCCATATTGATCGCAAACTCTTACCTCTTCTTAAACGTCCATCATTTATCCTTAGCAGCCTCCGCATCGCCACCACCCACTTAGTCATATTCTCTGCCGCCCATTTCATTTTTCCTGTGCTTAGCTAAACTTTAGTTCCTCCCTTTATGCTTTCTAACTGTGCCGCTGTCTCCAGGCAAGTCAAAGACGGTTTTAGCTTGTTAGGTTCATATCCCCTACAGACTTCTGTTTTTTACCCTCGCTACACTTTCTGAACTTCTGTGTGTCTCTGGTGAAGATCAAGTCATACTCACACGCTGAGCACTTTTGAGGATAGTGTTGACATTTTAATATTTCATTTTATATTTGAACTGTTTTGAATTTAGTTACAGTTGTGAAGATGTAGATATAACTATGTTAACTCAATATAGCTTGATGAGTAATGCTTTTGTCCTCTTTGTTATCTTTCGTTCTCTTTTCCCAGAAATGAGAAAGTTAATAAGTTTATTTTATTTATCTAAGAAGTCTAGTTTCTGTTCGTCAGAAATCCGGTATTTGAAAGTTCAAGGACGATCTAGTATACTGGGAGAATGTAATCTGATTTTTTACTTGTACTATTAATAACGTTTAATAACGTTGATATATTGTGATAATTTTTGTTGCCCCCTTAACATTAAATTATATATATATATTTATTTATTTATTTGGGTTCACAGTCATAATGGCCCTGCAAATGAAACCGTAACTCCGGTGTGGCCTATGACAAAAATGAGTTTGACACCCTTATCGGATCAAGAGGCAGCAGAACTGTGGCTACAAGAGCGGTGGTGACACATTATGACCATTTCAAGACTTTATAAAAGATTGCCATGTCAAGAGAAAAGAAATAATGACATACTCCCACTCAAGACACTATAATAAGAATTTGATTTGACTCATAATGTTACTATGACAATCAGAAGAGAAAAATCTTAAGTTACCAGAGTTGTTTGAAAAGTGCAGAATTTTTCTGCAAAAAGTGTTATCAGCCAAGACAAGGATGTTAGACGGCATCCTTCCAATAAAAATATTACAAAACATCCCTGCATATAAAAAGAGCGAGGAACGTTTCCTTGCAGACGGTTCTATCAGTGAGGAAATCGGGGACTTTAATATGATGCAAATTAAACTCAAGGGATCAAAGCCGTCAACTGTGCCTGCCAAACTTCCTTAAGCAAAAACATGTCTCACGCGTGTGGTCACTGACAAAGAAAAGAAACGTCAACAGCGGGTCCGAGCCAGCAGGGTAGAGCATTTAATTTGAGCTGCTGAGCCCAAACAGATAAATAGAAATACGTGACATTGATGAGACGACGGAATGAATGACAACAGAATACAAAGAAACAGAATGTTTAAAGTCATAATACAGTATTTCCAACAGCAGATAATGAGACATGGGCAGCAGAGCGTGTGGTAAACAACATGCAGACATCAATAGTAAACTACTAAAGTGAACGTATAGCAAATTAATTGTCAACAGAAAGCTGTGGCCAGCATACTTATTTTCAGAGGTGGGCATGAAAATAAATTTTACTGGTCTGTCATTCGCCAATGGTCGGGTCACTCGTCAGTCATCATTCATCTTCATTATTTCAAGTCGAACCGAACTGTAATCGTCAATCCATCAAGGTTATTTTACAGCTTGTCACCACTGTTTTAGGACATCAGTAAAAACTATTAGTTGCTATTATTATCGAGTATTCATTCATGTATTAAAAATGTGATTTTGTAACATTTCGCAGGTCTGGGGTTTCAGAAATGGGAAAAATACTTGAGGAAAAGTACAATTACTTATATAAAAAAATAATTTGGTATAAGTAAAAGCACTAATTCAAACTAATTCAATTACTCAAGTAAAAATAAAAAAGGATAGGCTCTCAAGTTTACTTCACGTGTAAATATGTAAATGTGTCCTCCTCATGTCATATAATTTGAAAACCATTACATTTAAAAGATCATCACTTTAACTCTTAAAACTAACTAGATCGCCTCTTTTTTTTTACTCCTCTAGATGGCGTTTCCACTGCATCAACCAAGAATGCCATATAGAGGAGTTAAAAAAAAATCGCAAGTACTTGTCATTAACCAGGTCTAAGCTAACAAAAGGGAAATGATTATTTAGCTTTACTAAATGGGGAGTTCTTGTAGGCGGCTAGCTCGTGGACTTTAGCTTTACACATGACACAATGTATTCGCCATGAATCGTTCTTCGAGCCGACCAATGTGAACGTTTCCCGCAGGTAAGGCCATGGGTGGGCATACAGGTTAGCCAGCTGACTCACTAGCTCCTTCTGAGTTCAGTCCATAATGTTGATAGTTCATCGTGTCTTCTCGCGTCATCTCATAGCTTGAGATAGAGCCTAACACAAGCGGCGATGGATGTCGGGGACCGTGTGTAACGCTTCATACGATTGGCCGAGCCAGGAACGCTGACGGCAGCTTTTGCGCTAGGTCTAATCTCTTTTTTAATCGTTGTCATGCATGTCAAACAAAAGTAACGAGTAGCGACCCTCTGTTTTAAAATGTAAAAAGTACATATACTGTTTTTAAAATGTAAAATAAAAAGTATTCTAAAAAATGAATACTCCGTGAATTACAAAGTACTGGGAAAAAATACTCAAGTACAATAACAAAGTATTTGTACTTCGTTACTTCCTATCTCTGCTGGAGGTAGCCTTTTAGCTCCATGATTGTCCTGGCCGGGGGTCCCTAGAGTCGCCGGTCTTCTCCAAGGAGTGGGTGCCACGCACACACTCGGCACTTTCAACATCACTACTAGTAGACTAGACACACTATTGCTCCTGTCTCTCTTGCACCTGTCAATGACCAAAAATGGTGTAGTATTGACAGAACATGAGCGGCCACTTTATCTTACTTGCCTTCTACTACTTCTTATTTTTCTTCTTCTCTATAAGTTTATTTGTGGATTACAGCTCCTTGGTGCATACCGCCACCTATTGTACAAGAATTTAGCATTTCCATATAAACCCAAAGCAAACGCCGGTGTATATTCACCGATGCTAACAACCATGCTAGACGCATTGGTACTGACCCTGCTTACTACTTCCGCCAATGCTCAATCAATTTTCAATGATTTTCCACATTTGTCAACAACATCATAAATTGAACTTGAGCTGGCAAAACAGCAGAAAGTGCGTCATTTCTTTGGATTTATCAGTATGAGTGTAATGAAAATTGTGTATGTGAATATGAGGATGAATTATTATGGTGTATGCCTATGAATTACATGTACATACCGGTATGCTACTGGCAAATGTACGTACATGTCAAAGTGCAGTTGTAATACGAACAGGTTTATACATTTTCTTTCAATTAAATATATTAACCTATTATTGTATCTATTGAAATAAGTTAAAACATAAGGTGTAGGACTAGATACGTTTTTAACTTCTTCCTACTCCCTTTTGAACATGTAAACTCTTTTTTTTATTCTTTTTTTTTTACTTCAACTTCAATAAACCAACCAAATCAAACCAAAAAAATGGGCATCCATCATTGATGGATTGACAGAACGCCCATTACAAATACAGGGCTCCTTAGTCAGTCAGACAGTTACGTTCCTTCGGCAAGTTGGAATGTGACGTAGAGTCCGGGTTCAATAACAAAAGTTTTCTTCATTCCTACAGCTGGTCTAGTTTATTTTTTCCAGATTCGGCCTGAAATAAATGTAATGAACAATTTTTTTCACAATTCACATGTCATTAGAAACAATCTTTCAATATGCATCATCCCATACATGATATCTACTCTTAGAATTTCAACAACTAACCTTTTTTTCATCTCACAAAAATGTGGCCGCTCCCTTTACCCTCCTCATTTCTCCAATGTTTGCTACCTAACCGTGTGTAATGCTCCTCCTACATGACATTTCACATCAAATGCATTAGTTAAGCAAAAGCCTTTAAAACTGGATTCTTTTGTGAAGAAATGATAGAATGTTCCAGCTAAAGATAAAACTTCAGCGTTCACATCAGAGCACAAATTGCTTAGACGCGAAAATGGCAGTGCAATCAAGAAGATGTAAATGCATATATTATATTCTGGCATGTAGTTTCGCTGCTACCGTTCCGCTATTGGCTTTTTCAAACCATTAGACAAGGGCAATTGAGTTGTGCCGTCCAATTCAACAAGATCTATATGTCTATTCAGAGCGAGAACACGTAACGCTAATCATACAACACGAGGTCATCTGCATCCTTCCTTGACCCTCAAACTCATTGTGACCACACTGCCAACACATTATATTAATAGTTTTGGTACATGTTGGAGATCACCAGGACTTGCTATTTTACCATCTTACCCTGTAATCAATAATAAATTACAGCAAACACATCTTTATCTTTTATTTATTTAATAATTTTGCAGCAAAACCGTACAGTAGCAAGTATAGCAGCACAATATTGGAGTCAGCAAATATGATGCATAATACACAAGGGGGCCCTGCCAGGAAGATTGCATATGCAGTGATATCATTACGGCGATAAGAGGCAATCACCGTGGCAACGTTGTCAAGGGACAGCCGGCGCATGTGCTTCGTGACAGCCTTACAAGTGCAATTTTGTGTGATTATCTTCTATTCATAGAGAAAACAACCAACCTCTTCATGCCGCCGCATCGGACCATGTGGCTAAACTTGCCCGCTATGATGTCTCCGGTTGGATCGTATGAAGTAAACAAGTTACAGAACAGAAAATAGAAAAGGTTTACCAGGATTCACGCTTTAAATGCCGATAACGAGGACAAATGAGTACTCACAACTTTAACAAATTATATCTGGACTAATGCTGATAGAAACACTGGCATGACTAAAATAAATTGGCTTAAGTTGTGTTCCTAAAACCTAAACGGCTATTTTTGACATTTTGAATTGAATGTTGTATTTATTTATGTAATGGGCAAAAGTGTTTCATAAAATAAATAAAGACAAAGTTTTATATATCTTTTGTTTTTTTAAATAATGAAAAGACCTCAAAGTGGAAGTTAAGGCACATTCCGTTCCTTTAAACATGGAGAGTGAATTACAAAGTAGCATTGGTCCAGAATAAAGAAACAAGCCAGCTACCAGCTGTCAACCTCATTTACTGTTTGTTACCAGCCAGGCACCCGTTGCTAGCTGCTAGCCACTATTGTGCCAATGACGGCGTAATTAGCTAGCGGTTGCTTAGCGTCCTAAATTAGCCATTGACTATGAGTTCGGGATAGCGTTGTTTTGATGTTTGTCTCAACTATATAATGTCAATAAAAAGTAAAATAAAGAAATCCTTAATGTTGACAGGGGAAATCAAGCTAGCCATCACGCCACGACGCAACCCAACTTCAAAGTAAAAGTAGCCTAGGTGGCGCGTTACATTGAATCTGTTTCCATCTTCCTTGGCATGTCTGAATGACAGTGTCGGGACATGAGGCAGAAAAAAAAATCCTGTATCATTAAATTGAGGACTAATTTCACCCCAAGTGGCCGGTTGTGCGAACGCCCGCTCCTGATTGGCAGGCTGTTTTCGCACTCATTCCTGGTTGGCTGCTTCTTCGAGGTTCCGTTTTGAATGTTGTTTTTACAAACAGCAACGGATTCAAAATCTGTCCGTGAGCTATTCAAACTGCGTCACGAACGAGAAGCCTGCTTTATAATATCCAGAAGTATGAACATTTTAACCTCTTCCGGTTATGCTCGTTTACACTAACAATAACTATCGGAAGACTGTTAACTATTTAAGGGATGCTAATACACGACCGTGGAGTCTTTTCTGGCAGATGCGAAAGAAGGTCTTCCCTGCCCAAAATGGTTCCTGTTCTTATACTATCTTAGTCACTTCCA
The DNA here is from genome assembly GCF_051991255.1 of Vanacampus margaritifer. Lineage (NCBI taxonomy): Eukaryota > Metazoa > Chordata > Actinopteri > Syngnathiformes > Syngnathidae > Vanacampus > Vanacampus margaritifer. The sequence continues at coordinate 44,074,852 of NC_135433.1, read as the reverse complement.
CAAAGAGGGAGGTGGGGGGCGACGTTCACCAAGCCCATCTAATCCACGGTTCTAACTGGATTCAACTAGTAAATGTGACAAAAGGTACCATAGATTAGGGAAGGGCAAATAGAAGCAAATATAAAGCTCACAATGATATAACAGCCTAGTTGATTATGTCTGCCCAAAGAGGCCTAATCAAACAAGCTGAAACTTGGCAAGTTTTCAAAACGGAAAAAGAGGCAAGGTTATATTTTTAAGACGAAACAGAATCATCTGCTGACACAATATTTGGTTTATTGTAAAACACGCTGATCTCATTTAGGAGCAATGTGTTTCAGAAACCTCAATAAAGTTCGGTGTCTACCGTAGCGTGCATTTGGATGCAGTCAGTGACTACGTTTACACGCCGTCAATAACTCTTTAAAAACTCAAATACAAGGAGTCCTCGAGTTCCGAACGAGTTCCGTTCCTACGCTGGTGACGTAGCCCGAAATTCTGCGTAAGTCGGATTTTGCAACTCATGTCGAAATTTACGTTAAAATACTTTTTTGCGACCCCCAGAAGTTGCAATATTTCGTGTTCCCGCACGAACATTTATTGCTGACGGACGCTTGGTGCGTGTTAAAGCCTCTTAGTAGCTAACTTAGCTTTAGCGTGCTGTCTGTGTGTCGCTGAGCAATGAGTGTGAGTGTAAAATGGCGTGATTACTGTGGGAAATGTTAATGAAAAAGAAGGTGTTGGGGACGAGGCACGGGCGTCGAAACGTCATAGGTCGAGTATGTCGCAACTCGAGGACTCCCTGTATTGTCGGGTCAAAACCCAGGGAGGCCAAGCAAACATGCGCAATAACCACGATCGGAATCATTACTACTTGTATGCGCGTCGGCCATCTTACGTTGCCACTTGCTAAGTAAGCCAAACTTGAATACATAAATTTCTCTGCGGCGTTTTCACATTATTTTCTGTCTCTTTGGCGAAAATGCCACAGTGTGTATATATTCTCACACATGCATAAGTCCATGCATCTGGCGCACAACACACTGGAAATAGACAAGTAGAGGTAAACAAACATGGAGAAACTTAGACGCTGGACACTTTACTGTAGAAAGTTAAAAGAATTGACGTTGTCCGTGAATCGCGGTTTAAATTGGGATAATTATATGGGAATAACTCACACATATAAACGGGTTCTAGAGAAGCATCCATTGGGCAGTATTTGTTGGGCGTTCACAATTTCTTAATAATATCCTGAAGTTGCAGCTTGGCAAAAAATTGCACACCGCAAAATAGGGAAGATTCGATTTTTTTTAACCAAACAGATTGATCTCATCCCATGTCCATGCAGCATTTGTTTTATCGCAAGACAAGCTGATCTTATTTGACAGCAGGCGTCTACAATGTCAACCATATTTCTTCATAAGAGCCGTCTATCCCACACCTTTCCCAGGGCTGTCACCCAAACACATCCACGTCCCTTCCTATTTACACTGGGCTCCTCTCACCGTGGCACGGCCCGTCATGCCGCGCAGGGGACGCTTGACAGCTGTTTGTTGATGTGTGTGCCACTGCTTATTTCCGCTGTCTTGTTTGTTTTGATGTCAACATTTCAGAATGACGGATGCTAGATGGGTGAGTGGGGTGAGGGGAAGTGGGGGCGAGGGGGGAGGGGCACTCCTGACAACGAGAAACGGACACCATCGAGGAGCTGGTCTTTTTTTCCTGAATGTCAGGCCAATTTGAGCTGTCCAGCGTATTTCTTTTCGGAATGTCACATGACTGCCTGCAGGCTGATTTCAAATAGCTCCTTTTATTTTGAAGACAATTAATTATAGTGAGATGTACAATGTTTCTCAGTAATGAAAGCGGTTCATCAAAAGCCTGAAACTGTATAGGCAGTGTAACCTTTTGACTGAAACACTTTGTGACTAAAATATGTGATGCTGCTACCCTGGATATTTTCAAAAAACTACTCAAGCACCATCTGTTCACAAAAGCATATATTTAGTAACATGACTGCACTGAACCTCCGATATTTGTGGGGGATAACGACTAGAGTACATACACACACACACACATATAGATTTATTTTAATTCTACTCGTAAAACATTATGAATGTCCTTGGGTCTTTTGAAAGGTGTAATATAAATCTAAGCTCTTATGTAGGGATGTCCGATACCACTTGTTTTCAGACTAATACCAGTACAGTACAAGTTCTCAACGCGCAATACATAAAATTTCCCCCAAAAAACAGCAGATTCTTTTAAAGACATATATCACCATATAGCAATTTCTTTAAGATTGAAAAAAAAAGAATAATGGCAATTTTGTATCCTTCTAATTTCTAGTTCACAATGTGATTACCGATACCGTGAAATAGGGCCAGGTAAAGAGGAAAATAAAGGTCATAGGCACTGTAAAATAATAAGTAATAATAAATAATAATAATAGGAAGAAGAAATAAAGCTAAAATAAAGTAAAACTACTTACTCCCTTGCCTGAGACTTAAGGAAAAGACATGGTGAGGGAAGATGAAAGTGCTTGCAAAGCAATACTATCACTTTGTGATGTTTCATCGCTTTACACACCCGATTTCTTGTCTTGTTGAAATTGGCCAGTTTAACGGGGTCTGTTTCATTCATGGGCAAATGAGTAATGCAGGTTTGATAATGGAGGGTTTAAGGGCTTCAACCGATTAACAAATTGGAGCAAAATCCAGAATTTGGTCGAAAAGTGAGCTCTCGTTAAGCAAATTCAAGCATTTTCGTTCGCACAGGCAGCACTTCAAACATCACACTTTGTGTATGTGGCTCATTGACACCAAACACAAATAGTCCCCACCACCACGTCAACAACTTCAACGACCAATCAAGCACGTCAGACGCTAACGCTAATCTGTGCATCCAATAAAACTCAGTGCAGCTCTGCTTACCTTTTGACGTTGATATAATATCAGCGATGTCGCACGAGTGGAGGATGTGAGATTTTCTGCATTGTAGTTCCTCTGCATTCGTTTCAGACAGCGTTGTAGCTTGAAAGTGGCTCAGCCTAGCTGATCATGTCATGGGCAGAGAAACATGCTATATGACTCACAGACACATTTTCAGAAATAAGTCGATAATAAAAGACTTACCTGGTTGTTTACAATTAATGGATGGAGGGGGGGGGGGGGGTCGAGGGGGGGTGTACCCCAGACAATCAATTGTCTGTAAACAAGCAAAAGAAACAAAAACAATATTCCATAAAATGTCCCCCAAAAGACGCATTTGTTGGCAAGCCTCACTGATCATTTTCATGCTAGTCATGAGCAATTATGAATTCCACTATATGCTGTTTACGCTAGCATTCAAATTTTTCATAGACATTTTAAAATTTATATTGCTTGTATTCAGCAGCAAGGCCCTTTCCTGTCATAGTAAGTTGCTTTATTCTTCCTCTTTGTGATAAAAGTCAAATGAACCCCACCTAGCCGCCTAACCCTAACCCTAACCCCAACACAAAAAAAAAACTTGAAGAGACAAGCTAATAAAGCATGATGATAATTTCAACGCCTAATTTTGTTTTACTTATAATGTAACACAATAATAAATGGTGTGTGATGAGCAAGAGCTTATTGTCCCTTTGGTACCCAAGCCAGTCATCAATCTTTGTTATGAATACATCTTGTGAGTCATGTGTTGACAACCCGATTTCCTGAATAGGCCAAATAAATTATCCTCCATATTGGCGGGTCAAAACATGAAACAGAGAAAATGAATCTGCTCAAAATTCCCACGGCGTCTTGACAAAGCACTCGCTAGAATTAAAGGGAACGTCACCTGTCACCGCCAATAACCGCAGCCAGTCCATCTTACACCTTGACTCCCACCCACCAGCCCACCACCTGACGCGCTTGCACATCACAGTCACTTTGACTGACATCCGCAGCATTTAGGGGAACATTCAATCTGCAAAAAGGTTGGAGCATTAAAAGCATTATTTTGCATATGTCACCATGCAGTATTGACATCTAACGGATTGACATCAACTGGATGGTTTACCTTTATGATTAGGGCTGGACAATTCATCAAGATTTAATCATGAGTTAGATTTTGGCTTCTCATGATCATAAAACCATTACAACCAAAGAAAAACAATTATTGTGTCGAATGGTGTGTGCAAATGAATGCATCGTCGTAGGTTCGGCTTCCCGCCCTAAGCATGCTTTAAGCCGTTTAGTGACCCCCCAGTTGGAGATTACTGTAAGATAGAACTAATTGTAAACTACACAACTACGCATTGTGTATTTTATGTTGGTATGTTTTTTTTCATCTAGCCTTGCGTGTATTCTCATTCTCATTGGCTTAAGCACTTTTTCTTCTACTGCGTGGAGGCTGCAGTAAGTCAATATCAAATTGCATTTGAAGTTTGAATGCAGTGGCAATATGCACACCTCATGCTAATAATATTGTTACAGACACCCAGAAAGGTGGTAAATGATCTGTCCAGTCATGACGACCAGTCTACTAACATCCTGCCCAGGCATGGCGACCAGTCTACTCATGTCCTGTCCAGTCATGGCGACCCATCCAGTCACGTCCCATCAAGTCATGGTTAACTGCTCACCTTTTTCCCTCTGGTTCATTAAAGTTCCACGCATTGCACTTGAGTCCTGTTTCCCTGCGTTTGGGTCCACCATCCCTCAACTACTAAAGTTCCACCCTGATAGAATGCACCCAACAAGGACCTAGCGGGAGGCACAGGGCCCGTCCCTGCTCGTTGGAAGCAGCAGACCCAAGTCCCCGTCCGGCTCCACGGATGCTTCATGTCCCCGTCCTGGCTCCACGGAAGCCAGTCCCTGGTCCTCATCAGCCTGAAGTGTGAGCTACTCTTCAGCCGCTGCAGCCCGAGGCCTCTTCGCCTCTGCCGCTGTCTCGTCAAATCTTTTCGCTTCTGCCACAGCAGCTTCAAAGCCATGATTCCAGCCCAGGTGGCGCAAACCCCGCAGCCTCCATCGGATCCACCCCAGGCGGCACATTCCCTGCAGCCACCCTCTGATTCCATTCCACTGGCGCACGCCCTGCGGACGCATTCTGCTCCTGCGTGGCGTTCGGAACGCTCTCCGGACTGGCACTATTGAGTGGGCAATGTTCCCAAACTCCGTGCCTGTTTTCGCCTGCCCCGTTTTAGCTTGTTTGGTTGTTGTTGTTTTTTTTTGGGGGGGGGGGGGTGGGTGCTGTCCATTGGTGGGGGGGTACTGTCATGTTTTGGTTCTGTGGGGGTTGTGTTTGTTATGGGTGTTCTTATTGTTTTTGTTTGTGGTTGGTGTTGTTTGTCTTGTGTTCCTGGTTTCATTCCTTGTCGCGTTATGTCTAACCACGTCCACCTCTGTGTGTCTTCCCTTCCCCAGGTGTGTCTCATTAGTGTTGTTGTACTTAGTCTGTTGCGTCTGTACAGTCGGTGTGGGTGCATTGCCTATGTTATGTGTGGAAGTTCGTGCATCAAGTCATCGCTACAGCCAACCAAGTCATCCTCGTCACAGCCAGCCAAGTCGTCCTAGTCACAGCCGACCAAGTCGTCCTTGTCAGAGCCAACCAAGTAGTCCTCGTCACAGCCAAGCAAATCGTCCTCGTCACAGCCAGCCAAGTCGTCGTCGTCACAGCCAGCCAAGTCTTCCTCGTCACAGCTAAGAAGCCATAGCCCCAACCAAGTCAAGTCAAGGCAAATCAGGTCCTGTCAAGTCACGCTCCGTTTCAGTCATGACGACCAGTCCAGTCACGACCTGTCCAGTCATGGCAACCAGTCCTCATGACGACCAGTCTACTCACGTCCTGTCCAGTCATGGCGACCAGTCCAATCATGCACTGTCCAATCGTGACGACCTGTCCATTCACGTCCCATAAAGTCATGGTGATCCGTCCAGTCACGTCTCATCAAGTCATGGTTATCTGTTCACCTTGTTCCCTATGGTTAATTAAAGTTCCACGCATTGCACTTGATTCCGGTTTCCCTGTGTTTGGAGCCACCATCCCTCAACCACTCAAGTTCCACCCTGGCACATGCAAATTTAGGAAGATTTGTCACATTATATAGCTGTTTAACGGTACCTATAGGGTGACTTTATTCCAAAATGATACTTCATGTCAAATATGTTACAAATTCACAGATAACATCATTTTTGCTGCTCACCAAGAATCATGGCGGCCTTGTGAGTGGATTTCTCCTGATACAGGTCTAGGCGACAAACAAGAAAATGACCACAAATAAAAACAAAAATGCCTTTCTTACCCAATGCCGTGGCTTGGAGATTGCCTCACAACAGAAAACAGTGACAGCCTTGACGAAGGCTTGAGTGTAGACAATCAAAACCGTTAACAAGGTAAGTACACCAAAAAAAAAAAAAACTTAAAATAATGTTTTTCTTCACCTTAGAAAACAATTTCAAGTTGCACAAAATCAATGATCAGTCAAAGCTGAAATCTTAGGTGTGACGGATAACTTCAATGTTTCACAGTGTTGGCTCAGTAAAGTGTGGGAAACACTGCCCATATACTGTATACTGTATGTAACGAGCATAATATGTGGTTTGAACAAATGTGTCAGAAAGACAGAGGCATAGGTTTCCAAATGTTGCATTCAGGTTTGCATGTTTAGGTTTAATGCCTACTTGTTAAAATGATGACTACATGCTCCTCAGATGGTGACGGTTTTATTTCCAGCATAAAAAAAAAAGACCAAAACTCCTCACAATTTTGAATTTCCTGTCATCTGAAATTGATTAAATACATTTTTCAGTGTTCATAGAAACCGGTGTTGGTTACTGCAAGCTTACTAGATTTGTTTTCAAAGTTTGATATGAATGACATTGGGGGTGGGACTTAATACGTTTTTCTTCCTCCCACTCCTTTTCAGGCTAGCTTTAATTGAGTATTTTCTGGAGAAATTGATAAATTGTTGATTTTGATTGCTGCCTGAAATAAATGAACAATTAATGAATTTTTGGGGATGCTATGCCAGTGAAAAGAACAGTTTATGTAAGTGTGGTCCACAATTCCAGGTAATATTCTCTTAAAGCATCATAAATATAACTACGCAGAGTAACAGAAAAAAGGAAAAACTGGGCAGAAAAGGCCAACGACACAATTAGATTTGAATACAAACTGCTGCACAATGTATTTACGAGCATTTTATCTTCAAATTACACAAATAACCTTTTATTTCCTCCCTAACCAATAGCAGATTGGACACATTTAGTACAGAGCGCTGTCATGACCAAAGCTTTTTTCCCCGACAAACAGTCACTTCATGATTTGCCCCAGCGGGCTTTAAAAGTGTGCTAACTCAAAAATAGATGAAACCAATGTTCAGTCTGTCAGCCGTTTGTTGTGCATACCGTGCAACACAAATGCTTTGATCCGCAAATGAATCATCTCACGTGTGCCGACACACTTTTCATGTTCGCTTATGTTTAAAACGCCATGCGTGCGGGATGCAAAGAAACATAAATATATGTGTATTATCACCTGGTTGCTGCACGACTCCAATGCGTGAATGGTATTTGCAAATGACCAAAAGTGCAGCTGTTGTTTTTTTGGTTAGGCACCAGAAGAAAAGAAAAGAACATCATGATGCACATATCGACTTGTGTGTAAAGGACACACTCAGAGGGAGTATTCTAACAAAAGGTCGGGATGAATGAGATGGATTTTTTTTTTTATTATTATTATTGTAACTCTGACTTTCACCATGAATGTCCACAGAAGTATTTGATGCTCAAGGACACACAAACAGGTTTATTTATGAATGGATGTAGTATTTGGGAGGAACTGTCATAAGAAGGGCCAAAAACATTTAAAAGGGATATATTATGTCAAATTGATTTGTATACAAACGGTTGGGTTTCTGTAGTTCCTGCCCAATTGTAAAATTAAACAAATGATAATCATGAAATTTGTTCAGTATTGTTTGAAATCAGACAACAGTGACGGTTCAAGCAGGTCCACCAAAACTTCATCCGCCCCCCAAAAACGTCTTGACAATAAAATACAGCCCCGCAGGTCTGAATACGGCATTATAGCTCAAATTAAATCCAGTCGTTTTTATCAATATCAGAAGGTAGCCATCCATTTTGCCTATTGTTGTTGAGTGAAAATGACATCCCAGTTGCTCAGGTCTCAGGTAACCAACCACAGCTCAGCTTCAGAAAACATGTGAGCTGTGATTGGTTATTACACTGAGCCTCTGTGATGTCACCTTCAGTTGACAACAAGTGGCAAAATGGCCACCCCCTGAAATGGATTAAAATGGCTGGATTTTGCTTCTTAACTCGTATTCCACAAATGTAATATTAATCAGAATGTCATGTTTGGAATAGTGAGGTCACATATAACATATTATTGTCAAGAAATGTTGTGTAAGATTGACTTCCCTTTTAATTCCATGGCCCTGGTGACACCCTTATTGTGTCAATGCCAAAAAGTAAAGGGGCACTTTTGGCAAAAGCACAGTCACTGACAATTTTAAGTTGTCAAAAGAATGCATTTACCTCACAAATGCTCTGTGTTTATAATCATACACATTTGATTCTGGCTCTTGGAATGGCTTTTCAGGGTAAACCATCAGTTTCGGCCAGAAGGAAAGTGACACAAGAGAATTGCAACCCTAGGGGAAGACACTGTGCCAACGTCTTGTTAAAGTGACAGGATCATCTACTTTGCCCCTGATGCGGCAAGAGCACACATCTATTAGCTTTTTACGTCTTTCCTCACCTTGGCTTTTATCAACCAGCTGTCAAAATCCTCTCAGAAAAGTGTGAGTCAGAGTATTAAATGGGATATTTGTAAATTTGTTGTGATGTAACTCTCCAGTGGGGCCTCGGAGGTTGAATACAAACTGTTTCAGCTGTTCCACAGTTGCTCTTAATTAACATCACCAAATCATTTTTTTCAGTTTCCGTAATGGTTAATACATCTGCATGTAAAAGCTCTTTTACCAAAGTTATGTATGTTATGCTAAAATACAGCTATTATTGTTATCCATGAATTTGATAATTTTTTTAAATGGGGGGGAAAAAAACACTACATTGTCAATTTGTAGTTATTTACTTTCTAACAAAAAAATATTTTAGTGGTCAAATTCTATGTCGTATTAATTTTTGACTTTCAAATTTAAGTATAAAAATACAATTTTTAGGGGGGGAATTCCTCATTTGTATTCAAAATGTTGAAATACAGAACAAGCACCTTTTAGCACATTAAGCTGCAATGAGAGGTGGTGTCATTTGTTAAGCTCTGTAGTTAGGAAACAAATTGCCCATAGTAGATAGTAAGAAAAAAATTATCATTCCAGGGTCAAACTGTTAACCTAATAAAAAACGTTCAAACCGTGTTTTAATTAGCATTTTGTACAAATGTCATACAAATGTAAACACTGTTAATGTTGGGATAAGAAAACAATTCAGAACAAAGGCAGCATGAGCAGGTGACTTGCGTTATAGACGTGCTCTGTGACATACAATAAAACCGAGGATCTCTTTTCCAAAATGCAATAAATCCATTTGTATTATTCTGAGAAAAATGTATGCGCTTTAACTCAGACCGGCCACTATTATATTTATTTCACTCTGTTGTCTGGAAATGTTTAACAAAAGATAATGCAGTCTGTACACAATGAATGAGTGAATAAATGGGTTGTTTCATTGGGTCATAAGTGTTTTTGGGTTGGGTCATGAGGTCGTTATGTTGTTATTATGTTGATGTTGTCAGTTGCTCTGCAGTCGCTATGTAATGATGATATATTTGTCACTCTTGTTTTGTTACTCTTATTTTGTATTTGCTATGTCCCTTAGGATGATGGTGTTATCAGTTATAAAATCAGGAATAAAAATGAATGAATGAATGAATAACGTCGCTTCTCACTGTATGTGATCACCGTAGCATATCGCGTCGTTTACGCTTATGTCCTTAAAGTTCTAAATACTAAGGTGATCATTTTGATATTTTCTGCAGATCAATGTGGGGCATTAGACCTATTAGACATGTTCATGTGAAATTTTGGTGACGACTGATAACAGTTTTTTGATAGTTCCGTTCACACCTCCTCGATCAAGACTCCAACATCGCGTTCTGATAATTACAGCTTTCTATAATAATAATAATAATAATAATAATAAAACTAATAATTAAATTTAATTAATTAAATTTTGGAGACAGATACCGATACTTAAATCTTCAGTACTCACATAAAATTTCCCCCTCAAAAACAATTACAGATTTTTTTTTTCAAATGACATATATATTCCATCTAAAGCAAATTTCCTTAAAATTGAATGAAATTAAGGGCAATTATATTTTTTCAATTTACTCATAAAAGTCATTTTGCATAGAGCACACAATAAAATGAATTTAAAAAAATAGATAAATAAGATCAAACAAATAATCCAGTGGCCAGGAAAGAAAAAAGTCCCAATCAAAATATGTGGTTGTACAACTTCTTTTTAAGGAATACAGTGAAGTGCAAATAATTCAATTCGATACAATAGGGCTTCAAGTCATTTAGTAATATCTGCCATGCTAAGAATTCAAGCTGTTTAGTGTGTGATGTATAATTCTATCTTGTTTTGAAATCAATGCTTTTAATTTGGAAGGCTGCTCTGTATTTCCGTTTACTGTTTCACGTTCTCGTTCATCGTTCATCTCATAGCAGTGCAGTAGTCAATGACGATATACAAATACTAAGATATGTCTGAACTTCAGAGCTAATTTAATTGTTGAGTACAACTGAAGACTTACGTGGTCTCTTACAGGAGCCCCCTGTGGCGGCCAATAAATGCAAAATAACCATTTCAGCCTTTCGTTCCCGTAGTGTTGTCCACATTAACTTAGAAGTATTACGCTGACTGAAGCGGCGCATTTTTAGCACCGCATCAATTAAGCGCGCCGCAACGGTCAACAAGGCAATTAAACACGTCGAAGTTACGTGAGCTACAAAGATATATATAACACACATCGAACCACAGATATAGGTGATATTACTCACAACAAGTGTACTTACTTATTCTCAGTAACGCACGCTGAAATGGCGCTGCCGGAAGTAAGGAAATGAACAAGGGTTACCTCATAAGGAGACACACAGGAAACAAACGTTCATTCCCCCCAGTCTTTCTGACAGTTCCTGATGAAAAAACGGCCACAAGAGTGCGGTCCGATACCGGTATCGATACCTGGTATCGGTACTCGCCCATCCCTGTTGTCTGGATTTGGATCCTAACTCTGTACTTCACGTGTACACATTTTGCCGTTTATCTGGTTTCAGAAAAGAAAAAAATATAGTTAACCACTCTAAAATATAAAAGCCAAAGCACTACCTTAAGTTCAAAAACAAAGTTAAAGTTGATGATCGAAAAAGCACAGAAAATGAAAGGAAAAGCCAAAGAAAAAGCTCAGCATGTGCTTCTGATGCAGAGGCCGCGAGTTGAGCCTGTTTGTGAAGCATCATGCCCTTGTTCTCTTTGTTAAACTCACAGGTGAGTTACATGCTGTTACCATCTCACCCACGATAGCAGGATGGCGGCGCAAACGACAGCATGGTCGAAATGCAGCGTTCAAGTGCAAAATTGCCCTTCAGCTTTTTTCCTCTCATCCTAAAAGCCCTTTGCCATTTTCCCTTTCCTCCGCTCCTGGCAAGAACACAGGTGATGTTTTACTCTGTTGGGAACCCCCCCACCCCCACCCCCACATGAAATCAGGGGTGATCACCGCCTCTCAAATCATCACCTTCCCCCATTACCTCCCCATCACATGACGTAGCCTCGCTGCTCCAAAGGGGAGAAATTCATTGGAACAGGTGGAGCTGTGGACCATATCCCATTAGCGAGCCTGCCAAAGGCCCATTCCTGGAGGAGTAAATCCTGCTCTTCATGCACCATAGGCGCAAGCTACTGTATGGAGAGTCAAATATATAGGCAACCAGCCTTTCTGGCGAATGATGAACATAAAGATCACCACTTTAATTACTTTTTATAAGATAGCCAACTTCCCGTTTGTGCTGGTTTCTCAGAAGCAGTCATTTGCAATGAAAGTCAGCAGCTGAAAAACAAAAAAAAGCTTTGCAGCCTTGCGGGCATGTGAAGGGCGGGCTAACGTCGGACTTGGACTGGCTCGCCTCTTTGCCCCCGGCTTTATGACTCTTCCCACATGGCAACACATAATGGAAACACTCGCCTTTCTATACATAGACCAAGACACAATGTCGAAGGCAATGACAATGATGGGTCGTCCTGATTAGATCAACACGTTTCGTTGGGATGAGGGTTGCGGAAAAATGAGGACACGAGATACGCAAACTCAACGTGGAAACTTTCACAAAACAATGCTGTGAATGTTGTTTGGAGGTAGAGCTATATTCAAGGACTGGCCATCGGGCATCAATCTGGTGGGCCAATTTAGTGCAATTAACTATTTTGGGATCCCCCACCCCCCTGTTTTGTCCCCAAGAGCCCAGCCTAAAAAGGGGAAGTCAACCCAAACATGTTCTTTTACAATAATATGTTCTATGCAGCCCAGTAGTCTCATTATGGTACTTTGGTTAATATTTCGTTAGTGGAATATAAATTAAGCAGGAAAAAAAATCTGTTTTTTTTCATTCATTTCTGGGGCTGGGGGTTCTCTCTCTCTCTACATATATATATATATATATATATATATATATATATATATATATATATATATATATATTTATTTATTTATTTATTTATTTATTTATTAGAGCTGTCAAACGATTACATTTTTAATCAGTTTAATCAGAATTTTGATTAATCACGATTAATCACTTAACAAAAAAGCCTTTTTTTTTTTTATCAACATTTTTTCTGTTGATGTCTCTTCCCACGGACTCGTAGACACGCTCCCTAACACTTCCGCCTTCCCAGCGCTTCCACGGTGCGAGAGTGAGAGCGTGCACACGCCTGACGGGGAGAAAACGGAAAAGTTTCGGTCCCGAAACCCCGATCATTATTTCACTCTACAGGAAAATAGGGGCAACAGCCACTGTGCCACAGAAGTGCCTCCTGTCCATTATACAATTCTTAAAACATGTGTGGGTGGAAAAATATGGTTATTTTAACACTCCAATTTGCGCCAATATTGCGACATGCACCTTTAATACACGAATAGAAACAATAACACTATCTATATTGCACCCTGTCTGTACAAAAAACACACACACACATTAAAAGATATGGCAAGTGTTACTAGTAACGGTAACAAAGCTGTCTTCAAGTTAGCATCAGGAAGCTAAGTAATGCACCAGAAGTGGTGTGAATAGGTTTCAAAATAAGAGCATTAACATCATTATTAGCTGCCTTTATCTTGCTGATTTAACTGCAATTGGTAAATGTGACCTTGTTAAGCGTAAAATGTCTTATCCCATTTAATGTACACTTGCCTACTGGTCCCCCTTTGTCCATTTTATGTTCACATACTTGTTCCGATAAACACGGACCGCGATCTTGTACGTGTATTCAATTGTAAATTTGATTTTTGACCAAATGCAACATGAAAATAGTTGGAGGAAATGCTTATCTATTTTACATTCATACACTAATAAGTTACTGTTCGATTGTATATGTTCATTTAAGTGGGCCAGTCTGAGCCCTGAAACTCCACAGCTAAAAATTAGTCCCAGTCCGGCCCTGAGCATGACCATAGACAAGCTGTTCTGCAAACTAGTTTGGTGTTCCACACATTCTATGATAGTATCATCGTAAAACAATGCCACCCTGTGAAATAAAATACAGAGTCCAGGGATAATGCATCATCATTTTACCAACAATGAACTTTAGTAAATTGATTCTATAATGTGGCCTATGGGCTTGAATGCTGCCATCAAACTAGGTCTCCCCGTAATTAGCTATTAGGCTGACTTGATGTCACAATATGTCTCATTTAAGCCCGACCTCATATGTGGGGTCAAAATCCACAACGAGCTGCTGCAATTACAATAGCTCATTGCTTGAGAGGAAAATTAGTAGGGCAGCAAGCACATAAAGGTTAGGCTACATACCAGGAAGACAACACTCTCTTATATGCCAACATGCATAATTCATTCCAATTTGTCTGATGGGAAAGTAATAAACACCATGTTTTCTTTTTCTTGACACTTTTGAAAAGCCACATGTTGCTAGGCAAAGGGGTCAATCATAACTGCGGCAAATTTACGAGAAAAGAACTTGTGTAGACTATAAAGCGGCAAAGTTGCGACTTCATAAAGTGGCAGATTTGCGAGAAATACACGTAGTGTAGCTATACTCTGGACAAGGTGCTGGCTTCTGTCCACCCGGAGCTAACGTAAGGATTTGTTGTGGTTAATGGAACACTCTTTATAAAATGAAAAGGCAGGATGAAGACGGATTTCTTTTTCATTTAAACTTTACTCGTCATTCACCGCAGCTAGAGCGACAACACTTCCTGATCCCCTATCAGCTGACTAACACTATCCAATCAGATGCTAGCATACTTTAGGTAACTGCTAGTGAATGACGGAGAGCAGCAGTTTCGACACATCAACTTGGATAAAAAAGATACCAAAATGTATGAATGTGTAAATAATAATTCTGGAAAGATAATTGTACAAGTAAATCTATATTTTAACAAATTAACTTAAATGTTTGATCCTCAGGGTGTGGACCTTCGCTAAGCGAGTCGTCTTCGTCGCTGGCAGTACCGAACGCTTCAAAGTGTGAATGCTGAACATGATATGGTTAATCTCTGCTAAGGCAATTGCTATCTCCTTATTTGAAAACCCGACCTTAAAGTATTGGCACCAACATCCAAGTTGTACGCTACATATATTTCTCGTAAGAGTTTTTTTCTCGTAAATCTGCCACTTTATAAAGTCGCAAACTTGCCACTTTATAAAGCCACAAATTTGCGACTTAAACACCAATTTCATAACATTCTAAATGGTGTTGATTTGTTGAATGTACATGAATGTGTATTTTATAAATATATTTTTAAAATGTATTAGATTTATTATTTATAATTAGGGATGTTTGATACCACCTTTTTTTCCAGACTGATACCAATACGATTACTCAATTCAGCCACTGACAGTATTTCGGAGTGCACTCACAAGTTTATATACTCCTAAGGTATAAACAAACTTTCAAGCACAACTGTACAAGGTCAATTCTATAGAATAAATTGTAATCTAAGCAGTCTATTTGGTCCCACTCTAAACAGTCAAATTTACACTTGGAAGAGAGTAAAATAAAGGAAAAAAAGCCACTTAAGGGTTGAGGAACAAACCCACAACTTCAGGTTGGGAGACAGCCAATCTACTCCCTGAGCCACGCAGCTCCTACTTTGTGTTAGTTTGTTGCTTGTGTCAGCTGGAATCTCCTCTTGGATATAAGCAAACAGGAGTGGTGTAGCTTAGGTAGTAGAGTGGAAGTCTCCCAAGCTAAAGGTAGTCACTATAGTCAGTTCATTCCTCACCCCTCGTGTAACTTTTTTTTTTTTTAAATAAACTAGTAAAATTCAAGTCAAAATCTCTCTTTGCAAATTTACTTAGAATTTCTGAGTGACAAATCTTTAATAGTTTTTTTTTCACAAGACAAGCAAATTCTCTTGTACACACTAAAAATTTACTCTTAACTCATTCATTGCCATCCACGAATTAACTCGGATTTTTAATCTAACCGCTGAGTGCCATTCACGAATTAACTCGAGTTTTGCGTTTTTTTAATACGCTGGACATAGAACAACTTCATGCACGTCCCCAGCAAGTATTGAGTTTAAACATGATTGTAATGAGGTGTGGTTGCCAGTAGATGGCAACATTAGCTTTGATCAAAGGACAACCAGCATGTTGGGGGAGGAGAAGTCACAAGACAAGCAAATTCTCTTGTACACACTAAAAATTTACTCATAACTCATTCATTGCCATCCACGAATTAACTCGGATTTTTAATCTAACCGCTGAGTGCCATCCACGAATTAACTCGAGTTTTGCGTTTTTTTTAATACGCTGGACATAGAACAACTTCATGCACGTCCCCAGCAAGTATTGAGCTTAAAAATGATCGTAATGAGGTGTGGTTGCCAGTAGATGGCAACATTAGCTTTGACCAAAGGACAACCAGCATGTTGGGGGAGGAGAAGAAGAAGCTCACAGTAAACAAGGAAGTAGGTGGTAGCATGTGGCGGAGCATTAGCTTAGCGCTAAGAAATTTGTCAAGACGTGGGAAGCCACCGTGTGATCGTGCGTATCTTTGACATACCCATTCAACGGATGAAGCTTCGTGGGCAAACGGCATCAAGCTAGCACGCCACATTGATCCAAAGAGCCACGTAGCAAACATCACAGGGCTGTTTAGCTGAAACGCCCCCCCCTCGTGAAGCCACTGGGTGATCAGACATCTCCTTGACTTTACCGTTATCCGGATGAAGCTCTGTGGGCAAAATGCATAGAGGAAGCAAAGTCACGGATCCACACAGTAAACATCAGGAGATGCACCTTCAGGGGGCTAGCGGCGTCGCCATCGAAGTGAGGACGAACTTGGTCCCATGCTAAATTTCATAACTTCAAGATGACCCCTTTTCACGCTCCATCAGCCCATGTCATATGATGCCTATACTATCTATTGCCTCGTGTGTTACAGATCATGAATTATGTAAATGTGAGTTATAGATATCAGTGCACGATAAGAAAAAAAAAAAGGTCGGGTCAGTTCGGCTAATACCACTATATAAATGAAACGATCAAAGATAAATTGGACACCGTGCAGAATAAGGAACACAAGGCATGTGGTAATAAATGTAAGTGCAGCAGCAAAAAAAAAAAATATATATTTTTTGTAATGTACCTTTTTCCTTACATTAGATTGTGAATCCGGCACCAGAACCATTCAGTGTAAAGAAAGGTAAAATGTTTTTTTTTACTTCACATTGCAAGAAGTAAATATGTATACAGTGATTTATTTTTTATTTTTTTATTGTGCACATAAGGTAGCAGACGTCGAGATGGTCCTTGGATGGCATCATGCTGACTTTGTGGTGTGCATCATGTTGCACAAAGGACAGACAATGCTTTCACCTCTACCAGAAAGTATGCGCCATCAAGATGGATGAGACTGCACACATGCACACACGACTGCACACATGCACATGCACTTCATAGTTTGGAAATATGTTAAAATTGTAAATTGATATTTGGATAAATTTGTAGTTAGATAATTGTTTTTTGGCATCAATATCCTTTTTTTCCCTGAATTGTTTGATGTTATTTTGAAGGGGAAAAAAATGTTTATTTGTTTGACAGTATTGCTGGCAAAGTTGAATTTTTACTTGAAATGAATCTTTTCCGCAAAACCCTCGATTTCTCCGTTGTTGTATTTTTCAAAAACAGGATTTTCGGTTAAACTTGCCTCTCTTCTACTGCTGATTACTCAAGAATGACAAATGCTAGCGAAAAACTTTTTTTTTAATGAAAGATGAGGGTTTAAGCTTTCTTTCGGTATGTCCCGTGTTTATATACCCATAGAACACAATATTCTGTAGGCCGTCAAAAATTGGTTAAAATTCAATGAGTTCATATATTACTCGTCTATATTTTACTCTGTTTAGAGCAACCACTCACATTCACATCGATTGGCAGTTTAGTCATGATGAACCTAAGGTGTATGTTTTTGGTATTCGGAGTAGTATTCTGAGAAAAACCCACGCAAGCATGCAGAAAACATGTAAACTCCACTCAGGAAGTCTGGACCAGAAATTCAAACCCTAACTTCACATTGGTGAAGCAGACGCTCTAACCACTGGCACCACCATGCTGCCGTTATAACATCACGTCTTGAAACATCTTTAGTTTGCACATCAATGTAGTGCTAACACAAGAGCTGTTCATTCTGTCCCACTGACATTATCGCGTAAAAAAAAGAATGTGATGTGTGGTTGCCGTAGCAATGACAGAGATGCTATTCTCCTTATTTGCAGCTCTTATAGTCAAATGACTACATGTTGTTGCATTGAATCATGTAAGCTGTCTCACTCAGACGCCTCCCCCAGCCCTCTGTATGCCTCCCTGAGTTCAAACTGCATAATTGATAGCCTACAGTAAGTGTTTTGGAGCACATGCATCGGCGGACTATTTTCCCTACTGGTGACATGTTGTTGACGCAGAACAAAAATGACATTTTCTTCCCCCTGCACCACCCGCGCCCGCTTCAATTGTCACACATAACCCACGCTCTGCTGAGACAGCACTTGCAGCACACAAAAAGGTCCATCAATATGGACGCATGCTGTATTGTTGTGCTCGTGTACGCGTGTGGTCAGACGCGCCAAAATGCTACTGCTACTTTTTAAAATGTTGCCACGGCCCACTCCCTGATGTGCTTTAAAGTGCCGTGGTGTTTTTTTGTGGGCATTTGTGGTCATGTTTTTTTTTTTCAGAGGGAAAGAGAAGGAGGTTGACTTGGGAATATAAAACATGACAAAAAAGTGTCACGCTCTGGAAAAGCAGGGCGAAGTTAGTTGCGGTTGAAGAAAAAGGGGCCAGAGGAATGTTTCCCTGGTGTAAGTGGATGCGACAGCTCCTCACCCAGGAGAGCACTTGTACTGAGCACACACTGGAGGCCAGCAGGGCCACCTGTCACACAGATCTGTGACTAAACAACTCTATTAGGGAACACACACAGGGGGTCGCACCCACACGCAAATATACCCTTTATATACACATGCCACAATGATTGAACGGATGTTCATAAACGTAAAATTTGGGAGAATTGGGCTGCACATTTACTGATCTTTGCTTCTTTGACCTTGCTCTAGTGGTCATCATTAGCCTACATGAGGTAAATGATTTCTGACGGCAGGGCCGGTCCAGGGCATAGGCAAACTAGGTAGTCGCCTAGGGCGCCATCTAGTGGAAGGGGTGCCAAATTGCAGGGCAAAAAAAAAAAGATATAAAAAAAAATTCCCCCTCAGGTTTTCGAAAATGAAATATTTAAATGACTGCTATTATTTTTGTTTTTTGTATTGCAGAATTTTGTTTTTTTATTGTGCTATTATAGTTATATAGTTGATACTTTTATTCTGTTTTTTTAATAAATTCATGAAAATGTTAGCACGTCCGCCTCCCAGTGTAGAGGACGTGAGATCGAGTCCGGGCTTCGGCCTTCCTGGGTGGAGTTTGCATGTTCTCCCCGTGCTTGCGTGGGTTTTCACCGGGTACTCCGGTTTCCTCCCACATTCCAAAAACATGCATGGCAGGTTAATTGAACACTCCAAATTGTCCCTAGGTGTGAATGTGAGTGTGGTTGTTCGTCTCTGTGTGCCCTGCGATTGGCTGGCAACCAGTTCAGGGTGTACCCCGCCTACTGCCCGAAGCCAGCTGGGATAGGCTCCAGCACCCCCGCGACCCTAGTGAGGAAAAGCGGCCAAGAAAATGGATGGATGGATGGATGGATGAAAATGTCCGGTTTGCATTGCGTGACTAATAGGAGGTGAAGTACACTGTGTAACTGCGACTAATACCACAATTTCAAGGCCAGGGCAAGTGTCCCCTTTTTGGGGAAATGGGAATATGGTCACCCTAGTATATGGCTTAAATACGCTAAAAGGATACACAAAACATACCAATGGCATTTTTTGTTTATTTGTATTGTAGCTCTTGTGTGTTCACACAAAGGAAGGTTTAATAAAAGTTGTGAACCATCAGTTGGAGAGACCACCTTTATTTCAACCGAGGATGCTACAAAATGTTATAGAGCATATATATTTAATTTATTTTACATTATTACATTACATTATTTATATATGTTATATTATACCACATATATTTTTTATATAATAATTCTTTTTTTATGACTTCTAGTCCAAACAAATATGAGACCTGGCATTCTGAATCTGACCCGCTGCTGCCGTTTACAGTGGTGCCTTTACCTTGTACTTTACCTGTACCTTGCCCTTTACAGGTAGGGGGAGGGGTCGCGCATCATCTCAGAGTGTTAGCGCTATTGATAGATAGATGGCTTGCTTATGTTGTTGTCTATATATCAAAAACCTTTACAATGAAAAGGTCCAAGCCCTCAAGGTACTGCATTAAGAAAGCGGAGAAAGGAAGAGGAGAAAAAACGGGCCCAGAGTAGAGGCAGGCATGTCAGTCAATCAGAATTGTCTATAAAAAAAAAACCCATCAAAATAGGGTTCATTTTCATAAATTTTTCGAAGTTTCCCATCAATTGTTAACAAAATGGGCGTCCGTCATTGACCTCATTATTTTTATATGTATCTTACACAAATATATTGTACAGTTTGAAAATATTTTGTAGTTAATAACTAAACAGTTGTATTGCACTGTACTTATGCTATTTATTTGTACTACTTGTAGTTGTCTGGGGGGGGGCTACAATCTACACTTTCGCTTAGGGCACCATATCACCTAGGGCCGGTGATATGGTCACGTATCGTATACGTGATATATATCCGGCCCTGCTGACGGCGACCAACGAGTGTTCCACCAAGCTGTTTTCTCACAGTCTGGTTTGTATTCCAGGAAAAAGTTCCCCACGGGGTAAATAAAAGTATATCGTATCGTATCGTATTTTTTATTTTTTTTTTGCTAAACATCCGTGATTCCATGTTTAAAAAAAAAAAAACTATTTCACAATCCTTATGGTGCTCCGTCGGCGTATTAGGACCACGAATAAGAATAATAAGAATAATAATTATATATATATATATATATATATATATATATATAAATAAAGGGGCGGAGGATTGTGGTACAGAGAAAAAAAACTCACAAATTTGCCACTTTATTAATAAAAGACTAAATGGTCACTTGTTTTTATGTGCCCTGTTCTTGATTGGACCAGTCCATGGTGTGCGTATCCCACCTCACCAAAGTCAGCGGGGGACAGACTCTTGCTTAGCCACAACCCTTTTGAGAAAAAGTGGTATAGGAAATGAATGGCTGCATTGTTGACAACAATTGAGGATGCATTATTATTTTAATTGATAAACAATATGATATCCAACATATTTAAATTTTGTTTTCTCATTTATCTTGTTTTGCCTCATTTACTTAACCTGGCCCATCTGTATTAAATATCAAATTACAGTGAACGACCGTCTCTGAGCATTCACACGACAAGACACAAAACGTTCTTTGGTAAAAGTGCAGCTCCACATTTTTCCCAATACAATCAAAACAATGCTGATTACCGCATGCTGGTCTTCTATTCCAACCACCCCATTCATCAAAGCATTGTTTCAGCGCTTGTCTGAGGTTTTTGGGCACACCTGCGAGGCCTGTAAGTGCTTCTTCCCTAAACTACTATGCTGTGAATGGAGATAAGGCTGATTGAAATATGCTCAGCTTTGGAAAGCTGGCAGGGAATTTCATACGTTGGAATTACATTCAAGAAGCGTGACGTGACGTGCATAAAAGAGCACGCGTGCCATTGCCCGGGTTGAATGGCTGCGAAGCACACTAGCGCCACACTGAGGCGTCCCTCAGGAATTGCAGTCAATTTAAGGCCTGATAAAGAAAAAAGGGATTGTGGTGATACACTACTGCACAATATACACATGCATTATCATACACAAATGGTTTGATTGTCCTCCAGCCTGTTACAATTTTCATGCTGGCAATTTTCCACATGCAATGAAATCATGCCCCGTGTCAAAGTGTGACATCTTTTTATGGGCTACTATTATCATTTTATCGGAGGCCATTTGAGCTGCATCAAATATTGCTGACCTCGCATGTTTGCACTCCATTCAGAATGTATAGTTCTTAATAGTGCCATGAACCCTATTTAGGGTCTAAAATGGACATCTTACTATAAGGCTATGTGGTTTCTGCCAAAACAACAGACTAGTTGCCAGGCAATCACAGAAGACAAATAGACCAAAAAAAAAGCATTCAGTCACACTCACATTCTCACTTATACACAATTAAGAGTCTTTACTGAGCCTAACGTGCAAGTTTTTGAAATGTGAAAGCCAGAGCGCCCGGAGAAAACCCACGCAGGGGAACGAACATATGAAATCTTCACTCAGAAAGGCCTGATTAGAGTCGGACCTACAGTAGAACTTCGATAGTTAAGCAGGCGTGCAAACCACCATTCCACTATGCTGCCTAATTATTGTTTAATGTGTCATGTTCTGAGTGCTTTGTTGTTTGTCAGTTGACCGGCCCTGTGATTCTCTTCATTTTCCCAAGGAAGCGCAGGGAATAGTTAAGCGAGAAGGCGCACACCTGGGAGCAATTGTAATCAACTGCGACCACACCAGGAACCAGTGTGGGGGGGGAATGCTCCAGGGGGGAAAAAAAGACTTTTGTGCTCAAGGAATATACCTCACTGACAATTCCGAGATGACGTCACAAGTCAAGATGGCCGTCAATTTAGTGAACGAAATCTATCTGCTCATTGAAAAGCGTTGGGTTTTGGATTGTTGTAATTTGAGATGTCGTTTGTATGATAGTCACAGGAAAAAGCATTACAACCTGCCGTTTGTTTTCACCGAATGTAAAGGAAGCATTTGCATTGTGTTGCATTGGGGACATATCAGAACTGCCCGGATGTTCGGAAATATCAATAGAAGTTTTAAAATAAACGTTACACACACTTAATAATAATTAATAATACCCCGCAAAGCTAGTTTTAATAACAGCCTATTGGGGCAACATGACTGCAAGACTGGTAGCATAGAAGTAACTTACAGTTATGGTTTGTACTAAATAATAGCTAATAATTTAGCTAATAATAGTTTCATGCCTGCTGATTTAGTACAAACTACTTTAAAAAATATGTTTTCAATAAAATTAACCTTAAGGAGGAAACAAATATTAAAATGGGATCTTTAAAAGGTGCTAAACTCTCATCTCCAACATGACTCTCTCTGGCCTTGACTCTGAGTCTGACCTTTCATCTTCATGCGTCTTTGATTTCATCTAAGAGAGCAGAGAGACGCTTCCCTTGACTGCTTGCTGTAGATCCTTTTCTTTTCTCCTTTTCAGCCTCTCCTTTCTAGCCATTATGCTGCAATTCCTAAATAAATAGACCAATTGTAACCAAACAGACCAATGGTATGAGAATGAATAAGACTGACATCATTACAAGAAGGCAAAAGGGTACTTTTCAAAGGCAATTGACAATTCCAAACATCCGGGCATTTCTGATATTTCCACAATGCAACTCAATGCAAACGCTTCGATCACCAATGACGTATCGGATTGTTTTTGCCTGTGACTACTAGCATAATACAAACCAGACACAAACAACAGTTCATCACATTTTGAAGTCAAAATAATCCTCACAAATCAAATTGCAATGATCCAAAGTCCAATGCTTTTCAATGCACGGATCACAGAGAGCTTCCTTTCACCGTCATTAGTCTTTACTAGGTGTTGGTTATCACGTTATCAATTATTGAATTAGCATATAGCATTTTAAACTAGGTGGCTAATATATGCTCAGTTGTTTGTGCTGTATGAGACATGCTACTTCACAGCTAAATGATTATAGGTAGGGAATAGAGGGCAAACAAACAATACAATTTCACTGGATTCATAACAGTTACCTTGCTGGGGTGGAGCAGCAGGGGAAAGAGATGCGTGTGCGTGTGCGTGACCCACACCGCGACCGTGGGTAATTAGCAGTCACGTGACAAAGGGAGCGAGCGAGCGAGAGCTAGGTGGGGTGCGCGCGCGCAGGGGATGCATTTTTTTCCCCACACGTGATTAATCATGCAGCTTTTCTAATAGATTGTGTTAACATTGACCTTTCCTCAGTAAAGTGTTTATTTATCTAAAACACACACAAAAAAACGAACTTTCCAAAGGGCACTTTTTTTGAGAGAGGGCAGAAGGGCAAGGGGGTGAGCACCACTAAGGGTCTACCTGTGCACGCCAGTGCCAGGAGCTGTTATGTATTCTCAGAATGCATACAAGACAATGAAGCTTTTGTGAAGCAATGGACCACTTGTTTGAAAAAATAGGTTAATTTGTTGAAGTATCAGTTAGTGACCTCTCCTGGTGAAAAACAATACTGCAGTAGAGTTCAAACACAGTGGAACCTACATTTATAATAAAGGGCTAATAGGTCCATTAGGGCTAATTGTCCGTTACATCAAAGCACTTTTTTATGGTCTAAATACATCCAATAAATGACTAAACTATTGTTCTGCACTTTTTTTCTTTACCTTAAAAAATGCCCGGTACAGTACTAAATGAATGTAAATATTAAAGACATAAAACAGTTTCTAAAGTTTTCAAGTAAGTCTAAAATTACCTTCTTGGGGGAGACTCCATAGTTGAGCTCCAATGTTAGTTCTTCCTTCTTTCAACTTAAATAAATGCTTTAGATAAGGGCTTTACCATGGCTGGACTGAAACCCAAAAAATCGGCCCTAGCATTTTGACTTAGGCCCGCCGGCCAAACCTGGCTCAGCCCAACCTGACTCTTGCCTAACACGTAGTTCTGCTACTGATGTTTATTGATGATGTTTCAGTTTGCTATCGATATTTGAAATTGATGAATGGAATGGTCGCTCTAAAATGTGACCCCAGCGCCTAGCCTAGCTTAGCCTAGCCTAGCACGAATCAGCAGGGTTGACGTCCTTCGCGGGGTCGCTAAATCCGGCAGTCTAGCCTGGTGTGAGTCGAGACCAGTCAGGACAAGGTAAGGTTAAATACATTTTGTTTGCTTGCTCTTCAAATGCAGCCTTTTGTTTGTTGTGAAGTTGGCTTTTTTCACGCTTTAAAATGGCTACAGGAGGTTCCCAAAAATAAAGCTCTTGTGAAAAATGAATATACTAGTTAATAATAGCCCTTTGAGTAACTCATAGATTAGCAAAAAAAGGGGGGGGGGGGTTAAACACTGTCCACTCACCATATATAAGGTGTTGGGGTAGTTAAAAAAAAAAACACTATTTTTTTCCTTCCCCGACAACATTGACGCACGCTTTAGTTTAGCCTGCTTTATGTCGACTATAAAGTCTGTTTATCGGTTCTATTCTATTTTCTGTCTGTTGAATTTGGGGTCCTTTGAATCGAGGTTCCCATGTATTGGCTTTACAAAATGTTTGATGCACATACACTTTGAGTGAATATCATCTTTTATTTACAAATAAAACTTGATTAACATGTGTATTGTGTTATTTATGAGAGTTCTGAGGGAAAAAAAGTCTTAGGGTGTGCTTGTGAAACAATGTGACCATTATATGTGATGGGGAACACACAAGAATTTTATTGAGGCACATTATTTTTTTTACCTTTTTTGAATTGAGCTGAGGCAGAACAGTGGCTGACTGGTTAGCATGTCCGCCTCCTAGTGCAGAGGGTGTGAGATCGAGTCCAGGCTTCGGCCTTCCTGGGTGGAGTTTGCATGTTCTCCCCGTGCTTGCGTGGGTTTTCTCAGGGTACTCTGGTTTCCTCCCACATCCCAAAGACATGCATGGCAGGTTAATTGAACGCTCCAAATTGTCCATGGGTGTGATTGTGAGTGTGGATGGTTGTTCGTCTCTGTGTGCCCTGCGATTGGCTGGCAACCAGTTCAGGGTGTACCCCGCCTACTGCCCAAAGCCGGCTGGGATAGGCTCCCGCGGTCCCTGCGACCTCTGTGAGGAATAGCGTTTAAGAAAATGGATGGATGAATCGAGCTGTTTTTATTTTTTGCTTAATATTTTCCTAATTCGGAAAATACACAACAGATGACGCTGGCATGCATAAAAAAAAAAAGTTTACTGAAGCAGATGAGGGTAAAGCTAAAGTTGCTGCTTCTGAAATCATGAGCAAACTTGGAAGTTGTCAAGAAATGGTGCATGCTGGAGAGAATGGACCCAAAGGCAAGGAGACACATCAGTGAGACAGGAATTGTGAACAAAAGGAGAAACTTTATTGGAACAAATGGGGACGGGCGATAGATAGGAGGCTGGTAGCCGTGACTGGACTGGTTTGACCGGGGCTGACTTGGCAGAACTTGGAAAGCTTGGCTGGACAAGGAGAACTTAGCAGAAACGTGGACCACTAGACTGAGACGTGGACCACTAGACTGAGACGTGGACCACTAGACTGAAGCGTTGACCACTAGACTGAAACATAGACAACTTAGCTTGACGTGACGGGACGGGACAGGACGGGACGGGACAGGACGGGACGGGACAGGACGGGATGGGACGGGACGGGGAAACACAGACTCCCATACAGGACAACGGCACAGGACTTCGACACCTGACGTAGACAATGATCCCACACCGACTGGACAAACACAACAGACTAAATACACCAACACTAATGATACAATATATAGGAAGAGGGCACCGATTGGTCAAACACACTGGGAAGGGAACAGGCACACAGGTGGACGTAATCAGACATAACGAGACAGGGGGAACACTCAGAAACGCAAGATAAACACCAATCACAGAAAGACACAACAAACACACCAAAATAAAATAAAAACTAACCCATACAAAACTGAAACGTGACAGAAGTAGTGATTCTACGGAATTGGAGTTTAGTGTTTGACGCACAAGTCGAATCATCAAATAATCCACCCTGTTTTACTGCTTCCTCATCAACCACTCTGCTTATCCTCCTCCTTTTTCATAGCATATGTTTATTACCTGCTTTATATTACCGGCGCTATTAAATATCAATGGGACCAAATAACTTGTACCCACACCTCGGCATGTCAGGCCTGCTATTAGGATTCCTCCATCATTCACTAAGAAATGCCAAATGATTTAACATAAAACCTGTCAACATATTCCCCGTAGGAGATAATAGACATAGATCATTTGTAGATGTTCATTGAACTAAAGGCGGTTTGAAATGTTTTAAGTCTTATGAAGCTGAAAGGACTATTTTACACGAATTTTCAAAAATGTGAATCTTAGGGGATCTGAATTTTGGAGCCCCTAAAGGCTAAAGCATTAACCGCGGGACTCACCTGCTAACAATCCAACTTTAGCATTTTCCCCTTGCAATCGTTCAAAAACCCGATCGTTGGATGTCTCTGAAAGGTTATCCTGAGTGATTATCCCGTGTTGTCGGGTATATTAAGCATGATTTTCTTCCCTGATCTGCTCGATAAATGGTTGGGGTTAACAAACGTAAATGTTAAACCTGTGGTCAATAATGCGCCACTGACTACGATTGTGAGGCTAAACGAAACGACAATCAGGAAGTGACCTGGAGCTCTTGCAGTTGACATACACAGAAGAGCAATTGGTTGTGTTCGGTGTTACCACCAGTTACACTAACAGTTAACATCGATTTTCGTTTTCTACTACTACCCTTTCTTCTTTGTATTTTCCGGTAGTTTGGATGCCTCCATGTGGCCAAATACCAGTCAGTCAGACATTGTTATGTGCTGACGTCATCTAGCAGCAGCCAATAGAAAAGCACCTTCAGATGACGTTGCTCTTAGGTGACAATTTTGCATGCTTGAATTTTGACTCCAATGTCTCGGCTTGTTTGCTTTTTCATTTAACTCAGCCGAAGTGCAATGATAGGTAAGAAATGCGTTTTTTCATGTTACCCTGGTGTTTGTTAAATATTGCCCACAAATAATACGCATTTTTTTAAACGAAAACTTATACTGAAGGTAACTAAAACTAAGCATTTTTAAAATAACTAAAACTAATAATAATAAAATAACAGAAAACAAAAATAAAATAAAAAGCAAAACTCAAAAGTAATAAAATCTAATAAAAGTGAAAATTCCAAAACTATAATAACCCTGCTCAGGACTCAGCTTGCGAACGTCACGACCAAACCCAGAAAACTGATGAGCCGTGACGGTCGTTACCTTAGGCACTGTGATGTCATTTTCAGTCAACAACAAATGGCTGCCCCCTGAGTTGGATAAAAACAGGTGCATTTTGCTGCTTACTTTATATATCGGAATGTCGTGTTTAGACAAGTGCATTGTAAAGAAAAATTTTGACTTGACTTCCCCTTCTAGGTATTCTGAAAAACTGTCAGACTATACACTCAAAATGCACCCATTGGACAAAGAAATGCGTTGTGATCAGTTTTTCTACCATAAATATTTTCTAATGCCGATTCTCGCCAACATCCTCTTTTCCTTTCGCCGAGGGATCTGAGGCTGATGCTTTGCAGCATCTGCACTGGGCTCTTGTGGGTTGCAGCCTGACAGCTTGTCTCCACCAAGGCTTGGTAATGAGAAAGGCTGTGTTCATTCTGTCTACACGTCTCAGACGCTGTTGTTTTTTTGGAAGCTCGCACACGCTGCGGTTTTTCTTTAGCTAAGTTTGACGTTGATAGCCAGCAAAAGCAGCAACATTCAGACGCTTATTTGGAGTTAGAAGTTAAGTTGCCTTTTCGAGGGCTCTATTGCATATAAATAAGTTATATTCCATGTTTCAACATTACATTAAGCAGGCAATAATGTTGCAGTGTTGACACAGTGGCTGCTCTGTGTTCCAAGCAAAAATAAATCATTTGTCAGAATTTACAAGGAATCACTACTTCCTAATTTGCTTACACATCCCAGCACTGACCAGACCCACGCAGAGAAAGTGTTCCACAGTACATCCACCCAGTATTGCATAATTATGCAGTGATGCAATCAAACGCATAAAGTATCTTAGATTTCATAACTTTACTGGCTTGGTTGCAAAAAATAGGAAGGTATTTTACAGTAGGCAGTAGCAGCACACAAGGATAATACCATCAAAAAATCTAAAATATCTCTACCGTTTAATTAGCAGTGTATGTGGCAACTGTACATGAAAAATACGCCAAAGTGTGCATGACTATATACTCAGAAGTGTGGGGTGGGGGAAAGTCAGCAAAAATAGTCAGCTGGGCAAAAACTTCACCAACATACAGCAGCTATACATAAACAATACAGAATCATTTAAACTTTTCTCCACTTCTGGATAACATTCATAGTGACTTGGAACGCTGGAATAATCTCCCTATTTCTTTAATAGGACGAATAGCCACCGTTAAAATGAAGGTTTTACCTAAAATAAACTATTTTTTCTCAATGATTCCATTTAAACCTACGGCTAACTGGTTCCAGTTGTTGGACTCAGCCGTTACAAAATTTTACTGGAATAAAAAAAAAGCAAAGATTAGTCTATCTACTCTTCAGAAAAGTAAATCCAAAGGTGGCCTAGAGGCACCAAATTTTATGTACTACTATATAGCTAACCAGCTACAATATATCGTTCTATGGGCGCAACCCAACAGAGATACTAACTGTTGGTTGGAACTAGAACAAAAGGATTGTAATAACCTCAGACTTCTAGATTTACTCTTTATTACAACATCAATTAAGCGACATAATTGTTTTAAAAACTCAATGATTTCCGCCACCCTGACTGCTTGGTGGAAGGCATTAGAAATGACAAAAGCCCAAGTGGAGCCCTGTGGGCTCTCTCCCCTATGGCATAACCCTGACTTTCGAATTAACAACCAATCGTTTTATTTAGGTGTGTGGGAGCAGAAAGGAATTACACAGCTCCACCATCTCTTCTCAGATAATATGTTTATATTATATACATCCTTGCTCCAAAAATACAAAATAACAAACGGAAATTTTTTACATTATCTGCAAGTTAAAAATATGATAAAGAAACAAATTCCAACACTTCAGGGTACACTCCAACCGCCTGGTTTAGCTGAAGATATTACCAAGCTTTCTACGACAACAACAAAAAACTTTCAAAAATATATAAGTTACTTTCATATACGGATAAAATGTCTTTACCCATCTCGAAATGGGAGACAGACTTGTCTATAGCACCGGAATATGACTTTTGGATTCAAGTTTGTGAAAACGCATTTAAAATGACAAAACACACAAATTTACAACTTATCCAATATAAAATTATCCATAGAACATACATTACTCAATATATGATGAAGAAAATGGGACTCTCCGACTCCGACATTTGTCTCCAGTGTTTACAAAACACGACAGACACTTATTTTCATGCTTTATGGTTATGCACTCCGGTTATGTATTTCTGGACTGAAGTCTTAGAAAAACTTTCCGCTATCTTGGACTATAGGATACCTTTATCTCCAAACTTGTGTTTGCTAGGTGACCTAACAACAACTGACTTACCACACAAACAATTTCAATCTACACTTGTAGCCCTTACTATCGCAAAAAAAAACAATTCTTGTTAACTGGAAAAATAAACAAACTCTGAATATCGACCAATGGTCTAACCTCCTCATAAATCACATTTTAATGGAAAAAATATCGGCCTCAAATATCAAAATTCATGCGGCTTGGGTGGGGGGGGGTGGTGGTGGGGGTGCTGGGGTGGGGGGGTGTCTGGGGATTTGGGGACCTGGGGGCGGTTGGGGCTGGGTTGGGGTGGATGGCGGGGGTGGAAGGGGGCGGGGGGTCGTGGGGGGAGTGGGGGTTGTGGGCCGGTGGGGTGCCTGGTGGGCCTGCAGTGCCCCGTCCTGCTGCGTTGGGTTGGGGGCGCGGGCCGCGTTGGGGTGGGGGGCGCTCCTGCTCCTGGGTTTGCTCTCCGGCCGGTGGCCCCTGCGGGGCCCGGGGGTCGTCCTTTGGCGCTGCCGCGGCCTGGGGGGCCCTGAGGTGTTGCGCTTGCTCTGTCCTGGCGGGGGTCGACGGCTCCCCTCTTTGGTGGAGACTTTCATGCATGATCCAACAGATCCACCACACCAGCATCTATCGAAACTCAGACACAATTTGTTTCTCCCTCAGGTCATTGATTCGGTGGAGGCGGGTGTCTGTGGATCTCACTCTGCTTCGTCTGTCTTTTCTACCTTTCCTCAGTTTCTCCTTCGGGCCCTTGAGGTCTCCCTGATTTGTTGGAATTTAGATGTCTCTGGGGTTGGTGAAGGACTCTGGTTAGTAGCCCGGTGGGTGGTGTCTGGTCGGTGCTGGGCTTCGCTTTTCTTTCTTTTCTTTGGTCCCTCTTCGGGTCTCCTGGCGGCCCCACGACTCTGGCTGGATTTTGAAGTGTTCGGTTTAGGTGAACGGTATGGGAATTCTTTTTTTTTTTTTACACGCACGCACGCACACACACACACACACACACACACACACATACCAAAAAAATAAAAAATAAAAAATAATAATAATAAAAAAAAAATAAAAAAAGGGAGAACAATGATGATGACATGTCAAATGATCAATACTGAGCTCTCCCAAAAAAAATAAAATAAAAATAAATAAACAATACAGAATAAAATGTGATACCAGGTATCATATATACAGGTGCTTATCAAAAAATTACAATATCCTCAAAAAGTTGAATGATTTCCGTAATTTCATTCAAAAAGTCAAACTTCCATAGATGATAGATTCAAGGTCCACAATTTAAGTGATTTCAAGTATGAATTTGTTTATCTTTAAATTTTTTGAGCTTCCAGCTCATAAAACCCACAAAAACAGGATATCCCCCAAAAAATTACAATACTATGAAGAAATCACCATGCATACTTCTCAGTCTTTCGCATGGGGAAAAAAAGGATGGATGGATGGTATTGGTATTGCCTGGGGGCCCTGGAAGCCCAAGTTTTCTTGATGCTTGCTGTCAGCTCTTTGTTTTTGGATATGGGTGCCCTCATTTCCCAACCAACTACTGAGATTGACATATCATTTTGAAAATATCATCCATCCATCCTTTTTTTTTCATGCAAAACACTGGAAAGTATGCATGGTGATTACTTCACAGTATTCAAATTTTTTTGACATCCTGTTTTTGTGAGTTTTATGAGAAATAATGTCCAGATAAACAAATAAATACTTGAAATCACTTAAATTGTGGGCCCCGAATCTATAATCTATGACATTTTGACTTTTTGAATGGAATTATTCAACTTTTCGAGGATATTCAAATTTTTTGACGAGCACCTGTATACCGTATATGGAGAAGGAAACGTGGACGAAAGCAGCAATAGTCAGCAGCACTGTATATGTAAAGTAGCAAAAAAAACAATGATTCTGTCAATACAGTATATAAAAGTGGCAGCTGGTCATAGAGGGTGCTAGGGTGCCACCCCACCACACACTGTGGTCACCACATGACTTTCCTTGAAGACAAAAACATTTTTTTTAAGTAAAATTATTATTTGGCTAACACAATATTGAGTCATTTTTCCACAAGTTTAGTCGAGAAGGTTTCTTACATTCTTCACTACATTGAAATTGTGATGATCAATGATCACGTAATGAGTCACCAAAAATGTCACCATCTGGGATTTTCGCCCCACCAACTCATAAAACAAAACAATTTTTTCCCCCTACTGAGTGGAAAGTCACTTACGAATCGCTTACAGTTGATTGGTTGCTGTGAAAGAAAGACTTTTATGATCTTTGCCCAAATGGGCGGCAGATTGCAACCTGCTCCAGACATTGTATTTAGACTGGAACGAAAACAAGTGTGCGACTGAGGTGGACTTTCAGCCTTAAATCAAGGAGCTTCACAAAAAATATGACATTAACCAATTAGGATTTAGGAATTCCAATTATTTTCATAAAGGACACATCCAAAACCATCCATCTGTTTATATATGGCGTCTTGCCCTCAATATGGTCACAGTTAAGATGAACCCTAGCCCAGCTAGACCCTGGACTGGTCACCAATCACACAAATTGCGAGAGAATTATTCACACCACACCATCACTGACTATGACTATGACAAAAAATAATTTATGAAAATCATTTTTTTTAAAGTAGTCCACAACATACAATTGACTGTTTAAACTGCTCAAATCGCATAACGTCTGTCTGCTGAATTTTAGAAATCCTGCTGCTAATTCCGTTCACGAGCCTGTGAGTAATATTTGGCCTTCTTTGTAGCAGCGCAAGCTATGGAAAATTGCTATCTGGCTGTCACATCTTTTGGAGATTAACACAATAGGGCAAGACACAAGTGAAAGTGGAAAAAACTGCTGTCTTAGAATAAAATCCGCAGCAGGTGATGATATTGGCGAGAGAACGATGAGCAGGTGAATACTGTATTATAAGGTCAGCATTATGGCTGGATTTACACTGCATGGTTCAAATGACACAATTCCATTGCTTTCTTCTCAAGCGGCACAAATCGGATGTTTTCGGAATCACGCATCTTCCAGTTGTGGATAAAGTAAAAGATCTGATACGGATTGAATATCTGCTAATGTGATTGTAGTTTAAAGGGGAACTAAACACAAACATTTTCTTTCCAGTAATATGTTCTGTTTCTCAACTAATAATTTTTGTGAAATAAGAATTAAACAGATTAATTTATATCCATTTTAGGAGAGCGGCCATTTTGGTCTTTTAACGCCCTCTTTTGTACAATGAAATTGACGAACAACACAGCTCACCTGATTTCTGAATTTGGTCTTACAACACATGTCCGCTGTGCGTATTCTTTGTCCTGTGCTTACTGAGTCACTTAGTTGATAAACTCTCCATTTTGAATGTCTATATTATATAATCAATAACGTAAATACAGTTTGAACATCTCGGAACTCGTACAAATCGGACTTCAACATAAAAAATCGGAGTAAAAAATGCCTCTGAGTTTGAACTAATTTTCGGAGTTCGAACACCCAAGCAAAGCAAGCTAAGCTGATCGTAGTTTGAAAAGGGGTAGCCGAGTGAAGCCGAGCAATGCCGAATGCTCACGTTGCGGTAGTTGAGACGATGCACTGCTCATTTCCAATCAGATCGTGAATACTCCCGGAGGTGTTCCATACTCGCGAGTGCATTTTGATTTTTCCACGACAATTTTTTTCCACAAATTGCCATACAGTGCTACAAACTACAGTGGAATTAGGATTAAAGAATATCGCGCCATTGTAACTACCGTGGCTACTTCTGTAAATACTGGCACGAGGAAACCCCCCTTAGCTGTTCGACAACGTGCCTAACGTTAAACAACACAAGCAAGGACCGCTTAGTAGTCTAACAATATGCCCAATGTAAAATACACAAACTCAGCACTGAACTAAAGCAAGCATTAACATAGCATTTATCATCCACTCATGCCATCACACCACAACAAAAAAGGTAAGGTATTTTTTATTGTTTAAATACGGTACAGGGTGTAAATGTAAAAAAAACATAAATCAAAATTAAAATAGGAATTTTCTGTTTTTGGGAACGGATTAATTGCATTTACATTATTTCCTATGGGGGAAAAAGTTTCGGAGGTTGAGCAATTCAGACTTTGAACACTTCGCAGGAACGAATTGTGTTCAAACTCCGAGTTACCACTGTACACTATATTAGAGTTGTGTCTATCATTTAGTCAAACTAAATAATTGCTGAGGGTGGCCAATGAAGTAATGTGGAGGTTACCCTTATTTAAATCAATAGGTGGCAAAAGAGTTAGCCCCGGCCAATAAACAACTCTAACGTTTAATTTGTTATTTAAGTATTGTTTGATGTGTTGTCACCATGGCACCCCATGTTGATGTGTGGATTCATTTACGTCAAATTTGGGTGTTTGTGGGTTAATTTATATGCACTAATATAAGCCCACACGAGATGTAAATGCAAATCAAGAAATTAGCATTAGATTGGAATCAAGCACTTGGACTTGCAATCTAGCGCATAATAAGGTCATTTCCTACTATGGATCTTACACTATTACACTGACATAACGAGAAAGTGTTGCCACTATATTTCTAGTGCACATATTGTGGGGTTTGAGCTTTGCTTGTTTCCTGTAGAATGTGCAGCATCTCTGCATGATTGAATGGGAGTAATGAAGGTTCCATGGAATGTGATCTCTAGCCCTCAGCAGAAAACGTTCGGGAGGTCAAGTTGCTTTTATCCAGCGTACAGAACAATCTCAAGGTCTCGACTACTCTGAGCGTTGGGGAGGCTCGAATGAATGAAAGTGTGAGCCAAAGTTTTCAAATCATTTTAAAATGTTTGCACAAAGTCCAAGTCAAAAATTGTTTTGGAAATTAACTATTTTGGGGAGGTAGTTGGTATAGTAGACTGAAGTTCACTGAAATTGTTTGAAGGGCGAACGTTGAGTGAGAATGGTAGTTATGATTACTATTTTGTGAAAATTTATTTTGTTATAATAACAAAAGCTGTACTTTGTATTTGCATGAGGCAGTCATGCCACACCGTAATTCTTTATCCTTTGAGAGAGATTGCGAAACCTGTGAATTGTTTTAAGATGTAACCCCATTCAATAACGCCTACAATTTCCTTTAACATCCCTCATTGTCGTGGTGGCTCCGTGGATCAAGAAAAATGCTCTATATGGACCGTATTAATCCAGTTCCTATTCTTGTAAACTGATGATTTTTATGATACAACTGACAGCTCGCATGACGACTCAAACTAACAAGTGAAGCTGATAGGAATCACATCTCACCAACAATAACCATTTTTTTTTTACGAATGATCCCTGTTCTCCATGCATAAAAGTCTTTTTATCATTCGAAAGGAGGGTGCTGACTTTGGCTCTGTGTCAAAGCCTTTAGCTTACATAAGAGATTTTTAAAAAAAAAAGCTTGGCACGGTGCGCCGGACAGGGTCTAACCAAGCATGTCTTTATTACTCTGTTACCAAAGACCATTAGCTTACAGCCGCCTTGGCTGATGCTCTTGGGCTCTGTTGTAAGGAGGACAAAAAATTAAAATAAATAGATAAAAGTGAAAATAAAAATAAATATAAAAAATTAGGGTATCAAAATGAGTGTGTTAATTTTGAGTTAATTTAAAGTTAAAACGCCGTAATGAAATGTTATTCGAATGAGGGGGCGATCCGAAGTGTGTCTTGGTTTGAACTATTCGCCTATTGGTTGATCGACATGTCAATCTATCTCAGACCTTGCCCGTTCCACAGCAAGGGAGAATTCACACACACGAAAGAAACAATTGGCGTGAGTTGCACACAGATTTTCACTTTTCAGCAAGCTCTGCATAAGGCTGATAACGATCCTGTTAATTGGAATCAGCTGCAGGTCGAGTAGGGAAACCTCTCAAACCTTTGCTCATCTGAGGATTGCTTGTAAAATTATGATTGTTTATGTTTTGATTTGGGCCATCTGACTAATTGGTCTGACATTACTCATATTTTTTTTTACTTTACAAGATCATCTCGTGGGCCGAATTAAACCCCTTTCAGGCCTGATCCGGCTTTATGTATTTATTTTTGCAGTTATTTTCACATTTATTTTTATATTTATTTGTATTTTTTGAATCTCATTTTTTTTTTTGTTTTTTTTTTAACTTTTATTTATTTTTGTATACCTGTAATATTTTTTTGTTTTTATTTCCATTTATATTTATTTTAAATTTTTGGTCCTCCATGGTGTTGGTTATTCTACGTCGTTTATTATCTGCAATAGGGGCTGCGTGTGTTCCATTAATCTCTAATAATTGTATGCTGCCTAATGATGAACAATGTCTCCCTTCCTAGTGTATATATGCCAATACTGTAGGTAGTTCCAAGGGGTTACGCTAATAGCATTAGATAGTATAGCATTGTTGGTAACGTGCTAATGTCAGCAACACAACTTTGGAGGTTCCACTGTACATCTCTTGGACAGTCATGTACTGCCGATATACAATTGTGCTACAATAGCCATATTACCGTAAACACGCATCAGACACTATTATCCAAATTACCAAGCCTTCACAAACTAAATGACCTCACTCGAAACTGAACACCATCCTCTGGTTGTCTTAATTAACGCAAATGCGCTGTATCAACAAACATTAAGCGACTAAACTGCACTTGAAACGCATGCAAATGAAGAGAATTGCGGCAAAATATTAATAATTAGTTGGGAAGGGCCTCCCCCTGATGTGCCTCGCAGCTTTCACAGCAAGACTGCCTTCATAATGATTTATGTGGTTTGTTAATGTTTACGTGAGTGTGATTTACATATCAATGTGAAATAAAGGCATATGCCTGGCGGCTATACTTGTCTTTGCTAGTATGACTGCGTGCTAATTGTTCATATAGAACAAGCTGTACAAGAATTAGGTCAAATGTAATGAGGTAAATAAAACAGCTTGTTGTGATTACTTCCCTATTGTTTACTGCAGTAAGATTTTTCATTGTCACTAAAATTATTATGACATTTCCTCCAGTAATGGACATCTCTTTACTACCTCGTTTACCGCCAAAAACGTCAATTGACGTTAAAGGCACGGCCACTGTATACAGCCAATAACGTCAATTGACGTCAACTACGTTGTTTTGTTTTCTCAATGGACAGTGCAACGCCTTGTACAGCGCTCCTTTTGTGAATGGGTGTAAAAATTATATATCACAAAACAGACACTAACTATGTACATTGTAGCTCTTTTCAATGGGCTCCCGGTAGTATCAAATTACAAGAAAACATGGCAGATCTTAGGAAAACGTATTCAAGGATGACGTGAAAATCAAAGCCTTTGTCACACTAAATTTGATTCAGAGTGTCACTAAACAAAAAAAAATAGTGACAAAGTCACTGTTGTGCAGAAAATATATGTTTTCACAAAAAGCTTGTTTTCTCCTTATTTTTTTCCCATTTTCGCTCGATGTCACTCAAATTACCTATTTTCAAATGGTGATTACTAAAGAGAATAAGGTAGAAACATACTTTTTCAAATGAAAGAATGGAATGTGATCTTTCATGTGGTATCCACCATGTTTATGTAGTCATAGCACACAATATTCTGTTTGCCTTGAAAGGTGAGTTAAAATGTTCAAAATCAGCTGGCACTGTCGGGGTTTTTTTTTTTGGATAACATTTGGCAGTAAAAGAGTTACAGTAGACAAGGAAGACCCTATTTCGATTGGCCTGGCCTCAAGATACTTAAATAATACTCAAAAGCCTCGTTTCCACCGACGATATCTAACCTACTTTACTCGACTCTGCTCTGCTCTACTTGGCTCTACACCAAAAAGCAGTGCGTCTCCACTGCCACGGCCACCACCCGGGACCCCCTCCTCACCTTGCCAGTGATGTCATGCTAAAGCGACCGCAGCTAGCGTGGACTGCGCACAGGCAAAAACAATTGCTTTGTGCCCGTTTATTTCAGCCTGAAGACATCGAATGAATATTACAGCAACCAGAAGACTGCATTCAATAATGTTAAAAAGGTTTGCACCTCCACAAAAGCCCAAGCATTCATCTGTTTGGAAGCCATTGTTGTCCTCTCGTCATCGTTAATGGCAGCTGTTTTCTCGGGGTGGTGGTTTACGCAGCTGCACATTGATGACGACAACCAATCATTGGCCTCCAAAATAATTACGTCATGTTTTGGAACTGGGCTACTTTTTTTTTTTTTTACCGCAAAGGAGCAGGTACCATAAAAAGTGAGTAGAGTAGAGCCGGGTAGATTTGTTGGTGGAGACGGGGCTTTTGCAGAGTAGATTTAAGTAGATACTGGCGGTGGTTATGAGGTTAAAGTTTACTCAAAAATGCCAAACATTATAATTATTTTTACATATGCCTCCTCTATATGAGTAGAAAATAAAACAAAAACTCTTATTTGAAGTCTTACTTGACAGATGAATGGCATAATGTTGTAAGCCCGATCTTTTTTTTTTTTTACCCAATATCTCTTCTCTTATTATTGGGGGGTATCAAACCTGATTATGGGCCTCCTACACACTATTTTTTTTCATATATATAACAATAATAACACACATACACAAGAACCGCCTTTTTTCCCGCTACACCCTTTGCACTCGACTTGACAGTCCACAGTCTACCAGTAACAACACTCCGCCTCCCATTAGTTGCACAAAATGTCCGTCAAATTCAACACATGCTAATTGGTCCCATGAAAAACAAGGAAAACGAGACATTTCCAACACCTGCGGACGCCCGGACAGGATGTAAAATAGTGGACATACCTCCCTCAAATAGACACCTCACATTGTGGCATCTTGTGTCAGGGAACTATTATTGAAGGGAGAGGAAGACTTTCATTTATTCAGTCTGAAGGCCTTTGCACACTGCACTTTCTCTGGGTGTTCTCCGGGGGGCAACGTGCAAGGATGACAGCGTCCCGATGCAAGCTTGCCCATAATTGCAAGTTCTTGCATCGCAGTCAACCAGGAAGTAACAAGAAGGCATTTCCCACTGTTAGGTCCGGCGCTGTTAGCACTCTGAAATCACTCTGCCAGTCCCATTGGATGCACATTGTAACGTCGCTGTGAACTCGGCGGTCTGGAATCGAATATTTTTCATTTTGAGTGCACGGCACCTCGCAGCTCGTACACAATGAAAGAGTTTGTCGACGGCAAGTTGCTAAGTGCAGCGAGAAAGGGCCTTAATATAAAAGTGAAGTTTTACTTTGGGCACAGGGGACTGTGGATAAAATCCCGGCCAGGGTGAACGTTACTCGCTGTTTATCGTGGGTTACTCAAGAAGGTCATCTGGCATATTAACTGTGCTAAACATGTTAACATGCGGCAACCCCCGCTTGACAGAGATTAAGCAAGAGATTAAGCTGGAAGTCGGAACAAAATTCAGAAAAAATAACAACTCAATTTTCACTTTATTATTAGTCAAAAAATACATTCCTCCATCTGCAGATGAGTAAATAAATGTCCCCGGCCACTACGGTCAGTTCACCTTGGCTGTGTTATGGAGAGTGAAACAAAGGGAGTGGAACAAATTGTAGGATAAATATTAACATGCATGGAAACCAAGTGAAAGAGTAAAAGTAACCTCTAAGGGTACTGACCTTTCAGCACAACTTTGTACACGAGAAGCGTCCTTGTGTGTGACATTTCAAATCATTTCCAGTCTCGAATTGATTTATTTTCATTAGAGTTGTGCCGATGCAATCACATGATCGGAAATCAAGCGATCACGATTTTTTTTAATTGACATCAGCTGAAAAAGATCAGATTTCTTATTTTCTGAATTTTTAAAAATGAAGCCCAAAAAATGTCTTTACAATAAAATGCTAAATTGAATACATTGATATCTCCGCTGCGTTTTCATGTTATTTTCTGTCTCGATGGCGAAAATGCCACCGATAAGGCTCGGAGAAGCGCTACATGCACATTTCAATGGTAAGAATGCGCAGAATGTCAGCTATATTTGTTCATCAACTACGATGCGTAGCAAGTGCTAAAAAGACACAACTTCTGCTCTCTGATTGGTTCTTTCCACTGTCTCTTTGGTTAGGTTTGCCCCCGCCTCGGAAATGCACTTGATGGCGACTGTGTCCAGACTCAATCACTAATACAGCGATGAATCTAGTTTCCAGGTTAGTTCTATGTGCCCCCACTAGTCTAAAAAGTAATTTTGATTAATATTGTGCTTGTGGAATATGAATTAAGCAGCAAAAACCACCTCTCAAGGGGCAGCCATTTTGCCACTTGCTGTCGGCTGAAAATAACATCACAGTTGCTCAGGGCTCAGGTGATGACTAATCACAAAAGAGGCCCGGGTCGGATTTGAAAAGAAAATAATAATAATAATTGTACTGTTCACACTGCATGGGAAAAAAATCGGATACATGCCACATATATTGGCCAAAATAAATGATCTGAATTGAGCTGCAGCGTGAACATAGCATAATGCTATGTTCACGCTGCAGCTCAATTCAGATCATCCTATGTTCAAACCGAACACAAAATCAACTCACCAAATACGTCAACTTGCTTGCTCCCCATTCTCCAAGTCTGCTCCTTTTTGGTCATGAGCCAGCATTGGAAGCTGGCTGTAATGGATATCTCCTGGTCCAGACTGAAATGGTATGCGCACATTTGGCTCCTTAGTCGACCTCTCCTGCAGCTCCCGGTGCATCTCTAAAAAAATTAATTAAAAAAAGTTAAAAAGTAGAAAATATTGTTTTTACATATGTATTTTCATTTTTAGATAAAATATTATTTGAATGAATTAACAATTTTGATTTAAAAATAAATAAATCATTAAATATTCAAAACATGCCAGAGTCCAAATTTATAAGTTGCCAAAAAGAGACAAAAAGGTAGATGAAAAAGTTTTTAAAAAATAACTAAAATTGTCCAAAAAGTGACCATAAAATGTCCAAAAAGGAAGAAGAAAAACATAAAATTACCTTATGCACACAAAATTGCAAAAAAAAAGTCAACAAAGAAAACGTTCAAAAAGTAACTATAAAATGTCCCAAAACAAAAGAAACCCCGTTACGTGCCAAAAATTGCCAAAAACGTCAGAAAGTTTACAGAAAGACAAAAAAATCGAAAAAAGTATGAAAAACAAAAGTATATTTAAAAAAAAAAAAACAGGAATGGAAGACAGAAAGTAAAAAAAAAAAAAAAAGAATCTCAAAAATATTGGATGTTGCATATCTTTTGTTATGGTGCAGCTCTTGGGCTCTCAGACTAACACTGACGCAGTTTCGGTCATCGCAATGTTCAAAGGTTTTGCGGCTCCAGGCAGATTTCTGGCTATTTATTTGGCCTAAAATGGCTCTTTTGACAAGAAAGGTGACCCCTTTTGTAGACAAACACATTCATATTCACACATATGTTCAATTAGTCTTCATTGAAGACCTAAAATGCATGTTTTAGGAGTGAGAGGATGCTGTCCCACACATAATTCTTAAAAATTACTATTTTCTGACCAGTTAGGTATACACTAATATAGTCATTATCCAAATATTCCAAAATGGTGCCACTAATAATGAGCGTGCACTGTGCACCGTCAAGCTACTCCATCAGCTGTAACTGCTAAGACGTACATGTTACCTCGGAATTTTGATGACCTGGACTTGTGTGACCGAAACAAATGATTCAGCCACATAGCTGTAAAGCAGTGGTGTCCAAACTCGGTCCTCGGGGGCCGGTAGTCCTGCAGGTTTTGGAGGTTTCCCTGCTCCAACGCACCTGTTTCAATCAACAGGATTGTTATCAGGCTTAGTAGAGCTTGCTGATGAGCTTCAGCTGTGTTGGAGGAGAGAAATATCCAAAACCTGCGGGACTACCGGCCCCCGAGGACCGAGTTTGGACACCACTGCTGTAAAGGAAAACACACGATGCGTTTTATTATCATGTTCCATTGTGTAAGTGCATTATAACAAACCCTATTCCACTCCTAAAAACGAAGTAAAGTAAACGCAAACTCCCGTTTTCTATTTCTTTGGTGGAAGAACAAAATATTTCACCACAAGCATTCCACTTCGAAGCTACTGAGCGATGTTAATATTCAAACATCTATTTGGCTTGACGTATGAAAGATTGCGCATACTGACGCATGTCAACATACCGGTGCATGTGAAATAAAACACGCCCTAAGTATAAAATAAACGTTTAGTTAGCGTCACAGACCCGCGTGTTTTTATATGAGCTCACTTATCGACTAAATCAGAGGGTTTAGGAGGACACATTTATCCACGAAATGGTGGTCGTGATCGCCGACATAAAGGTGATTTCATATGCTTACGTAACCACGCATACGGCCTTTAGCACATCAGGCTAGCGAATTAGAACGGTTGCTTTACCTTTACAATTGTGTTATAGCTTCACTTTGGGTAAACAATAAAAAAAAATAAAAACTTTTGAAGGACTCACAAATTTAAATAGGAGCGTCAACATACCTACAGGAGAAGAACGCTGTGAGTATGACTAGTTCAGGGACACTGTGGAATTTTATCAACGCTAAAACACTATAAACACCTACATATTACACACTTGATACACGGCGCCCAATCACGTTCATACGTTTAGTGGTCACATTTTAAGCACAGGTTGATCTTTCCTAACTCGGCTCATGTTTATCAGTCCAATAATGGTTATTTTCACCAAAGAATTTCTGAATTCTAACTCTCAAACAGTACCATAACGCACCAGAAGTTGTTCAAATGACTCATTTGATTTTACCAAGAAAAAAATGGATGCAAGTACAGTAATGTTTACATAAGATGAGCAAATAAACGTACTTTCATAAAATAATGATTTGCTTGCTTTTAGTCCAGCGGTCCTCAAACATTTTGACACCAAATACCACCTAAAAAAGTACTTAGCTCTTGAAGTACCACCATCGTGACCAACTGGTCCAGGTGTTCATGATTCATCAAAAGACAAGCCATAAATTTTACCCGTAAAAAATATAATATTTTATATTCTAAGTGAGTGGCATGCATGCTGTGAACATTAATGCTTAAAACTGTACAAGTGATTCAATTGAAATGTATTGCACACAAAAGTATAATAAATGGTACTCAAATAGTTGCGTCTTAGATTAAACACAAATGTATATTGTGTTATATTGTGAACGTTAAATTTAACTGCACACAGTGATTCTTTTGCTTGTCAATAGAGGGAGCCCACGCACCACTACTATATCATAATTGAAGTATTTTGCAAAAGTTGTGTTCCACCCAAACACTTGCAGAGTTTGTCACCAGGAGAAACTACACTACACTCTTTCAAGTAAAAGCTGGACAGCACACAAACCTCTTGACATGCCAATGAGCCTCTTTGACTCAACTTGTAGTCAGTCACAGTGTTACTGTAAAAAAGCCCTGACTCCTCCCAACTTGTGCAGGCATTATAACTCCTGAGAGGTGATGCCAGGCGTGCAATCCCAGGGTACCATTGGCGGTTCACAATCAGCTATCAGGTCCACACAGCCTCCTTCTTCAGTGTAAGTACTGCACCACTGTATGTTACTGATTTATTTAAATCATATTTATCAATATTTAACTGAAAACAACCTTTACACTTCCTGTATGAAAATATATTGATGTTTTGAAAAATTATTGATGTTTTCTATCGTATGTTATGATTCAGCATTGATTCCAATATACCTGTGTATATTGCTCTGATGACACAAAATTCATTTTATGTATAATCTCCCCCGAGTGCTTTCAAGGCAAGGAAACTTTATAAGGCACAATGTACTATACACAGCCAAAAAGTGCAACAACTAAAAGCGTTTACTGTACAAACAGAATAACAAAACACATTCAAAAGCGATATTGACACCATTTAAACACATTTACAAACAAAATATTTAGAGACATTTCAAAGCAAAGGACATAAATAGAAGTAGCTTTCTGAAATTACTAAAATACCATTACTGTATGGTGAAATTGATTTAAAAAATGCTGTATTAAAAGACCTTGCTTAGTCAAAGAAATGGAGAAATATCATTTTTAACCTGGATTTAAAAATATTTCCTACTTCAACATGCCTTAACGCAAAAAAACAAAATATTGGCCATAACTGCTTTTCATTTAACCTTTTCATGGTAAAATTGTTTCCTTCATCAGTTGCATCCATATTTTAATGTATCTAAAGTTGTAAAGTATAATCGTGCAGAATTTGAGCAATTTCAGTGAAGGCCAGATTAACGGATGTCTCTGAAAGACCTCTTGGGCTGCCACTGCACTGTAGAAGAAGTAGTAGAAGCAGCATAAGAAGACCGTCTTCTGGCTTTAAGGCAAAGCAAGCACAAAGGGAAAAAAACTACGGTCGTACAGTATTTTGTTTTGAAAAGAAGATCAGATAAAGATTTTCCAATCCCCAATTTTTTTACCTAACGGGAGATGATACGTTCCCGTTCAACTGAGACAGCAACACTGCCTCCTAGTGGACAAAGTAGGGCCGTGCCTTTAGTTTTCACACGTGAATGTTTCAAACCTGTCTTGAAAACGGTGACATTTGTCTCAAAAATAAAATTTGCGCGCCGGCTGATCCACAAACCCACATTCAACAACTCACAAATTGAATATTTACAAATTATTATTGTAGAACTGTCTGTAATGTGAACTACATTTTGTTTTGTTTACAAATTATGTGCCAATTTAATTTACTTACAGTAAGTAACAGATGAATTCTTGTAGTGCATAATTTTGTGTTTACACATATATTTAAATTTTCTTATTTGTGTACATATCTTTTAGTCGAGCCAATTACCTAATGCCCATGATGTACTATTATTATAGGGAGTAAGGAGAATCATGAA
The DNA here is from genome assembly GCF_051991255.1 of Vanacampus margaritifer. Classification (NCBI taxonomy): domain Eukaryota; kingdom Metazoa; phylum Chordata; class Actinopteri; order Syngnathiformes; family Syngnathidae; genus Vanacampus; species Vanacampus margaritifer. The sequence continues at coordinate 44,029,996 of NC_135433.1, read as the reverse complement.
TGAATGGTTTGCACCTGTGTGTGCGGGGTCTTGTTGTTGAATGTCAGGACCGGGACGCCTCAACGGTTTACGACCTACTACTAATGCTAACTACTACTAGTGCTACTACTAATCACGCTAACGCTAACGGCGGGCACAAATACTGCTACTCCGGTTAAATGTGAACAAGTATGTGAGGCAGTGTGTGAGCGTGTTGATGTGTGTGTGTGTGCAATAAACGACAGTTGAGTTGTATCCGCCGTGCTTGTCCCTTGTACCCTTCCAGAGGGAGTTAGTTAAACTAAAAGTGAGTTTAATTAAAAACTGGACAATAGTGATAAATGCAAACACAGCATTTTAAAAATCGTACAAAAAAGCATCGTTCAACCAGTAACATTCCATCGAGAAATAGAGCTAGCCATTTTTTAACACTTTAGTTTTGTCATTAAGTTGTAAAGGTAGCACACAAATGGGTTAACTGAACATGAGTATTGATTAGGGAAAGGAGAGTACCGATACCAGGTATCGGTATCGGGCCAATACCAGACTTTATTTGAAGCTAACGGTACTTGTGACAGTATTGGTCACCGTCTTGTGGTCATTTTTATCAACAGGAACTAAAAATTGGAAGAACTGAAAACTCTCATTAACTCATTCCCTGCCGTTGACGGCTATAGACGTCAAAAATTAATTTGAACTATTTCTATTAGTTTCATATTTGTTTTCCACTTTTGTTAACAAGAGTATGAAAACCTAGGAAAAATGTATCGTTCATTTAGAACAGATATAAAATTTGTGATTAATCTTGAGTTAACTATTGAAGTCATGCAATTAATTACAATTAATGCGATTTTTTTTTTAAAAAGAGAAACGATTATTAAAAATTAGGATCATCAGTTGATTATTTTTTTTAATCGGCATGTGATTAATTACAATTTTAAAAAATTAATAATTAATAATTAAAAAAGAAAAGGAAAGACTATTAAAAATTAGGGGCGTCAGACGATTACATTTTTGAATTGTAATTAATCGCATGACTTCAATAGTTAACTCACGATTAATCACAAATTTTATATCCGTTCTAAATGTGCAATAAAACAATCCTAGGTTGTCACACAAAATGTGAAACTAATAAAAATAGTTCAAATGAATTTTTGACCTCTATAGCCGTCAATGGCAGTCAATGAGTTCATTTTCTGCAATGTTAAGGAAAAGTACTATGTTAGGATATATAGGTCTGGTGGGAACCTCCACTGGTTCTTGTAACTTAATGTTCACGATATTATGCTAACAGTAATGACCAGAAGACTGCATGATGTTCTCTGTTGAACTATTACTGGATGCCAGAAAGATCGCGTACACAGCTGTGGAAGAGGAACTGCTCTATTCCAAAATAGTCGCTACTCTTATACTGTCTAGGCCGACTCCCCACATGGGCGGACGGCTCAGCCTTGCCCATGTAAGAATGATAGAAAGGCGCCAAGCAAGGATGAATAACAGCGACACAACGGCCTAGCTCAAGCCACCTATCTAATCATTAGAGTCCTAATCTAAGAGGTCTTTCTTTAAAAGGACCAGTCATTGTTTTTGGGGGGAAATTTTATGACTCAAAAGTACTGGTGGTATTGGTACTTAGAATCGATGACTACTCAAAAAGTTCTCGTACTGGTTTCAGCCTGGAAAAAAAGTGCTATCAAACATCCTTAGTATTGATTTGCCCCAAAAAATATATGAAATTTCGGAAATTGTGTCATCGGAGTTTCAGCCAGACGCCAGCAAAATATGCAAATAGATGAATGGCGCAAAGATTTACCAGCAATGTACAGGCATTTTTGAAATGTCAGCAAAAATGTTTTTTTGGTTCTTTTATGACTTTATTGGTTAAGAGAAAAAGTGACCACATCTGCTGGGTCCAAAATATACATACAGCAACATGAATTAGCAATTTTGGTGACTTAGAAAGTTTGTCAGTGAAATGAGCTTCATAACATTGCCTCTTAATTTGGATACCAATGCCCACAAACGCTACAATGGACAGTCAAGCTCCCTTTTCCCCTCTTTACTGGTAGGCCTATGCCATGTAGGCTTTAACTCATTCACTGCCATTGACGGCTATAGACGTCAAAAATTCATTTGAACTATTTCTATTACTTTAAAAAATGTGCCACTTTTGTTAACAAGAGTATGAAAACCTAGATTTTTTTTATTGTACATTTAGAACAGATATACAATTTGTGATTAATCGTGAGTTAACTAGTGAAGTCATGCGTTTAATTGCAATAAAAAAAATTAATCCCCTGACGCCCCTAATTTTTATTAATCTTTTCTCTTTTTTTAAAAAAAATCGCGTTAATTGTAATTAATTGCATGACTTCAATAGTTAACTCACGATTAATCACGAATTTTATATCTGTTCTAAATGTACAATAAAAAAAATCTAGGTTTTCATACTCTTGTTAACAAAAGTGGGAAAAATGTTAAAACGAATAGAAATAGTTCAAATTAATTTTTGACGTCTATAGCCGTCAATGGCAGTGAACGAGTTAATTATGACTGCTGGGAACTGAGCTCGGTTTTTAAGGTGAGCCACACTGGTTCTCCTGGAAGCAAGAATTTGAAATATGAATTTAAAAAAAAGAAGACACCAATGAGGACAAAGTAAAGATTTTCACTCGTGGAAAGAGCACTTTATACACTTTTCAATTAATTAATTCTTCATTCTGTTCACCACAGGAGCACAATGCTGGGAGTCGAAAATATGAAGAGCAAGGATTTCTGGAGGGCCGTAGCTGCAGAATTCCTGGCCATGCTATTATTCGTGTTTATCTGTACGGGCTCCGCCATCGACTGGAACTCGTCTAAGAAACCACCTACGGGAGTGGTACACGTACCAGACACCAAGCTCTTCATTTCAATAAGCTTCGGCTTAACCATTGCCACCTTGGTGCAATGCTTTGGCCACATCAGCGGCGCACACATCAACCCGGCTGTCACGGCGGCAATGTTCGTGACCAAGAAAGTGACCCCAATAAAGGGGCTGTTCTACTTCATGGCCCAGTTAGTGGGCGCAATCGCAGGTTCTGGGATCGTGCTTGCCGTCACACCCGCCAAACTCAGGGAGAATGGTGTGGGCGTCAGCATGGTGAGGACTCTGGATTTAACATGTGCTGTATTTTTCTTTCCTCGACAATCTTTGTGTTTGCTCAGATAGATGAAAATGTCGGTGAGGCACTCGCCCTACTCGTGGAGCTGCTCTTAACATTTCAGCTGGTCTTCACCATTTTTGCCACATGCGACTCCAAACGGACGGACCTCGGTGGATCTGCTTCCTTGGCCATCGGCCTGTCTGTAATGATTGGTCACTTGATCGGGGTGTGTATTTATTAGCCAATAGTTGTTCACTTCCATGAAGGAAGCATGCGCTCAGTTTCAATTCAACATCATTACGTAGTCTCGTCTGTTTATATACAATATGCCTGGTTTGAATCAAGGCTTTTTGACTATCCCTGCGTCCAGCGGGAGTCTCGTACCTGGCTGGCCGTTTACCGTGAGAGCAAGCCGGGGTTGCCAAATACTGTGTCAAATATTCCCCACAATGTAAACTTTACTGTGTAAAGTGTGAAGTACTTTGAGTCCCTTGTAGGTGGAAAAGCGCTAAACAAATTGAAGGCCCATTTATTTACCATTACAACAAAAACCCTGGCTTTACTTTTAATGACGACGATGCCAGGCAACATAAAAGGAATACATCCGATTCTAAAGACACTAGAGGTGTTACAATTAATCGATTAACTCATTCACTGCCATTGACGGCTATAGAGGTCAAAAATTCATTTGAACTATTTCTTTTAGTTTCACATTTTTAGTATGAAAACCTAGAAAAAAAATGTATTGTACATTTAGAACAGATTCGGGATTACTCTTGAGTTAACTAGTGAAGTTAATTACAATTTTAAAAAATGTAATCGCCTGATGCCCCTAATTAAAAAAAAAAGAAAAAAAATATTATTAAAAAATTAGGGGCGTCAGACAATAATTTTTTTTAAATTGTAATTAATCGCACGACTTCAATAGTTAACTCATGATTAATCAACATTTTTATATAATTTTCTAAATGTACATTTTTTTTCTAGGTTTTCATACTCTTGTTAACAAAAGTGGGAAAAAATTGCGAAACTAATAGCAGTAGTTCAAATTCATTTTTGATGTCTACAGCCGTCAATGGCAGTTAATGAGTTAATGGACAACTACTCGATTGTGAAATTAACCCTGTAAGGCCTGAAATATAACTATAAAATAAATGAGAAAAATTCTGATTCTTTGTAAATAGAGTATTTATTTTTTTATCAACTTTTTTAAATCAACTTCCACATATGACTTTTGATTTGTCGTCATATTTGATGCATCCTGTCACAATGCTTTAAATTCGTACATTTATAACTATATAAAAATAAACAGACGTATCAGACATATTAGTATTTCCAAAAATCAGAAAAAAACATTTCCCACTATTAAATTAATAAGTATAGGTGTCTCTCCTTTCTCAATTGGTGCGATCTTGCAAGGTTGTTGGAAAAGCCATCAGATGGATGATACTGCCCTCTAAGGGATTATCCGTGCAATGCATGTGCCAGATCATATACATCAGGGTTTTAATGGAGAAATAAATGATTATAATCACGAAAAAGAGGACTCAAAATGTCTTGTATTTAATATAGTGCTGTCAAAGTTAAAGCGTTAACTAATTAATTACAAAAAAATTATCACATTAATCATGTATTCATGCAGATTAATCACACTATTTTGACCGCAGTTGATACTTTAGCACAAGTTGTGTTTGAGCAATAAACATAACTACGTGTATTAAAGTAAAGCATTTAATAAATGTTTGCGTGTGACATTTAGAATATTTGTTCATGTCAAACTATTGGGGTCTTTTTTGTCATTTTAAATTATTCAAGTAATTGACTGATTAGAAAAAGAGGAGGATGAGCGTGTGCAGTGGATATTTTTTTTTGGAAGACGTCCTCATAACATGTCATAACATGTGCTCTTTAAATTTGGCGGGCAAAAAGATGTTGATAAAAAGCCTTTTTATGAAGCGATTAATCGTGATTAATCAAAATTCTAGGAGATCTGATTAATCTGAGCTCTAATTTTTTATGATACGTTTGGCGTTATAGAGCTAATCAGTTATTTTTGATCATTTATAATTTTTTTTAAAGACCTTGTTAAAATTGTCCGGATTCTCCATTTTCTTAGACCATTATGCCTGGTCATTACGGTAATACTTATCTGCCATTCTATGTATGCTATGTCTGGCAATTGGGTTCAAAAATAAATTAGCCAATCAGAGGAAAGAAGTTACAGACTTCATGTCTGGAGTCACTTTTGGAAAACAAACCATACTCTACTACAACCCAAAACACTCCAGTGTGTGACACTGTACTTCGGTATGCTGATTCACATTTATGTGCACATCTTTAGTTGTAGTTATCACCGCATGGGAGCTTGCCTAAACCTTGTAGATTAAAAACGGGAGCGCAGAGAAATAGACGTCCACTGAATTGCTTGAGTGAATTTTCACCTCTGAGTTTCAGCATTATTGGGTGCATTAATTAATGCCTTATATGTCTTACAGATTCCGTTCTCAGGCGCCAGCATGAACCCGGCTCGTACTTTCGGCCCGGCAGTGATCTACAATAAATTTGCGGGTCACTGGGTAAGAGATCTTGATGATGTCGTAGAGTTTGTAGCATTCTCTTGTACTTGGGATTTTAATTTGCTTGGTTGCTCTTAGTGAAAATGGTTCTCCAAGTTTTGTCTTCCATTCAGTTTCATAGAATTGCTCCTGATGCTGCGTCATCAGTAAGCCCTTTGAGGGACTTGTAGGGTGGAAAAGCACGATATAAATGAAGTACCATTTATTAACTCCAGCTGTTGACAAAACTCGCTAGACCATTCTTTACCTTTGTCTATTGTGGGCTATTGATGGTATTCATTGACGTGACGGGATGACGTCTGCTTCATATGGTGTGGCGACTTTTCATTCATTTTCATTCCCGTTGTGTTTACGCCGAATGTTATTTTCTTATTGATAAATGGCATCCCACGTTACTTGTGTAAAAAAAAAGACGTATGCGGAAGGTTTAGATCAACACTCCTTGCAGCGGTACTTGTTAAAAAGTTTGATTAATGGCATTGATAGGATTAGAAACATTTGCCGGTGTACCTGCCCGGACCGGACTACGTGGCGACATTCACGTATCCCAAAACACGGACACTCTTGCGTCTTCTGTACTTTCAACTTTTATTGGTTGCTATGTGCATTTTTTATTTGTGAATTAGAGGTGAAGAATGCCAAGTTATTTTTTATACCAAGTTAGCTCGTTCCCCGGCGGCGCTAGCTACACACATTAGCATGCTACAACAACAACATTGCTGACTCATCACTTCTTATTTTCGTAAGCTTTTTAATACAAATTCAACTTTTGAGCTGCTGGGAAAGGATAATAGAGACTTTCACTCATTCACTTCCAGCCATTTTCACTGAAGCAATCCCCTCCACTCCCGGCTGTTTTACTGAATTTTGACAGATTTCGCAAGGCCCACAGAATATTGTGTTCTATTGCTATAAAAACATACCAAAAGAAAGATTAGAGTCTCTTATTTCATCAGGAAAAAAAAAGTATATTTCTATGTTTCCATTCTGCAGCAATTAGCATTAGAATATAGCTAAGTTTCATCATTATTCACAAATCTGTATAGAACTGTGTAGAAATCAGCTTGTTTGCATCATGGCCCCGGTTGATCTCTTATACTCTGCTGCCACCTGCTGGCTGTTTTTGTAATTACTATCATTGCTTCACCCGTTCTCTGCAGTTCAGCGGCTGCATGTATGCTCGAGCATTAAAAAAAAAAAAACGTCTTTGGGACATTTAAAACATTTAAAATAGAATGTATTTATACGTTTTTGGGAGCAAATGAGTTACAGAGGGTATTTGGAGAAATTTGAAAATCAAAACTTTTGACCACTCAGATCTATTTTTAGCCAGAGCCACGGCGAGCGGGGCACATATATCACCATCGCATTTTGTTGAAATGCATTTTAACTATCTCACAATAACACTTTAATCAAAACGACGGTCAGAACACACTTTGGTAGACTTTGTAAATCTTTTCAACTTATCCTTGAAATTCTCTACAGATACACCTTTGTTAATTCACATTCCGACATTCCGTGCACCCATAAACAGCACACGTGTGGCACTTGACGTCATGCGTCTACCATCTATATCAGGGGTGCTCAAATTCGGTCCTCAAGAGCCCCCATCCAGCCTGTTTTCCATGTTTCCCTCCTGCAGCACAGCTGAATCTAATGATCAGCTAATCAGCAAGCTTTGCAGAAGCCTGATAACGATCCTGATTATGAATCAGGTGTGTTAATGGAGAGAAACATGGAAAACAGGCTGGATAGGGGCTCTCGAACACCGAACTTGAGCACCCCTGATCTATATGCTCGAGTGCAGTACATCTTGTGACCTTACAATCACAAACTTGATTGTTGAGATTTTTTGTGATTGACCAACACAACAAGTAGCACATAATTCTGAAGCGGACAGTAGTGACCACTAGTGTTAATTTCGTCAACAAAAACTGAGCAAAAATACTTTTGTCAACACAAATTTTTCACCGGACTAAAACTAGACTAGACTAAAACCTTCATTAAAACTAGGACTAAATCAGTATTTTCGGCGACTAATAAAGACTAGACAAAAATGTACTTCACTTAATAAAAAGTGGATTAAAATCTATGGACATGGTTCATGAACAAAAACGAGCCGAAAATGATATGATTTTGTAAAATCTTGTCTCTGCTAATCTGTCATGTGACACACCCCCTTTCAAATCTGCAGCTAGCTAGCTAGCGAGTGCAACACATGGGCACAGACAGGAGGTGGTTTCACGGTGAAAGGTTGAACAAAAAAAAAAGTTATATTAACGTAACATTAATCCGACGGCTATAACATTCCAGCAATAATGTTAAACCGACCGCTAACTAATGCTAGCTAACTTACGTGCTCATATCATGGAGCCATAGTAGCCACTGTAATTGTGTGTCAAGGTGTTTTTCATCAAAAAAAAAGAGAAATGTTTATGTGATATAGTTTTAGATCCGAAATGTTCAACATAATCTTATGGAGAGAAAAAATACGGGGGTTAAATGATTGTCCTGACTTAAAGTAGACTAAAATGTTGACAGTTTTTGTTGACTAAAATGTTTTCTTGGACTAAAATAAAGACTAACCAGCTAGATTTACAGTCGACTAAAAATGGACTAATTAAAAACAGGATGAGGTTGACTAACTTTGATTAAAAACTAACGTAACAAGCTAGATTTATAGTCAACTAAAAATGGACTAATTAAAAACGGGATGAGGTTGAATAACTAGCGTGATTGAAATTAGACTAAAACTGAGACTAAATTTAAAAATGGTGGATAAAATAACACTATTGACCACTCAGCGGTCAGGTCAGCGCCCTCTTCGAAGGCTGTGAAGATTTACCAACGTACAAGCGTAAAACTTTTCTCTGATACCCCTAAATACAATTCGTCACCTAATTAGTTAACAAAGTGCACCTGCGTGTTATTTACTCCTTGTATGAATAGTTGTATTGTGGTTCCGTGAAGGCCTCAATGGTTTGTTTTTTTGGGGGAAAAACGTTGTTACGTTGACATACCAGATAAAAAAAGTTAACCCAGCTTTTTTCCTCTTATGCTTCTACTCTTTCTTTCTGTATTTGTACTTTCTGGTAGTCTGGATGCCCTGTGGCACCACGCTGCGTCCGACAGGTCAGGGTTGGAACTACAACAAACCTCTTCGGTGTGTGGTGTGCTTTATTGATTATCTCGAGTACACCACACACAAGCCCATTTAACATACATTGATTCATTTTCTCATGTGTAGGGTCTTCCACAAGAAATTGGTTAAGATGTTAAAAACAGGTATATTTGTACCCCACTCTAGGTCTACTGGGTGGGGCCCATGCTGGGTGGCGTCATCGCCGCACTCGTGTATGAATTCATTTTCTGTCCGGACAGCGGCAAGCCAAGTCCAGGCCAGGTGATTCCCAAAAACCAAACAGGCACCTACAAGGACATGGAAGGTGGCTCCATGCAGCCGCTCAAGAAGAAGAGGAGGACCGAGAGAAAAGACCCGCCGCCAACGAGAGACGTGCTGTCCACCGTATGACGAGCAGATGCGCTGGAAATGGAGAGCAATCTATAAGACAGAACGTTTTTTGGCTTTCATCTCGAGTCCCCCACCCTACATCTCATTGCCTTCAAATAATTCATCCTTGAATGCGTTTTTGGTCCAAGAGGCTTTGTGCACTGAACAATTTAGATTATATGTTGCCATATAGCTTTGCGAGCTGCAGAATGACTCTGCAGTCCAAGCGAGTGTGTAATGCTGCAGTCAGACCGAACGCAAACTAGCGGCGCGTTTCCGTATATAGTCAATGCAGTTTGCTGGGTGTTTCATTTGGAGTAGGGCCGCAGCTGTTGAATATTTTGGAATTTGGATATCTACTGAAAATATTTAGATTTTTATTTTTCCCTTGGTTAAAGAAAAATGTTAATACGAAAGACAAAACACAACGACCAACTGGTTTTCAGTTTAAAATAATTTTTTTACTTAAATGTAAACTCATTGCACTTTGTTTTCATCACTAGAAACATTAGTGAGATTTTAAACAATTCCTTTCCCTTAGATTTTGGCCAATGAGACGTCGGAACAGCAGTAGCGATTTTGCCGGCTAAAACAGCACATTTGACTACGCCTGGTTTTCTAAAAAAGTGATCAGAAGGACCAACAACTGCGTCCGGCTGTCAGCATCAATGTATGCATTTATAACTATTAAACTGCCTTTGCAGTAATTCAGTGGCAATCACCAGTCTATGTGGGGCATTTGAGCGCTGCTAGCTATGCTAGCAACAGGCGCCATGCAATACAATGTCAGTGTAATTAAGTGACAGTGAAAGCAAATTAACCCGAATAGTGAAAGATGAGTCAAGTCAGCTGTTATGTGGGAACAACTTGAAAATAAATGTTTTTCAAGGCATTAATCCACATAATTTTATTTTGGTGGGCGTGCACGTAAACCGGTAACCAATGCAGATAAAAACGCCTCGAACGGAGGTACTCGAATTACCAGAGGACTCGTTCAGACCTAATTCGAAGGTCTAGAGGAGAAAATTTGCGCATAGACAGCCAATCAGTGTTGAGAATGTACCTGCTCCATCACATGCAGACAACAGACAACTAAAGACTAAAACAAAACAAAAAACAAAACAAAAACAGATGCAGTCTGTTGAAATAAAAACAATGCGGGACAATGTCTGTGGGATCGGGAGGTACTCAACACAGCCAGCTTCTCTTGCCGGTCAGGGCCGAGCCGAAAAGGAGCAGGCTTGGGAAATGGGGAGCGAGGAAGTTGGTGTATCAGGAGAGTGGATTGTATTGTTTACAGCTGTTGAACATTCAACCAAGATAGAATTTAGAAGCAAACACAACCAAGTTTTTTTTCTGTCACAGAATTTAGAAGCCAACACAACCAAGTTTTTTTTCTGTCACAAACAAAATCATGCGAGACAACGCGGGGACGACGTGACATTTTGTGTTCGGTCTGAGCCTAGCATAAGGTCCATCAGTTATGTAGGTTCATCATTGGCAACGGTGAACGAGCGAGGAAGAAAATGTGGCCTTGTTATTTTGGGATTAGTGTCACATTTACTCAAAAGTGCATGTACTGGTTAACCGTATTATGATACAACAAATGTCCAGTAAGTTGATGACTGCTCTCTATTTTCAGTGCATAGGTGTATGCTCTCATGGGAAACGCACTATTTGTAAATGATTTTTTGTTTTTATATATACACTGAAATGTACTTCCTATAGTTGTAATCAATTTCACGCACCGGTTTACTAGTTTCAGTACACCATCTAAAAGATGGATGAATCGATAGATTTTTATTTGGCTTTAGCTGCGTATCATTGTTAACTGATCTGGAAATTGGTGCTGTGAATTTTATGTAAGATGTGATAATAAAGTTATACCAAGATATGGACATAAAAAAATTGTATGATTTAATGCATCATAGGAGAAAAAGACCCACTTCGATAAAATGACACTCAAAACACAAGATGACTGATGGGATGTATGAAACCTCTACCACAGTTTGGCTTTAGCCCCAGGTGCTAGCTAGCTCGCTCTAAGGGTGCTCGTTTACCTGCTAGCTCCCTAGCTAGCTCCCTAGCTAGCTCCCTAGCTAGCTCCCATGGTGATCATTTACCTGCAAGCTCTCTAGCTAGCTCCCATGATACTCATTTACCTGCTAGGGAGCTAGCTAGCTCCCATGGTACGCATTTACCTGCTAGTAAACTACCTAGCTAGCTCCCATGGTACTCATTTACCTCATAGGGCGCTAGCTAGCAAGCTAGAATCGGGCTAAAGCCAAACTGGCACGATTTTTACTTTCTGGACCTTTTTGCCACCTCTGACTGTGGTTATCTTCTACCCATACTATTTTTTGGCTTTGTACAAGTATTAATGGTGCACATTGTCGTGTGGGCAGTGTGATTCAAACGTGAAAATGACATTTTTGATTATGCATTAAAAGACACAACTTCACTGTGTGTTCATTTGTGTAGGGCAGGAATGTCGAACATTGGCTGCTCATAATAAACTATATGTATCCATTAAGCTTAACACGATCAGGATTTTTTTGGGCCGATCAGTAAACAAGTTTGGAAAAAAATTATTGATCATTGATACCGATACAATCAAGATGGAGAAATATATTTCTTTAAAGGCAGTCGACAGCCATCCACGTATAATTGACGCCGTTTGAAATGCATGAGAAATAAAATAAACCCCCAAAATGTGGATAAACATTGAATATAACATGCAATGTCTTATTTCGAGCAGCCAATCAATGATGTCATTGATCCATCGAGCAAATTAAGACATTACACCTGATCACCGATTTTCTAGTCTAGTATACATGTGAGTATATGAGTGTATGGGGTACACACATCAATATTATACAGGTATATTAGTGCTGTTAAATACACTTTTTTAAACAAACTAATTGCACAATTCTCCGTAATTAATCACGATTAATCACATTTTTCTAACATCGTCAAATAGAAAGTATATTTAGAATCAGACTGTTCTAAATAGCTTTCTTTGATCCTTGAATAGAATCCTGTAACACAAGCATAGGGAACCCTGGTCCTTCAGAGCTACTGTCCTGCCTGTTTTTTAGTTGTGCTCACTAGCAGCAGACTTCAGAATTTGCGAGGCCCCCTGAAGGAACTTGAACAGGGTATTTTTACTGTGAGATGATACGGCAAAAACATACAACTATGCTATTTGAATTTGGCTTTGTAAAGTGTACAAATTATTTGAGATTTCTCCAACAAGCGTCAAGTACAACTGAAAGTAAAACTACCTACAGTCCGTGTTTGTCTATTTTCACGCCACTGGCTGCAGGTTATGGACTAAAACAGGTTTAAGAAAAAAAACACTTTAAAGAATTTTAGTTAATCTGCAGAGTTAACGCTTTAATTTTGACAATATACAATTTGCCTGTGAGTAATGGTATTCTGTATATACTAGAGCTGTCAAACGATTAATTTTTTTAATCAGATTAATCACATCCTAGAATTTTAATTAATCATGATTAATCGCTTTATTAAAAAGGCTTTTTATCAACATTTTTTGCCTGCCAAATTTAAAGAGCACCTGTTATGTGTTAAATCTGTCTACATTTAATGTTATGAGGACGTCAACATTTTTTGATCCACTGCACACGCTCATCCTCCTCTTTTCCTAAGAGTTAATTATTTGCATAATTTAAAATGGGGAAAAAAATGACCACAATAGTTTGACATGAACAAATATTCTGAATGTCATACACAAAAATTTATTAAATGCTTTACTTTAATGCATGTAGTTATATTTATTGCTACCTTTATGTAACCATCCACTGTCAATTTTAAGGATCATCTGTTGTCAAAACTAATAGTGTGATTAATCTGCATTAATACAATATTTTAGATTTTTGGAAAAAGATTAATTTGACCAAATTGTGACTTTTGTGGTTTTGGCCCAATGCCAGTGATATTAAAACACACAAACAAAAAAACATTTACAGTATTAGGTTTTTACTGTCTGTTACCATCAGTGACCTTATAATAAACCAAAAAAACATATTCCTTTTTTTTGGGTTGCATTTCACCCATTTTAAATGGAGTAGGTACAGGAGCACGCACTCCTCACACAAGACAACCATCTGCAGATCACTGATAAAATCACTTACAGTATCTCGACATATTATTCCACCTTGGAAGATTTATTGCAGAGTAATTTCTTGAAGTAAAGTGTCATCTTTATGTGATCTAATTCCATTGCAATTTGCAGCTCATTTTTATTTTTTTGTGACAACTTTGATTGTCTGTATATGGCATTGAAATTGATGAGGTTTTTCAAATTGATGAGATCATCCGTTCCCCCGCACAGTCTAAATGCGACAACAGCATCACTTAGTGGTTGGTCTCTTGTGTAAAATAAAGGCTCACCTCAAGTGTTTCTCCAGGGGAGGGCAGCCACGAGCCTGGAATGTGCACTTTCCATCCATTGCTCACACAGTGTCGCAATACATGTGATAGGCCTTACTTCACTTGACACTGACTGGCCTATTTAACTATTCAATTGTTTTCTCTAATTTGCACCTTTGTTGCGCTATAGATATTCTTCCCTTGAGGCCAACACCGGCTAATATCCTTTTAATCATCTTTCCTGCCCTTATGGGCTATGTACTGTATGTGGATATACAATATGTGATGTTTTGTGCACCTTCTCGGGCAAATAATGAGAAAAGAAGTCTTGCTTTTGTGCAAGACTTAAGTAGTGTCGTTTTTAGTGAGTCAGTGGGACCCGCCAATAGCCTTTAACCCTATAAAGCCTGAACCATGAAATATATGAGAGATAATAAAAATAAAATAATGTAAATAGACTATTTATTGGTCCTTTTGGAGGGATTTTTTTTTGGGGGGGGGGGGGGTTCGAAAACCAACTTCCATATATGACTTTTGATTTGTGTCCTATTTGATACATCCGGTCACAATGCTTTAAATTTGTACATTATAACTGTCAAAAATATAATGATAAACAGACATATCAAACATATTAGTTATTTCCAAAAATCGGAACATTTCCCACTATTAAAAAGTATAAGTGTCTGTCTTTTCTCAATTGGGGCGATCTTGCAAGGTCGCTGGAAAAGCCATCAGCTGCCATCATACTGCCCTCTAATGGATTATTTGTGCAATGCATGTGTCAGATCATATATGTCAGGGTTTTAATGGGGGAAAAAAAATATTATTCTCATTAAATAGAGGGCTCAAAATGTCTTGTATTGATTTTAATATGATACGATTACAAAAGGGCGCGGTCTGATCCAATTTTGGCACAAGTAGTGAAGCACTACAACTTGGAACAGTGAAACCATGATCAATGAGGTACTCTACCTCTTTGTGCATCACAGCGCGTTTTGCAGGACATTGCCGAACAAGCTTGAATATTCCAAAATGGTATTACTTAAACAATTTCTGGTTGGGTTGATCTCATGTTCTGTCGCTCCCTTCGTGTCGCTGTCCGTTAGCTAACTAGCTTATCATATTAGCTGTTTGTTCCCTCGGTTTCAAGATGTTGACAAAATGAATGTGTTAAAAAATAATAATAAAAAAATTCACCATCTTTTACATTTGTCACGTTTATAACCTCATCTATTCTTTCATTCTTTGGGTGAAATTGTTGAAGGTGTGCAATTGTGTTTTTTCCCGCCAGCATCCAAGCCTATGAATTCCATTAGAGCAGTTAAACATGGCACAAAGTGCACCTGTCATTTTGTCACTTAAGGCTTAAAGTCTTTTAATCAATGCCTGCAAACTTGAAGGTGTACAATTAGGCTTACACTTTTGTGCTGTGCTAGCATACAAAATTCAGTGCCTGCTCATTTGTTTGGTAGAACTTGATCTCACTCATTCACAGAGGAATTGTGCCGAGTGGTAGGCCTACATCATTCACTGAATTTTTAGAAATATAAAGGTATACACATATACTTTTATATTTATGCTACATACAGCGCTGTGAAAAAGTTTGGATTCCGTAACACTAGAACTGGACTTTTTGAGTATGAGCGTCCTTTTTAAGGTCATGACACAGTATTTCAATCAGATTCAAGTCCGGACTTTGACTAACTATTAATTTTTGCTCAGGCCATTCCGAAGTTGAATTGTTTCGGATCACTGTCCTGCAGCAGAACAAAAGCACGCTTCAGCTTGAAGTCACGAACTGATTGCCAAAGATTGTCCCTTAGGATTTTCGGGTAAAAAGCTGAATTCATGGCTCTGTTAATCACAATAATAGTCCAGGTACAGAAGAAGCAGAAAAACATCCTACCAATACCATGTTCAACTGTTGGTTTGATATTGAAGAAAGACAGAAAGAAAGAAAGAAAGAAAGAAAGAAAGAAAGAAAGAAAGAAAGAAAGAAAGAAAGAAAGAAAGAAAGAAAGAAAGAAAGAAAGAAAGAAAGAAAGAAAGAAAGAAAGAAAGAAAGAAAGAAAATCAGCCATTTATTTATATGCAGTATTGTTCAAATTTCAGCTAAGAAATGTACGAAAAGTTTGTTAATGCATCCATCGAGTACAGACTGACTTCTTCATACTTCACAATTTGCATTTGCAATTTCAATCCCCAGCGCGGTGCAGAAAGGGCAAAAGATAAAACACACACCTTAAAGATCATTAGCAATTAATATTTGGGGATTCATGGAGGAAAAACTGCGTTAAACACTTGTTCAATAATTCATACTATAAACAAGAAAGTCTCCCACTTCCTTAATAATTTAGACGTAAGCTAATGTTGATTTATTCAGGAAGGTCTGCGCCACGAGCGCTGCCTGCAGTGCCCACATTTGAATTAAAGTAGGACAGTAGCAGGCGAGTCTGTAATAACATTTGTATAATTTTATTATTGCTCGCGGCCCAGTTCATTTCCTCCTCCAGTAGCTGCGTGAAATTGTTTGATTCTGCAAAGTGCCTTGAGTGTGACGCTCTGGGCTGGCAGGGAGGTGCGGGAACAGGAAGGCGGGTGACACTCGGTTCTGATGCTGTCACACACGCACACTCGCGCTCGCGCAGATAAATAATGTTGCCAGGCTTTGTTACACTACCTCACTTAATAATTCACGCCGTCTTGAGAATATGATTGATATTCTCACTCACCCTGTCACTCATGATGAATATTTGAGGCAATGCGTTTGATAAGGCATGGAAGTGTAATAATAAGTCATTCATTACTCCATCGCGTCAAATACATTGGAGCGTTTGTCAGTATGGTCCTGCAGTGCAATGTAACTCACAATATCGTGATACCCAAAATCACAGCATGTCACTTACAAAGGAGTATTAGGATCCCGAAAGAAATGCAGTTTTATGGGGGGAAATGGTAATGCTAGGAGAATTAAGTGGTATATTATCAAGAAAAAGTTTCATATTTTTACATTCAAATCTCTTAATTTTTCTTTCGCCATATACTTCGGGTTGGAAATGAGCAGTATGCCCCCTTTTCAAGCTATTTATTTTCAGAAATAAGGTAGTATTGCGTTTGTGGAATAAGAGTTAAGCAGCATATTCCAGCCGTTCATATCAGAAGGTGGCCATTTTGCTACTTGCTGTCGAGTGAAAATGACATTACAGTTGCTCAGATCTCAAGTATTGATGGGCGAGTACCGATACCAGGTATCGTATCGTACTCGCGACGGATATCGATACCGGTATCGGTTCCCGCTCTTGTGGCCATTTTTTGGTCAGGAACTAAAGGCTGAAATAGTTATTTTGCATTTATTGAGTACTCATTTATTTAAGGCTTTAGCGTAGCTGACGCACGGGCTACTTTTAATTTACCCACTTACATCACAGACGCAAGGGAAGGAAGAACATCTTCAGTCAACAGCAAGTGGCAAAATGGCCGCCCTCCTGAGATGGACGGCTGGATTGTGCTTCATAACTCATATTCCACAATTGTAATATCAATCAGAATGTCATGTTTAGACTAGTGAGGTCACATATAGCTTATTATTGTCAAGAAATGTTTAAGGTTGACTTCCCCTTTAACCCTGGAGAACCCAAGAACCCTTTTCTTCTTTGGAAAATTATGAATTATACATTAAATGACTGCTATAAGTTTACTGAACACCAAAATAAATGTTTTGTCAATTTTAACCCTTTTTTTTAAACTAGCTCAGAGTTGCTAATTTATCAAAAAAATATATATATATAAAACATACTCCTAGGCATTCTGCAACATGATATGAAATAGATTAACAAAAAAAACCACAATTTTACCATCTGATGGTTTGCTGAGAAGATGGTTTTGTTTGGATTGATTTCCAGCTCAACAAAACAGCATGTTGCCAGCCATCTTGTCATCACCACTCTGGCTCATGTAAGTGCAATATTCATCCACTAGATGGCCCCATGCAGGGGTCAGAAGTGGCACTCTGGACTTTTGAAGTAAAATTTGTAAAAAGAAAAAAGGTCTTTGTTATTTGAGTAGCAGAATTTATAGGGGCCAAATTTGACCCTGTGGGTTCTCCAGGAGAGAAAATTGACTCATTGAGCCATTTTCAGTTGCAAAAAGTTAACATTTTGTCAAGAATTAATTTGATAACTTTTCATGTACATTTATTACCTTTAAAAAACAAATTTTCCACTTGCCAGGGGCTTGCTTTTCCATGACAGTCCATCTGGCTCCTTCTCCTTTGTTTGAGACATTCACTAAGCAGGTCTTCCCTGGGGCCCATCATCTTGATGTATTCTTGGAGGCCTGTTGTTTACTCCTGTATGGTGCCCATGACGCTAACTAGTCCGCGGTCCCCACTCTTTCAGTTTTGTGTACAGCCTTAGGATGCTGGACTTCGGGTGGTCTTGATATCAGTGGTTTGGATCGCTTCCAGGCAATGCTGCCAGGACATAGGTGTTAATGATCTTATTCTTTCCGTTCAGCTGACTACTCAGTCCCTCTTTAGGGATTCGGCCATGGCCGCCCTTCGCGCTGTCCCCTCATCTGCACATCTGTTATGCTGCATTACAGTAGTTCAATCCCTTCATTGTGATCATCTATAAATATATATATATATATATATATATAAAATAGTTAAAATAATCAAATATTGTACATTTTGATCTGTACTGTAAATCCAGACTGTGTTTATGTGTAAAAGAGTGATTGCTACACAAACAATCACATCTGGTAGCACACACCTGAGACCCTGGTGTTTTTGACACAGGAAGGGAGGTTCGAAGGTGCTGATTGTTTTCCTCGGGGCTCACAAGTTCCCACCTCGCTCCCCGTTCATTCCTCCTGCAATTCCTTTATGCAGAGCAGCGCAAAGTGCAGTTTGATGAAACACATTTGTTTGACTTAACTCTTGCCTTGCCATCACGCCCACATCTCGGGGGTCTCTCGCCAGCCCGACAGCAGTGGGGCTAATGAGAGGATGTATCTACAAGTGTGCCAGTTGACCGCGGGAGTTGTCTTCCATTTGGGTTTTCGGTCTGCGTTATTAGGGAAATCTTTATTATTATTGTTGCCCTCAAGTGGGAACGGTATAACAGGATTACATTTTATTGGAACCTCCCAGCAAGCAGCCCCCTCCTCTTGTCTCGCTTTCCCTCACTGTCACTTACTTCCCTTGTCCAGTGTCGGGGTTGAAAGGTTGGGACGTCAACCTCCTTCTATCCCTTTTCTATCGGGATTGTCTTCATTTAGGTCACAGCTTATCCCATCTGAATTTGGGAAGACAAAGAAACCATAAATAGGCTACTTACTATACATTAGGGAAGAATCGATATCCAAAACATCACAATACGATATTATCACGATATAAACATCACGATATGATAATTATCACGGCGTGAGGAGGTTGGTATATTTAAAAAAGTTTACGATACTGTATAAACACTCACGTTAAAAAAATAAAATAAATAAAGCTTAAGTCAAAATTATAACTGTAGTTCAAATAGTACAGGCAACATTAACCTCAATGTATCTAATCGACCTACAATCACTAATGACAATATCGAAGCACTTGCTTCTGCACACACACATTGTGAATGGAGTCAATTTGTGGAGGAATTCAAACGTGTTACGTTCCCCTTCAACTGGCCATTAGGGAGGGTCTTAAATGTAGGTGGCCAAAACATGCCTACACTAAATTTCCAGTGTTTGATGAAATATGCAGTAAACAGTGTTATTTAAATGCTGTTAGGATAAAAAGTGACATTGTCAGAGTAAATTTCTTTGAGTGTTGGGGTGGATGATGGGTGTAACCTGAATAGCACTACCTTGAGTGTTAAATTGACCACACCCTCATTTCCGGTGAAGGAGAAACTTTGCAAATTTCCAGCGTGCTGTCGACATTTCAACAGCGATACATCCAGTTGTTATCGTTGGAGCAGCATGGCTCAGTGGTCATGTGGTCGTCTCCCGTGGGTTCGATCCCAGGCCAGTGTGTACATGTCAAAGTGTCTTTGAGCAAGATACTAAACCCCCAGTCGGTCCTGATGCTGTGTCATCAGTCGTCAAAATGTAAAGCGCTTTAAGGGCCTTGTAAGGAGGAAAAATATGATATAAATAAAGTACCATTTATCAGAGTAAAGTGTAGTGTAAGTTATATTTTTAACACTGCAATACACTCAAACAACAGAGTTAAGTGAAGTTTGGCAGAATTAAATGTTTAACACTGACACTAATGTAGGCTACTTTCAACACTACTTGGTGTTCACCGGTGTAGATAGAACACTATACAGTGTTGGAGTAACACTGGTGAAGTGTTAACTAAAACTTTGAAAAGTGTCAGGTTTACAATTATTGGTGTGGACACATATAAACACTTTTCTAGTGTTAGATTTAACACTCTCAGTGTTAATCTAACACTGGCGATTTTACTGTGTACTTAAAATTAAACTGCACTAATAAACTAACCGCCAAAGGGTTCTGGAACTGCAAAAATAGAACCCCCCCCCCCCCCCCCGGACTTTTTAACCTGCTATTTTTAATATCTTAACATGACGATGATGATATCGTTTGCATGAGCAAAGATACAACAAGAAGTGTCCCCAGGTCATTTACCTAGGGTTCGACATCAACAGTGGCCCGCTTGCCTGGGGCCTCTACATAACTTTGTTGGGCCACTCGAAGTTAACTGACACCGGCCAGTATAAAATTCATAAATAAATATGATGAAATATGTAAACATGTTTTTGCTTTTTGAACATTACATTTTCAATATGTTGATCAATCATCATGGATCATTTCACTGCACTACACCTTCTTCTTTTTTTGCGCTTCAGATTAAAAGTAAAAAGAAGAAAAAAAGTTGTATTGAACATCCCTATGTAAGATTTTTGTTGTTGTTCCGCTCTCTTACTAGCCGTGGATGGCCGAGGCCTCTGAGTTAGTGAGCAAAACAAACAAGATGGAACCAGGTTTGCGAGATCTTCATTTATTCACCATGCACCATGTCCAGCAGTGAATTCCCTCCACATACAACAGTTTTTTTTTTTAACAGATTACGGAAACCCTCTTAAAAAGTGGTGGCCTCAACCACCAACCTTAAATGAAGGGTGACCCCGCCCATATACAAAACACTTAACACATATATACATATAGATACGCACGTAGAAATGCAGTCAATGTGTTCTTACTAATCACATCAACTGTTTTCAACTGAAAAAAATTGAATACTACACTACTAACATTATCAATAAAAGTAATACAATACAACTTGTGTTAAAATAATTAGGGACGGCAGAAATGGAACATTGAAACAATCAAATCATTTGGAACAATTGATTCACAAAAAGAATCGATCTTTTGGAACGTTCAAAACATCTCCCCACAGCGACATCTGGTGGCCAGTTGTAACATACGTTTGGAGGCGTAATGGAAGCGAAAGGCAACGGTCACGTGACATCCTGATTCTGAGGCAGATTTAGGAACACGATTCGAAGTTCCGTCTGTGTTCCAGTACGTACCAAAACACAGTTTCGATTTTGCCACCACTAACAATAATATAAAATAAATGATGAATTCAAATTACCATGAAATATATTCACATTCAGTTGGTTAATGTTGCATCTCCGCATCATGCATACACAAAGTATATTTTTGTGACATGAATTTCCATCTTTCAGCCATTTTTATAATTTTGAAGCATTGAATTTGATCCACATGTAATGGAGGAATGTCTTTCAAGTTTAACATAACAAAACCAAATCCAAGTGAAAACAAGAACAAACTCTTGACAGGAAGTGACGCGTAAACAAATGTGAGACTCAAAGTGCTGGTTGTCTCGCTGACGGCAGAAGCCCTGAAGCGAGAGCGATGACGCTGTTTATAATAATGACGTTTGAACAAGAACAGATGGAAGAGGAGAGGGCAGAGTAGTGCATGATGGGAAATCCCCAACTGTCTGGGCCTATAGCAGATAATTCAAGACCAGCCTAGCCTTTGTTGAGAAATAGAGCAAGTTGTATTTTGAATGTTTTTGACTGGAACAAAAGCAGTAGTTTTTCCCGTGCTTGCCCCTTTCTCGTGAATAGATTTATAAGTCGATGATATCACTCTGTCTGCTTGGAGCGAGCTCACATCTGCAACCAATCTGGAAAACAAGTTCACCAAAGTACCACAACGGCCGCTGTTCTCCAAAAAAAAACCCTCTTCTTCCACAGCAACGTTACAGCGTTGGCTTTTGGCAACTTTAGCCTCGGAGCTGCCAGGAAATCCTAATCCACGTCCGATGCATATTTTCAAGACTGACGTGCCAGGACCCCCGTTATGAACGAGCTCCATTTGTTTGGAAAATGGCTAACGTATGGGATTGTGGTGGCCTGCAGGCTCGCTCTGCTCACTATGGTTTGTCAAACTAATGGCATAAAAATGTGTGTATACATGTGCGTGCAGCCTCCACATTTGAGCCTCTGCTGAATCATGTGCCAGCCACTAAGCTGGAGGGCAAATAACTTTTGAACAACATTTCAAGCCTCTGTTACGTTCCCTACGTGGGATATGAAGGTCTGCCGTATTTCCTGGGTGGGACGGGCAAGGCCAGGCATAGCTCGCCTGCCCTTAAACAACATCTTATGCATGATCAGCAATGCAGAAAGAGCTATTTTGTCAAGTAAATTAACTATATTTTAATATTTGATGTCTTAATTACACAGATATGGCAAAAGTACTCGCACTCAATACTTAAGTACATATACTTAGAAGTACAGGAAAAAATGCTGGTAAGACATTTGATTCAGCTCTGGGCTTGTAGATTTGAATTGAGTTGCTTCATGCCGAGTCATCAAACTTGGCTGCCGTGCTACGCCCATACACAGGGATGGTAAAATAAAATTATGGAATGTTAATGTGTCTAATCTGAAAACAAACTATATACTACAACAAGTAAGATTTATTTCAGTTGTCATTTTGCATTTTTTTGGGTGATTCCATTCAGAACGTTAGCAAAGATGTGCAAATGTTTTAATTGCATAGAAGTCGAGCCAATGCTAGCTAGCGCTCAACAACTTGCGACATGCTATATGGATATAACATGGAGGTTAAAAAAGGCAATATAATTTGTGTGGAAAGATTTGTTGTTTTCACAGAATTTCAAAATGTGTATTGTAAAATAAAATCAATTTAGAAGTCGAGCCAATGCTAGCTAGCGCATAACAACTTGCAACATGCTATATGGATATAACATGGAGGTTAAAAAAGGCAATATACTTTGTGTGGAAAGATTTTGTTGTGGTCACAGAATTTCAAAATGTGCATTGTAAAATAAAATCAATTTAGAAGTCGAGCCAATGCTAGCTAGCGCTCAACAACTTGCGACATGCTATATGGATATAACATGGAGGTTAACTCTTTGACCGCCAAAAACATTAAATAACGTTTAGTAAAATCTCTTACCACCCGGTATAGGAACTGAATGACATGAGGAAGCCAGACGTAACACCACCGTAACGTCACCGTATCATGATCCTGAGAGTAGACTTGATGGCAACATGGCCAAACACACACTGCAGTATATACTTGCTATTCCCCGGGAAAAAAAGCCAGCAAGAAAGTGTAGTGTCTGCACGCGAAGGGGCCATCGCAGTGAAACTAATCTGTTGTGCAAATCCTGCTGCGTTCCCTTGCACGCAGGGGAGTGTTTCAAAAAGAAAAACTGTATTTGAAACATCCACACAATTGTAAATAGTACCACGGTTGCACACATTTGTAAATAGTTTGCCAAATTGTTTTGTCAAATTGTTATTCTGTTGAATGTAAATAAACATATTTTGCTATCAAAAAACACTTTTTCATTGTTGGTGGTAGTGTTTTACAGAAGTAAAGCACTGTTTAGGTGTTTGTGGCATCATTCATGGAAAAAGAAAGGTGTCAAATTCACTAGAGTGCATGAAATAATATCGTTTCACAAAAAGCTTGATTTCTCCGTATTTTGTTTCAAAACAGAGCATTTGGGTGAAACTAACCATTTTCTATTGTTGATTACTGAAAACGGAATAAGGTAGAAACAAACTTTTTTTCTGATGAAAGATGAGAGTCCAATCTTTCATTTGGTAGTATGTGTGTTTCCATAGTCCAAACACAAAATTTTCTGTGGACCTTGAAAGATCAGTCAAAATGCTTAAATCGGCTGGCACCCACGGCATCCCTTTTCTGAAAACGTCTGGCGGTCAAAGAGTTAAAAAAGGCAATATATTTTGTGTGGAAAGATTTTGTTGTTGTCACAGAATTTCAAAATGTGCATTGTAAAATAAAATCAATTTAGAAGTCGAGCCAATGCTAGCTAGCGCTCAACAACTTGCGACATGTTATATGTATATAACATGGAGGTTAAAAAAGGCAATATACTTTGTGTGGAAAGATTTTGTTGTTGTCACAGAATTTCAAAATTTGTATTGCAAAATAAAATCTATTTACTTTTGTGCTTAAAGCTGCTCTATGTAGCAATTTGCCCAAAAATATTTTACAATAGAGATCCGGACGTTGACGTCACGTGTCCCAAAATGGACGTTAGCATAGCCATTTTAGCAACATAGAAAACACATCTGCCACTTTGAGTAAACGGCAAACGCCACACTTTAACAAAGATTGAGAGCTGTTGTGGACCAGCTGCCACAACGAGAAGAGGCAAAAAAAGATCGAGCATTCTTCAGGCTACCAAAAGAGGAGCCAATGTGTAGCCAATGTTGCACTTTGTACATGGTGGTTAAATCAGCAGATGCTTACTGTTACCACACGCAAAATGTGGGGGAAATAATCCGTTTCGTTCATTCGTGCTTCTGCGGTTTAATAGATATTACACAGTTGAATTTAATAACTGAAATACTTTTTACGGTATAAATGACCGAATTAGCAGCTACTAAGTTGCTAACGTACATAAATAACACTGCAAACACTTGCGTGAATCTGCCAACTTTGATGGCATTTTGAGCACACATAAAGGGGGAATTAATCCGGATTGTACAAACTTGTAAAGCGTTTGTATGATCAGATTTGAAAGCACTCACAGGGGGTAATTCCACGTAGCAGTGTCACCAAGTTGGAAAAAAAAAAGCCTCCTGACACTTAATCGGCAATCCAACATGTCCACCTTGCGCATGTAAATCATGTCCTTTTCATCAAAGTGACTGTCAATGCTCTTGGGTGGAAAGTTGACGGATAAACGCTAGTTTTTGCCCTCTTTGCCGTTATTAATCCATTAACGCTGCACTTCTACTTTTCTGCCGCAGGGGGCGTGTTCAGATAAATAGTCACGTGGCATAAGGATAGCTATATATTTTTATTTGACTTTTTATTACTCAAACATCTTCTTATCAGCACATTAGCTGTTGGCCAATAGTTTTCAGACTGGAATCGGGTTTGAATTTCCCACCCCCTGTGGATGTGACGTCATGCGCATTCTCATGTTAGCTCATTGTCTTACAGATTCACGACCGCAGGAGCTAGTATTTCGCTGTAATGGATTCTACTAGTGGAGTGTGAAGCGATTCAAATATCGATATTATCGATACCAAGTCAATATCGGATCGATACTGGCACTATATTATCGATCTAGTTGTTTAGTTTCAGTTTGGCTCTTTTATGCACTGCTGCAGTTTGGTCAAACAGATAATAGGTATGT
Source organism: Vanacampus margaritifer (assembly GCF_051991255.1). Taxonomy (NCBI): domain Eukaryota; kingdom Metazoa; phylum Chordata; class Actinopteri; order Syngnathiformes; family Syngnathidae; genus Vanacampus; species Vanacampus margaritifer. Next base: position 44,004,694 of record NC_135433.1, on the reverse strand, counting down.
CACCGCACACTTTATTTCTGTCTGTCGGACCAGAGCAGTCACGGGCAGACCTGGTCCCCGCACTCCCTCCTCCCCTCCTGCTTCAATCGTGTGCCATCACGTGACTCAGCATCTCATCTTTGTAGTAGATTGCCCGAACACATACAGTATTGTACCGGAAAAATAATTTATTTTGTATGTTGTTTTATATTTATTGCTGCATCATAATCTTTAATATATTGTTTATAAATGTTGAACAAATCCACAAAAGAAGTACAATGAAGGAAGAATTTGTAGTTATTTTTTGTATTTGCAGTTTCTGAACAGTTTATGATAAAGAATTTGTTTAAATGTGTTTTTCATGATCGCTTAACACACTTAAAAAAAAAAATGTTTAAAAAATATTTTGTTGTGATTGTAATGTTTCTGGGGGAAAAAGTATTTTCTATTTATCAACAAACTTTGTCCTAAATGTGTCCTTTGTTTAAAGGGAAACTTTACAAAAACATTTAAAGGTTGAAAATATATTGTGAATAAGCAATTTGATGATACAGCTACCTAAATTAAAAAAAAAATACATATACCATCATTTTTTGAAAAGTATCGTTATAAGTGTCGGCGATAATGGCCCTGTATTTCCTTGGTATCGGATCGATACCAAAACTAGCACACCACGAGATTCTACATTTGCTCAAGAGATCGCCATCTATCACGACTCCAAACACACACAGATACTTAGCGGAAGGTTAAAAAAAAATACGACGGCGGCATTTAGCATGAAAGGAATGCCACAAAGACATGAAATTGAACAGTATGATGTCATGAATAAAAAAGTTCCATTCTGTAGCGTTTAATTTAGGCTAAATGTTACTTTATTTTCTGCGGTGACGATAGCCTATTGTAGCTATAGCATGCTAACGGATGGATCCATTTTCTCATGTTAAATATATTTTAGACCTTCACAGTTTCTCAAACTAAAATATAAAACTTTTCTCACCTGTGTAAACATACCTAATTGATAAGTTGATTCCAGCCTCTGTGCTTAGTCTTTAGTAATTAAGTTTGTACGAGAGTGCGTAAAGAAGGGAGTGTGCAGTTTCATATTTCAGTCACATTGTCCATTGTGCATTTGTTTCACGTTCCTTTACAGTTTAATACGTTGCGGCAAGTTCAGATCCTTTTGTAAGGTATTCCATGAAAAGGGAGCAGCATATTTGAACGCTATCTTTACTCAGCTCTGTCCTGACAGACAACACCTAACAACACCTTAGTGGTGGCTATTTGGATTTCAGCACTTTCTATCTTGGGTAGAATTTAGGGTAACTGTTAACCATTTGTAAACAACAACAACAACAATTTAGATTTATTTACATCAAAGTTAAAAGCTTGTTCAAATGCAGTAAAGGAACAACGAATAACTGTGTCATCTCTGCAAATAAATCAAAACAGACATTTGACACATTTTGACAGCGAGCTTTAATATAAATTGATAACAACAGTGGACCTAGAACACATCCCTGAGGGACACCTTTGGGAACAAGAAGAAAGGAAGAAGAGATACCCGGCCAGCTAAATATACATTGCATTCTCTCCAAGTACCATGATCAACAGTATCAAAGGCCTTAGACAAGTCAATAAAAAGTGCAGTACAGTGCAATATTTTTACAGTCCAGACTTTTAATAATGACATTAAATACCTTTATAGCAGTTTTTGTGCGGTGCCCCTTTCAAAAGCCAGATTCATAACTTGATAAAAATAAACTTCAAGACAGTTTTTAAGCTGTTCAGCAACTACATTTCAAGGCCTTTTTTTGTTTTGTTGCAAGAATGTAAAATTTCGATACCGGCCAATAATTACTGATGACTGAGGAATCGCCTCCTTTTAATAAAGGAAGAATTTTCCACACAGAATCACAGGAGAGCTGTAGCCTATCCCACCTGACTGAGAGACAAAAGCAGACTGGTAGCCAGCCAATCACTGGCGAAACACATTTTCATGCTCATGTTCTCATCTATAGATAATTTAGAGTCTTTGGTGAACCTAGCATGCATGTTTTTAAAATGTGGGAGGAAGGAGTTCTGGCTGAAAACCAACACAAGTACATAAAAAGATGCAAATTCCAGATTCGAACCTCGAACCTCAGAACTGTGAGGCAGACGAGAACTACTTTTCCACTGTACTGCCCTATATGATACATATACAGTATACTGTACACAGATTCACACATAAGTTGTGTTACTAAAGACCAAAAAGAGTTATTAAAAAGTAATTCACTTTGCCTCCATCTTGCTGCTGAACGCATGCATGGCTGAACATTTGAAATGAGCTTTCTTTCACACGCACGCACACACACGCCTCGGGCACTGTTTCAGACTTGATTGCAAGGAGGGAAAGAGTAAGAAAAAAGAACTTAAGTGCGACCAAGTCATTCTCTTCATAGCAGAAGCCATTCAACAAGTTGACTGAGTGGAGCAGTTGTGTTTGATAGTGTTAAAAAAAAAAAAGACGAAGAAGAAGAAAATCAAAGCAGCAGCAATCTATATAATTATCATCAAGTGCTGTTTTTTTTCTCCCCTGCCTGGCAAAAAGAAACACTCCATCCACTTGCCGCAGGCAACGTTACATCAAAACTAATCATAACGATTAACATCAGCTGCTGTGAGACGCCAGGCTCTTTTAAATTCACGGAAAAGAAACAGATTTCTCCATTTGATTGTGTAAAACATAAAAAAGAAAGAAGGGGAAAAGCAAGGGTTGAGTGTTACCCCCTCCCCCCTCCCTTTTTTCTCTTTTTTTTTTCTTTTTCTTTTTTACACTGGGAGGCACAGAGACATGAGCTAATTGTATCCTGATCTTTGCCTCGAGGGCTTAAAGAGCCCCGGAGCAACTATTCTCTCCATTTTCTACTGTCTACCTTAGCCAAGCTATTGCATTTCTCGCTGGCGGTGGCAAGAGAAGAGGCAAACGCGGAAGAATTTGTTTCTTTAAAGCAGAATTTCAAAAAGAGCTTCTTTACTCCAGCAGGTAAGCGCAGATTTCTTCTCGCTTTGGACCGGGGGGCGTCGTGGAGAAGGGGGGGCTCAGCAGCTTTTACGCATGTGCCGGCGCACTTTGCGAACCACGTTTAACCACTTCCTGGTTTTTACGCACGCTTTCGGGCTTTATTAACATCGAATCCGAGCCTTCTACATGAGCGCGGCGCTGGCGTGTGTCATATTGTTGCGTAAAACGTCCAGTTTGGGTCAGAAAACATCCCACCCCACCACCCCCGCCAAAAAAGCGCGTGCCGATGCTCCCAGTCAACGCGTCCTCGACGTCCTCAACTAAACTTGCGCTCAATTGTCTCGAAAGCCTTCTCAACACCATTTCAAAGCGGTTTTGGGGGCTTCAAGAACGCAATGCTACTTCCTGGCTGGCCCACAGCCTCTATTTGAAAGACGCCATTGTGGAGTCATTACGCCCCAGGCACTTTCCCCCTTCATTCTCTTCCGAAGAAGACATGATGTACCTTTTTTTAAAAACGTAGAATCAAGTGATAATTCCACAAATAATAACCAAAACATGTATTTATGCTTTCCATCTCCTCTTTGACGACGCCTCGCCACTTGTGTCGTGCGTAAAAATGGTCCTGTTATGATGCAGCTAAACAAGTCTGGACTCCTTCTTAATGTAAAACACCCAACCCAAACATTATACGACAGTACTCCCTCAAACTAATGAAATGGTAATTAAAAATATTTTAAATACGCGTGTATGTTCAAACCCCCTATAATGTGAATTGGATTTGGAATGGGAGGCGTTTAAATAGAAATGCTGTGTGACATCGGTGGTGGCCACTTGATGGTGCTGTTAGAAAACTACACAGCATCTTTGCAGTCTCTGTGGCATCTCAGTCAAGTTGTGAACAAATGCATTGAGATTGCTCTTAAAGGGCCAGCTTGCTGAAACTCAAAACCGAGCCTAAACTGCACGTAGCAGAATGTAAGTCTCGTAGCGTTATTGAACATAACATACTAAAACGTAATGTAACATAGCATATCATAATTTAAAATATCACAATTTAAAATATTACAATAGCCTTTTTGCTGAAAACACACACCATACGTTAGCATACCCAAAGCTAACATGACATATAATGCCACACTACTATATCAAACCATAATATATTAAAACAAACTATATCCTATATATTACAGTATAACTAGGGTAAACAGATTTTAAAAAATTAAAAAATATATATAAAAACTTGAACACTTCAATTTAGCTGAAAATCAAACATACAATAAATCCTCACAGGAACTATTTACAACATATTTAATCACTAGTGAATCTGGTGGTTGTGTTATTGCTTTAGCTAATGCTAAATGCTATCTTGGTTGACAGTTCAACAGTGCTAAACAAGACAATGCACTCACCATTATCCAAACTTTTTTGCTTGCTCCCGGCAGCTTTTGGAAGCTGGCTGTGATGTCGACATCGCGCCAGTCAAGCTTTGTAACATTGGAAAGATGCGACCAGTTCAACATGCTTTCTGTCTGACCGGCGACCACAGCATTATGCTAGTAGGACTAAATTTCCCATGATTCTTAGACACGAGAGCAGGAAGTAGTTTGACTTCCGGTATGATGAAAGCACACATGTGATTATTAGTGTTGTACGGTGACAGTGAAATCAACTCACTTCACAATAATCAGCAGTTTGACAAATAGTGAACATTTCGTCAAACAAAGAGGTTGTTTAATGCAAACATCACATGGCTAAACACAGAAAGCAGGTGAGCTGTGAGATACTCACCAGCATACAAACATGTGATAATTTACATAGGCCTACATAAGTTACAAAATTGAAGCGGGTCATATTGAAACATTTAATTTATCACATTAAAATGTGAAATTTACCATGTTAAAATGGGAAATTCATCATCTTTATATTTATTGTTTATATAGTGAACATTTTTCCCTGGTTTGCTGCAATACATTTCCGTACATACTGTATCATACCAGACCATAAAATGTAACAAAATTTAAATTGGCCTATAGACCACACCTCCACTTTTTTAAAAAAATGTTGATTAAATAGTTTTTCTCGCGCTGCATGTTTAAGAGGTTTCCCTCCTCCAACACACCTGAATCGAATAATCAAGATCCATACCAGTCCTATTCAAGCCTTTGAATCAGCTGTGTTGGAGGAGGGAAACCACTAAAACATGCAGGACTGCGGCCTTCAAAGGTATGCCTTCATTAACCTCTGTCTTGACATTTTTAATTGACTCTGTCTGAGAGTTATTAAAGGGGAAGTCAACCCCCCCCCCCCCCACACACACACACATTTTTTTGTGTGTGACAATAATGTGTTCTATGCAGCCCCACTAGTCTAAATATGGTATTCTGGTTAATATTGAGTTAATGGAACATGAGTTAAGTAGCAAAATCCAGCCATTTTTATTCATCTCAGGGGGCGACTATTGTACTACTTGCTGTCGACTGAAGTCAACATCAGTGTTGCTCAAGTCTCGGGTAACAACCAATCACAGCGCAGCTTCACAAAACAGGTGAGATCTGATTGGTCATTGCCTGACCCCTGAGCAACTTTGATGTCATCTTCAGTTGACAGTGGTAAAATGGCCTGAGATGGATAAAAATGGCTGGATTTTGCTTCATAACTCATATTCCAAAAATGTAATATTAATCAGAATGTGACACTAGTGAGGTCACATAGAAAATATTATTGTCAAGAAATGTTTAAGGTTGACTTCCACTTTAATTTAACACTAACTTTATTATTGTGCTTTGCAGTGGTGTAGAACTGCCCTGCATCAAATTGAGTATCTGTTTCTCATATTTGAGTTGCGTTATACGTTTGAAATGTGACAAACATGCCTCAGTGTGATGCAGTGCAGATTCTTAACCACATCACACACAAAAAGTTTGATGGCAACAATTTAGTAGCAGAACAGTAAACAACATGTATTCGGTTGTTGTTTTTGACTTAAGCGAGCTCAACGTGTGCAGTTCGTCGTCTGTGCCGTGTGGACATTTGAGACAAAATGGCCACGGGGCAACAAAGCAGAGGCAACCCATCCAGATTATGTAAATACCAGTCTGCCTCAGTTTCCACAGAATGTTGATGCTCTGATCTGAAATGCTAATTGAAACATGGAAAAGCAGCGTGATGTTGATCCCGCACTCGTTGCGGCAGACAGAAAGTCAACGCTGTGCAGTTTGCCCCTTTCAGGACAACATGATGGAACATAACAGGAGGCCTGGTGTGGCTTTTCGGTTTGAATGCACTGGTTCTGGTTTTGATTTGTTTCATTAACTGAAGCAACGTGATTCCGCAAGCGGGATAAACAAGCACATTTTGACAAATATGTTTTCAAAGAAGTTCTGGAAACTTTTAGTGTACAAACGGTATGTTTCATTCACCGACCTCGATGAAGTCCTACAAATTCAGAAGACTTTAATAGTAGGAGCAAAGTTGTTGCCTTACCATCGGGAAATTCTGCATTAAGTCACGCTGCTCCTCGAGTTTCACGCTCTTGTGATAAAATATTTAGGAAATAGAAAGCAGCTTCTACCATGAAAAGCAAGTAGAACATTTTGGAACCACACCAAAAGTAATCGTTAAATGTTTAATTAAAGTAAAAAATCAGTTGAGCACTTTTCTGAAATTGAAATTCACCACAAAGATGATCAATCATTTGATAAATTATTTACGGATTATTTGTTCATCGCTAAGGAGAGCATTGTGAATATTGCGCAACAAATGGGTGTCACCTTGCCCCACGGGGATAAATAGCGTTTACTGAATCTGAAACCTTCAGGCTTTTCTCATGGTATACTACAAGTATATACAGAAAGAAAGGAAGCTCAATTCAACACCAATTCAAACACTTTAATAGGCAACCTTTCTTCTTATTTCGACTATACCAGTGTTAGGAGTGCTGCTTTAACATGTATTCTGATACAATTACTAGTTACTGCTTAAAAGAAATATAGTCAGTAACATAATCTATCAATTTTCTAAGTACCATAATATTGAAGTACATGTAATGCAACAAGTTGTGCAATTACTTTTGGATCACTCACTCATACAATGATGATTTTTTAATTATTATTATTACCAAATACCAATGACAAGTTCAGCCACTTTCATATTGGTAATATGATGTTTAAATAGTAAAATAAATAAATAAAGTAAAGTTGTGGGTGATTTGTGACAGGAGTTCACAAATGAGCAGCAAATGGTGCAGCGGTTAGGCTAACCAGCTAGCTTGCAGTTAGCTCCTTTGTAGGTCACTTGTAGGAATCTGGACAACTTTTGACGGCTCAGGCTCACGCTTTTCTTTGTAAAAGTTATTTAAAATGAATAAGTCCTGCTGTGATTACAGTCCAAACAGCCATTTACTATACTTCTTTACCGCCGTGTCGTTTTTTTTGAAAATGATTGCTTTTAGGAAGCCGAACACAGCACGTTCCCAACGTCACCGACCTCAATTTCAAGTCTTTTCGCCCAAACCAGTTGGGTGTTGTAGTACCAAGAGTGACCTGTGGGAGAAAGCACAGTGTCACAGGGCATTCAATCTGTTAGAAAATAAAAAGAAGAATAAAAAGTTGTAGTAGCTGAAGAAGCAGAAGAAGGTAGGCTAACTGTTATCTTATCTGCTAACTACATTTCGGTATTAACTTTCCTTGCCATTTTAACAGTAGTGCTTTTTCTGATTTGGATTTGAAAGCTCAACTTTGTTCAATTATTGGTATGCGTGCTGGAATGTTCTTACAAATTTATTAGCGAATCATGTGACACTTCAATGTGAGGTGGACATCGGTGCATGTAACGCACACACATGCTTGCGTGTACCTGCACCGACCCAACAGCACATTGCGCCGCATTTCTACTTGCGTCCGCCCACCTGGCATCCACTTCCCTTTCTTGCCTGCTATTTTCCATAATGCCTCACAGATTTTACACTCAATCCACCTTTGCGATGACAAGGCTTTGAGGAAATCCAATTCCACCGAGCTGTTTTCAGAACTTAACTCTCCACGGGCACACTCCTTCCTCTCTCCAACTCGCGCACACACGCAGGCAGCATCATCCCCACAAATTAGTCAGGGAACAAATTACCTGCATTCTGAGTGTGATCCCACGCACTTTGCCGGCTGCCTTACACAGGTCGCCTTTTGAAGAGCAGCCATGTGATTTCTCTCTCCCTCTCTCATTTGCCCTGCAGCTCCCCTCTGCCTTCTGCGAGGGATCCTGGAGTTGAATTTTAAAACTATGCATGGCTGCCGCCTGCCTGCTTATCAGCGCGTGCACAAATGGCATGCAAATCAGACCGGGATCACACAGCACATTGCGGGCCCGCACTCAAAGGCAAGCTTAATTGCTAATTGGGTAGTCTTAGGTGTGAAACTCACACTGCCAGCACGACTCGCCAGTGTTCATGTTTTAAGGCCACTGCTTGAACTAATTAATTTCAATCGGAGTGTTATTAAAATTGGTGTTACCCTCCTCGCGCTTCGCCACCCCTCTGAATTTTTGGTACGACGGACCAGGAGACTTATGAATTGGGCTGAACAATTAATCCACTTCAAATTGACATTGCTATGTAATAGAGTGCAATTCTCAAATAGTAAAGGCTGCAATTTGGTGGGGGGAAAAAACGAGCTCTGTAATCTGATTTATGATGACATGTGACTGACTTATGTTTACGCCACACTCGTATGGTAGAATTTTGTGAAGTTCTCAAAGTGAATGCTTAAAAGACTACAAGTGTTTAGTAAGTACAACTCAACTACTAAACTTTGAGTTGAGTTGTACAGTTGTAACAGTGCCTAAGGGCTTATCTTGCGAACGTCACATTACCATACCCAGAAAACAAGTGAGCCGTGATTACCTGAGTCCTTAGGCCAGAGGTCACCAACTACGATGCTCGAGAGCCCCTATCCAGCATGTTTTAGATCAGTGGTTCTCAACCGCAGTCCTCGAGTACCCCTATCCAGCCTGTTTTCCATGTCTCCCACAGCCAACACAGGTTTTTCAAACAATCAGCTAATCAGCAAGCTCTGCAAGAAGCCTGATAACGATCCTCAGCTGTGTTGGCTTGGGGAGACATGGAAAACAGGCTCGATAGGGGTACTCGAGGACCAGGATTGAGAACCAGTGTTTTAGAGTTTTCCCTCCTCCAACACTCCTGATTCAAATGATCAGCTCTGCAGAAACTCGATAATGATCCTGATCATTTGAATCATGTGTGTTGGAGGAGGGAATGACCTAAAACATGCAGTATACAGGACCTTGAGGATCGGACAAAACATGTCATGGATAAACCTAGTTCTTTGTCACTGCTGTTGTTATTTACAAAACACAATATTCTACTTCACCGCCATAATCCACCCCCCCAAAAATTACCCCCCCCCCCAATATTGTGAGTTTTTTTGTATAGCCAACCTACCCAAAATAATGTGATCATTATCGTATCGTGAGGTTCATATTGTGATACTTATCGTATTGTGAAGTTTGGATATTGTTACATCCCTGCTATACGGTAAATAAAAAAGCTGTTTGAATAGAAATCTGTGATCAGTTATCGGTTTATTCTAACTTGTTGATTGTTTATCGGCCAATAATTCCTGATTGTGTAAAGCCTCTGGGTCGACTGAAATTAACTGCCTCTAAGATCCGCCGGAACTATGTTTGGGCCGTCCATGTTTTATAAATGGATTATTTTTTTTGGGTGGGGGTGGGGGGGACGCGCACGCAGTATTGGAATGGCGGCTGTGATCGGATCTTTATTTCTTCTGTTAGTGCATCTAGTGGCCAAATGGCAGATGTTAATTGTCTGCTTATAAACGATTACTGTCTTAGCACTTAGTGTGTGTTTTATTAAAGACAAAACAGCAGATTGAGCTTCCCCATAACACAGAAAAGGAAGTTCTGAACGTCCTAAAAAGCACTTGGGCTGTAATTATCGTTCCAAAATATAACCTGCTATTCGGTTTTAGGTGTTCATCACTTAACCAGTAGAGGACAGTCATCCACTAAACATGGCTAGAAGAAGACAGGAACGGAAAGTTATTGTATTGACCTCATGTAGCTAACAGCTAGCTCTACCCCTGTTTGCGCATGGAATAATGTTGAAGCATTGTCTCTGACTTTTAAGACACTATTTCATGTGTATATAATGATGTATGTGTGAACTAAATGGAAGTTAGTGTTTGTTTACCTGAAGTGGTAATTGCTAGTACACTAGCGCTAATTGTGATTGCTAATGTTTAGTGTAGGCTAATACCCTTGTTTGCGTATGTTGAAGCATTGTCTGTAAGCGATTTTTAAGACACTATTAAATGTATGATGTAGATATGTGTGTGTGTGTATAAACTAAATGGTATAGTGTTTGTTTACCATAACTGGTAATTGCTAGCGCACTAATGCTTGTTGTGATTGCTAACCGTTTAGCATAGGCTATTTTTTGTGTGTGTGATTAATGGATTTATATATATTAATTTATTTATTATTATTATTATTATTATTTAAACTGGGGGGATGGGGTATTGTTGAGGTTCTTGCGTGCGTGTGTGTGTGCGCGTAGTGGATCACCATCATGAGGAGGAGCAGGGGGGGGGGAAAGGGGCACAGGTCAGCCATACAAGAAGGTGGGTGTGTGGGTGTGTTTGGGGTGTGGGTGGGTGGGTGTTGGTGGGGGGATCAGACCCGTTTTAGTAAAAAGGAAGGGGCAAAAAAAAGCGAGTACAGAAAGAGGATTGGTTTGCCCGTGAAAATGCGACACTCGTACCTGCTGCCGCTGGAAGAGCGACAGCCTAGAACAGCCGCGGGCGCTGCGATGCTAATGTTGTCGGGGGCTTTGACTTCTCCCAGCCATTGCGAGCGAGCTGCTCTGCCTGACAGCCACGCTCTCCCCACGCCTGCTCCTCGTCGTCTTCTACCACACAAAAAACAACACAACCGAGGAACCGAGACAACAAATCAAACCTCGTGACAGCACCCAAAAAAAAATGGACGAGACGGATATCATGGACCTGACGCATCAGAAGGCGAGGAAGCGGCCGCGGCCAATCACCTCCGCGGACGAGGCGGCGGTGCACGCTCCGCTCAAACGAACGCCGATGCGGGCGGCGGAGTGCCGGGAGACGTCGCTCATGTACGCCGTGCGCGGAGAGCCGGTGCCCGCCGCCTCGCTCAAACAGAATGACCACTCTTTGACCTCCTCGCCCACCAGCGTCATGCCGGCACAGGTAAATAATTGCTGCATTTTCGGGAGGGAGGCACTGGTAATCATAGTTTCGCTTGTTTTTTGGGGGTGGGGGGATTTTACGCATGACGCATATGGTTTGTTTTTGGGGGATCCATCTAAAAAGCTTTATGATCAACTTTTTGTGGTCCTATTCTGTGTGCTGCCGCTAATGGTGTTTTTAGGTTAAGAGGAGGCAGTCTTATTAGCACCCCCCCCCCCCCTTACAAAACATTAATTTACTTTTTGGCCTGCAGGGGTTGAGTGCTTGTGGATACTGGCAACATTCAGGTCAAGGTCGAGCTGGCAACTTATTTCATTGTCTTATTTTGTGCGCTTCAATGACTGTCAAGCGTGGTTAGCATGCCAGACTCTCATTTAAGAGGTTCTGGGTTCGAATCTTGGCTCAGGGGTTTTTCCTTGAATAAATAGAAACTATACTCAAGTCAATGTGAACTCATTGTATGTAACAATAAAGGCATACTTTTGTTTGTGGTTAGTAGTTTTGCCTCACACCGAGGAGGTTTTGGGTTCGAATTGCGACTCAGGATTTTACGTGATTCAAGAGATACCATTTAATCATGTAGCAAAAAGTAGAGGGCACGGTGAGGAAGTTGGCAGTAAGTCTGCTTCATGTTTGAGAGGTTCCAGGTTCGAATCTCGGGTCAGGCCTTCCTGTGTTAACGATGCAGGATTATAGACATGTAGTCATCAATGGCATTGCATAAAGCAAAATGTACATCTTAAAAAAGAATACTTGTCACGGGCAGCATGATTCTCTTGTGGTTTGAACGTCTGCCTCACAGCTATAAAGGTTCTGGGTTTGAATCTCCTACCTGTTTGCATAGAAAATACGTGAATGTGAACGGCAGTGAAAATTGTCAGCATCATTTTCAGCACAGTACCCAAGTGGTTAGCATGTCAGCCTCACACTTCTGAGGTTCTGGGTTTGAATCTCAGTTCAGGCCTTCCCGTGTGGAGTTTGCTCTTTCTCCTCATGCTTTTGTGGATTTTCTCTAAGTACTCCAGCTTGCTCCTACATTCCCAAAACGTGCATGTTTGGTTGATTGAAGACTCTAAATCATCCATAGGTGCGAATATGAACATGAGTGATTGTCTGTCTATATGTGTACGTATATTTACCCGGCTAGGACAAGCTCCTGCGCTACAGAAAATGGATGACTATGAACGGCAACTGGATTGTGTGTTCGCAGGACAATCGCTCCAGCATGTCCCGGCCCATGATCACACGCTCGCCGGTGTCCCCCTTGAGCAACCAGGGCATACCCACGCCGGCGCAGCTCACCAAGTCCAACGCCCCGGTGCACATCGACGTGGGCGGACACATGTACACCAGCAGCCTGGCCACACTCACCAAATTCCCTGAATCACGGTTAGTTCAACAGTCTTGTGTATCGGGAGGCAAAATGGATGCTGAACTGCTTGACCGCCACCAGCTGAGGCGCTGTTTGTTCACGCTCAACTGGTTTTCGGTCGAAAGGATGACATGACATTGTATGGAGACAGGAGCTCAGAACATTCAGAAAAAATAGTCCCATTACATTAGAAATGATATGATGAACAACGTTTTAATTGTCAAGTTGGAATTTAGAGTTTATGAATGTTCTGAAGTTGAATAATAAGGGATGGGCGAATATCGATACTGGCCTTATTTTAAGGTATTGTGTACTAGTGAAGGCTGCCGATACCAACAACAATACTTTTGGGGGGGGGGTATGACCTCGCATAAGTAGCCCTCAGCAGTAGTTGGTACTACACTGCAATTTTGTTGTTGTTATTGTGTTAAATTAATTTGATAAAGTGTGTCAAAAGTGCTAGCGATATCAGTGAGTACTCAAAAAGTAAATAGTCTGAGAAAAAGTGGTATCGGGCATTCCTGGTAGTAATTAGGGCCCGACTGATTAATCGACCAGCCGATTGAGTTGGGCGATATTAGGTTTTTAAAAAAAAAATAATAATAGCTTTAAAAATATATATATATTACAACATAAGACAAAGATAGTGAAATTCAAACGCATAAATAAATAAATGAGAGTGGAAAAAAATGCTCTCAGTTGTAAAAGTTAAACAACAGTTAAGGAACAAATGCTTTTAAAAACGATCAAATGTCTGCCTGCAATTCATATCTTTATTCGTGTACGCTTTAAGGGACCAAAAAAGTTATTTTATTATAATATATTCATTTTTTAAATTTCGTATATTTATTTTAATTAATTGGTTATCGGAATTTTATTCTGCCAAATATCAGAATCAGCCTTAAAAAAAAATCCATTTCAGTAGGGTCTTAGTATCAGTAAATCTTTATTCCATTATTAAAGTTAGCTATGGGAAGTTGAGCTATACATTTACATTTGGGCAAGTATTCCATGTTGTGTTTATTCTGCGTCGTATAAAGTTGACGGAAACAGGAGTTCAGAACAAAGAAATAACTCGTGTTAATTTCTCCCCATTTGGCCAAATGACCATCCTCAGTTTCTTGAAATTTAATTGAACTCTCAATGTTTCTCATTCTGTCTTGTTTACTGTCTAATGTCCCCAACTTCTGTTTGTATTCAAGTTTCCCTGCAGCCAAGCCCTCCATTTTGATTCCATTGCTTCAAGACACGATTAATCAACAATTAATTCCACACATCTGATAGAATTCAAATATTTGTATTATTTATCAATTATTGTTTATCTCTGTTTTCACTAGCTCGGGGTTGATTCTTGTGGCATTTTTTACATGTAGTTTGGGCATATGTGCATGTGTCCCATCAGTGCCATATTTACAGTATGTCACTTGAAATGTCCATGGAAATGCAGCCCCAAAACGCACACTCGGACCTGCAGTGTAAATCCGCACTAAGATGTTGAGCGCCGCATGCAGGGTGCAGACAAAGACAACGTGCTTATTTGGACAGATGCCACAGCAGCAGTAAAAAAAGGCCAAAGGGCACGGGGCCATCTGGAGGCTGTGAGATCGCTGTGGGCGCCGCGCCCGAGGGCAAGTGACACCCGGCCTCGGGCAAAGCGCGACCAGCTGGCCCTGACCTCTCATGATGTCTTTCTTTTGCTTCATTATTTCACTACTACTACTACTTCTTGCCTCTGCACTTTATAGTGAACGTTATGCATTAAAGGCGACATCGTATGTGTATTTTTTCAGCATTTAAAATTGTCCCCAGGTGTTTTAATAAGCTTTTGCCCAAATACTCCAAGAATTAAAAATATAGCATACTTAAAACATTTCATATTTCTAGTCTTGCTGAAATGTACGTCATTCAAGTTAGCAACTGCATACTGCAATTGCCAGTCTGTTTTTTGTTACCATAATTTTTTTATTTTTTTTATAGGTTTTTGTTACCATGACAACCAATGAAGTACCCTGAGTCTTGACACCAGACTGTCTTCTTCTCGTTGTATCAAACCTCTTACTGTAGGAAAATAAATGCAATTTTGCATGAGGAGGCAACGATTAGTCAGGCACATGAGCTGCTTAGCGAAAGCTAACACTGTTAGCCTAATGCTAACTCTATGTGTAACCAACTAAACTCAATGCAGCGCTGATTTTATTTTGACTTGTTTTGTGTAAATAACAGTGTAGTCTGGTGGTTGCTTGAAAGTGGGTTTGGATCTTCACCCACACAGTAAATTCTGTAGTGTAAATTTGACTCTATTTAGATAGGGACCAAATAGACTAAATTTTAGACTAAACTAAGATTTACACTAGGAAGAGAGTAAAATAAAATAAAAAGGAAATAAATAAATAAAACTCACTCAAGGGTTAAGGTTCAAACTCACTAACTTCAGCTTGGGAGACTGCTACACTATACCTGAGCTATGCCCCTCCTACTGTTTGCTTTTTTAAAATATAAATATCGTTTTTGGTCTGTTTGGAGGAAGATTCCATGCAATCATGGAATCAGCTGCAGCTGACATGAGCGATATACTAGCAGAAGGCAGGAGCTGCGTGGCTCCGGGAGTAGATCGGCTGTCTCCCAAGCTGAAGGTTGTGAGTTTGTTCCTATGTTGAGTCATTTTTATTTATTTATTTTTCCCATTCATTTTACTCTCTTCCAAGTGTGTATATTACTCTAAAACTGAATCTATTTGGTCCCTATCTAAATGGAGTCAAATTGACAACTAAAGTTTCTACAAAATGTATTAAACTGGAAATGATTTTTGAAAAATGAATCTTATAGTTATGTTAGTAACAACCAAATAAATAATATAGAGCAAACGACATTACAGTCGGGGTTCCTTTTAGGTTAACTTGCTAAAAGATGCCACTTTAGTTTTTATTTGAAATTAAAACGACGTGAAAGTTTAACATTTCAGTTGTTCTGAAAGTTTTTCACTTTTTAAGACCTACTCATGAACCTGGGAGATCCCTGAACTTGTTGGCATTTTAAAACAAAGATGTCTATTATCTAAAGAAAAGTTCATCAATAAGACATTTCAACAAAATGTTGAATGTGTATTTTTCCAATATTTTTTCCCCTTTTACTAAAAATGAAGATGGGCTTCAAATATTGGTTATCTGCCACGTTGTCTACTAATAACCGGTATCAGCCCTGGGAAGAAAAAAAGAAGATCCGTGGGCCGGCACTCCAGAGACCCAAGCATTTGTCTCCAAATGATTTCAAGTCGATTTCCCACCGCTTTACATGCCATCATAACCTCATGCAAAACTAAATGGTCTGTTTGCGTTTGAGATGCTGACACTCTTCCAACATGTCTCCTGACCTGGCACAGAATCGGCCGCCTCTTTGATGGCACCGAGCCCATAGTGCTGGACAGCCTGAAGCAGCACTACTTCATTGACAGGGACGGACACATGTTCCGCTACATCCTCAACTTCCTCAGGACTTCCAAGCTGCTCATCCCGGACGACTTCAAAGTAAGCCCGCAGAACATCTCGTCAGCCACGCACACAATGTGGTTCCGATACCGTGTTTGAATTCCCGCAAAGATCGGGGGTCTTCCCGGCAAGGGTCGCACTAGGCAAAAGATGAAAATAGCAGAGGAAGAAAACAAACAATTTGTCATTGTTTGATACATGAATGAAGTCTGTGTGCAAGAGGGTGAATTACACTACATGTGACCCATTAGTATTCCTACCATTTAACTCTTGTGTACAGTTCAGTCAGTAATTACGTGATTTGGCCCACATTCAGGTCAAGGTCGAGCTGGCAACTTATTTCATTGTCTTATTTTGTGCACTTCAATGACTGTCAAGCGTGGTTAGCATGCCAGACTCTCATTTAAGAGGTTCTGGGTTCCAATCTTGGCTCAGGGGTTTTTCCTTGAATAAATAGAAACTATACTCAAGTCAATGTGAACTCATTGTATGTAACAATAAAGGCATACTTTTGTTTGTGGTTAGTAGTTTTGCCTCACACCGAGGAGGTTTTGGGTTCGAATTGGGACTCAGGATTTTACGTGATTCAAGAGATACCATTTAATCATGTAGCAAAAAGTAGAGGGCACGGTGAGGAAGTTGGCAGTAAGTCTGCTTCATGTTTGAGAGGTTCCGGGTTCGAATCTCGGGTCAGGCCTTCCTGTGTTAACGATGCAGGATTATAGACATGTAGTCATCAATGGCATTGCATAAAGCAAAATGTACATCTTAAAAAGGAATACTTGTCACGGGCAGCATGATTCTCTTGTGGTTTGAACGTCTGCCTCACAGCTATAAAGGTTCTGGGTTTGAATCTCCTACCTGTTTGCATAGAAAATACGTGAATGTGAACGGCAGTGAAAATTGTCAGCATCATTTTGGGAGAAAGCAAAGACGCACATCATCTGATAGATTATCCACACTGAGGCTCCATCGGTGGAAAGTATGTCAGCTAAAATAAGCAGAGACAAAAGACAGGCCCAAGTCGAGAAGCAACTCAAATGTGCTGCCTTCAAGGCCCAGCGGCGCTCTCGCCTCCATGCCACCCTATAAACATTTGTCTTGTAATACATTGTATATTATTAATTGGTACATTACAATATTATTATTGACGGGAAAATGAAGCTTCATGAAGCACTTGTGAGAATTTTTGACTCCCCTAGATGGTGCTTTTGATTTAAATATAAAGGCTAAGGAGGCAAAGGAAATTGATTACATTTCCACTGCATTATTCACCCAAGAGTGCCATCTAGAGGAGTCAAAAAAGATCACAAGTTTTCCCATCACTAAAGATTATAGTCTTTGAATTGTAATGTCACACTGCTTAAGCAATACTTTCAGTAAAACGACTCAGGAATTCTAAAGTAGGATTTTTGCATTTACAGTGATTCACCTATTCGCAGATACTCAATATATATATATATATATATATATATATTTAAATTTGTGTGAGAAATTCTCTCTTTCTCTCTCTCTCTTTCTAATATGATTATAATGGGTGGCAATTATGCACAGATTTTCATTATTCATCATTTGACGGACTTAAAAAAGACAGCAGTGCCAAAACCAAAATGAACTTAAGCCAAAATAAAACCGGATTTTAAATTATTTAATCCTTTTTTTAAATTGATTAGCCTACTTTTCATTGAACTTTTTCCACAAGGTCGAAAATGAAAAATTTCACAAAAGTTGAACAATCTAACATTTGATTAAAATATATATTTTTAAAAGAACTGAAAATGTTTTCATTAAAGAGACGGACGGGGATGAGCGAGTACTGATACCAGGTATCGGTATTGGGCTGATACCCGGACTTATTTCAAGGTATCGGTACTCAGGCCAGTATCGACCGCTCTCTTTTGGTCGTTTTATGATCATCCATCCATTTTCCAAACCGCTTATCCTTACTAGGGTTGTTTGTGATCAGGAGCTAGAAATTTGAACTTAGAAGAATATAATTTTAATCGAAAATGCTACATTGGGATATACTGTATAGGTCGTTCTTTAAAATTTTCTGTTTTTTGATTTTTGAGAAAAGTACTAGTGGTATTGGTGCTTGGTATTGGTGAGTTGAGTACTCGTACTGGTATCAGTCTTGAAATAAAGTGGTATCGAACATGACTAAAAAACAAATAAATAAATGTTTAAAAAAAAATATTGGCCCGATGATAAAGTAAAATGAAATACGTAGGGCTGTGCAATAAATCCAATTAATTAATTAATCGTCATTTTGAAAATCGAATCGTTGAAAATTTGCCAAATCATGACATCAAATGTTGTCTTCTGGATTATTAAAAGCTATTGTTCTTATGTTCTGTTACATCCAATTGTTATTGTGAGTTGTAATTTTGCACAAGTGGCAGAATGCTGAATGGCATGAACAGTGACAGGAAAGCCATCTGTATTGCTTTGTCAAAGATTGCACAGTTCAAGCTTGATAAATAAATACAGCCAGCTATTCATCCTGTTGACCCGAGTTGACGTTAAAAACAACAATCACTCACTTGTCCCACCCCAGGACTATAGCCTTCTGTACGAGGAGGCCAGATACTTCCAGCTGCAGCCCATGCTGTCCGAGCTGGAGCACTGGCGCCAGGACCAGGAGCTGAGCCGGGTGTCGCGCCCCTGCGAGTGCGTGGTGGTGCGCGTGGCGCCCGACCTGGGCGAGAGGATCACGCTGAGCGGCGACAAGGCGCTGATCGAGGACGTCTTTCGCGAGATCGGCGACGCCATGTGCAACTCTGTCAACGCCGGCTGGAACCACGACTCCACGCACGTCATCCGTTTCCCGCTCAACGGATATTGCCACCTCAACTCCGTCCAGGTAAGGCGGCGTAATTGTTGTTTTTACGTGACTATTTTGTATTCGTGGTCTAGACGTGTTCTTACGTGATTGGTTTGTGATAGACTATGGCGCCTTCAGACTCGGGCCCTAACATATATACTGTATAATATACACACATCTACTGTACCTACATACAGTATACTTGTGTATCTTATCTTAAGATTGCCCTATAAGTAGAGTTGTCAAAATGAATTGACAATTAATCGATTGTTAGTTAAATAAATTAATCGACAACTATTTTAATAATCGAGTAATTGTTTTCGAGCCATTTTTTATTTAAAATTGTCCAAATCCTTTGATTTCAGCAAATCAACAGTAATTGGTCACTGATTTCTGTAGTCCTTCATGAAACAAGACTAATTATCTTCTGTGTTTAATCAAAATAAGACATTGGAAAACGACGCAGTACAAAATCAATGCCCCCTTTTTTTTTTTTTTAAATCACTATACTAATAAAAAGTATTAAATAAACACCAATCACTGGTTAATAAACAGTAATCAGGAGGGACAAAGAACCTTTTGTAATACACATTAATGCAAAATGAATCCGATAAGTCGATTCTAAAATGATTCTGTCGTGACAGCACTACCTATAAGATGATCCTTTGGTCTGCGATGTGAAGAATGGATTTGTCCCGATAACGGGATCCTAAATGAGTCGGGCCGACAAAACATATTCAAAATGTACAACCAACATAACATGCGCCGAAACATATTCGGCAATAGCAGGCATTGACGGCCGCCAACATCCAACGATTACAATTTGTTGTTTGTCGACACACCTGTTTACTAGTTTTGGTCATGTGACATTACCTAACTGAGCCATGATTGGTCGTTACCTGAGCCCTGAGGAAACGTGAAGTCATTTTCAGTCGACAGCAAGTAGAAATATGTGATTTTTCTAGGTATTCATTTTAGATGAAAAATAATTAAGTTATGAAATTAATTACAGAGAAAATGTTAACTTCTTACTGCTGAAAACGGTTCAATGAGTCAACCATCCCTTTGAGCAGTGGATATTTCAAGACAAATGGTACATCAACACATGAAAAGAGACAACATAACACACAGACATATATCATAAGTCATATTTGAACATTACAAAATTACATTTGATTTATTTTTTTATTGATACTGTTTAAAAACGAATTGGGCAATTCAGGCTAGTGGTGTGTTGTTTTTTTTTATCCTCTGCGAATCTCATCAGTCACTTATAGTAGTGGTGAAAGTCTTCTCCATTTATGCCATCATGACGGATTTGTACTAACCCCTAGTGGCCATTCCACACACCAGAAGGAGTTGCAATGAATTAATCATGATTAACTAACTCTTTAAATCCTTTATATTCAATTAATTATGTTATTAAAAACAGACTTGGCAAAACTCAAGGACAAATGATCACCACGGGGCATAAGAAAGGCAACGGATGTATGCAAAATTTTAATAGAGCACCGACTTTTGACCTCTGGTGCAACTAATTAATCAGTATAGACCACAGGTGTGATGCAGGAGACTCCGCCCACCAATTACCACCAACTGTGTAGACACAATCAACACTGCAGAACAGGCAGGCAGAGATCAAGGAACAGGACTATTACAGCAAAAATGCTTCGATTTGAGATGTTTCAACAAAGGTGATGATGTTAAGCATCAATAATATCCTATTTGTGTGAATTACATTTTTCACACGTCACACAAGTCATCAAAAATGTTCCAGAAAGCATCAATTTACTGTAGCTTGAACTTCTCAATGTTTCTTTTTGAGTATCCTGCTACTTGAAAATGTGAATGACTTGGAAATGACGATTATCTACGTATGTGAATTTTAGGAACGTGAGATCATTAAAATGTGAGGAGGATGAGCACGTAGTTGGATCAGTAGTTGCGCACTTTAGAAAATCAGGCTACTGAAATGCTGTTGAGCAATTTTAATTGTTAGCAAGTAGCTTTGTATTGATGAAAGCACGCCTGCCTCTCACAGTTGTTAGGTACGGGGTTTGAATCTCATCCCCAGCATTCCTGTGTAGCGTTTGCATGCTATGTGGGTTTTCTTTAGGTTTTCTTCATATTTACAAAAGCATTTGTTAGTTTGCAGTAATTCCCAAACTGGGGTTGAGGGACCGCCCAGGGTCCAAGAGTCAGAGCTTGGGGCCCTGCAAAATAATTTGTAAAAAAAATGATTAGCATATAATTTGAAAATGTGCATATCGTCGCAGTCCTGTGAAAAACACTTATGTCATTTTTTTAAAAACATTTTTGGGATGAAACTGAACGCAGACATGAAAATTATTATTATTCTTTTTTTAAATGGACATAAGTGTTTTTCACAGGACAGCAACAATATCTATAGATATGGTATAGAACAATCAAAATAAAACATTTACCCTCCCAACATTTGCTTTAGGCGAGGTAAAAGGTGTGAAATAATTGTGGCACATCATCACACAAATATGATGCCCTAATGTGAATAAAGTTTTGATAAGTTCACATATAGTTACTATTCCTAATTCTTTTGAGAACAATTGGTGTGTGTGTTTTTTTAGACAATAAAGCAAAGTCACATGTTGTCTTGTCATAAACTTTGACTTTAATATTGTATTACTGTCAGGTTCAGTCAGCCTAGAACATTTAATAAACAACAGACAAGGAAGGAAGACAAGAGATTTACATTATTTTTGCTCGTGAGGAGAACGGACAGAGATGTGCACAGATTACAATCTCTTACCCGTTTTGAGGCACACTCCGCCGAGTCCTCTCTTTTTAATAGGATTTTCCCTAGTTACACAGATGTTGCTGCTCTAAATGGGAGGGGGTAACACAGCAGCACCTATCATGGATATTAGTCATTGTGCAGATTATAATACGTGTCTTTCCTCTGCACGGAAGGTTTCAACAGTCAAAAGTTCAACAGTTCATCTGCAAAGTGTTTCAGCCGCCATCTTGTGATAAGGCACAGTTCCTGTCCTGCAGCTGCAGGAGCATCCTTCCCACGGGACTCTGCTCTCCTCACAGATAACTCCAACTCGTATGATTCAAACAAGTTTATACCACTGAATACTGTAAGAGTAAATATGAGATAACTTATGTACATTTAGTCAACAATTACAACTTTAAAAAAAATACAAATTTATTCTTGTACAATGGCAACTTTTTTTCTTGAAACTATAAAAACTTTATTCTTGTAAATTTATGTGCATTTAGTGGTACACATGGTAGTTAGGTTTAATTAGTGCTACAATTAAGAGGGGGGCCCTAGGAAAAAGTGTTCCCATGTAAGCGGTCCTTCAACCCAAGAAGTTTGGGAACCCCAATATTGAAAACTCTTAATTGCCCATAGGGGTGAGTGATAGTGTAAATTGTCTAGATGTGCCCTGCAATAGTCTGGCGACCAGTCCAGGGTGTACCCCACATTCTGCCCAAAGTCAGCTGGGATAGGCTCCAGCTCACCCGTGACCCTAATGAGGACAAGCGCTGTGAAAAATGGACGGACGGATGGATGGATGGCTTTTGCGGAGGCCTGCATGACACTGAGTAGTCAGTCTGTTGGGAAAAAAAAAAAAAGCTTTTCAGCTTCTTAAGTTCTCAGTTCTCGTCTTATGCATTATTGAAGGAGTGGAGGCATATTTGAATAGATGTGGCATTGATCTGGACAGTCTGAAAAACACCAACAAAAAAACAACAAAACCGCCTCTGAAGTGAGTGCAAGAGAGAAACTGAGCATGCTCCCTGGCAGCTTGTCCCCAGGCGGGGCCCATAATCCTGTTTGGTTATTAAAGCACGCCGGCGGTGGATGCTGTATCTGCGGCTAATGGAGGCAGGGAGAGATGCGGGGGGTGCGGGGTATGGAGAAGGGAAGGAGGGCGGGGGCTGCCAGCAGTATGGGGGACCTTTGTAGTTTCTGCAGAGGCTTGGGCCTGGGGGCTAGGGGGAGAAATGGGGAAAAGTGGGGGGTTGAGCAGCCCACATTGAGCCAAGTGCTGGAGAGAAAGCCACACTGCTCCCTGGGGCCTCTTCGATGGAATGTGATCCTACAGGCCCAAGGACACGTCTGTGGATGTCTGCGAGGCGGCTAGCTCACAAACACGTATGCAGACCGACACAAACACACAACCAACATCAACACACGACACAATAACGGACGTGAATGCGAGACAGAGACTCGGTGAACGTCTCGTATGAAATTCCAGTCGGTTTTTGTCTTGAAAGTACCCTCAAAAACAACACAAGGCATCATTGGATACCACGGGGGGTAAACTGTGGCGTTATCCAGGATTCAGAGTCAGTTATTAATGGCAGTGAATTGTTTTGTCGAACATCTTAGTAAATAGCCGGGATGGGCATAACAATCAATAATAATAATAATAATGCTAATAAAAATAATAAAAACTTTATTTGTATAGCGCCTTACAAAAAAACTTTTACAAAGTGCTTTGACAATCCCTCCCCAAAAAAGATCCAGATCATAACATGCAAACAACTATAAAAGAAAATAGGTAAATCCTTACATACGCACATAAACACATAAGAAGTAGGAATCAACAACAACAAATCCTGTCAAAATGGATTCAGTATGAGCTGGTTTGCAGTCGATGTGACCATGACATGAGCTACAGGAAGTTGAGCTACATTCATGCTATGCTAACTCCTCCAGGCAGCATTTTAGAGATCCAGACGTGACGTGACTGATCCCTCCATTCATTTCTTTACGCCGCCATGCTGGCATGATAGTAGCGATTTCGGCAGGCAAAGGATTGACATTGGTGAGCAGCGAATCAACTTTAAAGGGTTACTCATTGTGCTTCTGCCAAAAACCACGTCATCGTCGAGCAAATTCCAATTGGATTAAAATGGTAAATGGAGTGCACTATGTAGTTAGTGTATGTAGCGCTTTATTTTCATCATATGTTTGCAAAGCCATTTACACTAACTTATTCCATGTATCGGAGTGTTGAGGTTTTCCTTTTTAGTTTAAAATAATTTATATAGCGCCGTACTCTGGCTGACAGCATACTGGATGTTTTTTTGTGTGTCTATTTGGTCCCAACCTAGCTTAGCACTAAGCTAGTTTGTCTCCCAGGTCCTATCATTTGTTGCTAGGACAGCATTAGCCAGCCAACAAACTTCCGAGCATCCACTCCAATGTAGCGGGTACATGGCTTTGACGAATTTACACTCCCCACGTAGCTACATCAGCGTTTGTTCTCAATTATACAGTATCTATCCTGCCAAAATGGCGTCGTTTACATTTGGCTCAGTGCATTGTGGGATGTCACATTGCAACATTTTTGCCGTAACAAATGCAACATGGAGTTGAATCTAATTCCATTGGAACGAAAGGGCACGGTGTCCTGATGGTTAGCACGTCTGCCTCACAGTTCTGAGGTTCAGGGTTTGAATCTCAGGCCCTTCTATGTAGTTTAATTTTATCAGTCATTTTTAAATTTAGTCTTAGTTTTAGTCCAGTTTCAATCACGCTTGTTAGTTTTTATCATAGTCAACCTCACCCCGTTTTTATTTAGTCAACTTGTTGTCGACTATAAATCTAGCATTTTAATCTTAATTGTAGGCCACGAAAACAATTTCATTCATCTAGTTTTAGTCCCCCAAAAAACTGTCAACATTTCAGTCTAGATTTAGTCAGGACAATCATTTTACCCCTGTATATTTTCTTGTCAGTGTTTAATGTTGAACATTTCGGTTCTAAAAGTATTTCCTCATCTTTTTGATGAAAAACAACTTCACACACAATTACAGTGACTACTATGGCTCCATTCTACAAGCTAGTAAATTAGCTAGCATTAGTTAATGGTCGGATTAACATTATTGTTGGAACATTATAGCCATTGTATTAGTGTTACATTATACCTAAAATTACTTCTTTTTTAAACTTTTCCCGTGAATCCATCTCCTGTCTGTCCCATGTGTTTGTGCATGTTGCACTTGTTAGCTGAAGATTTGAAAGGGGGTGTGTCACAGTGACAGATAAGCAGAGACAGGATTTGACAAAATCATATCATTTTCATCTCGTCTTTGTTCATGAACTAAAATGCCCATAAAGTTTATTCCAGTTTTTATTAAGTGAATTACATTTTCGTCTCATTTTCATTAGTCGATGAAAATGCATACTAATTTAGTCTCAATTCTTGTTTGTTTTTTTATAGTTTTTTTTTATTTATAGGGTTTTAGTCTAGTTTTCGTCGGGTGAAAAATGTGTGTTGACGATTTCAGTTTTCGTTAACGAAATTAACACTACTTCTAATGTGAGGTCACGTGGGTTTTCTTCATGTAGACTAGCTTCATTGAGGATGCAAAATTGTTTTAAAAAAAATTTTGTGGCCTGCAATTGTCTGGCCAGCCACCAGTCCATCTATTTTGCAGCCACAATTGGCTCAGCTCCCCTGCGATGGTGCACTTGTACTTTTCTCATCCAACCTCGCATACGATGCAAATAAAAAAGCAGCCCACGCCTTTTCTGTCTGACTCAATTAATTTCTGAAATCCCTCGCCTCCTTTCAGGTTCTGGAGCGCCTGCATCAGCGAGGCTTCGAGATCACCGGCTCCTGCGGGGGAGGCGTGGACTCGTCCCAATTCAGCGAATATGTTCTGCGGCGGGAACTGAGGAGGACGGCTCAGCGAGGAGGACCCAATTCCAATAGGATAAAGCAAGAGCAGCTAGACTAGAGACTCTGCCGGACTTTTCCGTCTTCTGGACTCTTCTTCACGTTTTCTTCACTTGTTTTAATTTCTTGTTGATGTTTTGTTTTCTTATAAAAATCATCTAGAGAATAAATTAAAAAAAAGAGGTGCATCTGCCGTGGGAAGATTTGCGATGTTTGAATTAGAGATTGCAAGGACATTTGTGATTGTCTACCCCCATAAAACACAATTGAGAAAGATTTATATATGTTGTATCCCTAAATAAAGTTTGTTTTAAAACTTTGAGCCTACATTAGGTTGAATATGATTTGAAATCCTGGCGGGTGGCATCTCTGCCCCGCAGATGAGAGGTTCCGGGATACAATCTTAGCTCAGACCCTCCAGTGTGGAGTTTGCATGTTCTCACAAAGCTAATTGAAGATGCTAAATAGTCCACAGGTGTGAATGGTTGATGGTCAGACTGCTTTGGTTCATTTAAGATTCAAAATTGTCTACGGTGCGAATGTGAGTGAATGGTTATTTCACTACAGTGGACTTCCGAGGGGGGTTAGGGACCAGGCCGCCCTGTGAATACCGAAAATTCACACATAATTGACGTCCATTGAAATGCATTGGGGGAAAAGAATCTTCAAAAATAAAAAACACTGATAAATATTCAATATGTGTTTTCCGCAAAAAACTGGCCGTGGGAATGCGGAAAATTAAATGATTTTGAATCCTATTCCTACGCCATGAATTTTATTGCATTCCCAATTGCCCGTAGAGGTGATCACCTGACTGGTGCGATGGCTTAGTGTGTGTGATTACGACTCGCTGTATAAAGGTCACTGGTGCGTTGCTTATGGTGCGGAATGTCGCAGTTGTCACCAACAGTTAGCTTCACTGACGCGTCTTTTTCACACGAAATATTGTGATACCAATGAAGTGTTTTGTACTTTAATAGTTTTTTAATTGCATAAAGATATACACAAATTGAAAGACCATGCTAACTATTTAATTAAGGAATCATCATCTTCTACCACTTAAGGCCATCATGTGAATAAAAAAAAACAGATCGTATCCTGATTGTCAATGTTTTCATTGTTTATGTGTTTGTGTTTTTAATTGACATATTTAAGCAAATGACTGAATTGAAATTTTTCCACTTTAAAATGAAATTATATCCATTTGTAGCACATATTGATATAAAGTTGGATTTTTTTTTTCTAAGACGAATGACCGACCTACGCTCCCGAGTTTGGATTAAAAGAGGAATGTAGAAAAAAAATCAGGAAATAAATGTCAACTCAAGTTGTCTTGGTGTTTGGCTTTCTGCTTTCTATGGAACTTTTGTACTTTTCAATGTGATCGGTATTTTCCGCCATGTTGGAAATTGAGATCAAGATCTCAACTCATGCTCATTCGAGTTGGTTCATTTTGTTCCCCTGTATGAACAGTAATCAGTTAATATCAGATATGTTATTAATTGTCCAGTCTCCCTCAATGTGCTAATGTTCTATTTCCCAGTGTGAGTACTCCCTTGAGGTAAGGAATACATGGCAACTGCATTTTAGACAATTAAAATGTACAAAACATGACATTACATGATCGCTAATCTTGATACAAGTACAGTGTACAATATCTTCATGTGCTTTCGTTTGTCAGTCTTAACACCAGAGAGGCAAAACCAACATCACCCAGGCACAAACGTGCTACCTTGGAGGATTCACGCTGGTGCACCATTGGCTGCACGGAGGCCTTCTTTACTTAGTTGCGATGAACAGAGCCGACTTCTCCACGCGAGTCCTGTCAGCTGCGCTTCCACACAATCCCCGCGGGGCCCCCGAAAAAATCCAAAGTGAAATCTCACACAGAGTCCTGTCATCTTGTCTTCATCCCTCATGGCAGAATCGCTACTTTCTGTGGCTATCTGCCGCTTGATGCTATGCTACGTCTCCCTTTCAGGCCTCTTGTGCCCCAGATTCCCCCTTTTTTTTCCCTTTTTTTTTTTTTTTTTTAGTTTGAGTCTCATTCTCCAAGGCTGCAGGTGCACTAGTTTCGCTTTCATTTCCAACTCACTGGATAGTAGCTACTGTGCAGGTACTGTATCAAACACAGTGGATACCTGTTCACCACAGCTCACCTACTATGTAAACAATAACATTAAATTCACACATTTGATGACAAATGGAGTGATTTGTGTATTAAGTTGTATAGGGAAAGATGAACCCAGAATAGAAGTGAAATGGTCCGGTGGGTGGTGTCTGGTCGGTGCTGGATTTCACTTTCCTTTCTTTTCTTTGGTCCTTCCTCGGGTCTCCTGACGGCCTCACGACTCTGGCTGGAAGTGTTCGGTTTAGGTGAACGGTATGGGATTTTTTAATAGGTTTTAGGTGAACTAATGAATACACTCGCACGCACGCACGCACGCACGCATGCACGCACATACACATACTCACCCACATACAAAAAAAAAAGGAGCAATGATGATGACATGTCAACCGAATGAACAATACTGAGCTCTCCAGGAAAAAAAAAAATAAGTGAAATGCTAAATGCTAGCATAACATGCTCAAGAAGGTGATCAGATTCGCAATTCACTTTATTAAAAGCTTGTGCACCATCTACCTTGTTTTAAAGCTGTGACATTATTGTTAAATTACAAATTGTAGAAACTGCAACGTTAGCATGTGGTGCCAACACAATTTAAGAAGTGTCCTGGCTGGCCAATCTAGTAGTTGATTATCACCATGAAAATAATACACTATTCCCCTCGGCCTGGCAATGTTTGCTATAAAGCTGAAAGAGACTCAAACTTACCCCAAGATGTCAAAACTTCCTGTTATATTTTAAACGTGCATATCTTCTCTATCTGATGCTGTTTACTTAAATCTACTCAGTATTTTTTCTAATATGTTTAAAACACAGCATATACTCGCCTACAGAGCCACCATATTTACATCATTGGGTGTGTGAAGTTGTGAGAACGTGACCTCGACTAGCCCTTCCTACCTGCTTTATTTACTCACAAACATAGACAGTGTTGGTAAATATTCAGCAATGACAAGCTACACATCTGTCAAATCCACTTATTTAGCCAACTGTAACGGCGGATGAGTTGACTAGCGGCTAACAGCTAGCTGCCTTAGCCATTTGTCTCTGGCGCGCAGCCGGGAAGCGTGGCTACTTTGCCGGCGCCAGTAAGCGTCCGATAAGCACCCGACAATCGGCGGACGTCTTTTCATTGGTGATTTAATAGGTGAGAATGAATGCTGCTCACTTACCTTGACAGTTGACAGCCTGACTCAGTTGCAATTTGCTTCGATCCATTTTTAACAAACCACTCTTAACCAAAAGTGTATTTTTTGACAAACTTCATTGAACGTTTATTCAAATGTAAGACAAATGTAAGCTACGATAATAGTGCGGGCTCGTTGCCCATATTAGTCTGTTGCCAATGATGTGTTCTACCAAAGTGCCGCTGCTCGTATATTGATGAATTATTCCACAAATACAATTAATCAGAATACAGGGAGTCCTCGAGTTACAACCGAGTTTCGTTCCTACGCTGGCGATGTAACCCAAATTTCGACTTAAGTCGGATTTCACCGTTAAAGTCAAATATTTACATTTACATCAACACACCTTGTACAGTAATTTTTTAAAAACATATTTGCGTGACCCGGAAGAGCCGGAACCAATATTTTGTGTTTCCGCACGGACATTCATTGCTATAAACACGGAAATGTGACACGCCTGATGGCAAGCTGACCTGTTCGATAGACGTCCGTTGCTGAGGTAACAACAACACAACTTTGAATAATTTTAAAATGGCGTGATTACTGTGGGAAATTAATGAAAAAGAAGGTGCTACGGGTGAGGCACGGGCGCCGTAAAGTCGAAACGACGTAGGACGTGTAACTCGAGGACTCCCTGTACTGTGTTTAACCTAGTGGGGGGCAAATGGAAAATATCATATGCAATCGTGGACGTCAACTTTAAACATTTCTTGGCAATAATGTTATGTGACCTCACTAGTCTAATCATGACATTCTGATTAACTCATTCACTGCCATTGACGGCTATAAACGTCAAAAATTCATTTTAACTATATCTATTAGTTTAACTTTTTTTCCCCCACTTGTTAACAAGAGTATGAAAACTCAGACATTAAAAAAAAAAAAGATTATCTCTTTTTTCCAAAAGAAAAGATTATTAAAAATTAGGAGCGTCAGGCAATTAAAATTTGTAATTGTAATTAATCGCATGACTTCAATAGTTAACAAATTTTATAGATGTTCTAAATGCACAATAATTTTCTCCTAGGTTTTCATACTCTTGTTAACAAAAGTGAAGAAAAAAAAGTTAAACTAATAGAAATAGCTCAAATGAATTTTTGACGTCTATAGCCGTCAATGGCAGTGAATGAGTTAATATTACGTTTGTGGAATAAGAGTTACATTATGAAGCAAAATCCAACCATTTCTATCCACCTCGGGGGCGGCCATTTTGCAACTTGCTGTCGACAGAAGACGACATCAATGTGGCTTAAGGCTCAGGCAACGACTAATCACAGCTCACCTTTTTTCTGAAACTGAGCTGTGATTGGTTGTTACCTGGGACATGAGCAACATTGATGTCATCTACAGTTGACAGCAAGTGGCAAAATGGCTGCCCCCTGATATGGATAAAAACGGCTGGATTTTGCAATATTAACCAGAATACCATATTTAGACCAGTGGGTCTGCATAGAACATATTATTACCCCCCAAAAATTGGAGGATTGACTTCCCCTTTAAGATTAAATACAGAACATTAATGCTAGTAATGATGCTAGTGCTAACTACGCTATTTTCATCATCAATAGCAAGAGAAGGATCAAAGTGATTTTAATGAAGCTATTTGAAAGTATAATTTCTTCTTAGATGACAAGAAGGAAGCCAACCTGTAGTCCATTTGAAAGGGATGAAGAATAAAAGGTAAAGCTTCACAACTGTTCTGTGGCGTGTCTATGGCGGTGTCTCTCTCTAGTGAGTATTTGAAGTCATCAAAAGGCAGAATAGCGCCTGGAGAAAGCGACTCGCGCGGTGCAGGGTCAATGGATGGACGCAGTCAGCTCGCCATTATGTTACACAAAGTCATTTTAACTATCTTTCGCCCTCCGAGTTGATCTTTACTTTAGCTCCACAGATGCGTCCTACCTTTATTGAAAAAGCCACCCTCGGCCATTTTACACCAGCGTGATGATTATAAATGTAACCCATGGCGATAAAAGCAAAAACACAACTCCCATACCTCTCCTGTGCCATTTTTCTCTTCCCTCAGCCGCCCTTCTGCCTTCCTTCCCCCTGCCTCAGCCTCGGGGACTGATTTCACATTTTCAAAGACAGTTGAGAGACTGAAGGCTCATAACTATCTTTATTTTAATACAATGGAGGAATTATTTCTAGCGGAGAAATTAGTTTACTGGTGTGATGAATGTCTACACGGACTTTGGGCTTCAAATATCCTTCGACGGATGCTAGGATAATGCCTCACAAACTGACGCTCTCGTTGAGGAAATAAAAAGTCTGTGTTTTTCCTGACTTTCAAACATAATAAAAAGTATTGCATGACTTAGTTAAAGAGACTCAACTGCAAGTTGTGAATTTAAAAAGACAACGTGATAATGATATGAGGAATAAAAAAGGTGACTGTATGAAATAAAGTTGCTTAACTAATAGAAGTAAGTTTTAATGACATGACAACAAAATTGTAATATTGTTGCAGTGTTACAATAATTAGGTTGTAATGTCATCCGGTTGTAAATTTTAGGGATAGGCGGGTACCGATACCGATACCCAGGTATTAGTACTCACGGCGCCACCTCTGGTTGCTGTTTTACAATAAAGAACTAGAAATTAGAATTTTTTTATTTATTTTTTTAAACATCAATTTTATAAAAAAATAAGGGAAAATGCTATAATGGGATGCGTAGGTCTTTCTTTAAAATGATCTGTTATTGTTTTTTGGTGAAATTTTATGTATCAAACATTGACTTGGGTTGTAATGAGACAAGTTTTTTATTAGGAAAGTTCGATACCACTTTTTTTCAGACCGATACCAGCATGAGTACTCAACCATTCAGTAGTCAGCAAGGTTATTTCAGTTAACGAAAAAACGAAAACTAAAATTCAAAAAACTATTTCGTTAATGAAATACAATAAAAACAAAAATGCTTTTTAAACAACGAAAACAAACTGAAACTACATTTTATGTTTACAAAATTAACTAAAACTAACTATAATTATAGTAAAAATGTCCTTTGGTTTAGTCTTTGGTAATTAATTTCATGCTTGAGTCTTTGGGGATGATTTTAAATGTGATTTTATTTTTATATTAACCGGAATAAGGACGTTTGAAAGTGTGCCACACAAAAGTGACGTCATCTAGCAGCAGCCAATAGAAAAGCACCTTCAGATAACGTTGCTCCCATGGTGTTTTT
This sequence comes from Vanacampus margaritifer, assembly GCF_051991255.1. NCBI lineage: Eukaryota > Metazoa > Chordata > Actinopteri > Syngnathiformes > Syngnathidae > Vanacampus > Vanacampus margaritifer. The sequence goes on along the minus strand of NC_135433.1, from coordinate 43,972,595 downwards.
TAAATATTGCGCACAAGTAATAATTTTTTTTTTTTAACTAAAACTAATACTGAAACTAACTAAAACTAAACTAAAACCAAGCAGTTATGAAATAACTAAAACTAATAAGAACTAACAGAACCACCTTGAAAACTAATTAAAACTAAACTAAACTAAATTTAAAAAACAAAACTCAAAACGAAATCAAAACAAACTAAAATGAAAAATTCCAAAACTATAATAACCCTGTTAGTCAGCAATACCAAGTAACTAGTACTGTTGATACATAAACTTTTCCCCCAAAACACACAGCCCTTTTCAAAGAAAGACCTATATATCAAAAAATAGTATTTTTTACTTGAAATCACATCAAGTTTGTTTTTTGTATTCTTCTATTTACTACTGTAGTTTCTCATCGTAAAATGGCCACAACAGACCAAAAAGTTCCAAGTACTGATGCCTTGAAGTAAGGCTGGGTATTAGGACTTGCCCATCCCTAATTATGACAGTCAGAATAGTTATGAGATATTTTTTTTAAGTTACAATGAACAAGAAGTTGTAAAGTTACATGAATTGTAGTTGTAACGGGGGAAAAAATGTGTAGGTATGAGAGTAAAATTGTTACATCGCAAACGTTCTATTTATAGATACATCAAATTGTAAACAAAGTCATATTAAATGAAGTTAGAAAACCATTTCCAGAGTATGAGCACTGGTGTAGTTCAGGGTATACTGTTTTTCAGTCAGCGTTGCGTAAAATAAACCATGATGTGCACTGTTTAGCAATACATGTGAACCAGATTATTCTTTTTTTTTTCATCATATCATACCTCAAAAACCTACATGATCTAGTTTAGTTTTGTAGTCGCTAGGCTGGTAGCTGATTTTAAATATTTTCGGTTTAAAACAATGTTGAGGTCTTGTAGTGACTGTTTTTCACTATTTTTGTTCATTGTTCACGAAATATTGTTATACAATATTATTATTATTATTTTATTTTATTTTTTTCTGGAGAGCTCAGTATTGTTCATTCGGTAATTTTACCGATTTGACATTGTTCTCTCTCTTTTTTTTTACATTTAAAAAATGTATATATATATTTTTACAATATTATTTATATTGTATACTTGTCACATGATAAATACATTCCAGATGAATTTAGTCTGCTTGTATTACCGGTAATAACTATAAATTGCTCTTATTCAAGTCATACTTTTATTATTGTGAGCAAGTCCAAATGATAGATTTTCCTTACACCGTTTTTAAAAGAGGATGTTTTTCTGGACAACTTGAAAAAAAAAGGGGGGGTGGGTACCAAACCCAATTATCAAAGGACCATTACATCCCTGGGTATGAGAATAAAAGTGAATTGCCTGATCTTGTGAGTAAATGAAATATACAGCATATATTCACAATTTAATACACGGGCCTCTTGCCCAAAGTCAAAAGGGACAAGCACTCTAAAAAATACATTAGATATTCTCCAGAAAATGTCTCTGGTGGATACGAGAAGTCCGAGCGGAGGATTTGAGGTAAGGCTCCTCGATATGCTTCACTTTTCGCTTGTTGTTGTTACTGTTGTCGAAAAAGTCATGGCTGGAGTGGAGGCGCGCTTTGCGGTGAGGAATTTTTCGAGCCGGGGCTGCGTCTTCCTGCGGGCCCTTTGGCATTGACTGTACGCTGAGAGGGTATCATTTATATTCTACTCCAGAGGTAACAGAAGAACATGCGATTGGGAAACAGCTCAAACACCACTCGGCTTGTGAGGCTCAAGGCGTCCAAAAGTCAAGCTTTGTCTCGTTTTTTGCCAAGACTTTTCTTTCCCGTTTTCTCCATTTTTTGGATACTTTTTTTTCTCCGACGCTCTATTTTAGCATTGTGGTGCAAAATGGCTGAGTGGAGCTGTGATGGAATTTGAGCAGCAATGAAATCTGACCAGTGAAGCTGTCTTTAAATACCATAGGTGACTCACTCTAACCTGTATTGAAAAAGCCCACCGGGCATTTAAAGCCATTGAGATAATTGCAAATGTATCCTTTGGCGCAAAAAAAAAAAAAACAGCACTCGCCTTCTCTCATTTTCTCTCTTTTTTCTCTCCTCGCCTCCCTCTCATGGCTGACAATTAAGACGGGATACCTCGCCTTGATTAAAAGGTTACATTTGTACTGCAAGAGCCTTTCACACGGGGCAGACCCGAACCGCTCTAATGATCATGGAGTCCGCCATTCAAGGGCCAGCCATCCATCATAGCGCTAAGGCCACTGGCTTTATTATAATACAGAGGACAGACGTGCTCCCGGGCTATGTGGGACACAATAGAGGTCTTTCAACAGACCTATAAATACATGATCTGTCAGGGCTCGCTGTCCTGGGGGCTCTCTCGGCAACGTTTGAGCCCCGCGGTCTGCCATCACTTATGCTAAGATATGCGTAGCAGCCCTCGGGCTGAGGCTGAGGCTCGGTTCATTTCAGCCCCTCATCAACCACCGGGTTCTACCTCAAGCCATGAGAATGAATAAGAACAAAATAAAAAAGAGAAAAAAAAAGTCCTTCATTAGGACGGAGAGCAAAATGCTACTAAACAAACAAACAGTGAGAGTCCACTGTTGGGCATTGCCATGTGAGGAACTGTTGATTATGATCCTAAAACAAACACAAGTTGTGTAATTACTGTTGTACTGTCATGATGTGTGTGTTTTTGATTCATATTTAGTTTTTTCCATCTTCATGTCTTGCCTGACTCATTAGGTTGTGGTTTCTTCCTGTTTTCAGCCGCCCAGTCAGTCCCTCGTGCCTACCAATCAGTTCTCTCTTGTCTTGTCTTGTCCAAGTGTAGCTCGTTGTCTCATCAGTTTGTATTAATGCTGCATTCGAGAAAGGTGGGGAATTAGAGTTATTCGCTTGGACTGGCCCAGTTCCAATCACAAAACGTTTGATACGAACGTAAGCAACAAAGATGGCTGACTGGAAAAAATTGATTGTTGTTAATGAGTCACATTGTGTTCTGTGAAGTTACTTTTTCGAATAACTAAATTAATTTAATAATCAATAAAGAGTTCAATAAAAGTTTAGAATATATATATATATATATTATGTTTTGTGTCAACATGGGGGGTCACCATTGTCAAGTGACATCAGAATGAAGCAGGTTGGTGAACTTAATTCACAACTCGGACCTCCCCGTTCAAATCAAGAATGCACAGAATCTTGTTCTTGTCAGCTAGCTTAAACTAAGGTAGCATCGGGTGGAGACTTAAAAAGGCTCGGGTAAGAAAATATCCCAAGTGTTTCATGCTGCTATCACAGAATGCGCCAAAGTCTGGGAGTAAGTTAAAAAGTAAACAGCCATACCAATTTACAAAGAGACTCGCGCTCACTAGTCTAAAGATGACATCCTGATTAATATTAATTTTTTGGAGTATGAGTTTTAAAGCAAAATGCAGCCATTTTTATCCATCTCAGGGGGGCGGCCATTTTGCCACTTGCTGTCAACTGAAAATGACATCAATGTTGTTCAGGGCTCAGGCAACAACTAATCAGAGCGCACCTGTTTTCTGAAGCTGGGCTGTGATTGGTTGTTACCTGAAAACCTGAGCAACATTTATGTCATCTTCAGCAAGTGTCAAAATGGCCGCCCCCTGAGATGGATAAAAATGGCTGTATTTTGCTGCTTAACTCATATTCCACTAATGCAATATTAACCAGAATACCACATTTAGACTAGTAGGGCTGCATAGAACAGGGTGGGGGGGTGACTCTCTTTCGGAAGTACGTTCTTGCGTACATTCATTAGGAAGACCGTACTTGGCGAGTTCACGAGACCCTACTCTGCGCTCTTCATATTGAGAAAGGGCCATTGTCTTTGTGAGCCTCTGGCGTGAGTTTTGGCCTAGTCTAGCTGCTCACGAGTGTTCCCATTTTTTTATTTTCTTTTTCACTGCTTGTACCATTCAGTAAACAGCTGAAAGTACATCATTTTGTTTTTACTTTACTACTTGTAGATACTTTACCATATCTGAAGTTCATTCGTAAAGTAGTTTTTTACACACAAAGCAAAAAAGTGGTAACTATGAAAACTTATTTAAGGTACGTACCACTCTATGTGCATTCTAGCGGAATATTACAATCCGTTGTTGAATAGCTACATGCAATATGTTTTTATGCATCCATTCCATGATATGCAGCTCCTCGCCCTCCTCACTTTATCTCAGGTAAGAATCTCCTTCCACTGTTGCCTTCTGGCCATGATCAGTAATCTGGTGGTTGGGCGTGTTCTTTTTGGAGATTAGTCTGGATGTAGGCTGTCGCACGTTCGAATAATAAACAGGTGAACACTATAGCTCTGCATAATTCTCTATCTGTGTGCCACCTTAATGTATGAAAATTGTATTCTTGCTTGGGGCACAAAACCAGCAGCAGATTATGTCCAGGGCACGCTGAGTGGAAAGCCAATGACAAACCTTAGCGCTTGCACAACAATACTGGAGCAGAGGGTTGCTACTTATCATAACTTGAATTATGGGTTATTATTTGGATGTTTGGCAGGTAGGAGGATGGGTTGATTGGTTGGTTGGCTATTTGGGTTTGGGATTAGGATAGTCAGGGTTAAAGGTTTAAGGAGGTTTGATTGTCTAAAGGTGTTTTTTTGGGTGGGGTTAGCATTCAAAATAGGGTTTAGGGGGGTTAGGGGGGTTAGGGTTGTCTTGGCGCTGCTTAGTTGATTCATGAACTGGAGGTTTGATCATTTGATTGGTTGGGGTTAGCATAATCGATAGGATAACTGGTTAGGGGCGGGTGAGTCAATGCATTGAATCAAGGGTTGAGTGTGTAGTTAGCTTGTTGGCTAAATGCTAGCAATCGGGGTAGTTTGTGGTAGGGTTGCGTTTAAGGTTAGGGTCAGCTTAATAGGTTGGTTGGTTGTAGGCTAGTTAGTTTTCAAGCTAGGTATATGAGAGTTAGCCTTCCCTTGGGTGGCTTAGTAGTTAATTAATTCACTGGTGAGTTAACTGATTGGTTGTTTGGATGGTGTTAGAATAGTTGAGGATACAATTGGTTGATTCATGGTTTGATTATTTGGTTTGCTGACTGGTTGGCTGCTGGGTGATGTTTTAATGGTTTAGATTTGGTTAAAGGTAGCATTAGGGGACTGGTTGATTGATTCACTCACTGGTTGGTTGATCAATTGGTTGGTTGGGGTTAAATCATGTAGTAAGGAAGGTTAGGGTAGTGTGGGTGAAAATATTGATTCATGAGTTGAGTATTTGGTTGTTTTGTTGGTCAATTGTCTGGGGGTTAGCGTAGTGTAATTAGTGTCCATGTTAGCATTAGAGTTAAAGGGTTTGGGTTGGCTTGGCTAGTTAGTGTTCGAGTTGGGGATATGGGAGTAACCCCCAATCCCATTACTTCCTTTTCACCCTGCACCCTTTGTCCCGTTTATGTCCCCCCTCTCTCTTCTACTACTTTGGAGAGGCAAAGACAAAAAATCCTTGGAATTGGGAATGTACTATTGCTATCCAATCCGCTACATCACCACAGCTGTGAGCTGGTTGTAACCTAGCAGACGCGACAATAGTGAGCATTTACCAAAACACATAACTGTGCTAATTTCTGCCAAAGTATAGAACATTCGATAAAACCATTATCATTGCTATGACATTTAATAAATATAAACATACTTACATTTATGTGTCACCTGCTTTTTGTTATTTCCTGTTGTCCCCATTGCTTCTGCCTGTGTTGCAGAGGGGAGCGTGACTGAAGTAAGGGAGAACCTAGGTAGGTCGGTCTCTATCTTGGTGAAATGGGATTTGCAACCCTTGTCTGTAACCCTACCCCTCCAGTTCCGTCGTCATGAAAGCGCATTCCGAGGACTGAGGGACAAGACAAGCGGTAAGGGGCGGTATTGAGATTGAGCCTTAGTGTCCGCTTGATGTCTGGTTGGTTGATTGATTCATTATTGGTTTTATTTGATTGGCTAGGGTTAGTATTGTGTTTAAAGTTCTGTAGGCAGGGTTATAATAGAGTGGGTTGGTGGGTTGACTCCTGGTTAAGTATTTGGTTTGTATGCTCAACGAAATGGGTTAGGGTAGTAAGCGCTTGGGTTAGGTTTATGGTCAGTTTGGTTGGTTGGTTGGTTGGTTGATGTTCGGGCTACAGTTAGGATGAGGGAACTTAGGGTCAACTTGGTTGAGTTGGTTTGATGTTTGACTGGGTTGAGTTGGTTGTACCTTGAAACCTGCATGGATCTTAAGCATGGCCTGGTATACTGTACAGGTTTGATGCACCAAAATCTATTGTGTTGGTAAACAATCAAACATAAAGAATCCAGTTTATCCCTATTAAATGACACAATCTCCATAGGTAAGGTAGTTGATTATGGCTTTCTGCAGAGCCTCCAAAGGTGGACGCATTTATTGACTGAGTCGATAGCAACTGTGTAGCCAGCTGGTTGAAGATGTGACCAGAGGCGCATCGGTTGTGATGGTAAACTAAGAACCTGCTGGGGGTATGGAAGGTCACCAAGGCCCTTTGGGGCTTGACTGGCCTTGAGGCTAATTGGCTACGAACAGGTCAGGATAGCAACGGGCCCAGAAGATTTAGCTGTGTTTGAAGGAGGTGTTTAGGGGTGGGAGAGCAGTGGATCATGGGTAAGATCTTTGTAAAGCTTGAGAAAAAACACTGATCTTGACACAGGGTTTTGTATTAGCCCTCTTCTTTGGTGGAAAGCCTCTGCTAGGCTTTTGGAAGCAGATAACCAGGTACATTTTGAACAAATGTGTGTCTACTCTGGGAACACTTTATTCAAAACATGTGTGCACATCCACTACATTTGTATACCCACCAGCCTGTGGGGGCTTATCCCTGTCCCACTCACAGCCGATCCAGGTAGGGGGTAGGGTTAATAATAGCTGGTATTCTTGGCTTGAGATTTTTAGTCCCCAAACCAACCCGCAAACTCCCCTTTCACACACACAAAACACTCCCCGCCCCCTTGCACCAGTCTTATACCGCCCACGGCACTCGCACACTCCTCCAACTCACTCTTCTTCTTCTTCCCCCAGATCTCTCTTTGCCACAGCTGCAGCCTCCTGGCTTGGCCCGCAGCTTTCAGGAGGCTTCCCGACTCGCTCTCCCTCTCCCCTGCAGCCACAAAGGGAGAAAACAGGCAAAGGAGGAAAAATAAAACTTCAGGCACACCATGCGAGGCCATCTGGGTAATCTTGTTCAAAAGGCTCGAGGTGATAGCAGCAATTTACACAGGCAAAAAGAAGGTGGGGGGAGCTTATTTCCATACTTAGCAGCCTCAAGGAAATGCAATTGAATAAACCAAGAATTAGAAAAGAATTACAGTAAAACCAATACGGGATATTCAACATTAGATCAATTTGTCCTTTTCACCCTCATTGAAATGTGGTAACGTGACAGAGAGTCAACACACACACAGCTGAGGGGGAAAACAATATTTGTGATGAAAGCAAATCAAACTCAAATCCAACATGTTAAAGTCAAGTTGATTAGTGTGAAAATGTAAAAAAAAAAAAAGTGTCTTGGGCTGGCGTATCCCACAGTCAAAACGATATGCTAATTTGCAACTTAATGGCTAAGGGCAGCGTTCTTGCTTATATAAACCTTGAAAACATGCTGCAGTGCTGATACGTGTGCCTTTAATTTAATGAAGTCAAGCAGCGGCAGCAGCAACAAAAAACAATAAATGCCCCAATTAAAGAACAGGCATGAAGAGAAGTGTCTATTTCCCGCTTGAGCCCCTGCGGACATATGTACCCGAGCGTGTCTGCACATTTACCCACACGCACGAGCATATGCATCGTGTGCGGCCCATAAAAAAAAGTCCTGCCTTTCAAATTAGCATATGCGCCATGTTGTGGGAGATGTGGGTTATCTGGTGGGAGATCCGAGCTACGTTGATGGTGCTTGCATGTCTGAGGGGGGGTAGACATGTCTGCGTGCATACTGATGTGTATGTGTGTGGTGCTATGGTGTTACAGTATAATTAGTGCATCATGTACGGCATGGGCCAGGCTAACGCGTGCTGTTGGAGCATATTGAGCATTAAAGGCAAAGCGAGGATGTGCCATCTCGCATTCTTCTTCTCTTACAACCATACCCCCCCTTCCTGCGACTGTATGTCATCTGGCCTTCTTCGCACCCCCGCGGGCTACAAGCCCATCAGGCTCGCTATGCTCCAATGTGTCCCGACAGACCTGATGCGATCTGAGTGGCTGACGGGTTCGTCCCTGCTGCCCGCTGTCGCTTCCTTTCCACGCTTCACTCATACGCGAAGGCCGAGGAGCACACAACCTGATGCCGTCTGATCAAGTTTGCTGCTCGGCGGCGGTGTCGGCATCAACACTATACAGGGCGCTTAATCTTCACAATCTGGTTTGAACTGTGTGAAGGACTGCTGCGGGCGGGGGGGTCGTGGGATTCAAGGATAGGAACTTACATTGAGTGCATTCATAAGAAGACGATCGTTGATAAAACAGGTTTGGATTGAAATTTAAAAAGGAAAAAAAAAGCCCTACAGGATTGACAATTTCGACCATCCATCCATTTTCTTTACCGCTTATCAATATTAGGGTCACGAGTGAATTTAAGTAGATCCCAGCAAACTTTTTCTTTTTTTTAATAAAAAAAACACGTTTTATTTATTTATTTTTTATGTAATTTTAATTTTATTTTTTTTAATATAATAATAATTATATATATATATATATATCTTTATATATATATATATATTTACAGATCCCTGCTAACTTTCAACAAGAGGCGGGGTACACCCTAAACTGGTCGCCAAGCCAGTCCTCAGGGCACATAAAGCTACACCAACATCATTCACGTTCCAAGGTTATTTTAGGTCATGAAGACTAACGAAATAACCACAACTAAAGGGAAAGTCAACCTTAAAGATTTCTTGACAATAATATGTTATATGTGACCTCATTAGTCTAAACATGACATTCTTATTCATATTACATTTGTGGGATATGAGTTATGCAGCAAAATCTAACCATTTTTGTCCATCTCAGAGGGCGGCCATTTTCCCGCTTGCTGTCGACTGAAAATGACATCACAGTTCAGGGCTCAGGCATCAACCAATCACAGCTCATCTGTTTTCTGAAGCTGAGCTCTGATTGGTTCTTACCTGAGCCCTGACCAACTGTCATTTTCACTCGACAGCAAGTGGCAAAAGGTCCGCCTTCTGATATTGATAAAAACGGCTGGATTTTGCTGCTTAACTCGTATTCCACTAACACAATATTAACCAAAATACCATTTATAGACCAGTGTGACTGCATAGAACATATTATTGTCAATAATTTTTGGGGGGGATTGACTTCCCCCTTAACAAAATTATAAATAAAAATGAAAATGCTTAAAAAAGAATGGAAAAAAAAGCAAAACTAACTGAAACTATATTTAATATCTACAAAACTAAACTTTGATTACAGCATAGCAAAAATATCATTCGTTTTCATCTTTGGCAATTAATTTAAAACATGAGCCTTTGGAGTTGATTTTAAATGTTTTTATTTCCGCTCTTTACCGAAACTAACAAAAATAAAAATTCTAAAATGATCACAATCCTGTCATATTCTTACACTTTATTTTATTTTCTTTTTTTACTTTTTGGTACGACTGATAATTCGCGCGCGGGGGTGGGGGGGGGGGGCGGCTGACAAAAGGTGCTGATTCATGTTCCCGCCCAGGTGAGAACGTACGTCATATGTGCTCCGCTACAACCGTTCGACCGGCAACCATTCTTTGGATGGGGAGTGCTGACGTTAGACTCCTAACCAGGTGAGAATGTACATTCCTGATTTGGACCATAAATGCTACAAAATAAATAAATGGTCTCACAAATAACTTACTTCATTAGAAAAGACAAGAAGAAGATTTTTCTAGTGTAGTTAACAGATATGCTAACAGCTAGCCTAGCATCTAAATCTTCCTGTAGAACTACTACAAACTACTTCTTTGTTTATATGGCAATCTGTATTACACATACTGCCTCTCACTGGTCATTTTTAGTACTACAATAGACACCCATTTTAGGGGAGGACTGTTGTAATGGTCGATGGGGATATGGATGTGTTGTGTCACTTGTGTGCTAATTTCGTCATTTCAAGTGCACTACACACTATAGGAAAACTAAATAATGTAGCGCCGATTTATTTATTTTCCTCGTCATGAGTAGGGTTTCTCAATTTGTATACATGTTCCCCGCTTCAGTGCTGAAACATACGTCCAATCAGTGAGATCTCATACATTTTGCCAAAATACTTTTTGACCCTTAAAGGCCACCATACTTGTAAGTGCTTATGGTGTTTGCACTACTGAGAGAGAAAAATACACTTTGTCATGTTCGACCAAGTAGTTAAGAAACAGTGGATCGGTTTTTGTGGTGCATTCTGGGATTTGTAGTAATAGTTGTGCTTATGTTTAACACACTCTGTAAAGCAGAGAAAAATTGCGCTTAACCTTACACACAATTACAAAATTAGCTCAACATTACACACAATGAATTATTATCATTACTGCTATCAACATTGATATTTCTATGAGTGCTAAAACAGAAGTAAAGATTTTAAAAGGGTCTAAATGCGCCTCGCTGTGTGCTTCAACTTTTAGTATCCATGCCAGCACGTGCTCAGAAGTGAACCTTCAATTGTGCAACCCTGATGGAGAGAAACAATACCCTCTTGGTTCAGTAGCCATTTTATACAAGCGCACTCACACACCCACTGAGGCCTGAGGGGATGCAGAGCGAGTGGGGGTTGGATACCGTGAGACGAGGGCATCAAACTGGGGCTTTGGAGACGCAGAGCTGCACCAACTGCAAACGTATGAGTAAAGCGCGCGCGCGCATGCGCGCGCACGCTCGCTCACGTCTTGTGTGAACACAAATTCACACATCTGGTGACACACCGAGGGAGGGATAGCGAGAGTTTATGGAGGCTAGTTTGAAGGCAGTCGAGCTGCTTTCAAGTGAAGGACGTCGGTGCCTTTGCCTGCAGGGATCATTTCAATATAATCGTTCTTTTGAAAGAAAATGGACGGTGAAAATGAGGAAACTGCAGATTTCAAGTTTTTTTTTTTTAATATTCTGCATATATTCTTTAAATATATAACTTCAGGAAGAGAACTAATAGCCGCGAGTGTCTGATCGATCATTAACCATTTATAGACTCATTGAAATAATACAATTGTTAACCTCAGAAAATTACTGCAGCACACTCAAATGCTACAATAATGAATAAGTCATTGATGTAATTAAAATAATACATTTAAAACAATATTATCAATATGTCATCCATTTGTTTTTGGTTTTGCTTTTAAAAAAGTTATACCAATCCAGTTTTAACATTTTCAATTTTGTTACCATTTGATCATTTTTTATGTTTGTTTAAATGAAGAAAAACTGCCTAGACTTTTTTCCCCTGTACTATTCTTTTCCCATTAGAAATAATAATGATGAGATGATGATGATCAGAATAATAATCATCATCATAATTAGGGACTTTTTTTTCAGACTGATATCAGTTGAGTATGCACCAATACCGAATACCGATACCTCTAGTACTTTTGATACATAACATTTCATTTAACACAATGACAAAAAAATTGTGAACAAAAAACTCTCTTCCTGAAGCATATGATGATTTGTAATAATAATAATTATAAAAAATAAAATAAAAATTATAATAATATAAAATAGAATAATTTCCGAATTTTCTTTATTCTGTACCAGCATAAATAAGATTTGAGGTTTTAACGATAATACAGTAACTTCTAGTCATTATCATGGCATATAAATCAGCTACTGTCTACTACTGCTACTGTCTTATTGTGCGGCTTTTGGTGTCTATTTTGCCTCAAGTTTAAAATTCCAAAGACGGTTCTGTGTCCCACAAACAACACATTGAGGCGCACAAATGAAACAAAACACAAGTCGAATGTTTTCAAAAATGTCTCCCATCACTAATTTTGTTTTGCTTTTGCAGCATTGCAGTGCTCAAACCTTTTCCACATGAATAATGTCGCCAACCACCGCTTGAAGATGACACATAAGCTTGGTCATTTTTGACATGATGTTTTGACACTGTCAACTCTGGAAAATTCTTCCTCGCAGAGCCCGGGGACGTCGCCGCCATTTTGGGGGGGCACATGTGACCCTTTGCGCCGTCTGCGATGGCGCCAAGCATGCAGGCAGGGCGGGTCAGTAGTCACTCAGGCCATGTGACGCACGCCCGGGGGCGTCGTTGGGAGCGACAACGGAGCCCAAGAAGCAGAGAGTGCGGTGTGGCTGCGAGGCCCCCGGGTGAAAGAAAAAGAAGGTCAGTGGCCACAGGAAGCAGTGTAAAAAGTGCCCTGGGCTACTGTCCTTAATGAGAGCACATCCCCTTGGGTACGTATCCCAGCAGCCCCCGCTGCCACGTGGAAAAGTCCAATCTATACAGAGCGCCGCGGGCCAGCCACAGCAGCCATTTTCATGGTTCATTCCCGGAGCCAGGAGCCATCTTGTGAGGTAAACAAACCCAAGTACAAAGATGTGCACGCTGCTGCTCGGCCACTCGCCGCTCGGTTGTTAGCTCTTTTTTTTTACCATTTGTTTCATTTTGAACGGGGAGTCAAACTTGTTTTCGACGTGGGCCTTTATGGTTCGAGTTATGGTTGCTCACAGGGATCCGGTTAGAATGGCGAATGATGCTGTAAATTTCAATTTGCTCCAAAAAGTGAACAAATTTGATGTTCTGCCAAAAGCACGTCATTCACAATGACATACTGTATGTGAGGCAGAATTTAAGCTGCATTGGGTTTCTTTACATTGCAGGAGCAAGTGGAGTTCCACTTTTTGTCCCGTACCTAATATTTTGTCTGATTGGAGACCACAACATTAGGCTAGTAGGACTACATTTCCCATGATTCTTAGACACGGTAGTAGAAAGTAGTGATGGGAAAATGAAGCTTCATGAAGCACTTGTGATATTTTTTGACTCCTCTAGATGGCACTCTTGGGTGAAAGATGCAGTGGAAATGTAATCAATTTCCTTTGCACTAGCCTTTATATTTAAATCAAGAGCACCATCTCGGGGAGTCAAAAAATGTCACAAGTGCTTCATGAAGCTTCATTTTCCCGTCACTAGTAGAAAGTAGCTCAGCAGTGTGCCAAAACACGCCTGCTAGTGAGTTAATAGTTCAAATTCTTTTTAATAGGTTTAGCGTATGGATCGCTATGACAACTGTTTGATTGACATGCATATGGCCCAAACAATTGGCTTGCTAACTAGACTTAAAAAAATAAAATAAAAATGAGACCGGAACGATTGGAACGTCTGGTCACCCTACTCTTACCTAATTTTGACATTCTGCCGAAAACATGTCGCTAGCCATGACATCTGTTAGCCAACAACTTGTCCCTTACTAATACCTGCATTTGATTATTATAATTTTCCGAATGGATGACTACTTTTGAACAAAAGTCAAGTGTAAATTTGAGATCGGAACTTTCACCAGTTCTTTTATCTTGATTGCTTGTTATACTAATAATAACAACCAAAAGGATTTACTGGATGCCAGAAAGATTGAGTACACAGCTGTGGAGCCTTATCTGCTAAATGCGGAAGAAGGTCTAATCTATTCAAAATAGTCTCGACTCCTATGCTGTCTTGGCTGCCCACCCACACCGGGGACGGCTCAGCCTAGCCCATGTGAAAATGTGTGATCCGATGGTCTTAACTGGTTTCTGCTGGATAAGTGTGCCAGAGTGCAGATAGATAAGAAGACGCCAAGCCAGGACAGGTCACAGCGGCACAACGGCCGAGCTCAAGTCACCTATCTACTCATTGAGCGGCCTAATCTAACACAAGCAAAAATAATTGTAAATATAAAATGAGGAGGGCCAGATCTGGCCCACGGGCCTGAAGTTTACCACATCAAATGTCTTATGTGGGGGGTAAACAAAACAATGTTTGAAAAGAAACTATTAGATTAGGAAAATTATGAGAAGGCTCGGCCCCGAGCACCGCCCCAGGCAGTAAATCTCATTAACGGGTTTTTCGATTCTTCCTTTCAATACATTTGTTAAAGTGCCAGGCGGCGTTCAATTATCAGCCAGGCCTTCACCTTCAAGACACGGGCCGACGTCAAAGCCCGCGGGGCGAGGGAGGGGCACAAAACCACATAAACACACATGCATAGTTCCTGTGAGTAATGGGCTCTCTGACCGTTTGTTTGTTTGTTTAATGCTTCCAACAAAAAAATGCTGGAGGGCCACTCGGCATTGCAGTCCTGCACTTCCCCACAACTTTTAATGACGCACATTAAAAAGCGTGCACATGTACAGTCTCATGTTGATTCGAAAAAGCTTTAGGCCACAACGTGCCCTCATCTCTCTGACATTCTAAGCTCCCAAGCAGCCGCGTGGCTTTCGCAATAACAACCAAACAATCGCCCCACCTAAACTTCGTTCTTTCAACTGTTTCCAATCAGCACTTTGCCCCCGGGCGACACTCCCCCTGAAGGCGAGAACGTTTTTGCAAGCCTGTGTTTGTTCTGGAACCATTTGCTGTGCCCACGTCCTCCTGGCTGCAGGCAAGGCACACGGCCTCGGGCCAGTGAGGCGTGACCTATTTGGATGAAAACAAGGGTGACACCCAGCTCCCCTCTGGTGGCATCCACAAGTACTACAGCTCCAGTACGAGTGACAATAATTTGTGCTAAAAGTGACAATAGATAGAAATATTTGTGTGAATTTGACAACAGATAAGAATGTTAACATCACTGCCAAATTTGAATATTTCAAAAACAAAATTGCTAAGTTTGTGCTGAAGGCTAAAATGAGTATTGAAAAATGAAGGCTATCTCTGTCAGATGAATGTGCTGAAACGCCACACTCGACTGTCAGCATTATAGAAAATACCAGTACTATTACCATCTGACTTGAAAAAAAAAATAGGGGCGGGGGATCCCCCTTTTTCACTCTTCTGTCTTTGGCCATGTGAGGAACGCACACTCATGGTCGACAACGACGAGGCACTCTACCACTCTAAAAAGAGAATTGTTGAACCAATTTAAGATAATAAATTGAATTGTTGACCAACTTTAAAAAATCGCTTCAGGTGGTAGCACACGAAATCCAAATTAAATATATTAAGTTTAAGTGATTGTGAGTTCATTAACTCATTCACTGCCATTGACGACTATAAACGTCAAAAATTCATTTGAACTATTTCTATTAGTTGAACATTTTTTTTCTACTTTTGTTAACAATACTATGAAAACCTAGAAAATTAATTATTGTAAATTTAGAACAGATATAACATTTGTGATTAAACGTGAGTTAACTAGTGAAGTCATGCGAAAAATTACGATTACAAATTTTAATCGCCTGATGCCACAAATTTTAAATAATCTTTTCTTTTCTTTTTTAATTAATTCACTGCCATTGACGGCTATAAACGTCAAAAATTCATTTGAACTATTTCTATTTGTTAAATATTTTTTTCCCACTTTTGTTAACAAGGGTATGAAAACCTAGATTTTTTTTATTGTACATTGCAAACAGATATAAAATTTGTGAAGTCATGCGAATAATTACAATAAAAAATGTAAATGCCTGTCGCTCCTAATTTTAAATCTTTAAAAAAAGAAAGAATTTATGGCAGTGAATGAGTTAAAATTAATATATTCACTTGAATTAAATTAATCCAAAGTGACTCTAATCCAAAGTATTAAGTATCAACAAGTATCAACAATTTAATTTGTAATCTTAAATTGGTCCAACAATTCTTTTCAGAGTGTAAAGTGGCCGATTATCTGTTCCATGTCTTCAATGCTCGCTGTACTATGAATGAGCAAAGTCTAACAGATTGAAAGCAAAAAAAGATGAATACCAGAAAGATCATCAACACAAGGCCCTGCAACCTTATCAACTACACAGAAGGAAGAAGGTTTAATCTGTCCAAAATGATTCCCGGTTCATACTGTCATTGACACGCCCACACAGGGGTGAGAGCCTAAACAAATAGATAGATAGATGGATAGATAGATAGATAGATAGATAGATAGATAGATAGATAGATAGATAGATAGATGGATGGATGGATAGATAGATAGATAGATAGATAGATAGATAGATAGATAGATAGATAGATAGATAGATAGATAGATAGATAGATAGATAGATAGATAGATAGATAGATAGATAGATGGATGGATGGATGGATGGATGGATGGTCATTCAAATATGTAGTATGCAAATCTAAACAAATGACTCTAAAGGCAGTGTATGGATAAAATGTAAAGTATGCTTAAAGATGTGTCTGTTCCTGTTTTTAGATAGAAGATGATTCACAGGGAGGTAGGATTATATTTAAAAAAAAAAAAGACTCCTAGCTGGAGGCAAAAAGGTATTCATTCCTTTCCTTGCCCTTTAGCAGCCAACCTGCTGTTGTTCATTTCCATTTCTGTGTGTGTGCGTGAGTGTGTGTGTTGAAACTGCAGCACGCTTAACCTGGTCTACTTTATATGCACTGAATTGTTTGAGAAATATAATATTCACACGAGGGTTGGTTATGAAAAGACAAACATGAAAACATACAGAATTTTACTGCATCGCCGACATGCAATGCCGTAACTTTTTTCTAAACTTCAACGCAGCATTTCACAATAATAAACATGTTAGGTTGAAATTTAGCTAAAACGGTAAAATATTATCAAAACAACTATAAAGTACTAAAATCATTTATTGGAACAAAAGCTTTTAAGACTTATTTTTAAAAATAATACATAAAAACAAATGAATAAATTATGTGTTATGTTGTAGCAGCCCTGTTAGAACTGCACTGTAAACCCGAACATTCAAAATAATTTTTTTTTTTAACTACTACTAACTTAACATTTTGAAGTTGGTGTAACTTGCTTTTATGAGTGATTTGTACTATTAATTTTTGATTAAATCGAACTACACTAGATTTTGGGTATGGATAACTTAAAAACATTAATTAGGTATAACTTAATAAAATTTTGTTATTTTGTAATAAAATTTATAAAATTAATTTTATATAACACATACCAAAAATAAAACTTATGTTAGAATATGAATAGCAACCATAACTGTTGACCCCCCAAATTTATCAGATTCATCCTCATAGCATGGTGGCTGGTTAGCACTGGTTAGCACATCTGTCTCCCAGTGCAGAGGTAATAATAATAATTGATTGATTGATTTTTAATGTACATGAATACCCCTACAATTACCATATTATATCATATAATATTTAGGAATACAAAAAAAGGGGGCAAAAATTACTCAAACACATGTATATATTTTTTTCTTATTTACTAAATGAATTTTGCACTCTAAAAACAGTTTGGTCAAAAATAACCCAACTATGAGTAAAAAATGGACCGATCCTCTACTTGGGTCGATTTGGCCCAACTTTGAGTCAAGAAATGGCTTTCAGCGTAAAACAACTCATAAATATTGGTTAGATCCTTTACTTGGGTCAAAAAAATTGGGTCATTTGATATAAAACAACCCAAAAAGTTGGGTCAAATTGACCCATAAAGTGGATTGGTCCATTTTTGATCCATAATTGGGTTACTTTTGACCCAACTGTTTTTAGAGTGTGTAACACAAGTTTTTCAGGTTTGTGGGGTAGGCCTGTCATATTTCCACAAACTCTGATATAAATGCTCTTATTACACAAAAGTTTGTATGATGCAATAATTAGATTTTGTAAAAAAAAAAATATATAATTAAAAAAAATAACACATGTTCAATTTTAACAAACAACCAAAATTAAAACAATTACTTCTTTAAAAAAAAAAGAAAAAAGAAAAAAAACAGAACTAAATGAATTCTGCACTCTAAAAACAGTTTGGTTAAAAATAACCCAACTATGAGTAAAAAATGGACCGATCCTCTACTTGGGTCGATTTGGCCCAACTTTGAGTCAAGAAATGGCTTTCAGCGTAAAACAACTCATAAATATTGGTTAGATCCTTTACTTGGGTCAAAACATTGGGTCATTTGATATAAAACAACCCAAAAAGTTGGGTCAAATTGACCCATAAAGTGGATCGGTCCATTTTTGATCCATAATTGGGTTACTTTTGACCCAACTGTTTTTAGAGTGTGTAACACAAGTTTTTCAGGTTTGTGGGGTAGGCCTGTCATATTTCCACAAACTCTGAATTAAATGCTCTTATTACACAAAAGTTTGTATGATGCAATAATTAGATTTTGTAAAAAAAAAAAAAAACACATGTTCAATTTTAACAAACAACCAAAATTAAAACAATTACTTCTTTAAAAAAAGAAAAAAAACAGAACCAAACTCAGCATCTTTGACCCCAACTACTACTATTTGAAATATTTAGTTTCTGTAGAATAATAATAGCACAAAAAGAGGGAGAGAACAAAGCTGTACACTGCTGCTGCCTGAAGGTGGCAACACTAATTACATGAGTACGTGTGTTTCAAACACGACAAAATTAAAACAGCTCTCTCTGGAGAGTAATCTATAAAGATGACACCTACTTAAATATAGTTAGTTGTACTTATGTGAGTGTGGTACATTCACTGAGATGACCAAAACAACAAATATATTCATAGACTTTTATAAACTGTCAAAAGGATCAAAACAATTATAAAATATGTTGAAACAATTCAAACTTGAATGTTGTTTTAATTATTCTTTTTTTTTAAACTACATTAATTAATTAATTGTCTTTGAAGTCGAGAACTAATCAAAACTGAGCATCTTCAAACTCTTCAGTCCCAAATTAAATGTCTGACAAAATTAAAACAGCTTTCTCTCTGATAGGGAACGTATGCCGCTTTAACGTGCTTTAGTTGTATATGAGCGAGGTAGCCAAAAATAAAAACGATGCCAAAAAAAGTCCAAATCAACCACTGAACTTAAAAAAAAAAGAGGAAAAAAATATGCAGGCCAAAAAGCGCATACACACACCCACACAGGCACACACACGTACGCAGTCAAAGTTTTTGTGCTTAGTTTTGGTTCAGCTCTTCATCACCACAGGGCCCAACTCCGGTTCGCTCCAGTATTAGGCTCAATTAGAACAAGATCCAATTAGAGGGCTGCGTTCCCCTGGGGCAAGGAGAGGCAGGAAATGGAGACGGAGAAAACGTGCAAGTCGACAACATGCGGACACAGACAGCATAAACAAACTCACTTTGTTGATCTCGGCTGTTGCTACGCCAAAGTCCCCTGGGAGTCAAAGCCCTGCTAGTCTAAGCTATGAGATAAAACAAAATACAAAAAAAAAAATATATATATATATATATATATATATATATATAAAAAAAAGGAGGGGAGAAAAAAAAGGCCTACAGCGAAACATGAACTCTGTGAGCACAAGGGCTCCGACACCATGAAGGGAACGTCTGGGCCCAGAAAATGAAAAAGCCCGCAGGCGTTTTCCATTTACAGCGAAAAAATCCAGCGCTTGCTTCTGGCCAGGGTTAGCATCAGACTCTCAAAATGAACACTTACATTACTGGAGGAACAAATGGAGCCGCTTTCCATTGTCGCTCTATTAAATCTGTGCCTTAATGGACATATACCTTACAACTGACAGAAATCAATAGTGTACAATAAGACAGAAGGGGAGGAAAAGCAGGAAGAAAACAGCAAAGGTGTAATTGGCCAAGGTAGTGTGATGCTGTAGTGTGAGCTCGCCCTTGCCGGGGGGGACGCTCCAGCCCCCCGCCCCTGCGCCCCTTGGGCAAGCATGTGAGGGAAATGACGAGGGCCAACCTTGACCTGCTGAAACGAGCGCCGCAAAAAAAGACGAAGAGGAGGCGTCGAGTGGCAGGATACGCATCGCAACAGCCTGTCTGGCTTGGGGGGGGGGGGGTGCTCAGGTGTCGTGGGTGGCATGTGAAACGCTGCATTAAAACCACCCCCGACCCACCTCAAACCCCCCAAGTCTGCCAACTTGTGTTTGGAAATCCCATTAAGTCACGTGCTGAACTTGGCGCCACAAAGTCAAGAGAGTCATTTAACAAATTTGCTGCAATTAGACCTAAACTGAAAGCGTAACCTTTCAAGTCCAACGGCCCTCAAGTCGTATCATTTGGAGAAAAATATGTCCCTAAAAAGTCATACATCGGCTCTCGATCAGCCATGTGACGTTGTGTGAGAACTCAAACATCCAACGATTGCTTTTGGCTTTTTCTTCCATTTTTTCAACAAAGCATATTCTGGTTTGTCTTTATCATGACACTAATTCCAAATGAAGGAGACGGAAGTCAACCCAAACATTTTCTTTATAATATTATGTTGTATGCGCCCCATAGAAGACATGTGTTCGTGTAATATGAATTAAGCAGAAAAATCTACCCGTTTTTTTACATCCCAGGGGGCGGCCATTTTGCTGTCGAATGACCAGCAAGAAAATGACATCACAGTGGATCTGGGTCAATAATTGACAACCAATCACAGCCAGGTTCAGAAACCAGGTGAGTCTGAGTTTGTTCCTTTGATCCTTCCTCTGGTCTCCTGACAACTCCACGACTCTGGCGGGACTCTGAAGTATCCGGTTAAGGTGAAGGGTAAAGGATTTTTAATAGGTTCCAGGTGAATTAAAGAGCACAAACTTGTGAGGAAAAGTGGTTAAGAAAATGGATGGAAACTCACACGCACATACAAAAAAAAGAGAGAGAGCAATGATGATGACATGTTGACTCGTTACTACTGAGCTCTCTAAAAAAACAAAACAAAAAACAGGTGAGTTGTGATTGGTCGTTGTCTGAGCTTTGAGCAACTGTGATGTCAAAATGTCGCCCCCTGAGATGGATAAAAACAGATGGACTTTGATGCTTGGTTCATATTCCACAAACACAATATTATTTCATTTACTGCCATTGACGTCTAAAAACGTCAAAAATACATTTGAACTATTTCTATTAGTTTAAAATTTATTCGGGAGTTAACTAGTAAAGTCATGCGATTACTTACGATTAAAATTTTAATCACCTGACGCCCCAATTTTTTTATAATCTTTTCTTCTTCTTTTTTTTTTAATTAATTCGCTGCCATTGACGGACGGCGATGAACATAAAAAAATTCATTCAAACTAATTTCTATTAGTTTAACATTTTTTCCACTCTTGTTAACAAGAGTATGAAAACCTAGAATTTTTTCCATTGTACATTTAGAACAGATATAAAATTTGCGATTAATCGTGAGTTAACGATAAGATTAATTACAATTAAAAAAAGTAATTGCCTGTCGCCCCTAATTTTTTTATATAAAAAAAAATTATTGATGGCAGTGAATGAGTTAATCAGAATGTGTTTTTAGAAATTATTTTTGGGTTGACTTCCCCTTTAAAAGAAGAACGCAAGAAGAGAAAAAGTTTGGTGCTGGAGTAGTCGTCGGTCATGATGAAAACCACACTTTGACAATTAACGGTTTTAAGAATAAGAATGTAAGAAGACGAGAAAAGAAAAAAACGTAATGACGTCACGCAAGTCTGCAGTTTTTCAAGTTCGTTTTTTTGCGACAATATTAAATATTATATAGTGAAGACAAACAAATTAGTTTCACTGTGAAGGAAATGAGAATGCTGTTAACATGAGGACCCTGTTGACACTTTTTTGAAAAATGGGCCCTTCAGCAGTTGGAAAAATCCCTTAATATAGTAACAAAGTTGCTAACTCAGCTGAAGATACAAGCTGCTTTCACAGCTTTCAAAATAAAAGGAAGACATTTTACATTTAATTTGGACTTCATGAATGCTGCATTGCTCAAGTCTGGCTTATCAAAAGCTAACAGTGTTATTAGCCAGTGCTAAACTGCATGGTTAACAAAACTCAATGCAGCTCTGCATATCTTTTGGCTGTGACACGATAGCAGGGGATAAGCAAAGTCGACAGTTTTTTTTTCTTCTCGCTTTAAGTGTGTGTGCTATACGTATTGCTGTTACACATTTATTTATTACAGTTAATGGAAATTATTACTAAAATAAAACATTAGCTAAAATTTAAAAAACATTTTCATTGACAACATAAAATAAAAATTTAAAACTAATGAAGCTACATTTTACGTTTAGAAAACTAACTACAATTTTAGCAAAGAAAATGTTCTTTTTCTTTTTTGTCAATATCATTCATGAACTTTTATAGTTTATTTAATTGCTTTTTTTTTCTTTTTGTCTTGGTATAACTGTTCAGCCATACAGAAGACAGGAAGGCCGAACAGTCATTTTGGGAATTGTATATTTACTTTATTACACTATACTGAGTGACCTTTTTTTTTTAATACTCCATATATTTTAAAAACAAATAAATAAATAAAACTAATACTAAAACTCACTAAAATAATTAAAAGAAAGCATTTGAAAAAAATTCAAACTAGCAAACTTGCTCTAAAAACAAATTAAAACTTACTGAATTTAAAGGAAAAAAAGGTCAAAATAAAATAAAAACCATATAGGAAGAAAAATCCAGAGCTATAATATAATTTTATGTATTTTTTTAAATATTTTTTTTAGGAAGAGCTCAGTATTGTTCATTAAGTAATCTTACCGATTTGACATGTCATGATCATTGCTCTCTCTCTTTTTTCCTCTTTTTTTGAATGTGCGTGAGTACGTGCACGTGCGGGTGTGTGCAAATGTATGCGAGCGTGTAAGTCTGTACTCATTAATTCACCTAAAACGAAATGACTTACAAAGGCATCAAGTGAGCTTTCTGTCCCTCTCCAGAAAAAGCGGAATTTAGCAATTGTCACATAGCGCCACTGTAAAAAGAGACCCGATAAATCAGAGATGCAGTCCATCCATCCACATCATCTTTCACATCAGCATGCAGGTGCAGCTCTTCCATTTCTTCTCAAGTGCAGCTGCATGTAAAGTCGACTCGCTCACAGGAGGTCAACGTTTGGCCATGGGGGCTCCCAGCTGCGGCCTGGCTGACCCGCGATGGCCGTCTCGCCTAACTGCTGCTGGAGTCAGCCTCCCCCCCCCCCAGCAGTGTGAGTGCTCCACTGATCTGGTGCTGGCTCATGCGGCCTGGCATGACTACGCTGCCTCACGTGTGTCACACACACACAAAAAAAAAAGGTCAGATCATGCAGATTGAGGCTCTCCATATGTAGAAGAAGTCGCCGTTTGGGTTTGTTTTATGACTGCTGGCAGATCTAACCCTAACTCCAGTAAAAGTAAGAAGTAGGCCTAATAATTACTCGAGTAAAAGTAAATACTCTGTGAAGACTACTTAAATACTGAGTAATTAGTGAGCTATTTGTGATTTATTGAATCAGGATATAGAAAACGGAACATAAAATGGGACTTCTGATATTGCAACAATATAACTTTAACGACAACAATAAATTAAATCTTTCTAAAAAAAAAAGTACCGTAGACATAAGACATTGTCTTACAAAAACTTGTTGTTTACACTTTTGAAACGGCACACTTGGCTGACCATTGCACAGAAAATGTGTTTTCTCACTTTCCAAGTGAAGTTCTTGTAGGCTGAAATTTCTAAGATGACACAGATGACAGCACATTATGTAACTGTTCGTAGTCCATCCGTTACATGTACCACTTAGCTATAAGGAACATCTCTCTGAAGAACTAAGTAGATCGCGCAAGTAAGAATAAATATCTGCAGATAAATATACAAGAAGTGAATGGAATTAATTTGATTTGATCAAATACAATACAGATATATATATATATATATATATTAGGGGTGTTAGAAAAAATCGATACTGCAATAAATTGCGATATTACACCACGCAATTCTCAAATCGATCCGATATGCGGCCGAATCGATTTTTAAACATCAATTCTTTAATGGGAATATTCAACAAAACGTCTTACTTAGGGTTAGGATTCACACATTAAGCATGGAAGAATGTTATATTAATGGAACATTAAGCCTTAATATTTTATTTCAGTGCTGTTCAAACATGAAACAGACTGCAACCTGTTTGTTAAATGCAGTGGCTCAGTTATAAGCCTGAATTTTCTGGTTAATAAATACATTTTCATACAAATCTTCCAGTGTACATGTACAAGTTTACTGATTAGTATTTTCTAATTTTGAGAGAGAGAAAAATCGCAATAATAAATTTATAGATTCGTATCTGGATTAATCGGTATCGAATCGAATCGTGACCTATGAATCGTGATACCAATCGAATCGCCAGGTACTAGGCAATTCACACCCCTAATATATATATATATATATATATATATATATATATATATATATATATATATATATATATATATATATATATATATAATGTCATTATGGTGATGGTCCATTTTTATATTTTTATTCTTTTAAAAGGCTTGTGAAAATCTCTCGCCTCGAACGGCCTGGAGATGCCGTAAATCTACGGTTGTCCGCTCGCGATCAACAAAATTCCAGACGATCAATGAATTCATGTCATCGTTCCAGGGTAAAGGGAGGCCGCGTTGAAGACCAGGGAAAGTCAAGGCGAGGTTTGCCGGGCCGCTTCCTGCCGGCCTCTCTCTCCTTTTATCCGCCAGGATCAGTTGTTAGTGCTGGCACTTTTCCTCGCCTGTCCTCTGGAGAGAGGTGGCTCTCAGCTGGAGAGCGGCGCCGCGGGCCTTCCATTGTGTGCAAAAAGACACACGGCATACTTGAGTGTGCCGGTGCAGGTGCACAGAGGAAGAGTACGAGGGCACGCACCTGAGGCCCCCCTCGTTTTTTCCCCACTCCTCCTCCTCACAGACGTCAGGCTTGTGTTTGAGGGGCCTTCCGCGTGTGCTTATTTGTTGTCGGGGGGGAGAGGAAGGAGTGAGGCAGATTTACAGAGGCTACACTGCGCTAGAGGGAGGCAAGGGCACATCGTAATAAAACTCAAATGGTATCCAGTTGAATGAAGACCTCCGCCAAGGACAACTGGTAACAAAAGTAGGGGTGTCTAAATTAGTGCGTTAATTTTGAGTTCATTTAAAGTTCCACTCATTTTTTTAATGCGCGATTAATGACCGCCCCCTACTTGGAAAGCCTGCACTGGGGGAATTCCAGTCGCAGCGCATCAGACACGTCCTCATCAAAATTTAGCAGTAAAAAATGTAATAATAATGCATATATTTGTGAAGACTGGGGTCAAGTTGTATTTCACAATTTTAAAAAATTGTAGAATTTCACAAGTTACTTCAAGTTAAAGATTAGATAGCTCCTAATATGAAAAGAGAAATGCACTGAGCTGTCACTAACGCTCTTACAAATGCAATTCTGCCATCTAGTGGCAGAAAAAGGACCTCAATACAAATCAGTATCACACTTTAATTTTAACTAAATTTTAGGAAATATAAAATGACTGTATCAATGACTAAAAGATGCAGTCATATTTCTAATACTTAAAAAAAAATGTATTGTTCATTTTATTGTACATATAGAACAGATATAAAATTAGCGATTAATTGTGAGTTAACTATTGAAGTCATGCGATTAATTACGATTAAAACATTTCATCGGCTGACAGCCCTAAACAAAAGTATTTGTTTGCTTGTTAACCTGTTATATCCTGGTTCAGGGGGGATGACGTAATACGCCGTTGTCCGTTTCTGTATATATAGCGTTATAGATCCTGATTGTATAGCACGGCCATTTTCATTCTGGGGTAAATCTTCCATGTGATCCAGACCGGAGACGCCCATCCATTAAGTGTAAAATTAACCAAGAAAGTACATTTCGCAGAATGGCGCAAAAATAATGACGGCACAATATTACCTCTTCAATAATTATGTTCCGCTCATGACTTGGAGGCTAGGCTGAGTGAAGATCCAGGGCCACTTTCAAGTGATAATCAGGTTCCGGCCATTAGACTAACTGTGTACACCCACAATCAACAAAGACAAAAGGTAAGCAAAGCTGCGAGTTTTTTTGGGATGCACAGATCAGTATTAGCTTCTTATAACCGGCAAACAGAATCGTGCAGGTGAACCTTGGCCTTGCTCTGGATTTTTTTTTTTTTCCCCTGCGCAAGTGATCCTTTTGTTTCCCGTTGGTTTGGAAGCTGACAGGCTACAAGAGTCCCTGTGACAACAAGCATCCATCTCCAGGTGTCAGTCGCAAAGACAAAAGAGGCAACCAGGGACAGATAAAGAAAGCGATGGGGAACAAAAAGAGAGTTAAGACTCAATGGAGAGGAAGTTGTAAGTCTGTGTCAGGTGATTCGAGCATGTTTAGAAGGCCTTCAACTTACACAAGAAGATGCTTTAACGACATTTCAGTCTACCTTTTTACAAGTAGTTGAATCAGTACTTCTATTAATAATCAAAGTTCTTTGCACATTCCATAAACATGCATGTTTGGTATATTAACTAATTCACTGCCATTGACGGCTATAGACGTCAAAAATTCATTTGAACTATTTCTATTAGTTTAACACCAAGAGTATGAAAACCTAGCTTTTTTTTAAATTGTATATTTAGAACAGATATAAAATCGTGAGTTAACTAATGGAGTCATGGGATTAATTATGATGACAAATTTTAATCGCCTGATTTTTTTATAATCTTTTCTTTTTTAAAAATATATATTTTTTTAAACATTATTAAAAATTAGGAGCGTCAAGTGATTAATTTTTTAATTGTAATTAATCGCATGACTTCACTAGTTAACTCACGATTAATCACAAATTTTATATCTGTTCTAAATGTACAAAAAAATCTAGGTTTTCATACTCTTGTTAACAAAAGTGGGGAAAAAGTTAAACTAATAGAAATAGTTAAAATTATTTTTTGACGTCTGTACGCGTCAATGGCAGTGAACGAGTTAAAGATTTTCAGTTGTCTTTAAGTGTGTATGTGACCTACTTGTTTGTATTTATATCAAACAAATGACATCTGATGTTGTTCTGGTCAAATTTCACTGTACTATTGAGAAATTCTGATCAAACTTCTACTTGCCCTTTTCTCTTTAATACTCACAATATTATGCTATAACTATGAGAAGATTGGATATTCTCATTTGAACTATTTAATAGATGGCAGAGAGATTGATACACGGCCCTAGAGCCTTTTTCTGCCAAATGCGGAAGAAGGTCTAATCCGTCCAAAATGCTTCCTACTCTTGTACTAACTTAGGGGCTGCTATGCCGAGCCCATGTGACAATGTGTGACTCAACTCTTAACTGGTTTCAACTGGCTAGTGTGCGAGGGTCCAGATAGATAGGAAGAGCCAGGAGAATGGTCACAGCGACACAAATATGCCAAAGAGACCTAATCTAACACTACCTCAAATTCTGGCCATTTTCAACACTATTTTAGAATTGATTGCTGTGTAACAGAAGAAGAAAGAGTCCTATTGATTTTGGAAAATCAATCGCAATTTTCAAACAATATCCACCAAATGTTCAGGGATTGTTGCTCTTTATCAAAAGAAGATCCCAATTGATTTCCTGCTATGCTACATAAGATGTTTGAGGTACTTGAAGTGAACGTCAGATCGATAGGTAATTTCATCCCCAAACTTTCAGGGATAAGAGTGTGTTAAATCAGAGCAAGTTGTTTATTGATTTTGAAAGACATTTGACAGAAGATACTTCTAATGCGATTTTGGATTGCGTCTCGATGCGATTTTCAACCAGACGCCTTCTAGTTCCGTCATGATTTGAGCTCATGGCGGCAGCAATTTTGTGCGATTCGCCCAGCGAGAAGCGGGCGGGTGACTGAGTGAGGGCTGATGTTTTCATCACAATTATATGTCTCACTCAGCACACTCTCCCTGCTACCCTTGCTAATTTAGATTGAGATCCTTCCAGGCTTTCCCCCCTATCTTTCATTTCCCTGCCTTCCATCTTTCCTCTCTGCATCCCATCAGCCCCTTGATAGGGGGAAAAAAAAAAGCCTTCATGTCTGTGACTTTCTTGCCCCGCAGCGCTCGAAGCCCTCTTTTATTTTGATCATCGCAGCACAATGGATTCATGCCATTCTGGCAACTTTATTCAGTATCAGCCCGAATTTACATACTGCTTAACAAGTTTGTGCGTGACTGTTGATGCCCCTGATCAAAGTGCTTTTGGAAATCTTTCTCATCTGATTTCCCACTCCCCCATCCATCCTTCATTTCAAATGCATGCTGCAGACAGGCATCTTTAACTCAGGGGCAAAAAAAAAAAAAAAAAAAAAGGTAACCTTAGTGCTGCACAAGCCCAAATGTCATCCAACAAGGAGGGTTCGTGTCCCCGGGATACAGATAATGTAATCTAAGCAGTATACAGTGTGTGACTGTGTCTTTGAGCATGCGTGTGTGTGTGTCCATGACTTGCCTCAGTGTGTATTGGCAGCTTGGGTTTAGGGGCAGAGGATGACAAAAGTCAAAGCAGTCATGTGTCATTTTGGGTGCTGAGGGGCTCGGACCTGCCTGGGGGGCTGTCCTCTCTGTCAGACGCACTCAGACATCTGCACTGAACTCCCCTGCCGTCTCCTCTTCTTCTTCTTCTTCTTCTTCTTCGGACAATGGGCTCATTATTACGTCTCAAAAAAGACACTATTTATTTATTTTATCTTCATAATAGTAAATATTGCTTGCGTGCTTGTAGCAGAATTCATTAGTGCTAAGAAAGGTTATTTTTGTTAACTAAAAGTAACTAAAGAACTATCATAAAAAATTAACGGAATAAAATAACAACAAAAATGCTTTTAAAAAACGAAAGCTAAGTGAAACTGCATTTCTTACTAACAAACTAAAACTATAATTATAGTGAAAATATCCTTAGTTTTTGTCTTTGGTAATTAATTTAATACATGAGCCTTTGGGGTTGATTTTAAATGTGTTTTAAGTATATTTATTTCATTATTAACCGGAATAAGGACGTTTGACAGCGTGTCGCACAGACGTGACATCATCGAGCAGAAAATTGCAATTTATTAGTTATATTTACATTCAACCTTCATTTTCGGTTTGCAATGCAAGACGCTGATTGTGAAATTTCCGCATACCAGCGTCCTCATACTGGTCAATAGAAAGGTCAATCATGTTCTTCTTTCTCGTCTGATCACGGTTTCATGCAACATTAGACATTCGACTTTGCAACGAGAGGGAATAAAAATCTGGACCTTCTGTCGGGAGCATATCGAGTCTTCTTTGCACTCTCCTCTGAGGATTCTGACCACAACTTCTTACACGTTGGAGCTCATCAACAGGCTGCTGGTGGTACAGCAGGCGGCCAACATAAGAGAACTGGAACACAGAGGAGGCGCTGCAGAAGAAGTCTGTGCTTACTTGTCACTGACTGGTTTTATGTTTTATTAAAAAATTCTGTTTTATTTTTTTCATTCATTTTTGTATATATATATAATATTATTATGTTTTTTTATGATCTATGTTCAATCTGTTTAGTATGTGTACATAACTTTGTTTTAGCTGCTGTTATTAACGCTCCATAAATAGATAAGTAGGTGAGTTGAAATTCAGGAAATAATGTCTCACAATTAAAAAATCAAATGTCAGACTTTTTAAATGTCCAAGGTCGGTCAAAAAGCTTTTTTCTTCCTAATTTGTTTTGACAGTCAGGAACAGTTTGGAAATTAGACTCCTATTGAATACAAGACTTAAGTGGAAACGTAACCATGTGAATGTACAGTATGAACAGTCAAATGTTAACTTTGACCTCCGGTCCAAATTGTAAGGTACATTTTGGAAATGTTTCTTTCTTCCTTGCAACACACAAATACAGAATTATGGTGATGGTAACCCTACATAAACCTAAACACATATAAGGGAAACGCCAAACCCAAAACATGAAATGATCTTGTGATACGAACTGTGGAACTGCCAATGTGGCATAAACATGTTTGAATGGCAAATATATTTGAACACATTTACAAATAATTAAACATATTTAAATTAGGGGTGTCAGGCGATTACATTTTTGAATCGTAATTAATCGCATAACTTCAATAGTTAACTCACAATTAATTGCAAATTATATCTGTTCTAAATGTACAATAAAATGTTTTTTTTAAGTTTTCATAAAGTTAATATAAAAGTGAAAAAAAGTTAAACTAATAAAAATATTGCTGCATCTTTTAATCATTGATGCAGTAATTTTCTGTGTGATATTGATTTGGGTTGAGGTAATTTTTCTGCCACTAGATGGCATAATTGCATTTGTAAGACGTTGGTGACAGCTCAGTGCATTTTTCTTTTCATATTAAGAGCTATCTAATCTTTAACATGAAGTAACTTGTGAAATCCTGCCCATTTTTTAAATTGTTAAATACAACTTGACCCCAGTCTCCACAAATATATGCATTGTAATTAAATTTCTTACTGCTCAATTTTGAGGTGGACGTGTCTGCTGGAATTCCCCCAGTACAAACTTCATTAATCGCGCTTAAAAAAATTACCGTAGTGGCGTTAAAGGAACTTTAAATTAACAAAAAAATGATTTTTTTTTTTTATTTTTACACCCCTAATTTAAATATATTTGAACGTATTTGCAAATAATTTAAACATATTTGCAAATACTGTATGTTCAAATTAGATTCGGAAGTATACCACATTTAAACATATTTGTGTAAACGTATTTGCAAGTACCTTTGAACTCACTTGTAGGCAAAATGCTAAAAAACAAAAAACAAATACAACATGGCATTTTTGAGTGTCTGTTATATCTTTAACGTTGTCGCACTTTTCATCTTAAATTCCAATTTTGAATCGCAACAAAACTACCGATAATTCCTGACGATTGACCACACTTGAAACTAGTTGCACAACAGTAAACACTGCGCAACAATTCAGCCATGTTGCCCCAAGTGAGGTGGGTTACTAACAGTGTAAACTAATATACAATGTCAAATGTATCATTCTTTAACAAATCATGACAATAACGACATATGAAAAGCACATCCTAGTTTCTGATGATTATAATAAGATAATAGGTGGGTATCATTTTCTGTAGCGCCAAAGCACAATGTAGTCTACTAATTCCTTAACAATGCTACAAATATAGCCTGCTAGCAAAGCAAACATGAAAAAAGCGAGACAGAAAAATGGCTTGAAAAACTACAATGAAAAGAGGGCGTGGGTGGAAAGAGGGGAATCGTGGGAATGCAAGATTGCACCTCCCTCGGGCAATCTAATTATCCTACGGGCCGATGGTTCCTCCTTATGCATCGGCTGACATTTTCCTGTAACCCCATCCCGAGTAATGCCATGTGATGTGTGACTGGCTTCTGCCATGGCGCTGAAAGGCCGCCGGGCCCCGGGGGCCGACCACTTTTTGCCCCGCGGCCTCCCGCCGATTGTTTATTTTCGCATTGGTCCATATTTTGCTCTCTCTTTGTCTTCGCCCGCTTCTGTGTCGACTTTCAATTAGAGGAGGATTCGCTCCTGTGGGGCAAAACCCGACAGGTGACTCTTGAGAGGTAACCCAAAACCTTGTCTTTAGTGTCGTTTCCCGTTAAACGATTAGTCGCCCTGCACCTTTCACAGGACACAAAGACAACGAACCGTCAGCTGTATCTGTTACTGAACTGTACGCTCGGAATCAAAAAAGAGAGGGAGGCTTAAAAATAAGATTCGGGCACAGAAGAGATGAGATGTTTGATAGGAGATAATGGAATGACATTCAAAATGCATCCCTGCAGCTAGGAGAGAACATTCAAAGGGAACATATTTTATTTGCTTTTGGATATGTAAGCCGGCGTGCAGATATGCCCAAACTTAACTTTACATTGCAAGAGCCCCCGGGGGGGACGAGGGTGGAGGCGGGCCAATGCGCTATGCACACAAATAGTTGATGTGTGTAGCTGTCGACGTGTGACAAGCAGAAAAGGGACAGTGTTGAGAGCGTAGCCTTTTACGACCCAACACACTTTGACAGCTTGGCCATGGCTGCGGGACACGAGCGATGCTGCTGTTTCATCTGACAATTTGAAGCACAAAAAAAAAACAACAACGCTCCTTCCACGGATTGGCTTGTTCACATTGTTGTGTGCGTGTGTGTGTGCGTGTGTGTGTGTGTGTGTGTGCGTGTGTGTGTGCGTGCGTGTTAAAGTAAAGAGACAAAAACATGTCTGCAAGATAGAGGTGTCACACTGTCAGTCTGTAAGATGAAAAAGCCAGATGAAAGTGGAAATAGAGACGATGATGATGATGATGCTTTTGAGGCAACACTGCGCTCTGCTGGTGAAGGCCCACACAGACGCCTCGTCACAAAATGAAGGACCCCACGTCTATATTAGAGACGGCAAAAGCATTCACGCTTACGTAGAAGTGTAACTACGATATACTTTTTTTTTTTTTCCCGTGGGGAACTTTTTCCTGTACTCCGTCCAGCTGCAGTTTACAGTAAGGAAAAACAACAGAATAGAAAGAGATAAAATCAAAATTAGATAAGAAGTGCAGCAGTAGTTTACAGTGAGAAAAACAACGGAATAGAGAGAGAAAATTAAAATAAATAATACACACACACTCCTATATATATATATATTGCACCACTTAGTTAATGTCGGGAAAAATAATTATTATTTGCATATTTGCATCAGGAGCAATTGGGTGTTTGGAACCTTGCTCAAGGACACCGACATGGTCACAATGGCAGGGGATCAACACCCCCCGACCTCTGGGTTAGACAACCACACTACCACCAAGCCATGAACCCATATACTGTAACACATTTTTGCTATCATGTATACAACTCATTTTGATAGAAACTGTAAATCATAAATAAACATGAATACAAACCAGGGCCGGCTATCCCATTAGGCGAGATTGGCAGATGCTAAGGGTGTCATGGACAGGGGGGGGATCATGGACTGAGGGGGCAAAACTCTTGTGGAAATTTACCTACAATATAATTTAATTCAAACAAATTAGTACTATTAACTTATTTTAAAGTCAGAAGGAAAGAAGAGTTTTATATAGTCCAGATGTTGACATCAGCGCAGCCATTTTGGCAGCATAGAAAACGCGCCTGCCACTTTGAGTAGTGACGGGAAAATAAAGCTTCATGAAGTACATGTGATATTTTTTGACTCCCCTAGATTGTGCTCTTGATTTAAATATAAAGGCTAGTGCAAAGGAAATTGATTACATTTCCACTGCATCTTTCACCCAAGAGTGCCATCTAGAGGAGTCAAAAAATATCACAAGTGCTTCATGAAGCTTCATTTTCCCATCACTACAATAAAGACTATTTGGTTAGCACTTCTTATCCTTGGAATTTTTCTATTTTCGTGAGTTTGGTTCTTTTTTGAAGACCATTAGACTTATGAAAAATAAAAATGCTATTAATGTTATTTGTATAATTGACAAATACATGTGAGAAAAAAAAAGAGGAACTTCCGGACTCCCAAGACACGCCCCATGAAGTGCATCTCCTTCACCCTTCATGCAAGCACTTGCCTGATTTGCACCTGAGGGCAGTTTGTGCAGACAAAAATTTATACATCACACGAGGGACACATCTCTTAAATGAGCCCGCGGGGGCAACACATTAAAAATGACTTTAAAAAAAGAAAAGAAGTGGAACTCTTCAAAGTGAAAGCGGGTGGCTATGAGTCAAAAATGAGTCAAAAGCAAGCAAAGCACTAGTTGTGCCACAAAGCCACATGATGATGATGATGATCCATGATGATGGTTGATAGACTTCCAAGTTTTTCTCATTCAAAACCACATAAATTAATAAGTTGAATTGATCACATCAACCTTTAGCAACAGTACAGGCCATGTTTAACAACCACATAATAAGGATCATAAAGTGTGCCCCCATTGCTACAAAAGTTATTCTTGATTTAGGCTACTACAAATAACGTAAATTTTTAGGCAGAAAATTTAAATGTGCTTCCACTAGATGGCAGAAGATACAACTAGCCTGCATGTTTATCCACCTGTTGCCATACACACAACAGAATATCAACTTTGTGTTTTCAGACACTTAAGTAAATTGGGAGGAGACAATCATTATTTCAGCATAGTAGCATATTTGTTTAATGGTTTGCCAATGTATGTTATTTTTCTAATAATCTAAAATTTTCACCTTGGCTCAATAAAGGTTGAGGGATTTTTTTTTAAATAACACAAACTTCAAGCTTGATTTTTAAGGCTTATTTCATCCCAAATGTATCGATTGAACTGTTCCACATTTACGGCGTTTGACATTAAAGGTTCGACTGTACTGTGTATGCATGGCAGATAAAAAGGTGGGGGGCAAGGGGGTCTCAAAAGATGTGAAAACAGCATTTTCAACGTGCATGTGTAACTAGCCTGCAAGCTGTGTGTGTGTCTGCGTGTTTGCATACAAACAATGCACTCAGTTGACAGCCCGCAGCAGTGTGCATTCTTGCTTGGAGAGTACGTGTCCCGGGGCCGCGTTCCTCCGCTGATGACCTCTGGTGAAGCCATTATCTTCTACATTAATGATGAGCCCAAGCCGGCGATGAGAGAGATGGACTTTGTCCTCAGGCGCAAAAGCAGCAGCAGCATCAGCAGCAGCAGATTATGGCCAACAACAATGCTGGAAAAATAAAGAAAGAAAAGGGAATAGTGGGAGGGAAGAAAGACGAGACTCTGTAGCCACAAGCAGCTGCAAAAAGATTTTGCTGAAGCACAAAATAAGCTTACGCGATTGAGAGTCCAGATCAGACATTTATCAATGTGCTAAGCTTAGCCACCTACTCAATTAATTAACTGCTTCCCTGCAAGTAGGCTGCGACCTCTCAAGAAATCATTATGAAGTGGAAATGGCACTCCATTTATTGTACTCATCTCCTTCATGTGCCTGTTTTTGTTTTTTGTCACTTTTGATTGATCTATATTACTCACTGGGAAATTAAGCAACCCCCCCCCCCAAAAAAAAAAAATTTACAGTAATATGTTCTATGCAGCTTCACTAGTCTTAGCACGGTATTCTGATCAAGCAAAAAAATCCACCCATTTTTATACATCTCTGGTGGCGGCCATTTTGTCACTTGCCGTCGACTGAAGATGATCGCTCAAGGTTCAGGTAACAACCAATCACACCTCGCCTGTTTTCTGAGC
Source organism: Vanacampus margaritifer (assembly GCF_051991255.1). Taxonomy (NCBI): domain Eukaryota; kingdom Metazoa; phylum Chordata; class Actinopteri; order Syngnathiformes; family Syngnathidae; genus Vanacampus; species Vanacampus margaritifer. The sequence continues at coordinate 43,937,581 of NC_135433.1, read as the reverse complement.
TGAGCCGTGACTGGTCATCACCAGAGGCCTGAGTAACTGTGAAGTAATTTTCAGTCGACAGCCATTGGCAAAATGGCCGCCCCCTGAAATGAATACAAACGGGTAGATTTAGCTGCTTAACTCATATTCCACAAATGCAATATTAATCAGAATGATATGTTTAGACAAGTGGGTGCACACACATGTTTTTATAATAATAATAATAATAATAATAAATATTTTAATTTTAACATTTGTAAAAATATATAAATTCTTAGTATTAACTCATTCACTGCCATTGACGGCTATAGACGTCAAAAATTCATTTGAACTATTTCCATTAGTCGACCCCCCACACCCACACCCACGCACACACTTTTGTTAACAAGAGTATGAAAACCTAGAAAAAAAATATTGTACATATAGAACAGATATACAATTTGTGATTAATCGTGAGTTAACTATTGAAGTCATGCAATAAATTATGAAAAATTGTAATCGTCTGACGCCCCTAATTTTTATTAATGTTTTCTTTTTTTAAAGTAATTTTATTTTAATTTTTTTTATATTTTCTCTTTTTTTTAAGATTATTAAAAATTAGGGGTGTTGGGCAATTAAAATGTTTTATTATAATTAATCGCAAATTCTAGGTTTTCATGAAAAAATGTTAAACTAATAGAAATAGTTCAAATGAATTGTTGACGTCTATAGCGGTCAATGGCAGTGAATGAGTTAAAATGTAATTTGCTATTACTTGGTCCTACCATTAAGTTTCATTAAATGTTGGAGAAGCAACATTGTTCATGGTTTGTAATTTCACAACAATAGTATTATTTATTTTTTACTTATTTTTGTTACTTTATTTTTAATGTTAACTATATTAACAGCGTTTTAAACCGTTCCCTCATGAGGAATGTGAGGCTACTAGCTAGCTAAATAGCAGCTGTTAGAAAATGACGGTTGTTTACATTCAACCTGCAGGCGTTGCAGCCACTGCGAGTGATGGGCTACTGTCCAGTGGAGACGTCATTCATGTTCCTCTCTTCCATCTCCTGACAACTTCACACATTTTCTCTCCTCTGGGAAGTCTGAACACAACTGCATGCACTTTGACACCACCAACAGGCCGCTGGTGGAACAGCAGGCGCCCATCATAATGACTGTGGCAGTTTGGGGGAAGACAGAGGAGAGGGACAGGGGAGTTTGTTTTTAAATAATGTACAAGTTCACATTTTGATTGCCAGCCAGGTGGTCTTTTTCAATAGCTGAATAAACATAAACGGCATACAAGTGTCTGTGTTGCTAATATTTTGTTTATTTTTTGTACAATTTATTTCCTCTTGGCCAATTGCCTATGGTGTTTCGTGAAAAACAGTTACAAAAACTTCCGTACGGAAAGCAATTTGGCATACAGCTAAAGAATGAGTTACTTTGCTATAGTACAGACAGATCCCATATAGGAGACACTCCAACAAGACAAATGGCAAACAAAGTGCAGTTGCTCTTGTCAAGGCAGCCAGTGCATCCACTCAGGAAATCCTGGCTCGGGGACATGACTCTAAATGAAGGACTTTAACCATTCACCATTATGTCTTTGGTGGAGAGTCGGAGGGAAGCCCCCCGGGGCCCCTCAGCACAGCAGTGCACAACTTTTTTCAAAGGGGCTCCCAGATTAAAGTCCCTGAAAGTTCCCATTGGGGTCTGAGGCCAGGATCCCATTAAGCAGCCCTTCCACACCGCCGGCCATAATTGTGTCGTCGAGAATTCACAGCAGCCGCTTGCTTGATAAGCGAATTGAAGGTAAAAAAAAAAGGGGTGGCGGGGGAAGGGCGGAGGAGTCTAGTTAGGCTACCCTTTGATGCTGCTTTCCACACCTCACTAATTTGTTTTAAAATGACAGTTAATGGGATAGTCACTTTCCAAAAATGTGATCAATAAAAGAAAAAAAAGAGCACAGCCTTTGTAACTGATATAAACGACACCTTTTGAGATCATTGAATAGAATTTCAAAAAGCAGATATGAACTTATTCACTGCCATTGACGGCTATAGACGTCAAAAATTCATTTGAACTATTTGTATTAGTTTAACATTTTTTCCTACCTTTGCTAAGAGTATAAAAACCTAGAATTGTTTTTATTGTATTAGAACAGATATATATATATTTTAAACATTTTAACAAGAGTATGAAAACCTATATATTTTTTGTACATTGAGAACAGATATAAAATTTGCGATTAATCGTGAGCCAACTAGTGAAGTCATGCGATTAATTAGTATTAAAAATTGTAATCGCCGGACGCCCCTAATTTTTTTTATAAACTTTTCTTTAAAAGAAAAAAAAAAGATTATCAAAAAAAGAAAAGATTAATAAAAATTAGGGGCTTCTTTAAAAGAAAAAAAAAAGATTAAAAAAGATTATTAAAAATTAGGGGCATCAAGCGATTACAATTTGTAGTCGTAATTAATGGCATGACTTCACTAGTTAGCTCACGATTAATCAAAAAATTGATATCTGTTCTAAATGTACAAAAAAATATAGGTTTCCATACTCTTGTTAAAATTTATTTTTTTTAAACTAATAGAAATAGTTCAAATACATTTTTGACGTCTATAGCCGTCAATGGCAGTGAATGAGTTGAAGTGATGATTTAAATGAATTTATGCATTTTTAATAATTTTAAAGAATTGACAAAAAAGAAAAGATTGTGACGTGTAGCACAATTCCAAAAATAAACATTTGTCGATTACGTATGAATATTGTAATTTTGTCCCGACGCCATTATAAAGCTCAATATACTGTGATACGTCCATGATATAAAAGTCAGCAAGACTTTATAAACAAGTCATCTTTTATTGAGAATTGTTCCCAATTACAATTCTAAACAATCTATTTTGGACATGTGATATTTGTCACCATCAAAGCACTTTGATGAATGATAGAAAAGTGTCCTTATGTGAAGCCCAACTTGAGTGCTGCGTGTATGTATGAGAGTATTTACATACTTTAAACAGCTGGCGGTATTAGTACATCTGCTGCAGTTTCTCAAGTTAGGATTCACCTCTTTACAGTGAAAGAAATGAGTTGTCAACCCCCTCGACCCTCCCCAAAAGGCTACTTCCATATCCAAGTGCAATAAAAAAAAAAACACAAAAATGATTTCAAGTGGACTTTTTCTGCTTCTTCTTTTCGGCCTCTTCCTCTTTTTCCTTTTCAATCTCAGCCACCAGAGTCTCGATCTCTTTGGACTCCAGGATCTGATAACAGATAGATGCTTATTATGAGCTCACATGGAACTCTCGAACAGGATGTGTCAGTGAGGTGACGTGAATGAAGATCACCTTCAGTGGTTGATTCCGTCTGATGACTGCCAGTTCAATATTTTTGCCTCCTGACTGGACCACCTGTTGAAGGGTTAGAAAATGACAGTTCAGGGACTGGATGGATGGTTGTTCAAGCAAATTACAGCAATACGGTACAAAAGGTCAATTTTTATTTCATTTATTTTTAGCAATTTTCTGTATTTATAATTGTAAATTTCTAGTTCCTGATCATAAAATGGACGCAAGAGGACAGCCACCATCGTTTTTTCTTTCTTTCTTTTTTTAAGTGGTCAGGTCAAAGAGGTGAGCTGTGATTGGTTGTCACCTGAGCTTTAAGCACCTGTGACGTAATTTTCAGTCGACAGCAAGAGGCAAACTGTGTTTTTAAATGTATTAATTGTACATGTAATATGAAATAAAATATGAACTTTTTATTTCTGAAAATGGCTGAATGAGTCAAATATCCCTTTAACAGCCCAAAGTTCTCCTTCGTTCACTCCTACCATGTCCTTTTTGCATTTTACCTGCATTCTGGATGTCATGTGGCTCCATACTGCCTCTCACAGGTCAGTCTAGGTACTACAACAAACATCTGCTTTGGGAGAGTTAAAGACTCACATTTGCTGTACTGTAGATATGGCAGTGTGTATGGAGGACCTAAACTGCCAACATTAAAAATAACTAAATAAAATTGGAAATAAAAAGAGATATAAAAAAAAAACTATATATATATATATATATATATATATATTTTTATTTTATTTTTGAATTGTATTTTTATAAATATAAAAAATGCAATTAAATAATAACTAAATAAAAACTATATATATATATATATATATATATATATATATATATATATATATATATATATATATATATATATATATATACATATATACACACACACATATATATATATATATATATATATATATATATATATTTCCATTTATATTTATTTTTTGTATTTTATTTTTGAATTGCATTTTTTATATCTTTTTTTTTAATTATTATTTTTTTGTTTTGTTTTTTGTCATCGTATGGAATATTTTACATTTTAAACAAATCTTTAAGCTGTTGAAAATCAGTCAGTGTGTACAATATTTGAGAAGAAATAAAACTACACAACAAAAAGCTAGAGGACTAGTCAAAACAGTTTAGTTGATAAACACTCTTCTAAAAGAAAAACAACAAACCTCGAGCAAAGCTTTGATTGCCAACTTGATGGCCTCATTGTCTCCAGCGATGGCTTCCTCTGTGTAGTTCTTCTCCAGAAACTCCCTCACCGTTTTAGCACTACGACCAATTGCATTCGCCTAATAGGATATGGAAGACGCCGCACTCATCTAACATTGTTCAGCATTTGGACACGTGCCGCATGAATAATACAAGACCGAAATCACTCACTTTCCAGGCGTGGTAGGTTCCTGACGGGTCAGTCTGATACAGCCGTGGAGTCCCGTCGTCGTCAAAGCCGACAATCAGAGCAGAGATGCCGAATGGCCTACGACCGTTGCTCTGAGTGTATCGCTGAAATACATTTCAAGCAAAAACGTTCAAACCACATGGATGTAACCAGTCGTTCTCCAATTTAAAATGTTTTTTGTCTTTCCAAATTAGACTATGTTTTGAGGTTCTACATAACCCCTTAAACTCAAACTATCAACATAAGATGCACCTGTTTCAAGGTAGCAATGTAGCGTGTGATGTATTCCACAGTGACAGGATCCTCCACAGTCAAGCGGTGGCTCTGACACTCAACACGCGCTCTGTTTATCACGATACGAGCGTCTGCCGTCAGTCCTGGAAAAAAAGGTCAGATAACAGTAAATTAGGAACTGAACATTTTTTTAACACTTGCGTGCATGTTTCATTCCAAAATGTTATTCACGGTTCACCTGCAAACGCCATGCAGACGTGCTCGTCAAGGGCGCAGATCTTGCGGACGGTTCTCTCCTCCTGCAACTTTGCTACCGATTTCTTCTCAACTCCGAGGACAACGATATCTTTGCCCCTGATTCCCACCTATGCAAACAAACAAAAAAATGCTGGGGGTTGCTCCGATGGGTGCTTTAGGCAAATTAAGTACAATGCTGTAATTCCATTTTAGAATGCAACTAACATAAAATATATAATAAGTAAAGCACATGCCATACTTGTTGAGTGCACTTAAATAGGCAGTGGTTATTTTTCCGTGACTGGCAACTCTCCTGCTCGTGTTATTTCGCCGTGAACGGCTCTAATTGGTCAATCGCCAGATAGATACATTCTTGGCCTGGTTTGAATGGCTTTTTTTTTTTTAATTTTTTTTTAACTGTGATTAAATTGGTTGGTCGAGAATAGGTTACTACGAATCGGTTATTTTGCATGAAACTCCCCAAATACCTGATATATTCTCAAACTGTCAGTTCATTTAAATCAGGGCTGAAAACATTGCTTACTGCAACATTCTCATGAGACTTTTATTCTCTCGTTTCAATCTCCATTTGCTCGCTGTATTTTATCTAGTCTGATACTTGGTTTTAATTAATTTTAATCCAATTAATTTTAAATTATTTTATTATAATTTTGCAATGTCTGAATTATATTTTGTTTCTCTTTGCGCAATGCTTTTAATGTTTTATGGAAATCACGTTGATTTGTCTTGTTAATGAAATATGCCATACAAATAAACGACTTGCCTTGCAGTTCTCGCGCGACTCACGGCAAAATAACGGTAGGTGGCGAGTTGCCGGTCACGACAAAATAACCACATCATTATCATAACTTGTAAAGTGAAAGCTCTCTGAGCATGACACAGCGACAAGATGCTAACCAATGACACTTGTTACAGTATTTCCCAAACAAAAACGCGTCTAGAACACACACCTCGTCAATTTAAGTCACAATAACTACATTTGAGTATTATTAACGCGGACCACGATGAACTGTTCGCTTCATCACCAGAGATGCAAGTTAGCTACGAGCTAACCAGCTAGCGTTGGCTTTAGCTTTAGTTTCATATGCCGACTGACCGCCGTGGAGCCTTTCTTTACAGCTTCTTGCGCGTACTCCACTTGAAAGAGATGGCCGTCTGGGGAGAAGACGGTGATAGCTCGATCGTATCTTGCCGCCATGGCTTCGCAAGACGCGTACAATCACAAGAATAAAAGCGACACTTGAGCCAAATGATTCAGCTAGTTTTTAGCCGCAAGTCACTCAATCGAACGCTGCCCCTTGTGGAGAACGGCGCGTGCGCGTGAACTCTGAACTCGGAAGAGGATTCCACTGCGAAAATTGTAACTTCTTAAAACAGCTCATTTAGGAATCTAAAACACTGAAATTCATCACAAAAAAATGATATTGAAGAAATATAGAATTTAATGGTTCATCAAAAGCGGCTACATTAGGATGCGAGTAGAGAATTTGTGGATGTATCGGGAATTATAAATTATGTAAAGAAGGGATTAACTAAAATACATATTGATAAACTTCGTTTACGTGTCGATGATAACAAAATAAAAATTGTTGACGTACCACATTTTATATGTTTTTTCCCCCCTATCTATTCGGCTGTCCATTTCCTGTGGCCTCTGGATTGTTTCATTACATGCAATATAGGGGACAAATGAGTTTGATTGTTAAAACACATATTCGCCTCTAACAATATAATAGTTGTATTATTTTTTTTATGATTTATATACAATAATTAAAGACTAGATGAATCACTGTATAGACATTATGATATCAAACTTTCAAAATATGTTTTCAAATCAGTTACACCCCCCTAAACCGGACGAGTGCATTACAACATTGCATCCTATTCTGAACTGTTCCATGATCGGAGTTGTGTTGTACAGATTTGCTAAGTGTGCGCGCGACTTGAAGCATTTTATGATCTCGATCATTTAATTCACCTCAAGTATCACCATGTCGGTGGCGTTCGCACCTCACAGACAGCGTGGGAAGGGTGATATCACCCCCGCCGGAATACAGAAGGTAATTCATCTTTTTGAATGCGTCGCAGAATGGAGGCTGTGCTTTTTGAGAGGCTGCTAGCCGCTAGTGCTAATCGATGTAGTCCATCTGAGCCCGACTGGCTATGGATGGATTGGGTACAATGATGCTAATCCCTGCGCGGTTATTATGAATTTGCCATGTGCGGACTATAAATCCCTTCCACGTTCATTAGGATGTTTTTGTTCTCAACCGATCTTAGATCTCGGCATTGTGTTAGCTTGTTTTAGCAAGCTAGCGAGCCGCTTCTTTTGTTAGCTTCAAATGCACGTTTTGTTAAACGCCCACTTTTATTACGCCAGTCAAGTCATTCATTTACAATTTTGTTAACATTTATATGACATTTCTGCTCACTTTTGCAGCTACTTGATGAAAATAACCATTTGATTCAGAGTATCATGGACTTCCAGAGCAAGGGCAAAACAACAGAGTGTTCACAGTGAGTGTTGTCCTCCATTCTTATTGTCATTGAGCTCACCCTTTGAAGTGGACTGTAATTGATAACCCACTGCACTTTCACAGGTATCAACAAATACTGCATAGAAATTTAGTGTACCTGGCCACAATAGCAGACTCTAATCAGAACATGCAGTCTCTTCTCCCAGCAGTAAGTATCCATGCACGCTGATGATGACTCCTCTCCCTTGTTTGTAGTTTTGTATACACATCTACGATATAATTGTGTTTGAATATCTGTTTCTTTTCATTCTGGGACTATTTTAAGGTGATACACTGATATATTCATTTTTCAAAATCGGTATTTCATGTAATGTGTTTAATTGTATGAACCACGGTGAGTAAAGTAAATGGTGCATATCAAAAGTCAGCTGGGATAGGCTCCAGCAGGCTCGCAAACGCAGTAGAAAATGAATAAACACATATTGTTGTTTTTTTATTCCGATGGATGCTTCACATCAGCTGCTATCGGTACAGTACGGTAGTTGGTTAATGAGCCATTTGTGCAATTTCGGTGTAAATATGATATCGCCATAGGCCTATCCTTCTCTGTGTGACATTGTATCGGGGCGTCCTTGGTTCATGAAGATCCTGACATGTGATTTTGAGGTTACTTAAAAATGACACGCACTAGTTTGTGCACTAGTTTGTTTTCACGCGGCACAAGAAGGCACGCTCAGTTTTATCGTAGACTACGCCGTGTTCTGACTTGCGTACAAATTTGTCTCCGTAAGAATGGAACGCTGTCATAACCCTCAGCCCCTTTACTTTACCTACCCTATGCAGGGTTTACCCCAGAAAACTTGCCAAGCTGGGTGGACATGGGGCAAGAAATTTCCGGTGGCCTTTTATAAAAGGCAACCGATGTTATGGTAGCTCAAAACCTTTGAATAAACGGTAGTTTCACAACGACACTCCCAAAACTTAAACGGCTGTTAATGGTTGTAATTTTTTTTTTCAATGCTGTTTTTGATTGGTATTTAGTTATCATATGTGTTCTGCAGGCAACTTGGTGGCCAAGCAGTTAGTGTGTCTGCCATACTGTTCTGATCGTGAAGTTGGAATCTTGTTTCCGGTCCGCCTTTTGTGTAATGTGTAGATAGCGTGTATTCCCGGGTACTCCTAAATTGAAGACTCTAAATCAGAGGTCCTCAGGGACCGATATCCAGCCTGTTTTCCATGCCTCCCACAGCCAACACAGGTGATTCATATCATCAGCTAATCAGCAATCTCTGGAGAAGGCTAATAACGATCTCCACCTGTGTTGGCTGTGGGAGGCATGGTAAACAGGCTGGGTACCGGTCCCTGAGGACCAGGGTTGGGAACCTCTGCTCTAAATTGTCCATCGGAAGTGATTGTGATTGCTGTTCAAAGTCAGCTGGGATAGACACAAACTTCTTTGCGACCCTAATGAGGACTGCTGTAAAGTATCAGCTCATATGTGCAATGTATTGTTTGTTTTTTCTTATGATTTGTCAGAGCGCTGCTTCTCCGATTTTTGTCAAGTCACTTCTGTTTTACATGCAATTTTGCAGCCACCTACTCAAAACATGCCCATGGGCCCTGGCGGGATGAGCCAAAGTGGTGGTCCGCCTCAACCAAGTCACGGTCACAGCATGCCCTCCGAAGGTATGGTCGGCTGCGGCCCACCTGCCCCGCACATGCAGAACCAGATGAACGGACAGATGCCTGGTAAGCGGCCCTTCCCTCCATCTTGCTCTGTGTTTTTTCTTTTTCATTTTCCTGTTCCCCTTCAGTCCTTCTCACTTGGGTTGCTTAGCAACAGCGCAGACCTGCGAGGGAGGTTGTGCTACTGGAGGATGATGTCACCTGTTTGTCTTGGACCTCAACTCTTTGTCTTTTCATTATATATATCCTCTCATTTCAAAGTGCAATATAATGCAGTGTAATTTATTGTCATTTATCTTCTTTTACATACTGTATATTTTATGGGGTGAAAAATGATATTCATTTTTTTTATGCCTATCAGTTTTACTTTGTGCGCTTTGGCATTTGTCACAGAAAATTAAGCTGCCTTGTCCCCTAAATAGGAGAAAAGTCTTCATTTTGTTTTTTAATTATTATTACATTATTCGTGCCTTTATATACTATAGAACATGCCCAGTAGTCTTGTGTTATAGCCCTATAAGTTTCATTTTGTACAATTATTTATTTTTGAGTGATCTTAATGTAACTAATTGACTGCCATATACGGTTATAGACGTCAAATATTAATTTTAACAATTTCTATTAGTTAAATTTTTTTACACTTGTGTTAACAAAAGTATGAAAACATAGAATTTTTTTATTGTACATTTAAAACAGATATAAAATTTGTGATTAATCGCGAGTTACATTTAAAAAATGTAATCGCCTGACTGCAAATTTTTTAATAATCTTCTTTCTTTTTTTAAATCGCGTCAGGTGATTAAAATTTTTAATTGTAATCTCATAACTTCAATAGTTAACTCACGATTAATCATACATTTTATATCTGTTTAAAAAAAAATCTAGGTTTTCATACTCTTGTAGTGGAAAAAATGTTAAACTAACAGAAATAGTTCAAGTGAATTTTTGACGTCAATGGCAGTGAATGAGATAAATGTACTGACATATATGTCCATTTAAATACATATTCACTATCTAATGGCAAAGTAGCAACAACATAAAGTTAGCGTCAGTACAAGTACACGGTGAACAAGTGGTTAGCACGTCTGCTTTACAGATTTCATGGGTTCGATTCACGGCAAGGGACCTCGTTTGTGGAAGTTGCTTGTTCTCCCTGTGCTTGCATGTGTTTTCTTCTGTTTCCTTGGCTTTCTCTCACATTCCAAAATCATGCGTTTTCCATTCATTGAAGACTCTATATTGGTTTTAGTTTATGGTGTCGGTGCAGATACCAGCCTTATTTTAAAGAGATACTTGACTCATTTAGCCATTTTCAGTAGTAAGAAGGTAGTATTTCGTCAATAATTAATTTGATAACTTTATTTATATCAACATTATTGCTATTATTATTATTATTATGTGCAGTTAAAATACCTAAAAGCTAGTGTTGTTCCGATAACGTTTTTTGGCCCCCGATACCCATCTTTGCAGTATCGGCCGATACGATACCTAAGTTGTTGTTTTTTTCTCAACATGAAAAAGCTGTCCTGCCATTGGTTCAGAGCATTCAAGGGCCAATAGGATATCTTGGCTCGGCATGCAGTGAACATGTCACACATCAGTGAATGTTGTGCACGAGCAAGACACAAGATGCTGCTTCCAAAGTCCTATATTAGTATCGGAATTAATACTATCGGCATGTTATTTGTTAGTACTCACCGATAGCGATACCACAGTTTTAATGCAGTATTGGGGCCTCTGCCGATACCAGTATCGGTATCGGAACAACACTACTAAAAACCCATTTTGCCGCTTGCTGTCGACTGAAAATGACATCACATGTGCTCAGGGCTCAGCTAACGACCAATCATGACTCAGTTTGCTAACATCACATGACCAAACCCAGAAAACAGGTGAGCCGTGACTGGTCATTACCTGAGCCCTGAGCACATGTGATGCCATTTTCAGTCGACAGAAAGTGACAAAATGTGTTTTTAAAGGTATTAACTGTATGTGGCAAAATAATGAAGTTATCAAATTAGACAAAATATTAACTTTTTATTGCCAAAAATGGCTAAATGAGTCAAGTATGCCTTTAAGGTATCGGTCTTTGCGATGGGCGATACAGAATTTGCTGCCCTCTTTTACGATCAGATCGAGGAATGAGAAATTGGAAGAATAGGAAATTGCCATTAATTTTATGCAATTTTAGGGAAAATGTTTTATTGGTATGTATAGGGCTTTTTTTAAAATGATCTGTCATCGTTAATAAAATTATCAGTTTTTCTTTGGAAATTTTATGTTAGTTTTATCAAGACTACCAAGCAGGGGTGTGAATTGCCTAGTACTTCGCGATTCGATCTGTGTCACGATTCATAGGTCACGATTCGATTCGATACTGATTAATCCCGGTACGAATCTATAAGTCAATTATTGCGATTAAAAAAAACAAACAAACTCAAATTTAGAATATACTAATCATTAAACTCGTACATGTACACTGTAAAATTTGCATGAAAATGTACTTGAGGCTTATAACTGTAGCCAGCCACTGTATTTAACAAACCGATTGCAATCTGTTTCATGTTTGAACATTAAGCCTTAATATTTGATTTCAGTGCTGTTCAATGTTCCATTAATATAACATTCTTCCATGGTTAAAGTGTGAACCCTAACACTAATTAAGACATTTATAATATTTCCATCAAAAAATGTATCTTTAAAAATCGATTCGGCTGCATATTGAATCGATACGAGAATTGTGCGCTGTAATATCGCGATATATTGCCGAATTGATTTTTGTACAACACGCCTTCTACCAAGTGGTAATTTATTCAATCAGTTTGATTATTTATTCAATATACTGTATCTTGCCTTTATGTTAGGTTTATTTACGTTTTAAAATTTCTGTCCGTACATTTTTTTATTTAAATTAAAACTTTAATATTCTCTTTCCCTTTTTTTCTTGTCAACTGGATAATTTCCGGCCAATCCTGTAGCGTTTGGCAGCCCGATCACATCTGGTACTGATACCGGACGTAATGAAATGAACAAGTGTTACCTCATAAGGAGATACACCGGAAACGAACAAGACTGAAGAAAACTTTCGCTCTTCCCCCACAAGAGCGGGGCCGATACCAGTATCGATATCCGTCGCGAGAACCAATACCATGAAATTGGGCTGGTATCAGCCCAATACCTGGTATCTGTACTCGCCCATCCCTAGTAAATGGCATCGGCCCGTTATTTGTTAGTACTCGCTGATACCGATGCCAGTGTTTTAATGCAGTATGGGGGCCGATACTGGCATCGGTATCGGCACAACACTAATATAAAGTTTTTCAAAGGTTGTCATATGTCATCTGTACTAAATGTTGTTTATTCCTAGGGCCCAATCACATGCCCATGCAGGGCCCCGGTCCAGGGCCCAACCAGCCACCGAACATGCCGGCCGGCTCCATGAACATGCCCCCGAGCAGCCACGGCTCGATGGGCGGCTACAACCACACTGTCCCTTCATCGCAAGGCATTCCCGCGCAGAGCCAGATGAACATGACGCAGGGTCAGCCCATGGGCAACTACGGGCCGCGACCCACTATGAATATGCAGCCCAATCAAGGTAAAACGACTTTGATGTCGGCCTCCCGCCGCTGTGGCCTTGAAATTTCCGTCCTATCTGCTTCAGGCCCCATGATGCACCAGCAGCCTCCCTCCCAGCAGTACAACATGCCTCCGGGCGGCGGCGGCCAGCACTACCAAGGCCAGCAGAACCCGATGGGCATGATGGGCCAGGTTAACCAGGGCAATCACGTCATGGGGCAGAGGGCGATGCCCCCGTATAGACCGCCTCAGCAAGGTATCCCAATTCCTGTGTGTGTGCAAAAGCTGTATGTGTGGTTCTTCCTCCTCCCTTTCCCTAACCCACTTTACTACATTTCTTACTCTTTATTTTTATTTTATTTTTTATTTTTTTACCACCTCCACACCGGTCGCTCACAAACACCTTCACGATCCAGGATGCAATAAATCTACAGACTTGTGGTCCGAAAGCCAAATGCCACACCCTCCCTCCTCATCCACACACGTCCGGTCCAACAACACCTTGAATCTACTTGTGTGTATGTTGTGTATGTGTATGTAGGACCCCCTCAGCAGTACCCAGGGCAGGAAGACTACTATGGGGACCAGTACAGTCACGCAGGACAGGGAGCTTCAGAAGGTAGGAGAAATCCTTCCAGTCAGCCCAGCACTTGTGTTAACACACAAATGATGCAAAGAGACTGCGATTCAAAACTGCCCCCACCCCTCCCCCCTCCACACACACACTCATTCATATCAGTTTGTTTATTCTTCTCTGGGAAGATGTAAAAAGTGACCCTGGCCTAATCAATGACATCATCGCTTCCAAATTGTGTACGCCATCCCCCAAGGATCTGCAATCCATTAATTACTCCGATGTTTTCCGCCATGCTTGTTTGTGCTTGCGAAGCACAACCGCATCCACATGGATACCTAACAGCTTTAACCCCTTTAATTTCTTTATTCAATTAACATTTACTTTGTATGCTTCCTCCTTCTACTAACAACTCCTTTTCTATGACTTGTCATACATAACATATAACTTTTACCCTTTGGAAAGAAAGACTGAAGTATTAACGTGAACTTGAAGTTGGTGTCACTGGACACTTTGTTAGGTACACCTGTGCGATCTAGTGTATTGGTGTCAGACAGGTATTTATTTAGCAGTGCATTATGGTCACCTTATTTTGTTGCACAAAAAAAAAATAGAAAAAGCATTATGATAAATTAAATATATATATATGTAAAAGGGGGCTGTCACCAAGAATCTTTTTAGAATTAATTATTCGGCTGGCAGTGGATGTGAGGACTTACTTTAAAAAAATACAAAATTCAGCTGCGACCGTCTTTATTTTTTGTCCATATTTACCATTTTCCTTTTTTTTTGAAGAACAAGAAGAAAATATTCCCCCTGCCAACAATCTGTTGCGAACTTGCGACTATAAATAGTAGGATGTGTCTAAAAAAAAAATTGTTTCAAGTACTCCTATGCAGAGGAGCTAATACTCCTAGTGCACTCTCTGACAATGCGAGTGCCACTGCCACCTACTGTAGTGGATGTGCAATTGCACTTTATTCTAATACATTTAAAAAAAAAAAGGGGCCCACCTCACTACAGTATTTCAGAAGGACTGCTTTACACTCGCACTCAATCACTTTGCTCCCTGTAAAGTAGTGATATGATGCACTGTGATGAGGCTTTAGCTAATTAAAAATAAATAAAGGATCATCCTACCTTACACATACTAATGCAGTGACCACTGACCAGAAAAAAAAAAAAAACTAATGCAGTGACCACGGCTCCTCGTTCCGCATGTATGTTCCAGTGTGACATTAAACTTTATTTTTTTAAATGTTTTAAGATTAAAGCAACCCCAAACCCTGTGCATTAGCGTCATCATGTTGCCAAAGGCGTCCCGCCAGTAACAAATGTCGTTGCAGAAACACGGAAAGGGCCAAACGTTGGTTTCGGGTATCCTAAATATGGTTTTAAAATGACTAATTATAGTTTCGAGGCATACTTTTTTTGTGTGTCAAACACTGTTTGTGGTTCACTTAACTTTTTTCCCCACAACAACAATTAAATTTCTGCCAAGCCATACTAGTACAGTATTCTGTGCACACACACACACACATATATATTATATATTATCAATGCTTAACTGTATTTATATTTTCATATGTATCTGTGGTTGATGAGGTGAAATGTGTTTGTGTTGCCGAAATGTATGTGTGCAGTCAATAGAGCCCTATTGCTCACCCCTATACTTTCTTTGTATTGTTACATACTCAACAAAAATATAATCACTTTTGTTTTTGCTCCTATTTTTTTATGAGATGAACTCAAAAGATCTAAAACTTTTTCCACATACGCAATATCATCATTTCTCTCAAATATTGTTAAAAAAACTGTCGAAATCTGTGATAGTGAGCACTTCTCCTTTGCCCAGATAATCCCATCCCACCTCACAGGTGTGCCATATCAAGATGCTGATTAGACACCATGATTAGTGCACAGGTGTGCCTTAGACTGCCCACAATAAACAGCCACGTTTTATTGGGGGGATCCAGAAAACTGTTTTTCTGACTGGGTTCCTGAGTCCCCAAACCCCCTCCTGAATTCCCTTTTTTCCATTGCAGTGAGGGAGGGTCAACCAGGTCAACCGCCTGGTGTGGTCGGTGAGTTACTGACCATATTTTCTTGCGATTGTCCTTTTCAATCACATTTGGACAATCTTATTAGATTGCAAAGGTGTACCTAATGTTATGGCTGGTGGACAGTCTCGTTAGTTACCTAATCAAATATTAGTACAGTAAATATGTACTACCCACTACACTATGTGAGATCCAGTGGCTGCAATTACTTGAGAAGGTTCTAAAGTAAATGTATCCTTGTCATTTTGTTGACTTGTTACCGATCACAAACTGTACGTAAAACTGCTCTGGATGCTCTACTCGCTTACCGATGCATTGTTTTTGATTGGTGTGTTGACCCGGTTGTGTCCATGCTCACATCTCTTGACGTTGCTCTCTAAAGGTAATGCCCAGTATGGTCAACAGCAAGAAGCCTATCAGCAAGGCCCCCCACAGCAACAAGGTTACCCTCCTCAGCAGCAGTACCCGGGTCAGCAGGCCTACCCGCCGCAGCAACAGGGCTATGGTGAGTTTCAATAGCATATTTCAGTGTTTCCCACAGATTTCAAATCTACTTGGGTGGGTTGAACCCGTGGGAGGGTGTGTCTCCCCCCCCCCCTTTTGGAAAAAAATTGTGACTCCATATTTTTTGCACTTATTTTATATTAAATAATAATACAAATAAAATATTGTCATATTGGATTATAAGTGGAAAAAAACTGGATCGGGACGGATTGGACGTGAATACACAATCCTAAAGCACAAACTGCAAAGCTTAAAGTGCACAAAGTGCTTTGCGGTGGTTAAAGAGAATATAGTATGGGATCATTCTGGCCCAAATTAAGAGAAGAAAGCAAAACAATCAAAAACATCAGACGTCCACAATCCATTCACATTCCGTGGCATACCTTGTCCAGCCAGCACTGCCTCCCAGTTTGTTTTGGTGGAGTGTGTTCGCCTTCTCTCATTAGGTGCATTTCTTTTTTCTTTTTTTTCTTTCTTCTTCTTCAAGAAAGCTCAGTATTGTTCATTCGATTTGACATCATCATTGCTCTCCTTTTTTTTTCTTAAAAAAAAAATATATATATATATATTTTTTAATACATATATACATATATATATATATATTTTTTTTTGTATGTGGGTGAGTATGTGTATGTGCGTGTGTGTGTGTGTGTGTGCGTGCGTGCGAGCGTGTGTGTATTCATCAGTTCACCTAAAGCCTATTAAAAAAAATCCCATACTAATAATATAATATAATAATAAATTGCCAAATGCAGAAACATCAATGTAAGTTATCACGATGTGGTGGCTCTCGCTAACAGACAGAATTAAGTAACCAGAATTAGGTTTAAAAATTCTATATACGTAGACCATGTTTCTATAAATTTTGATATTTGGTTTTTATTTGAGGCAGATATTTTTTCCATTAAAATATGATTTATGAGGAGGTTAGACCATTGGTCGATATTCAGAGTTTGTTTATTTTTCCAGTTAACAAGAATTGTTTTTTTTGCGATAGTAAGGGCTACAAGTGTAGATTGAAATTGTTTATGTGGTAAGTCAATTGTTCTTAGGTCACCTAGCAAACACAAGTTTGGAGATAAAGGTATCCTACAGTCCAAAATAGCGGAAAGTTTTTCTATGACTTTAGTCCAGAAATACATAACCGGAGTACATAACCACAAAGCATGAACATAAGTGTCTGTAGTGTTTCGTAAACATTGGAGACAAATGTCGGAGTCTGAGAGTCCCATTTTCTTCATCATATATTGAGTAATGAATGTTCTGTGAATAATTTTATATTGGATAAGTTGTAAATTTGTGTGTTTTGTCATTTTAAATGCGTTTTCACAAACTTGAATCCAAAAGTCAGATTCCGGTGCTATTTAGGTGCGTTTCTATTACCCTCAGTTTCGCGCGAAAGGCAAGTTGCGCAAAAGCCAGCTGGTAATGGAAACACAAGATTAAAAAAAAACAAAAAAACCCTCAAATATCGCCAAAAAGTTTTTACGCTCTGATGAGGTGTCGAAATAGAAGTATATCGCAAAAGTGTAATGGAAACTTTTTGAGCACTGTAGTCAAGTGACCCCCGCCCGGTCACGGAGGAAAGGAAGTAAAAAGTACGGGGCCGCTCGCTTTCCTGTCGGAACTGCCTCCGGAGGGAATAACAAGTATTTTTAAGCACAAAGCGTTTCAGTTATGGGGCCAATATGCCGCCGTTCATCGCACGTCTCATATCGTTGCATGAGAAATGGCCGCACACACAACACCACCAAATGCCCTTGCACATCTATAGATTGAAGCATCATTGTCAAACAAATAATTTTGAATAAAAAATCATTCTTCTTTGAAATGTCGAATCTGAATCAAATCGCAGACCCAAAAATTGGAATCGAATTGAATCGTGAGACATTCAAAGATTCCCACCCCTGTTTACCCTCCATGTTCACACTCTAAATAAATGCTACGTGCGTGAAGCCATCACTGTCAATTTTAACCATACCCCCTAGAAAAACATACGGCTGTTGTTTGTCAATAGCTGATCCTTTATCCAGCCTAGCTGCCAAATCATAAACAGAGAAACCAGATGTGGGGTGCTGTTATAAAGTGAATTACAGTAAATTCTGGACTACAATCCGCTACTTTTTTCACTTGCATTCGACCCTGCGGCTAATACAAAGATGCGTCTTATCCATCGGCAGGCAGAGCATAACAAACCAAGTGAGACCGAACGACAGCGAGCCAATTTGCGCCCTCATTATGGAAAAGAAAGTATCTTATATGTGTAACAAACTTGAGTATTCCCCAAACTTAGCTAGCGCGGCTTATAGTCCAGTTGCGCCTTATAGTGCAGAAATTACTGTAGCCAAATTGTGACTCTACAATTCGTAAAATTCATACTTGATTGGTGGGCAGACGCTTCAAGAACCCAATTATCTTTACATGAGAAAAAATAATCCATTTTATGTCCCCTTTAAAGGTTCTATTTTGCATTGTACCCTGCGGTCATCACTTATTTAGTTTATCCCCCCCCCAAAAAACGTTAAAAAAAATTGGGTGTGTAGAAGATCAACTAAAAGCGAGACTTTAAAACGAGTTCACTTGCAATGAAGTGTAACCACAATTATGTTGCTCTTCATGCATTTCTTTCTCTCCCTCATCCCATATTTCTCCACAACTTTCCATCCCTCAACCTGAGTGTGGGCCAAAGCTCAAGTTAGTAATGAGCTTGCAGCGAGGCAAAGCTTGTGAGGTGAGACCCATCTGCCGCACATGCTTACGCCCCACGTGCTTTTTATACACACTCTCTTACAAGCCCTCACTAGTTTATGCTCAACAGTGTTAGGAGCACCTAATGATGCTGCGTGGGCCTCGTTTTGACTCGAGCCCCAGTAAGGTTTTGCTTTAGTCCCACACATGTTGGATTAGGTTCACCATACGGGATTTGCTAGATTAGCCCCTTCCTCATTTTTTATAATGAAGCCCGCTTCTCTAATGAAGACCAACATCAACTCCTTGATGTCTCCCTCCATAAGGGAACTTAATGTGTGGCTCCAACCTGAATCGCTCAAGGCGTAACGTAGCCTAAACAAATGAGTCCGGTATCGCGCCGTCCTTTGGTTGTCATCCATCAACTTTTCATGGCATCCAATTAATGGTTCGGAAGGGATTCCCTAGAGTTCCACCAACTCTGCTCATTATATCAAGAGTTTCTTTCTCTCTTTTTTTGGGGGCAAACTAAAAATTCATGATGAAGCAGTCCATTACAGTATTTCCTCGTGTAGTGTCTGGAGCTTTTTGGCAAGTCACATCGGCTCCTTGTTTACAGATGCTAAAGTAAGGCATTATGGAGAAAACCTAAACAGTGTGTACCCGCTGTGAAACGTAATGACGGTTCGGTTTTGTTCTGGGGCTGCTTTGCTGAATCTAGCACAGGGTGTCTTGAATCTGAATCTTCATACTATCAAGGTGTCAGAATGCTCTGCCTTAGCAGCAACTCCTTCAAAACATCTACATTAACGATTGCCCTGGGCCGATACCGGACTGTGTTAGGCCAAAGTGTTATGTTCACTGACGCTGGCCCAATACAACTTAAAAAAAAAATAAAATCAGGAATTTATGAGTTTCATCCGCTTAAATTGACTTTTTATAAGGAATGGCTTGAACCAGAAAATCCAAACGAATGCCGTCAAAAACGCTAATTGACGTTTACTATGTTTGTTTTTTTTCTCAATGAGCAGTGGAGGTGATTGCGCAGTACTGCCTGCTCAATGAACTTGTGAAATCACAAAACACCCACTTACTATGGCCAGCAGATGGCAGCATTGTATCTCTTTTCAATGGGCTCCCAATAGTATGGAATTACAGTGAAACATGACCAATCTGATTAAATAGAACGTTTTCAAGGATGACGTGAACAATCAAAGCCTTTGTCACATTAAATCTAATTCACAGAGCGTCACTAAACAAAAAATATTAGTGTCAAAGTCACTGTTGTGCAGAAAATATATCTTTTCACGAAAAGCTTGTTTTTTTCTTATGTTTTAAATTTTTGATCACTATCCCTCAAATTACCTATTTTCAAATGGTGATTACTAAAGACCTGAATAAGGTAGAAGTCTCCACAAATCTATGCATCATTATTAAATTTATTGCTGCTAAATTTTGACGTGGAGGTTTCTGCTGTGTTGCGACTAGAATTCCCCCAGTACAGGCTTTCGAAGTAGGGGGCGGTCATTAATCGCGCATTAAAAAAAAATAGTACGTTAAAGGAACTTGAAATTAACTCAAAATTAATGCACTAATTTTGACACCCCAAATTTTTAGATTTTTGGTTTACAGCAGGGGTGGTCAAATCCAGCCTGATCCACTTGCATCAAATAATCAGGGTTGTTATCAGGCTTCTGCAAAGCTTGCTGATGAGCTGATCATTTGATTCACCTGTGCTGGATAGGGGCTCTTGAGGGCCGGACTTTGCCACTCAGCCCAGGTCCATGAAATGAAATCTGTATTTTAGGTCCTTCCCAGAATGCCCCGGGACAGTACCCCAACTACCCCCAGGGGCAGGGACAGCAGTACGGTGGCTACCGCCCGCCTCAGCCCGGACCCCCGCAGGGCCAGCAGCAGCGCCCTTACGGCTACGACCAGGTGAGTATGGGCCCGACACTGTGAAGGGCTAGATTATAAACGTACACGCGGCCGTAGTTTGTCCCTCATTTTTGACTTGATGGTGTGTATTTTGTGCATGCTCTCATCGTATTTGGGCTTACTTATGTATGTCGCTATTGCCGTTCCAACCTCGGTTTTGTATTCTGGCTAATGTAGCATGCCCCCTTCAGGGAAAATATGAAGGCTTCTTCCTTAGGTTTGCTGCTAACTGCCGTGGTTCTTCTTGCCCTGTAATAAATATCCTGTGGTCTCATGTTGGGGACCAGAGCTACACTTTGATATCTTTATCTTTGAATATTCAGGGGCACATGAGGAAATAAAGGCCCGGGGATTTGAACCCCCTGACTAGCTCTATAAGAAGCAAAGGTAAATGGTTGCTGTGAAGACCTCAACGTCCAATCTAGATGTTTTGAACACCTAGCCTCAATTTTGCATTTTATGTTTTCCTCCTGTCTCCTTTCTTTCCTTTTTCTTCTCCTCTTTCTTTTATAAGGTGAAAAGATTGCCATTTTTGTTCCTTTTTTAACACTGTTGGTTAGCCAGGGGTCGAATTTGTAAGCAATTGAGGTCCAGAAACACAGCGTGCTTTGGGAGCCAAGAGCCAAAACATATGCATTCTATTTATGTGTCTTTACTTAATCTGTGAAAAAAAAAAAGATTTATGTTTTGGATGAAAGTCATACTCTTAAATTAAAAACACACTTCGACCCCTGCTTAAAGATACATTAGCTACTACTTCCTTGCCCTGAACCTTTCTCACCGAAAAGTAGCATCCTCGAGTACAGTGTTTCTCAAACTTGTTCGCATAATAGTACAAAAAAAAAAATCCCGATTTACACCCATCATATACAAAATCAACTGCCCTGTTTGGATTAGTGCAAATTGAAAAGCTAAACAGGTGAACGATTTGGACCTTGACTTTTCAAAACGTTTTCCGCAATTTAATGTAGTGATAATTTATCAACGACGATTAGGGCTACATTGCAATGAAACAAAATATGATACTGCAAGAATAAAATTGTAATTAATTTTTTTAGATTTTTTTTCAAATGACATATTACAAGTTACATTTGTATTTTGAGGGGAAGTGGGAGAATATGACAATAGCCATGAAACAAAGGATGGATACGTGGAGTTGTTTTTGTTATACTTTATTATACAGTACGTTTAAGAAATAATGAAATACTCACATCAGTATCATATTTTCGAACCATTGCGTACCCTAACAAGTATCGAGAGCTTGCGAATTCAAGGCTCAGATGGATGCGTGACCTGTGTAAGAATATGAAATGTTAGGATTTTTTTCCCCTTCTAATGATGCAAATAAAATAAAGATAAATAAAGACTTTTTCTAAAATATATATATATATTTTAAAAAAAAAAAGGTGCCTTTTCTTGTAAATGAACAATTGCCTTTTTTAAATGGGGAAATTTTTTGGTGTGAGGTATCTTTGTTGCTGGCATTCGCACAGTGGCAAAGTGTTGTTGTTGTTGTTGTCCAAGTGGCTGAACATGATCTGGGTAATCTCTGCTAAAGCAATTACTATCTCCTTATTTGGAAACCCGACCGAAAATTATTGGCACAAACATTTGAGTAGTATGCTACGTGTAGTTCTCGTAACTTTCAAATTATTTTTTTCTCGGAATATTGCCCCTGCCCTCTAAAACTATATATATTTAGACGTGGCCCCAATACGTCGTCGTACTTTGGAGTTATAAAAAAAAAAAGTTCCAGCAATTGTTGGAACAGCATGACTTTCTTTTAAACAAAAATATATTTCTAAAAAAAAATAAAATAAAAACAGATCACCTTGTTTTTTTAAACTAATTTTTAAAAAATCCTGAAAATACTGCTATTTAAAAAAAAAAAAAAAAGTTTATTTTTAATAAAATAGTTTCTCAAACAAGCCAATCTTTTTTTGTTCAAATTTTCACTATTCTCATAAGATAAAGAGCTTTTAAGAAGAAACATAAAAATAAAAATAAATTCTAATGTGGCCCTAATACTCCTTCAAAAACAATGTTTGCCACGTCTTGCTACTTACAATTACTTTTATTTTTGCGCTTTCACAACAGTTAAATCTGCTTAACACATTTACTCCCGGACCCCTTGTAGCTTCTTGAGGACCACCAGTGGCCCGTGGGGCACACTTTGAGAAACACTGCTTGAGCCATTAATAAAGACAGTCCCACTGAAAAACGTCCAGTGTCTCCAGTAGTGTTTAGAGCTCACCACTTGTGAGGATCTGCTCCCATCTGCTGGTGGAAACAGGCAAACGCAGCCATATGTCATGGTGTGCAAGCTATTAAAGCCGCCGCAGATGTTTGTTGATAGCTCAGGTGTATTTTGTATTTTAAACAAGTAACATGAACCCTGTCACCTTTCTTCCCCATCCTCCCTCACAGGGCCAGTATGGAAATTACCAGCAATGAGAAACGCCCACACAGATGATATGAGTCACAGCAGCACAAACAAACAAATGAAAAAAAAAATCCATTCTCCTCCCCGTTTTGGGCTCATAACAATTATGTCATTTCAACCACCCCCCCCCCCCCCCTTTTTTTTTGTGTGGTTCAGTATGTCTCAAAGCGGCAGTGCCTTAAAGATGGAGCTGCCTTATCCTTGAGCATTGCGTCGACTGTACGCCAAAATTTGGGGGGTTTCAAAAGTTGTTCTACTGTGGTTTATGCTTCAGCTCCCGGTTAATAAGAAGAAGCAAAAAAAATGCCAGCAGTAGGCGGAAGGTGTGTGAAGGTTAGAGGGGCGCGGCGTAGCGTTTAGATAGCAGTCAAACATGTGCTACAGCTAACCCGTACAGGTACACGTCTCGATGTATGTGATGATGTAAAAAATCTATTTTATTCTTTTTTTAGAGACAGATGAATTTGTATAAGACATTGGAAGCTAGTACTAATATGTAAGTGTCAACCATTTTTTATTTTTTATTTTTTTGTTGTTGTTGTTGTCCAGCACATTGTTGTTTGTTGTGATGAACTGAACCATTCAAACGATTTGCAATTGCTTTCCTCTAATTGTAATTAGGAGACAGAGAGCAAACCTGCCACTAGATCATGTTTTTATATTTGGGGGGGAAAACACGCATTTGCTGTACTGTTCTAATAAATAAGCTGTGCCAACTTTAGGAGTGAAAACAAAACAAAAATGTTTTGTTTTTTTATTTTTGTTTTTTTGCCACCATTTGACAAGATGTGGCCAAAGGAGTGTTGGGTTATGAAGCCGACACAATTGTGAACACAAGGCCTAAGTAAGCATATCAGTTGTGTACAAAAGAGTTAAAGGCCACACTGAAAAGAGGAAATTAGGACAAAGTGTAATTACAACAACTAATTTTAATGTTTTGAAGGGATTTTAAAAAAATAAAAAAAATATATGATAACATGGTAATATGAAGTTTTTAGGATTTGCGACGAATGTAACGTTTCGAGAATAAAATCTTGACGTTACGATAACGTGAGAATTACAAAGTGGGTTATGAGTAAAATTCTATTTGTATCATAGTGGTCAAATTATGTTTTCTCCTAATATTACATCATATTCTTCACATTCTTGTGATGTATCCGTCTTCACCTTACTCAAGTAACAAGTCATTTCTGGTAAATTCTACTATGATTTTATTCTCAATTTGTTTTCTTGTAATAAGATGAAAATTCCATGTTTTTTCTTAAAATATTACTTCTTTTTTTTCTCCTAATGTTATGGCTTCATTCTGGTAAAAGTATTCTTTCTTGCTTCACTTTATTCTCTTTCACTATTTTCATTCCTTTTTCTTGTTTTCGGTGTGACCTTGTCCTCTTTTGCCTATTGACTGCAAATGGATGAAATGGAAATAAAACAATATTTCTGACAATGTATTATGGTTAACCATGCTGGAATGTTTTCCTTCGTTGGATTACGTGAGTAGGCTGTCGTCTTTTAAGTAGTCTCGTACGTGAATATTAACGGCTGTCACATATTGTATCATAAGAAGTGAAACATAACGTTCATGTCACATTTGGGGGCTGCTTGTGCAGTTTCCTGTCACTGGCTTGTTTGGTGATGCGTCTCATGTACATGTACAGCATTGAGAGGGCAACAATGGCCTTTCCTATTGTTTATATTTTGCTGTTTTTAAATATTTTGCATTCCCATCCACACAGCGCTCACATTTGTGTCATGGTAATGTAATACTGTACATTCTGATAATAAATTGGAGGAATCTTTAATATACTTTTGCATTCTCGTTATTACGTTTGACCTCGACAGTGGCACCCGTTGTTTCTCTCGTCCAAACAAGATGGTCGCTCTGAGTGGCGTCGCCACATTTCTTTCCATGTTATATATTTTTTCTCATGTTACCACTTGTTTGTGGTAACATAAAAAAATTCTGATAATGTGACTTTTGCTTCATTCTTGTAGAATGGGGACCTTTGTCTATTCTCATCAAATCTTGACTTTTCACCATATATTTTTCCCCATGTAATAAAATATTACGTTACAGCTTTAAAACTAGAAAAAAAATGTTCCTCATATTACTTTATTTTCCTAAAATTTGAATTTTTTTCCATAATGTTATGAAATTTTTCTATACTTAAGTATTTTTTCCTCACAATTACAAATTTGTACCCCCCCCTTTCTAAAGTAATGTTAAAAGTTAATTACAGTAAAATTGAGTATTATTCCATCTTAAGATATGCTAGTTTTTATCCTCAATTTTTTTCTTGTCTTGTTCAAACTTTATTTGCTAAAGTTACATGTCCCCCCCCACCCATGATGGGCCCAAATTTAACAAATAATAATAATAATCATAACGTACCACTTTATTCTCCTGACATCATTCTTGTAAAATTTTAACTTTTTATCATTATGACTTGAGTCACCTACAATTATTATTTTTTCCTTGATTTTTCCTGACTTTATTTCACAACAGTTAAAAAGAAAAAAAATCACCTTCTCAAAATTACCCCCCCCCCCCCCAAAAAAAAAATCTAATTGTATTGTCTTCATCACCTCACCACTAATGACCTGGCCCTGCTCGGCTGCATGTCTGTTGTGTCCAGATTTAGCCCCAGAATTACCTTCCTGCTCCCTCCAGAGAGAGAGAGAGAGACTACCTGTCACATTGGGGGGTGTTACAGATGGTACACCAGATGTGTGTCAGGTGATCGGAGAGTGGTATATTATTTTATTTTTTAAAGTTTTTGGTCAACTTTAAAAAATATTTTCATGCCACGGTTGGTGCTCAGATTTTAGCAGCACCTCCCAGTCACCGCCGCCACCATCATCCTGCTGCTCCACAGCTGGCTGCCCCACCCTGCCCAGCTGCCACTGGGGCTCCCCCTCGGCCTCGTGGCTTGGCAGAGCTGGCAATGGTGGTGAATGCCCCCCACTTCCACTCCCAGTTCAGCCTGGCAGCTGCTGCCCTCAGCTGTGCCCTCGCAGACGGTGCCGGGGTTACACAAAGTCACTCCTTCTGTGACTGTCTGAGGCCGTTTGGGGAGGGTGAGAAGGTGCCAAGGCGACTCGCTATCAGTAAAATATCCTGTTATAACTCCTAAAATGTAACATACAATTTTGGAAACAAGCTATATAATGAGCGCCAATACCCCAAATGTCGCCAATTTTATTTTTTATTTTTATTTTTAGCTATCCATATAGTCCTGATGCAAACAGCAAATATCCTTGAATAATTGACCCCCCCCCCAAAAAAAAAAAGTTTGTACTTGCATATAGATGCCACAAGATGACGACAACAGCTAAAATGGAGAGGTTTATAAAGCACCAACTCCATGCGTCTCGAATGTACACAATCATGTACTGTGTACATAAATGACTATTAAGTACTGTAGTTAAACTAATAACTCAAATGAGGCTCATTAGTTACCATTCACTACTTCAAAATCTACACTAGCAGTTTACAAAAGCAGGATTAAGTCACTTAACTCATTGTTTGATATTTCACACAATAAAACTAAGGAAATACTAGCAAGTTATATCAGCAAATTAGACTAATCTGTTACTAGCGGAATCAGGAGAGAAGCAAAAACCAAACTTTCAGTTTTACTTCTGACTGCGTGCGTAGGCCGCCAACAAAACAGGGCATCTCAAATGCATACAAATAAACACCATTTGTGAATGAAACCTATAACAACACTAATATTCAACCAGATGGTGACCGCTTTACATACTTTAGTAGCTTTAAACTTGGAGGGGGGGAGGGGGGGCAGCAAAGAATGGAGGTAAAAAAAAAAAAAAAAAGTTTCCCAAATTGTTTACCCATTACATCACACACCTATGGACACACCCGTGACTGCCATGTTTGATTCAACGAATATATGGATATGTTGCAGTGTGCCCTGTGTCAAAAAGAGAAATTACATTGATGGCCATGGTCAAATTGGGCTAATGATTTCATTACTGTGCGGTGTTTGGCTGCAACAATACTGGTGGGAAGGACAACGTGCAATTTAAACATTTACATTAGTGTCCAGACTCCTGTTGTGGAGTAGATCTTTTCCTCCGCGTGTTCGTTCTCTTTCGAGTAGTGAAAATGTTGGTTATCTGAATACAGGCTGGAGATTGATGAACAGTTCCTTCAAAGCTTTTATTTCTACAGAATATTCCGGGCACAAGTGAGTTACAGACAATGGCTGTAGCCTCTCACAAGTGCGAAGATTACAGAGGACTTACAATATTCTTATACTATCTTGAAGGGCGGTACCACACAGTTTCCAGTAAACAGTTCAACCGGAGTTGATCGGACCTACACAATAACATTCAAGGACACTATTCAGACACAAAACAAAAGCCCATTTGAGGATTAGAGGAGGTTTTTCAGTCATGACTGCACCTGGCAGAAATTGCCTCACAAAGATACATCCGCAGAACAAAGCTCTACTGAGGAAATAAGGAAATTAAAACAGTTATGACTAAATCTGGGCAGAAGACCCTCTTCACTCCACATTGATGTAATGTTTACAAACATGGACAATCATCGATCTACTAGTTTTTCATTTCCAAGCCTTTGTTATCCTCCAGATCTCGGCCTCCAACATGGCAGACAAAAAATTGCCTCACTGTTCTTTCCCCCCATTTTTGTCGAGTTTTACCTTGAAGTAGCTTTCTATCAAGCTAGCCAACATTCAATAAACACATAGGGCCTACTTCAAATCACCAAGCTAACCAATACCAACAAACAAGCTAGCTAGCTAGCTAGTGAGCTACAAAGATGGGCAAACACATATCATTAAATGTTTCACTTTTGTTTTTGGTGTGTGTTCTGTGCTCTTGAGCTTGTTAGCTATCTTACAAATGACTCGTGAATCTTTAAGCTGCCATTGAGCTAGCTATAGAGCTAACTAGCTTGATAATGTTAGATTACCTGTTTTTGTAATCTTTTGCGTGTTCAAATAAATCAGAGTTGAGATCTCGTGAAGAGGGTCCTTGCAAGGTTTTTTAATCAGAAAGTTTCTGATGACACAAAGGAATTTCACCAAGCAGTGTTTCTGTCCAAATGTGTGTCGTCTCTTGAAGACATGGCACTTTTATTGGAAAAACAGTGATTCACAGGAAAACGCCTCTCCCCTCCCTTGAGGTGGAAAAATCATATTAGACTTTCTTTGAGTACCCTAGCTCGTCCTTGAACTTTCAAAAACCGGATTTCTAACGAACAGAAACTAGACTCCTTCGATAAATAAAATAAACTTATTAACTATCTCATTTCTGGGAAAAGAGAACAAAGATAACAAAGGGGACAAAAGCATTACTCATCAAGCTATAATAAGTTAACATAGTTATATCTACATCTACACATCTATAACTTAATTCAAAACAGTTAAAATATAAATTAAAACAGTAAAATGTCAACAATAACAACTACATGGACAAATAAACTTGAGTACTTCAATCAATGACCTAAAATATGGTGGATGGGAAGGTACATAAATAGCTGGAGAGTCCGTCCACCTGTTGCCATTCGTACAACAGATCAAGTCGTGTCATGGACGCACTGCGTAATCCAACAGAATCTGTGGGTGAGGTGGCAAATGATGAAGTCTGCTTACTGAAAGGGACAGACTGGGAACTCAAACCTCCATCATCAAAGGCATTTTCTCACAGTTATGTATAAAAATGTGTTGCCCAATGTAGCAAGACAATGGTTAGCCTGCTATTAGCCAATGAGCTTCAGAGATCATATTAAATGTATCTGAATTTCCACAGCATCTTTTTTTTTTAATCAGGGGACTGTGTTCTGTCTTCCTTTAAAGCAATTTGCCTGAGTAAAACGACGGGGATGTCACATTATCACATATTCAAATAATTGTGGTAGGCTAAAATGCACATTCAAGCCATTTTTACCCTTGATTCTTAATTGTTAGGGGTGGGAATCTTTGAATGTCTCACGATTCGATTCTGATTTTTGGGTCTGCGATTCGATTCAGAATCGATTTTTGATTCAAAATGATTTGATTGATAATGATTGTTGCTTCACTTTATAGATGTGCAAAGAATCGTAATGATCTACTCCAGTCTGACTCGCTAATGCTAATTAGCGCGCTACTTGCGGCACTTTTAACACTCAAAAGAATGGCTCCACGCTGCAAAAAAACAACTTTGATTGGAATAACTTGATTGTGACTTTTTCCTTCTACTCTGTAATGTGGCTACAACTTAACAGTGTATCAGACCTCGTGGAACCGCACTGCCCCTAAGTGGCCAAATTGAGTACAACATGAACAGCACTCCCAATAAAGGCACACACAAACAAAGGCAAGACGGTATAAAATAATTGAAATAAAATTGATTTTGGGACATTTAAAATCGATTCTGAATCGTACTAAATGAGAATCGATTTTTTGGGCACACCTCTATTAATTGTCCTTGGTCAAATAACATATAAGGGTTTTTTAATAGTGGCCTTCATGATATGTATTGGTTCCTAGCTATGGAAAATGAAACGTCCGTCCCTGACACCATGGATGTCACATGAAAATATTCCATGTTGTGCAATAATGATTTGTCAGTATTGAGTATGTAACACCTTCTCAGCTATATGTTGTCTTAGGCACGCTACTTTGTCGGTTGGAGGGCATCTAGCGTCACATAGCCCCGTTTCACCCCGGAGCGGTGCAAAGCTCCTGCCCAATAAAACAGGCAGCATCCCCAGGGCCCCTCCCTCAAGCCTCCAGTCAGTGCTTGTTTTTGCACCATTTATTTAGTGTGACACATCTCCAATTAAACTGTGGAGGCTGCTGCATTCCCCCCCATAACTACCTCTTATACCTCCCCAAAGGCTTTCTGTCACACAGAGTACGTGGCTATGAGGGGAGGGTAATGGAGGGAGGGCACGAAGGGGGGGAGAAAAAGTGTGAGAAATTGTGAAAGAGAGATCACATTTTGCCTGCCAGCTACTGTATGATCACACTGTCACCCCCCTCCTTGGCCTCAAAAAGTGCGCAGAATTATAATTTAGGGATAGACAAGTACCAACACCAGATACAAGTATTGAGTATGTATTTATGTAGGCTGTTGATACCAGCCACCGATACAGAAGGCAAGGGGGGGGGGGGGGGGGGAGACATTGAATAAGTCGTCCTGGGCCGTAGTTTGAACATCGACATCAGAAAGAAAGGTCTTTGCTCAAAAATTGTTGTCGTGTTAAAATGAAATTTTATGTATCAAAAATAGTAGAGGTATCGGTTTTCGATACTAGTCAGTACTTGTATTTGTCTGAAAAAAAGTGAAGTGGTATTGAACATCTGTAATTATAATCTTTAACGATAATCAGCGCAACATTGCTGTTTGAAAATGTTAATGAGAGGTGGATGGATGGACAGATTTTTTATTATATTTTATTTTGTAGATCAAAGTTTTTTTTTAATGGGCTGTTCTATTTTATAGAATTTTAAGTATATTTTGAATTTGATTTATATATGTGTTATTTTAATTGTTTTCCCCATATTTCATTATTGTCATTTTTATCTTTTATAGATGTCAAAAAATCATTTGAACTATTTCTCTATTAGTTTAACATTTTTCCACTTTTGTTAACAACACTATGAAAACTAGAACAAATATATTTTACATTCAGAACAGATATAAAATCGTGAGTTAACTAGTGAAGTCATGCGATTAATTACGATGGCAAATTTGAATCGCCTGATGCCCTTAATTTGTAATATTTTTTTTCTTTTTTAAATTTTGTCTTTTTTTAAAGAAAAGATTATTAAAAATTAGGGGCGTTGAGTGATAATTTTTTTTTAGTTGTAATTAATCGCATGACTTTACTAGTTAACTCACGATTAAAAAAAGAAAAGAAAAGATTATTAAAAATTAGGGGCGTCGGGTGATTTTTTTATTTTATTGTAATTAATCGCATGACTTCACTAGTTAACTCACGATTAATGACAAGTTTTATATCTGTTCTAAATGTGCAATAAAAAAAATTCTGTTTTCATACCTGGAACAAAAGTGGAAAAAAATGTTAAACTAATAGAAATCGTTCAAATTAATTAATTAATTTGTCACATGTGTTTAATGCTTTTCTTGACTATCAATGGGCCTAAAACAGACTCCTGGGAGGGGGGGGGGGGGTTTATCTGCCTTAAAAAATTTGGAAAAACACTCAATGACCTGAAATTTTTAATTGAAGCCCAAATTTGAAATGCTGTTTTGGGGTGTTCAATTTCAAACTTTCCACTGTATTCTGTTGCTGAACATTTAAAAAATATCATTCTCTTTTTTACTGCATTTGTGTATGTGTAAAATCATCAGAAAGGCCCTTAAGAAATGGTACACATAACCTCAAAACCAGAATGTGTGCACCTATGATTTTTCCGGAGATTGCTGCACACGTTTTGATTTACTGCTACAGTGTGCCGCAGTAATTGGATGTGACACCATTTTCTGCGCCCTCCCTGGGGGATTGAACAGGAATCTGACTATTATGGCCCCAGTCATGAATATGTCACCGCAGTAGCAAACAAAGGCCTGTGATTTTTGGATAAGACTCTTCCTTCCTATAGCTGGCGCTGATAGCAATGCCACAAGGGTAAATGGCTTGTCTGTGCTGCAAATTGCCAAAATGTTTACACAGAATGATTAATTGCCATTGTCGTACGATCACTGGCAGACAAGCATTAGCACGTTTGCTCTCGTGTGTCAAAATGTGTCATTTTGTATTATCATTATTATTGTTTTTTGTTGTCATTCTGGTTGTGCTTTGCCATTTTCACACAGGGAATTATATTGGGTTGGATACAGCATTGAATTGTTTTTCACCTTCTCAGTTAGGGGGGGGGGGGGGGGCTAAAACCGGGCCCAGTGAGGCATTTGAGCCACACTATATACTATAAGTACTCAGAGCGCCATCATTTTCATCGATGGCTAATATCTGTTGCAATTGTGAGTTACTTAGCAATCATACCTTGGCCATATTCTACACAGTGTGTAGTTAGTCCTCTAGCTATGCATACAACAACCCCAAAAAATTACTTGCTCCCTGAATTGTTATGTGTTTTATGTTATTTGGGCTACAGTGTCTCTGTGCAGTGAATGGAGACGGAGTGAACCAATGGCCGATCGGATGGCTCCTCTGTGAATTGGCATTCTGCTAGCAGCTAGCAGCTAGTAGCTAGTGGGCTCTCATAGACTGGCATTTTTAATACTCAACAGCGTTGTTCCCATTGATCTGAATATATGACTGGATAGCCGATAGGCCAAGACTTTTGAAGTTGCGAGGCCGCCATATTGCTCCTCCCAAGGAACGTTTCTTGGCATACGAACCTATACATTTACAGTATCGAAATTAGAGAACATTTGAGACAGGACTTAGAAGAAACAGCATGATTTATGATGTTTTAAATTAGTTAAACATAAACAAGACAACAAAAACATTTTACAATTTGCCTTAAATACTTGTATAATTTATATGCTTAATGATGTTTACAGGAGGAAACTTTTATATATATTTTTTTATTAAAGAATTATAACTGTAATTCAACAAAAGATGCCTCTGCCAAATCTAATATTGGGGTCTCAGGAACTGAGCGATAAAAGAAAAAGGAGGTGTTCAAAGCAGCACATACCGTCCACTTGTTATTTTTCTATATATATTTTTACTTGTTAAAAAATAGTGACCACCCTGCCACAAACTCCGCCTCCAAGCCTTATACTAATTGCCTACGAGCTGTATATGTCTCATCTGTACGTATACCATATAGTTTATACAGTAGTCTGCTCGCGAGACGGGCGGAGCAAAATGGCCGCCCTGTCCAACGGCCGTGTATGGGCAATCGGCTCTCCAGTCATATATTGGAGTGCCCATAAAGACAATAAAAGCTTTTCCACTCATAGAGGAAGCAGTATGAATGAGTTGAAAATTGTGTTGTGTAGTAGAATTTCTGCAATTTAGAAGTAATTAGCGTAGCATATCAAGATTATGCGAAGTAAAGTGTATTAGCCATCAATTCGTCCATTTCTTTGTTCTGTTATAGTCCTCCATTTCGTTTCTCGCACACAACTTGTGAAGAGATTTCAATTTCCACTTTTAAATGTAGACTAGTAGTAACAATGTATGCCAGACAACAACAAAAAGATTTCTTCGAGCTGACAACCTCAATTTATTTTGCATGCATCCGACGTTCACCCCTTTGTTTAAATCCCATCGTTTGCTGAGGGTTTAGCCATCAAATCAAATTGAGTGTGCTGTTTTGTGTGTGTTCTCGCCTCATAAAAAGGATTCTCCGGGTGAACTCGCAGGTACGCTTATATCAGTATTCCCACAGCCTGCATAATTGTTGTAATTTGCTTTCCCTTTGGGTAATCTGTAAACATGGCTGTTTTGATGTTTTTGGCATCCTCCATTGGCTGAGCTCTCCACCCCACCGGTGGAGCCCCCCATCCCAGCCCAGAGTGACACAAATAGATCCATCCCCGCAAGATGCACGTAGCTGCACATGGGCGCAATCAATACGGCCCGGTCGCCACTGGAACTGTGGCGGCATTAAAAGCACCCCGCGAGCCGCTTCTCGCCACGTCGGTGTTTTAGGGAAATAAAGCCATTGATTCTCTCGGGCGTCTGGTGGCGCGTTAATCCGAGCCGGCAAATTAGAACGCGCTCATTTGGTCACGTGAGCCTGCAATGTTCCTAAAAAGCCCGTCCCAGTGAGAGATAAAGAGGACGGTGCGGCCCGCTGCGTCCGCTGATGAGGAGCGCGCTACTTGACGTCCGGGTCCGGGCCGAGGAGGCGTCTGGATGCCCGGGGCTTCCATTAAAGGCCCAGGATGGCGGCACGGGTCGATGTGCTAAGGTTTGGTTGGGGGTAGTCCATCTAACATTGGTGTGGTTCCTTTCCCCCTGATGTGAAGTGCGCAGTAGGCTCAACCCGCATGGCCACATTGAAAGACAAAGAAGGGAAGGACTGCTGCTCGCAGTGCCTCAATTTAAAAACAACGGAATATTTTTTAGATCCTGACATGCTTCACCGACCAAACAATCAACCTGCAACAATTTATCACCTTAGGGATAATGCTTTACATGGAATCATAATTATGTGCTCAAGTAGGCTGCACTTTTCATTGTATTGAACACTCTAAATTTGTGTAGACGTGTATAGTTGTGTTGAGTGTTTGTATATGTCTCCCAAGTCATTAACTCAAACATAAAAATGACAAGGAAGAATAATAATTGCAACCGCAATTAAAAGTTAGCTAACTGTTAGCCTAGCATCTCTTTTTCCTTCTTTGTATTTTGCAGCACTCTGGATCGATCACCTGAAGGATTTATTTATTTATTTATTATTTTATGGTGGAATTCACCCCCCAACGCCTGCAAAATTAAATGTGGTAGAGTCTCACAGACCCATATCTGAAAAAAATACCACATAAAAAAAAACACAGGAAGTCAGCCGTTTTGGTTTGAAGCGGACATTTTAGGCTCATTTTGGCTATCTTCAGTCACTATTCAAATGCAGACTTCTTCAAGAGATTTCGATTTTGACATCAAATTTGAACCATGTATAAGGGAAGGGTGCCACTAAATTTTAATTTCCATTTTGCTTTTGTAATTGTGTGCATTCTTGAGACACGTTTCTGAAATTTGCTCAAATTACCATATAGCAATACTATTGTATTTATTAGGGATGTTAACTCACAATTAATAACAATTAAAAAAACAACTGTATATATATCTATATGTATAATAAAATGTACAATAAGTTTTCATCCTCTTGTTAACATAAATGTGGGAAAAAATGTTAAATAGAAAGACGTCTGCAGTTTTTGGTAATTTCATAAAAAAAATCATAAAATTGAGTTAAAATTAGAAAAGATGTACTGTACTGTACTGTAAAAAGAGTGTGATATTGATTTGTGTTGAGGTCATTGTTCTGCCACTAGATGGCATAATCCCATTTGTAAGACGGTGACAGCTCAGTGCATTTTTCGTTTCATATTAAGAGCTATCTAATCTTTAACATGAAGTAATTGTGAAATTTTGCACATTTTTAAACTCGTAAAATACAACTTGACCCCAGTCTCCACAAATATATGCATTATTGTTAAATTTATTACTGCTAAATTTTGACATGGACGTGTCTGCTGTGTTGTGACTGGAATTCCCCCAGTGCAGGCTTTCCAAGTAAGGGGCGGTCATTAATCGCACATTAATTAAATTAGTGGCATTAAACGAACTTTAAATTAACTAAAAATCAACACACTGATTTTGACATCCTTAATATTTATCAATATTAATTAATGATATTCATTTATGTGAACGCTGATTGATACTGATTTCTCAAAATAGTTAGGAAGATACTAAGATATACATATGAATAAGCAACAATTTAGTTCTATAAATAGTTGCCAATGTTTACATTTAGAACAAGCCTACAGGCTACTCATGTGGTCATTGGGGGGCACCATGTTGGAGCTCTGGAGCCAGTTTATCTGACCACCTTGAAATTTGGTAGATATGGCTATAATGACTAGATTTTCAAGAGCATATAATCAAAAAGACACAGGAAGTCTCCCGTTTTGGGTTCAAGCGGCCATCTTAGGGTCATTTTGGCCCTTTGTAGGGGCCCTTCAAAAACGAACTTGTATGGATCTTAACCCCCACCCCCCCATTTGCTACCAAATTTAAATGTTCTACAGTGAATGTTTTGGACAATTGGGTGAAATACCAAAACGTTTTACTTTTCTTAATAGCGTATTGGCGGAGCTTGGTGGTGAAGTTTAACGACTCGCCATTAAATCTGAAAATCTAATAACACAAGTAAGTTATTTTTGTTTTCTATTTGCTGATATTAGCGTAGAAGCTCCTTATTGGAACCATCACAGAATTGGCTAGTTGACAACAGAAATGGTTTCGCAATTGTGGTAACAATGCATTACGAAGCCTTTGGAAACATAAAAATCCTCCAATTATGATTTAAGTGTTTTTATTTCATGATTTAAATACACATACACACATATATACACATATGTACAGACACACACGCACACACTGTGTGACTCCACCTAGCCAGTTGGAAGCTTGAAAGTTCTCTGCTCCAGTTCTCCGCGTCCTTGAGAGTTGTGCCTGCAGGCCTCCACTGGTGAGGTCCTGCCGTGCAAAATGTGTGCTTCTCACCCGGGCTCCCGCTGTAGCAGCGCTGCCCTGGCGTGGCTCTGGAGAGCCGCCAAGATCCGAGGGGGCTAACCATACGAGGGAGGGTGTGTGTGTGTAGGTGGGGGTACTCCAGACGTCTCACTTGCCTCCCAAAAGAAGGCAGAGCAAATGTAGATCACTTTGCTTGCTTGTGAAGGTGGCAGGAATGGGGAGAATGTTGTTTTCGCCACGTTTTCTTTCCATCTGTATGACAACAATTAAGGATCAATTCATAGTATGTGCATTGTGTTGTTTTATTTGAATTTGTTGTATTTTAAATGTTTAGCCACTTATAAGATAATGATTTCACATGAATATATTTAAAACAACTATAGGGTTCTTTTATTATTATTTTTATAAGCACAGTTAATTCTGTAAGTAAGTAAATTTGACTCTATTTAGAGTGGGACCAAATAGACTCAGTTTTAGAGTAATATTTACACTTGGAAGAGAGTAAAATAAAGAATTGAAAAACAAATAAAAGTCACTAAAGTGTTGAGGAACAAACTCATAACCTACAGCTTGGAAGACTGCCTCACTACCATCTGAGCTATGCCCCTCCTACTGTTTGCTTATATGTTTTTGGTCTCTTGGAGTTAGGAAGATTCCAGCTGACATGAGCAATATAATAACACACAGCAGGAGCTGCGTGGCTCCCAAGCTTAAGGTTGTGAGTTTATTCCTCAACCTTTGATTGACTTTTTTTTCCCGATTCATTTTATTCTCTTCCATGTGTAAATATTACTTTTGGTCCCATTCTAAATAAAGTCAAAATTACTCAACATAATTTACTGTGCAGGCGTATTGATATGTTTTTTTCCCCCCATTTTTTTTGATGGATTTTTTTTTAGAACAATTTTCCCCCCTGAAATTCTTTTCTGGTTTTCAGAATATTTTTTTCTATTTTGGGGATTTTCACCCTGTTTTTTTAAAAGATTTTTTTCTTTTTTTGTAAATTTTTTGTTTCTGCATATTGGATTTTTTTCTTATATATATATAATTATTCCATGACATTGGAAAAAATATATTATAACATAAAAAAGAAAAACATATATTCAAAGGAAAAAAAAAGAATACTCAGAAACACATGAGGGTTTTTTTCTTCCTCAAATTAAATGCAATATGCTTCTTTATGTTGAATGTCAACACTAATTAATGTTGTCAAAGTGATACTAATGTAAATAGCATGTACTGTATAAGCTATTTCAAAGTGAACAGAGTTGATGAGGATAATTTATGCATTATTAATTCCAGGAATACATTTACATCACCACCAAGTGCCACTGTTTCACTCCGCAAACCTGTTCTCTCTCCATGACATGATGTGAGTGCCTTCAAAGGAGAGTATTTTTTTTTTCATATTACTTTGTTACTTTAAAAAGCAAAGGTGGAGTAGATCAGCGCTTTTATATTTTGTCCTTGGATTTTACCCATAGGGAATTTGATCTCCTTTTTTGGGGGGGCTTCCCTGGCTGGGAATTGGAGGCATGCGAGGCTATTCCCCGACTAGCCCGTGGCGTGAGGTACCCTGATTAGCATGCCGCCTGCTCTTTGGCAGCCCTCCTGCAGGCCACGGGCGCTATCACTTACGTGCTGTTTGTATTTGTACTCGATAGTGTGTGCTGTTATAATTGGAACGAGCTCAGGAACCCGCTTTGCTTTTGATCCGCTGCCAGCCACTTGGAGTGCTATAGCGGACCGCAGCTCTCACCTCAGCGCTCCCGGAGGATTATGGGAAACGGCGACGCTTATGCTCAGGGAAGTAGGAAAAAAAAAAAAAAACTCCCGAAAGCATCTCAGTCAAGGTCGAACTATGCTGAGGGAGCTGCAGGAAAGAGATAGAAAAAAAGGTTTGACGATCTGCATTGGGATGATGACGAGCTGTGGGCAAAAATTACTCAAAAAGATTTTTCCTTGGTCTGCCCGTGAAATCTCTTCAAAGTTTCCAAATGGCAAATTCTTATGTGTGTGGTCAGCATCAAATTTGGACAATCCATCAACTCGGACAAACGGCAACTGCAATCTAAAGTAGTTACCAGAAACGCCAACAGTTGGCTTAGCCACAAATAATCACAGAAGCAAGTGCAGTAACTTAACTACTGTCATTTGGGGGCCCAAGGAAAATCCAGTCATCCTGGGGCCCTGCATGTCCTATATTGCACTGACAAAAGGTTTATTTTGCGTTTACCTCAAAACAAGCTCTTTTGAATCTGACGTCTCACATCATTATTTACCATTTTTAGTGTATGTTCCACATACCCAGTAAAAATTTATCACTTATGGCGATAGACCCGATTATCGGCCGGGCTGATTATCAGTGTTGATATTCAGTATTTTTGGCCTTTTTGAAGAATCATTCAGCCGACAATATATCAATTAAAAAATGTGTTAACTTCACGACAGTATTTACTTAAAATTTCACTTAATGTAAGAGATTCTGCTGACCCTGGAACTCTCTACACCTGTTTTTGTTTGAAATTATAACTAAGATAAGTAAAATATTAATACTGAAAGATATTTTGCAATTTTGGAAAACTTTATTTACTGTACAAAACAATAGGGAGCTATTTACTTGTTTAAGTTTTTATTTGACTTTTGAAGACATGCTACTGGCCCTTGAGAGATCCCTGAACTTTTTGTTAGAATTTTAAAACAAAGATGTCTATTGACTAAGATTTTCTTTTCAACTCCAATATTTTCTGAATCCTAAAAATTGCTCATTAAACATATACTTAAAAATTCAACAAATTTAAGAGCTGGAGATTGTATTTTTTTTTGTAAATTTAGATGCCGGTATTTTCCCTAATAGTGAAAATGAATATGAGCTCCAAATATGGGTTATTGGTGTTGTTAGAAAGGTTCCAAATATTAATAGTCATCATTATTATATTTGCCTATTTTCCATATTCTATGTTAAGAATAGAGTGACGTCATTATACTAACCTCTGTGATCGCGCATTGCATTTTGGGTCTATTACTTGTTGCGCAGCGGTTATTGTGCAGTCGGACGCCGCCATGACAGAATGTATTGCGAGCTGTGGTGATCGTGTGC
The DNA here is from genome assembly GCF_051991255.1 of Vanacampus margaritifer. Lineage (NCBI taxonomy): Eukaryota > Metazoa > Chordata > Actinopteri > Syngnathiformes > Syngnathidae > Vanacampus > Vanacampus margaritifer. Next base: position 43,898,132 of record NC_135433.1, on the reverse strand, counting down.
GTCTTTGACCAAAAGTGAGTACACTGAGTAGTGTTTTTTAGTTTACTTTGTATTGTGTTTATTTGCCGCACTACTGTGTGTCTTGTGTGCCTTTTGATGCAAAAATTTTGCGCTCACTATTGTTCAGAAATTTCAGATTACTCTGCAATAAGATAATAAATAATAAATGGGAATATTTTCAGAATGTGTGTGTAATTATTTGCACAAAAAAACAACAGGAAATATTTTGACCTGTTATTATTTATACCTTATTAGGACATGGACGTACTGGTCCGGCACACTTGAGATCCAATTTGAGTGAAAGTAGCTCCTGAATTGAAATGAGTTTGACACCCCTGTTTTAGACCATCTCATATAATGCACCAGTTAATAATAATAATAATAATAATAATAATGATAATAAATAAGAAAAAAATAATAATTCCTTGCTCTTTCAATCAAATTTTATGAAATTGGTGTACCTAATGTTGTGGCCCATGAGTGCCAATGCTGTCCAGGATGTGGAAAATAAAGTGTACTCAACAGGAACATGCAATTAAGAAAACACTCACAAGGGTGCAATACGGAACATAAAATACACAGCTTGTCATAAACCATGAATGGCTTTTATGCGTTGTCGTCATAACAATAACTATCTACAATATCCAACATAAAAAATGAAAATGAATGAAATAAAACGCAAAATGGTTACACATGGACATATACAAGCTTCTGTGTGGGCTTTGCTGTTGTGAACTTTAATGCCTCGTCTGTAATCGACTCCCAATCGACTCTTTTTGTGTCCTTGTCATTACATTTACTCGTTGATGTCAGCATTTGCAGAGTGGACTGGCTTGAGATACGTGTCTGAGTTTGATGCTACGAAATAGCAGCTGACTAGCTAAGGGCAAATAAAAGTAGGCCTACATATCACGTTTACATTATGTATAGAAAATATATTACGAGTTACTGGAAAAGTGGTAAATGTGTTAACTCATTCACTGCCATTGACGGCTATAGATGTAAAAAATTCATTAGAACTATTTCTATTAGTTTAACATTTTTTCCACTTTTGTTAAGTTTTTTTTTTTTGTTGAGTATGAAAACCTAGAAAAAAATATTGTACATTTAGAACAGATATGAAAATGTATGATTAATTACAAACTAGTGGTCATGCCATTAACTACAAACAATTTTAATCGCAATTTTTTAATAATCTTTCATTCTTTAAAAAAAAAAAGTATTTTTAATTATTTGAAAAATAATATGTATGTACAGTATATGTATATATGTATATATGTATATATATGTATGTATATGTATATATATATGTATATGTATATTATTTTTCAATCGCATGACTTCACTAGTTAACTCACAATTAATCGCAAATTTTATATCTGTTCTAAATGTGCAATTACATTTTTTTCTACGTTTTCATACTCTTGTTAACAAAAGTGGGAAACATTTAAACTAATAGAAAAAGTTCAAATGAATTTTGGACGTCTATAGCCGTCAATGGCAGTGAATGAGTTAAAATAAAACGTAAAACATCTATACAAATTTAATAGAAAAATCTAAATAAGAAGTACTTTTAGCTCAGTGAAAATGTTTGTTTTTTTCATCTTTAAATTTGCTTCGATGTCTGCCCGTGAGGTCATTATGCTCCATATCATCGTCATTAGCATTAGCCCCATCATTAGCATGCTCATCTTTCTTTTTTGACCATGCACAAGGCCGTCTTGTTGCCTCCTAATCACCAAGGGCCGAGAGATTCAGCGGAGAATACCTCTGATGAGCTTGTTCCAGGAGGGCATTACCGCCAGTTAAGTACAAACACCTGGTAAAATATTGGCAATTAGCACATAATTAGCTACTAATGTATTTCTAATCCATAGCGGGCTGTAGATTTGTCTCCTCTTTTTTTTTTCTTGCATAGACACCCCCACTTTTTTTTTTTAATGTTCTCTGCTGTTATTGTTTTCCTCAGGTATTTGTTTCCCAAGAACATTGACTAAGTGCCCTAGTTCATCATATGCAAATGACTTATTAATTACACATGCATTATGCCCGTTTCCCAAAGACATCAAAGGGCCTGCGAGTCTTCTTCAGATGGTCCCTGTCTGTAGCGAGCTCGCGTTACAAACGCCTGCGTGTGCACTTTGCAGCGAGGCTTTTTCGGGGCACAATAACGACATCTTCAATTAAAAATGTACACAGGAACCTCTCTGCTCCCCAATATTTGACAAACACCTCTGGTGCTCTTTGCATGTTTAGTCGCTGTAAATAGCAAATAATCACTTGAGCCCAGATTGCGAAGCGCTGCCGGAAAGAACTGAACTCAACACACAAAGCAGTCAGTTTAAACTGAATGGAAATGTCTTTAATCCTTTCCAGCCTGCACAACAAAAAAAAGCCATTACAAATTTTGTGATGTAAATTTTTATATTTAATAAATTGCTCTCTAAAAACATACTATAATTAAATGGAAAGTAATGAATTGAACCATTTTTATATACGTTTTGCTCCACTCTGTGTTTGTGTTGCTTAACTCATTCACTGCAGTTGACGGTTATAGACGTCAAATATTCATTTTAACTATTTCTATTAGTTTAACATTTTCTTACCCTTTTGTTAACCAGAGTATGAAAACCTACAATTTTTTTTATTGTATTTTTAGAACAGATATAAAATTTGTGATTAATCGTGAGTTAACTAGTGAAGTCGTGATTAACTATAATAATTTAAAAAATATATATTTTATTATTTTAAAAAAATTAATAAAAATATTTAATAAAAGAAAAACATATTAAAAATTAGGGTCGTCAGGCAATTAATATTAGTAATTGTAATTAATCGCATGACTTCACTAGTTAACTCACGATTAATCACAAATTTTATATCTGTTCGAAATGTACAATATTTTTTTTTCGTGAAGTCATGCAATTAATTACGATTAAAAAATTGAATCGCCTGACGCTCCTAATTTTAAATAATCTTTTCTTTTCTTTTTAAATCGCATCAGGCGATTACATTTTTTAAATTGTAATTAATCGCATGACTTCAATAGTTAACTCCCAATTAAAAATTAATTTTATATCTGTTCTAGATGTTTTTTTCTTCTTTTAGGTTTTCATACTCTTGTTAACAAAAGTGGAAAAAAAATTAAACTGATAGAAATAGTTCAAAATAATTTTTGACGTCTATAGCCGTCAATGGCAGTGGATGAGTCAAAGACAATCAAGTCAAGGCAGCTTTATGTATAGCTACAGTATAGTGTTTCATACAAAATTTCCAAACGCAATTCCCAAAAAGTTGAGACACTACACAAATTGTGAATAAAAACTGAATGCAATTATGTGGAAGTGACACATTTCAATATTTTGTTCAGAATAGAACAGAGATGACAGTTTAAACTGAGAAAATGTTAAAAATTTTAAGGGAAAAATATGTTGATTGTAAATTTCATGGTGCCAACAAATCTAAAAAAAAAAAAGTTGGCACAGGTAACAATAAGAGGCAGGAAAAGTCAATTGCACTTATATAAAAAAAAAGAAAACAGCTGGAAGACCAGTTACCACTAAAGAGGTCCATTGGCAACTTGATTGGAGTATAAAAAGAGCTTCTCGGAGTGGCAGTGTCTCTCAGAAGCCAAGATGGGTAGAAAATCACCAATTCCTCCAATGTTGCGCAGAAAGAGAGTGGAGAAATATCAGAAAGGTGTTTACCATACCAGCGAAAAATTGCAAAAAGGTTGAAGTAATCATCATCTACAGTGCATAAGATCATCCAAATATTCAGCGAATCTGGAACAATCTCTGTGTGTAAGGGTCAAGGCCGAAAAATCCTTCTGGATGGAAATCATCTTCAGAGAAGATCTTGCATTTCTCAACACGATAATGCCAGACCGCATACAGCACCAATTACAACATCATGGCTGCGTAGGAAAAGGATCCGGGTATTGAAATGGCCGGCCTGCAGTCCACTTCTTTCACTTTTAGAGCACATTCGGCGCAACAAAGAAAGCCCAAGACAGTTGAACAGTTAGACACGTGTTAGACAAGAATGGGACAGGATTTCTAAACTTGAGAAACTTGTCCTCACAGTGGTGATAATGGCCTTGTCCCAACTTTTTTGAGATTTGTTGACACCATGGAATTTAGAACATAGTTTTCCCTTAAAATGATACATTTTCTCAGTTTAAACTTTTGACCTGTTCTCTGTGTTCTATTCTAAATAAAATATAAAAATTTGGCACTTCCACATAATTGCATTCAGTTTTTATTCACAATTTGTATAGTGTCCCAACTTTTTTGGAATTGGATTTGTATATGTATGTGTGACACATCAAAAGTAAAACATTTAAAAGAGTTTGACATTTAAAAGCAAAGTACATAAATAAAAAGTACTACATTTTCTAAAAGGATTGTAACACTACCACATAAATGCTATGTGTTAGCAGCATTCGTTATGGCATTTCTCATTGTGTGTCAGCATTAGCATTACGCTAATGGATTTAAAGCCTAAGCCATGTGGTTGGGATCTATTTTCATGACTAATGCAAAAATGTAAGTTAAACCAGATGCCCCCACGAGTCTAAATGTGGTATTCTGATTAATATTGTGTTTATGGAATATGAATTAAGAAGTGAAATCCACCCGTTCTAACCATCTCCTAGGGCGGCCATTTTGCCACTTGCTATCGACTGAAAATGACATGACAAAAGAATATCTGTGTGACCAGAGCATTGTAAACTGCAATCGGCAGGTGTGGATACAGACAAGGTAAATGGTAGGTCTCGGACTCGAACACAAAATCTCCATTGCATCTTACAGTCCAAACAAATGAAAGATCCAATTTTATCAAAATGATCAATTAGAGCACTTACAGTGCGCTTTATCTACACTTTACACAATCTCATATTTAGTGTACACCGTTGATGCAGCGGCGCATCATCTTCTCTGGAATGTTTTTTTCTTTTTAGTTTCAAAATAACTTATTTTAAAGTGGAAGTCAACCTTAAAGATTTTTCTACAAGTTAGCTTAGAGCTAGCTAGCAGCTGTTATAACGCAGCGTGGATGGATTTTCGGGTTATGCTGTTGCCACATTACAGCGTTGGATGTTAACGCTTTCACTGCCATTAACGGCTATTGACGTCAAAAATTCATTTGAACTATTTCGATTAGTTTAACGTTTTTTCCACTTTTGTTAACAAGAGTATGAAAACCTAGAAGAAGAAAAAAATTTGAACATCTAGAACAGATATCAAATTTATGATTAATCGGGAGTTAACTATTGAAGTCATGCGATTATAACAATAAAAAAAATTAATCGCGTGATGCGATAAAAAAAGAAAAATTGTAAAAAATTAGGAGCGTCAGTCGATTACATTTTTAATCGTTAATAATTGCATGACTTCACGAGTTAACTCACAATTAATCACAAATTGTATATCTGTTCTAAAATTACAATTAAAAAATTGTATATTTTCATACTCTTGTTAACAAAAGGGTAAAAAAAATTGTTAAATAGAAATAGTTAAAATGAATATTTGACGTCTATAACGGTCAATGGCAGTGAATGAGTTAACTCTTTCACTGCCATGGACGTTAAAAGACGTCAAGTAAAAACCTACGGAGGGCCGCCAATGACATTAAAAGACGTCATCCAATTATTATTATAATTTTTTTTGAAACGGGTGGAGGAAAGCCTTGGGCAGCTGTGTTGAAAGTTTCAAGCAGATCTAGTTAGCCTAATGACTATTTTTGGCCCCTAGATGGCAGCAATGACTCTCTTTTGACAAGATTGAGTAGGCGTCAGTAGAAGACGTGAGGCGGAGCTAGAGGGGACAATGGCTGGGGAAGGGAAGAGAACATGGCGACCGGTTGCAAGCAGCTCACACTGGAGCAGTTTTTTTCAAAGACGAAAAGCATCGACCAACGCTAAAGAGCACATTGATGACGTCGATGATCATCATCGATGATGATGATGGTGACTCCGAGGTTGGAAGCATTGACGCGGCAGTAGAAGACGTGAGGCGGAGCTAGAGGGCTGAGGAAGCGAACAATGGCGACCGGTTGCAAGCAGCTCACACTTGGGAATTTTTTTCAAAGACGAAAGGCATCGACCAACGCTAAAAAGCACATTGATGACGACGATGATCATCATCGATGATGATGATGGTGACTCCGAGGTTGACGCCGAAGTTGGAAGCGCTGACGCGGCGGCTATGACGACGTCATAAAGGTTCACGGGCTAGTGATGCTAACACCGGAAAACGCGGAGCACAACCGAGCACGCTCAGGCGGACGTTCAATCGGACGACGAAGAGTGCCCCGAGTCCAATGCATATTCATCGGAGGAGTGGGTACAGTCTGCTACTTGCTATTCCCCGGAAAAAAAGGCCGTCAAGAAAGTGTAACGTCTGCACGCGAAACGGACAATCGGTAGTGAAACTACTCTGTTGTGCAAATCCTGCTCCCTCTCCTTGCACGCAGGGGAGTGTTACAAAAAGAAAAACTGTATTTGAAACATCCTCATAATTGTTAGTACCACAGTTGCACACATTTGTAAATAGTTTGCGAAATTGTTTTGTCAAATTGTTACACTGTTGAATGGAAATAAACTTATTTTGCAATCTAAAAACACTTTTTCATTGTTGGTGGTGGTGTATTACAGAAGTAAAGCACTGTTTAGGTGTTTGTGGCATCATTCATGGACAAAAAGAAGTGTACAATTCACTAGAGTGCATGAAATAACATCGTTTCACAAAAAGCTCTTTTTCTCCGCTTTTTGTTTCAAAACAGAGCATTTCGGTGAAACTAACCATTTTCTATTGTTGATTACTGAAGAACGGAATAAGGTAGAAACAAACTTTTTTTTCTGATGAAAGATGAGAGTCCAATCTTTCATTTGGTAGTATGTGTGTTCCCATAGTCCAAACACAACATTTTCTGTGGATCTTGAAAGATCAGTCAAAATGCTTAAATCGGCTGGCACTGGCGACATCCCGTTTCTGAAAACGTCTGGCAGTGAAAGAGTTAACAAAAGTAGAAAAAAACCCGTTAAACTAATAGAAATAGTTCAAATGAATGTACGGCAGTGAGTGAGTTAAAAAACAACAACTAAAAACCAGTTCAGCATTAATATTTACATAATAACATTTTTTTAAATTAAAGAATATAAAACATAATCCAAAGCATTAATGTGTTGCAGATGACTAAAATGTGCTTTGCTAGTCCTACTTGTCACGCTCTGATTCTCTTAGATTGACATAGTGAAAATTCACATATAGACATATTGGAAGAAGCCAAGAGAAATAGTATGACAGAGAATACACTTTTCATTTGTATTCACCACAATAGGTTGAAAACAGTAGGCCAGGTGCAAACAAACAATTATTCGCGACTACGTCATTAAAATGTCAAACATTCCCACTAAATGGTAGCCGATCTGTCCAATGAATCTGCTTCGAGGACGTGATAATGGTGTTTTGGTCTCCATTGTTTAGCCTCAGCGTCGCTCGCTCGTCCCCAGTGGCATCCCCCTGTTAACGAGCCGCACGGCGAAGTGTGATTTATACACGCCCTAACGTCTCACATTGATTAGCAATAGAACTTCAAACCAGAAAGAAGAAAAGGACAAAGAAAGAAAGAAATGTTCATCTGTGCCATGTTACTGAGGTGGCATGGAACGAGGGTGTGTGTGTATTTGTGCGTGTGCATACACCATCCAACCCTGAGCTGTTATCAGTCTCCGGTGGGCCGGCCTTGACTGGGTGCTGCTAGCGTAATTAGCGCAGCGTTCGCTTTGATGATAAAACCTGGTAATCGAGCATTTCGCTCCTCCCTTGCCTACCTGAGTCAACTACCCCCCCCCCCCCCCTCCCCCTCGTTTATTGATCTAATCAAAATATCAGCTTTTAATTAACTCATTCACTGCCATTGACGGCTATAAACGTCCAAAATTCATTTTAACATTTTTCTCCCACTATTGTTAACAAGAGTATGAAAACCTAGACTTTTTTTTTTTTTAAATCTTTTATTTATTTTTTTAAAGAAAAGATTATTAAAAATTAGGGGCCTCAGGCGATTAAAATTTGTAATTGTAATTAATCGCATGACTTCAAAAGTTAACTCATGATAAATCACAAATTTTATATCTGTTCTAAATGTACAATAATTTTTCTTTTAGGTTTTCATACTCTTGTTAACAAAAGTGAAGAAGAAAAAAAGCTAAACTAATAGAAATAGTTCAAATGAATTTTTGACGTCTATAGCCGTCAATGGCAGTGAATGAGTTAATAGTCCTTCTTGATTAAATACACTTCAAGAGATGACTTGGAGGAGAACGCCGACTCTCTCATAACTCTTTGTATTAGAACACGGTTCGCAATATTTGGATATTGAAATAATTGACGATTACTCAAGTATCAATCAAATCATTTTTAGTTTAGTAGGACAAGGGAGAATATTTGGTAGTCGAAATGCAAGCTAAATGCCTCACTGTAAGGCAATGGGACCATGTGATTTCTCCCAGCCAATCAGTAACAACAACAAAGATAATAATAATATAAATAATATATAAAATGTCAATTTTTAAAAATGATGTTGTAAATATTTCTTACTTAAATTAACTTTTTACTGTATTTGTTTTAGAGATGTTTAATAACACTTTTTCCCCCAGACCGATACGGTACGAGTACTCAACTCTTGAGAAGTCTCCGATACCAATACCAAATACTGATACCACCAGTATTTTTGATACATAAAATCACCTGAAAAAAACTAAACTGACAATTTTTGGCATTTTTTAATTCTAATTCCTAATTTTTAGTTCTTTATCATAAAACTGTCACAACATGATGGCAATTACTTTTTATCGGCCGCTGTTGCGAGTACTGATACCTTGAAATAAGGCAGATGGGTGAGTTCTGATACCACGTATTGGTTCGATACCAGGCCTCATTTCAAGGTATCCGTATTCATGACGTCCATTTTATGATCAGGAACTAGAAATGAGAAGAATAGATAGAATAGAAAAATAGAATGTATTTTATAAATGCAATTTTAAGGAAAATGTTGTTTATATTGGGATACCTAAGACTTTCTTTTAAATGATCTGACTTTTTTTTCATGCATCACAAATACAACTGGTGCTGTGCGTTAGTATATCGCTCGTCTCAGCTGGGATCTTCATAACCTCCAAGAACATCGTTTTTGGTTTCCTTTTGGATATAAGTAAACAGTAGGAGTGGCCTAGCTTAGGGGGTAGTGGTAGCCACCAAAGTTGAAGGTCGTTAGTTTGCTCCTCAACCCCTATGTAACTTTTTATTTATTTAAATAAACTAGTCAAATCTAGTCAAAATCTCTCCTTGCAAAATTGACTTAAAAATTCTCAGTGAAAAATCTTAAATAGTTTTTTTTCACGGGATAGGCAAATTCTCTTGTACACACTAAAATTTACTCTGAATTCTTACAAGTGTAATTTTTACTCTGTTTAGAGTGGAACCAAATAGACTCTGTTTAGCGTAAAAATTGGTGTGTATCTACTACTCAGGAGTTGAGTACTCATACTGGCATCGGTCTGAAAAAAGTGGTATCGAGCATCCCTAATTTCTATTACAGTTTATGTTGTCATTATTATACATTTTATCTGCTTTTTTTTTAATTATTATTTTTTAATTAGGAGTTAACTGGTCAATTTCAACATAAGTACGTCCTTTTGAGGACCTTTCAAGACTACAAAGGTACCTGATAAAACAAAACAAAAAGTTTCCCCACAATGTCTCTTCCACATGAAGCCACCAGGTGGGGCTACTTCTCCCCCCAATCAAGCCCACATTGGTTTTCCAGCAAGGCATTCATTCTGTGCGGTACCTCCTGAACTATCATTTTTCATGAAGAGACCACACATTCTGCAGTTGTCCTCATTACTAAAAAGGTAGTATGCCCCCCTCCCTCCCCCCCTCTCCAGCCTCCTCCCCCAAAGGTAACTTCATCAACACGGCAGACAAATCTATCTTAGCTGCTCTATTTATATTTCTGACGCGCCGCCATGATGATTTATTCCACACTCCTGTCAATCTGTCTCTCTAATGACCAAAGACAGTCTTTTTGGATAAGGTGTGTGTGTGTGTGTGCGTGTAGACGGAAAAACACCCATCCCGAAATCTTAAGGCAAAGAGACGTCCTTAAGATGGCCAAGTCAGATGTCATGTAATTAAGATGATAGTGAGAGAGAGGGGGCGGGGTGGGAGTGGGGGGGGGGGGGGGGGTCGCACATTTCACGGGTTATTAATGCGGGCTAATGATGCTGAGATCAACTGGAAGATGTCTGCTAGTTATGTGGGGTTAATCTCCTCATTTTCACCAAAGCCGTCCAGATAAACATCTTTGCACACATACACACACACTTGAAACCCCCTGGAGACAACGTGCGGCAGCATCCCAACTTCATCAGGAAAAGTTAAGAGGCACCAAAAATAAAACTGCTGTGTATGCATACTTTTTTTTTCATCATGTAGGCATTGCCTGTTAGAGAGCGCAGCACCACATTAGAGGTTTGCGTGCAAAAAAAATGTACGCCTTGTATTCATAAGCTGTAAAAATCTCATAGAAACTTTATTAAGGCTTTTAAAAAATATATATATATATATATATTTTTTATATAAATTTGGGAAATCAATTATTTGAACCTCAAAATACAATACTTTTTTAAGCATTATTATACTTAACCATATTGTATTTAATGGTATACTAAATTGCGTGTTTCATTCGTGACATGACTTTAAAAAAATAATAAAAATTATTGATTGTCTAAGGCAAATGATAGTGTGTCTTATAATGCATGAGAAGATGCACGTGGAATCTGTTTTGAATGGACCCGTGCCCTGTGAAAGGCTAATCAATGCTTCTAATGACATCATTTAGATTTATTTTACCACTTTAAATCCCCTGAGGGGGATTCAATTTCCACTCGGCTGTTTATAACGTGTCGCATACGCATATGTAATTGTAAATGGAACATAAAATCTATTACATCCAAGTAGTAAATGTAAACGAAGTATGAAAAATATGGGGAAAAAATTGCCTTAAAAAAAAAGTTTTCTTAATTTTTTTTATTAATAACCTAAGTAAATTCATTATTGTCTTTTTTTTTTTTTTTTAAACAATAGCTTAAAATCGTAAAGGCTTTATTTGTACAAACATTTTTTTTAAACATACTAAAGCACATTTAAGGATACATTACAATTGATGCTGACTGGCCTAATGTGTCACGTCACCTCGGAACGTAAACACAACATTGTGGAGCAACTAAAAAGTGCTTACAACTTGCTATACCCACACTTTATATGACTGTTTACGTGCTGGTTAGCGACTGAATTTAACTTTTTAATATCTGTGTGTGTGTGTGTGTACAACAGCGTTTATGAACTGTACCTTGTACAGTTACAACCCTTTTTCATGGGAAAAGAGAGGCATTGTGTTTTTGCTACTATAAGACTCATAGGGGACATATTATGGAAAATTGACTTTGTTTTTATACAAATAGTTGGCTCTCTGGAGTGCCTGCTTGGCCGTCAAGTGTGAAATTAAACAACCAAGTAAATCTGCCTATTTCTGAAAATGTCTTTGAACGAGCCTTTTTTGAATGTTGCCAAATTGAGATGTCACAATGTAGCTAATTTAAATAAGGACCACCCCCCACTCTGAGTTTCTCCGCCCATGATTAGATTAGAAAGTGCCATTCATTTGACCTTTTTTGGGGGGACCCGCTACCTTAACATTTGACCACCATGACAATATCCTAGATGACTTTTGCCAAAATACACAAAATATTTATAAATGTAATTCTTTTGTAGAGGCACGACGATGTTAGCGTACACTGAAGCTGTTCCTGACTAAATGTGAGCCGTGTCTACTTAAAAATGGATTTAGATTTTCCATTGAAATCAAGAAAAATGGTGGTAATTAGGAATGTTTGGTACTGCTTTTTTTCCCCAGTCCGATAGGCCTACCAATATGAATACTCAACTAGTAGTCATTGATACCGATACCAAGTATCAATACCACTGGTACTTTTTATTAAGGGTGTAAAAATGAGTGCGTTAATTTCAAAGTTCCTTTAACACCACACATTTTGTGATTTGTGCGATTAGTGATTGCTCCTTACTTGGAAAGCCTGTAGTGGGGGAATTACAGCAGACACGTCCACGTCGAAATTTAGCAGAAATAAATTTACTAATAATACATATATTTGTGGAGACTGGGGTCAAGTTGTATTTTACAATTTTAAATATGTGCAGAATTTCACAAGTTTTTTCATGTTAAAAATTAGGTAGCTGTTCACTCATTCACTGTCATATATAAACATCAAAAGTTAATTTGAATTTTTTTTATTTCTATTAGTTTTCACTTTTGTTCGCAAGTGTATAATAAATAAATAACTAATAAGAAAAAAATGTGATTTATAATGAGTTAACTAGTGAAGTCATGCGATTTATTACAATTAAAAAAAAATTATCGGCTGTTCATATGATTATTAAAAATTAGGGGCGTCAGGCGATTATTATTTTTTTACTTCAATAGTTAACTCACGATTAATCACAAATTTTATATCTGTTCTAAATGTACAATAAAAAAAATCTAGGTTTTCATACTCTTGTTAACAAAAGTAGAATTTCTTTTTAAACTAATAGAAATAGTTTAAATTATTTTTTGACGTTTATAACCGTCAATGGCAGTGAATGAGTTAATATGAAAAAGAAAAATGCACTGAGCTGTCACTGTCTTACAAATGCAAATATGCCATCTCGTGGCAGAAAGATGACCTCAACACAAATCAATATCGCACTTTTTTTTATAGTACAATACATCTTTCATTCAATCATTTTAACTCAATTTCATGAACTACAAAACTACTTTAACAATGACTAAAAGATGCAGCCATATTTCTATCAGTTAAATAATTTTCTCCAGTTTTATGTTAACTCTTTCACAGCCATGGACGTTAAAAGACGTCAAGTAAAAACCTATGGAAGGCCGCCAATGACGTTAAAAGACGTCATCCAATTTTAATTTTTAATTTTTTTGAAACGGGTGGAGGAAAGCCTTGGCCAGCTGTGGTGAAAGTTTCAAGCAGATCTAGTTAGCCTAATGACTATTTTTGGCCCCTAGATGGCAGCAATGACTCTCTTTTGACAAGATTGGATAGGCGTCAGCAGAAGACGTGAGGCGGAGCTAGAGGGGACAATGGCTGGGGAAGGGAAGAGAACATGGCGACCGGTTGCAAGCAGCTCACGCTGGAGCAGTTTTTTTCAAAGACGAAAAGCATCGACCAACGCTAAAGAGCACATTGATGACGTCGATGATCATCATCGATGATGAGGATGGTGACTCCGAGGCTGGAAGCATTGACGCGGCAGTAGAAGACGTGAGGCGGAGCTAGAAGGCTGAGGAAGCGAACAATGGCGACCGGTTGCAAGCAGCTCACACTTGGGAATTTTTTTCAAAGACGAAAGGCATCGACCAACGCTAAAGAGCACATTGATGACGACGATGATCATCATCGATGATGATGATGGTGACTCCGAGGTTGACGCCGAAGTTGGAAGAGCTGACGTGGCGGCTATGATGACGTCATAAAGGTTCACGGGCTAGCGATGCTAACACCGGAAAACGCGGAGCACAACCGAGCACGCTCAGGCGGACGTTCAATCGGACGACGAAGAGTGCCCCAAGTCCAATGCATATTCATCAGAGGAGTGGGTACAGTCTGCTACTTGCTATTCCCCGGAAAAAAAGGCCGTCAAGAAAGTGTAACGTCTGCACGCGAAATGGACAATCGAAGTGAAATGTATCTGTTGTGCAAATCCTGCTCCGTCTCCTTGCACGCAGGAGAGCGTTACAAAAAGAAAAACTGTATTTGAAACATCCATATAATTGTAAATAGTACCACAGTTGCACACATTTGTAAATAGTTTGCGAAATTGTTTTGTCAAATTGTTACACTGTTGAATGGAAATAAACGTATTTTGCAAACTTAAAACACTTTTTCATTGTTGGTGGTGGTGTATTACAGAAGTAAAGCACTATTTAGGTGTTTGTGGCATCATTCATGGACAAAAAGAAGTGTACAATTCACTAGAGTGCATGAAATAACATCGTTTCACAAAAAGCTCTTTTTCTCTGCTTTTTGTTTCAAAACAGAGCATTTTGGTGAAACTAACCATTTTCTATTGTTGATTACTGAAGAACGAAATAAGGTAGAAACAAACTTTTTTTTCTGATGAAAGATGAGAGTTCAATCTTTCATTTGGTAGTATGTGTGTTCCCATAGTCCAAACACAACATTTTCTGTGGACCTTGAAAGATCAGTCAAAATGCTTAAATCGGCTGGCACTGGCGACATCCCGTCTCTGAAAATGTCTGGCAGTGAAAGAGTTAACAAGTGTATGAAAAGTTCTAAAAAATATATTTGACATTTTATTGTACATTTAAAACATATATGAAATGTGCAATTAATCGTGAGTTAACTATTGAAGTTATGCAATTCCGTCCGTCCGTCTTCTTCCGCTTATCCGGGGTCGGGTCGCAGCTTTTCCCTCTCCCCAGCCACTTCAGCCAGCTCATCCGACGGGACCCCAAGGCGTTCCCAGGACAGCCGAGAGACATAGTCTCTCCAGCGTGTCCTGGGTCATCCCCGGGGCCTCCTGCCGGTAGGACATGCCCGGAACACCTCCCCAGGGAGGCGTCCAGGAGGCATCCGAACCAGATGCCCGAGCCACCTCAACTGGTTCCTCTCAACATGGAGGAGCTGTGGAGGAAGTTATGCAATTAATTATGATAAAAAAATGTAATCACCTGACACCCCTACTTTTTATACATAAAATGTCAGAAAAATCCAATGGCAGCTAATTTTACAGAAATACGTATATATCCCAATATAGCACTTTTCATTAACATTGCATGAAATTAATGGCAATTTTCTATTCTTCTCATTTTTATCTCCTGATCGTAAAACGACCCCCCAGCCTCCATCGCGAGTACCAATACCTTGAAATAAGTCCTGGAATCGACCCGATACCGATACCCTGGTATCTGTACACGTCCATCCCAAGTGGTAATGATGGGAATCTTAAAACTGTGAAACTGTACATGACATAGATGTGTTTTTTTCATGGAATAGTGTCCACAGGGGAAGTTTTCAACGCAAACATTGTGCCCCCTTGAGTCTATGGGTGTGACGTGAGGGTCCGCCGACATCAAAAACGAGTAAATGTCAAAGCTCGTGATGACTCTTATCACGAAGGCTCTGATCATTACATTGTCATTAGTTACCTCGGATGCTTGCTCCTCGTTAATATAACACAAACAACAGGGGCGGGCTGGTTCCTGCAGATAATGCGGTGCTGTTTAATGAGGGTCTGCATTTGCATACTGGCCTCCACCCCCACGTGCAGCCCCTTCTCTCATTTATAAAAATAAATGGCGGACTAATAAAGTCCACTCCCGGCCCCGCAGCCCACGTTGCCGCCACGGTGCGGGAAACACAATGCGCTCTCTCAGGAGCGCCGAGAACCTATTAGGCAGCATTCTCATACGGCGGCCCAACATTTGTCATATTAACACTCAAGCAAATGACGTCTATTGTTGAGCACGCCACAATCACACTCGTCTCATGTGGAAGTTAGCGTCCGTGTTGGAAGTCAGTCAGCCTATGAAACAATTCAAGCACTTAGAGAAGTCACATTTAATTACATCTCCCATCAACCCAAATAGAAGTAAAACGGGAGTGCGTTTTGATTTTTTCAACTAGTTTGTTATCTTGATTGCGTGTAATTGTA
Source organism: Vanacampus margaritifer (assembly GCF_051991255.1). Classification (NCBI taxonomy): domain Eukaryota; kingdom Metazoa; phylum Chordata; class Actinopteri; order Syngnathiformes; family Syngnathidae; genus Vanacampus; species Vanacampus margaritifer. Next base: position 43,882,305 of record NC_135433.1, on the reverse strand, counting down.
CAGGATACCACCCGAGGCGAGAATGTTTTTTTGTGTTTGTTTTTTTGCATTATTGAAAAGCTTTGATTTTGGCGAAGAAAAGATTGCGTTTGATTGTGGGACAATTAATAGGAAGGCTTACAGTTAAGAGTCAGCTAATGAAGCCTGTTTAATATGCTGCCCTGATAGCATGCGGCGCTCACTATTATCATCACAGCCCAAACTAGTAGAGAGGTCAAGACACACCCCCTTGGAGGAGTGCTTTGTCTACTCAATAAAGAGTGTGTTTCCTGATGCCTAACGGTGTACATGCACCACTGATATCAATCCACCCAGGACCACCAGCGGACCCTCACTTACTCACTTCCTTGACTCGCTCCATCTTTCCTTCATGCTCAAATTGACACTTGGTGCACAGGCGGGCAGACAGCAAGCGGGGGGGGCGGGGGCCCTCAGCAGCCTCCTGAGATGTGGCCCAGCTGTCAGCCGTCTAATCCAGTCCAACGTCCCCGCGAGTCGGGTCTCGCCGCGGAGACGCACGCCTTCGGAAGGCAGGGGGAACAAACGGCGCCTTTCGTCAAACGCCCGCTCTGCTAGTCAAATCCATCTAGATGGCGCTCCATAAATCAAGTGCAGCCACCTACAAAGACGACCTCATGTTTTTGTGTAAATGCTGAGAGGCAAGCATTCATGTCAATATTACAGTCTTTTTGATTTGCCTCCCTGCTTTACTAAAGTTACCAAATATGGTTCCTTGCCTTATCAATAGGGCTAATCAATGCTTTGAATAAGATAATTTTGATTACAGTAGCTTGGGTTCACATTTATAGACAATTTAGTGACTTCAGTGAACCCAACGTGCATGTTTTTGTTGTGTGAAAGAAAGGCTGGAGTTGAGATTTGCACCTAGAACCTCAGAACTGTGAGACAGACGTACTAATCACTAGGCCACTGTTTGTTTGTTTGTTTGTTTTGCCATTTGAAAAGTTTTCTTTCTTCCTTTCATGTAAGCAGCTCCACTCATTCCCTTTAAAATATTGTATGGGTTTCAAATTAGTATTAAGGTTTCAAAGTAGGGTTTTAAACTAGGGTTAGGGTTTGTAAGTAGGGTTTCAGTCGTAGTAGGGTTTCAAAGCAGGGTCACAATTTATAACAGTGGCTATAAAATTATTGTCAAAGTAGCGTTTCAAATGGGTTAGGGTTTTAAACTAGGGTTGGGGTTTCAAATTAAGGTTTCAAACTACAGTTGGGGTTTCGAAATAAAGTGTTAAGTTTAGGGTCTCAAATTAGGGTTAGGGTTTCAAAGAAGACTTTTATGAGGGTTAGTGTTTTAAATTCAACGCACACAGAGGCACGCACAGCCTTTGAAATTGCGGAAGCAGAAATAGAGTCCATGCAAGTCCAGAACATCGAGGCACTCAAAGTACGTTTATATAAGGAACTGCAAGCAGACCTCCACGGAAGGATGATCTAAATTTGGCCAGGGCAATCACAGAACTTAGAGGCCGCCTTCCACCGCAAGTGTTCATGTCCGTCTGTGCCCCCCCCCCCCCCTAATGATAATAATAATGTGTTGAATTAATTTCTACAATGATTTATATTTATGAATGGTATATAATGACATCCACCACGCACATCAGAGAGGTGCCTGCACCTTGATCACATTGACAAAATACATCACCTGCGCCACAACTTAGACCAACTTTCACCTAGTCTAGTCTACTTTCTATCACCAAATTGTCAGTTGCACCGGGGCCTCCAGCATGGCGCAGCAGCGTCTGGCAAATTCCAACACGGTAAACTCGACTTGCACCAGCATGAAAATGAAGATGGGCCAGTTTTGACGCCGAGCGCATGTCCACTGTCTACCAAAATAGAGACCAACAGATGTGACATGCTTTGAGCAAAATACACTTTTAACATCTTAGGAAGGGTTGAACCGACTAGTTTATTAATCATTTGAATAAATCATCATCTAGCTTAGCCTCAGTGGAGCAAACTGTTTGTGTAGTACTACCACAAGCATACCTTTAAATATATAACAAAGAGAGACGCGCTAATGGAATGTTAGCATTGAACTGAAGTATGAGGCATCACCACATCATAATTAAGCAGACCTGACAGTCAGGCTGGTCTTAAAAAAAAAGAAGCCAGTCACATGTTGATCTTCCTGCTTCTAATAAGCTTGCCATAAAATATTGCCTCCTCAACATTTAATTTGTAGCTGTCTATCACTCCTGCGTCTAAAAATGTGAACAAAGCACATTGTGTCTTTGCATGCAAGTGTTAGCATTGTTGCCATGGAAACAAGAGTTAAAACATTGACACAAGCTTCTTTCAAGCAGTTTAGATGTAGTAATGTGGACACTGTTCTCTGCGATCATCGGACCTGGATTAAAACCCTCTACTATTAACATTTTGTATAAATCTATGTATTTACATTTATTTGATAACACAAAGGCTGTGTGGGGGCTTGCTTGTTTTAAATTATGGATGTATTTCTGTGTGGTTCTTGCATGCTCGGGGCACTGACGTGGGCACGCGTGTGTGTGTTTTTTTTCTTGTTTCCCGTACCTTTTGTGCGTTTCCCTACGGCATTCCCAATATCAGTATTCCCGTAGATGTTTGATGTGTTTGAAGGCACGTTGGCATACCTTGGAACATGACAGTAAACATGGCAGAAGCTTTTGCTCCTCAGAGGAGCAGCCATTCGCGTCACCCCCATCACAAGTATGTGACGGGTTTACAAACCAAGCCCGTCGGGCCACATGGTCCCACGGGGATCCTCTGCTCGCTCTTTCTCTCTCTCTCTCTCTCTCTGTGTCTCTGTAGCGTTGCTGTGTTGACTCCCTGGAAAGACAAAAGAAGGAAAGCTGACACCGGATGCAAAACACAGGCTCGTGACAAGTTATGGCACCCGCTTAACTGCTTATCTGACCCAGCAACAGTACATGCGGCGCAGATATCCTATTCGAATGTTTTCCCTGCATTTCATCCCCTAGAAAATCACTAGTGTCTGTTTCCCGCATGCTTCCCGGGGGAAATTAAGAGGCGCACTATGTATCTCTGGAGGAATCCCACCAAGAATGAGAATAAAGGAGGCAGCTTGAAAGAGCAGTGTTGGCGTGAGCGAGTTATTGGGCTAGCAAAGGGATTGCCGACACATCAAACTACGGCGCGGCCGTTGAACAAGGCACAAACTAGCACCATTTACGCCTGCCACCCTGACACTGAGCATATAGTGTCGGGATAAGCTTCGCGTCAGAGAGGATTTGACACTTGCGCAACATGCTTACATGACAGAAGAGCTTTGAACGTTTCGCACAGGTTACTAGCAGAAGTCATTTGTACTATAGACCTTTTCAGTTTCAACGAGCTTTGATGGCAACAAAAGTGAAAAACAGGGTATAAAGCTAATGATGATTTAACCTACTTCTCTCCTGCCGTAGTTTGAACGTATGAAATGACAATTCAGAACCTTATGTGAGGTAAATAATTGTAATTTACATTACAACAGATTAGCTGATTCAAAAATAGACCGTTAAAATGGTTACTATGGGACTGGCTAATTACAAACAAGCTCTTTTGACCCTCAAATGGATAGCGTGCTGTAGGGCTAATGTTAGCTAGCAGGCTAGCCATTTAGCTTAAATGATGAGTTAGCCTTCTTCTCTCCTGCCGTAGTTTGAATGTATGAAGTTACAGTTGAGAAGATTATGTGAGGTAAATGACCGGTGGCTGTAATTTACATTTTAACAGATAAACTGATTCAAAAATAGACAGTTAACATGGTTACTGAAGGACTGGCTAATTACAAAAGAGCTCTTTTGACTCTCAAATGGATAGCGCACTGTAGGGCTAATGTTAGCTAGCAGGCTAGCCATTGACTACGTTTACGTGCAAGTTGAGGTCAAAATTCCGGTTTCTGCTTGTGTATTTGTAGTGTGTGTCGTGGCAGACGCGCGGGCTTATATATCGTATGTGTGTATATATATATATATATAAACGTGGCATTTTCGCCGCAGAGACATAATGCGAAAATGCAGCGGAAAAATCAATGTATTCCAGTTAGGCTCGCTTAGTGATTAGCAACGTAAGAAGGCCACCAATACATCTCGCTACGGTGACTTCCTGTATTCAAAAGACCAATATTCTATATAGTTGTTAGGTAGAGCATGCGCAGAACACAAACCCATGTTCCGTTCAATGAAGGTATTCCAATTACGCATTTTTATGACTAGAAAGTTAGGTTAGAGTAACCCAGCGGTCTTATTAGAGTTTTTAAAAACACAAATACTGTATGAGTATATTCCGGATTTTCTGGACATTTACATGCATGTAAACATAGTCATTGTTTTCCTAAATCACGGAAAGATGCCCCAAGCAAATGTTTTAGAAATGCCTGTAAGAAAATGTCTTCCACAAACCTGATAATGGAGGTTTGTTTCTCAGTGTGTAACGCAAATTTGGGTTCAATATGTTGCCCAAGAAAACTTTCACAGTGGACGGTTAGGGCTGGGATTTGAACTAGACAACCTGCTCTACCAACTGAGCTACAGCCACAAACGTAGGAAGCAGAAGTATCCCAAAAAAATGCCGTTATCTGAAAAAACTACTGAAGGAAAGTAACAGTATTTTTACTTTTTACTCCCCACCACTGCCTACAAGCACCATCCATTTTCTAACAGGAAAACCCAGCATTCTGTACCAAGGCGAGTGGAGCATCCTCTGAGTTTTGTTGTCTTTTCAAAAGTGCCGGAGAATGCCAGGAAGCCAGCCAGCTCTAGGGGGTGTAGAAGGAGTCGCAGGCTGGTTCAATGAGGTCAGGATGACAGTGAAGAACAGATGAGGTGGGGCCGACTAGGAGTGTTTTGTGGTGGAGGACCGGGGCGAAACTAGGCCAGTGTCCAGACTCGGAGCACCAAAGCCCCCCCCCACCGGTCCCCGGATGCGCCGCGTCAGCCCTCTGACAGGACTTCATCTGGGACGTCAACATAGAGTTTTCCACCAGCAGACGCTCCTCTGAAGAATACCCCTCCTTCCGCTCCCCCCCCCCCCCCCCTCAGCAGTCAGAGTTTTGAGGAGAAATGCTCTCGTTACAATAAGGAGGTCACATGGCATGGGACCTGAGGCTTTTGAGTGCCGCCTCCTCTTCCTCGACTCTCTCAAGACTTTCCTGCAAGTCGTGTATGTGTGTGTTTTTTTTATGCCTGCGAGTAGAAATGCGGTAAATACAAATGTTGACTCCATATTGTTGATTTCTACTCTGAAAGACAAACTTGCTGTCAGACTTCATCAAGCGCTTTGTTACTTTAACATTAAAGCCTTGTTAGAGATATAAAACCTCAGATGGGGGGAAGAGAGTCCCTGGTGAGTCAAGCCGCTGAGAACATCCTTAAACTAAACAACCTTCCAGTGGGAGCTCTTCTTCTCTGAGGATAGATGTTTAATTATCCCTGATTGTTTAGTCTCGGGGAGGAAACGCTTTCACTCCCTCTCGTTTGTCTTAAAAAGCATGTGTGTATTTTGTGGCAATGACTTGAAAATGAGCAGTCGGAGCTCTGTGTCTAAAAAATGTGTTGTTTTGCTAACACACCTGGTAGTTAGCTGTGGATTTATTGTATTGGCCTAGCAGATTGGATTTAGCCGGGTTGAACAGCTGACTCTGGTCGCCATTTTGGACAGAGAGGTCTACTGTAGTTGAAGAAACTTTCATGTAAGATGCTTAGAAAATGGTGGTGGTGGCTGGATGACTAAGTAGGTAACATCAGGATGCATCAGGAATGGTAACCAGTGTGATCTTTAACCACAGCTATATTGATAACCTGCTAACACATTTCTTAGTAGCTTTAACCCACAAGTATGGGTAGATTTTAACCCCTTGATGGATAAAATCTTGACCCAACGTGCTGCGTCAACTCCTCAATGCTGAATAGGTAACCCATTATCGGCTCTGTCACCTTTGTTCCCAGCGCAAGCGATTGTAACTCATGATGGTAGCAGCAGGAAATGCATCCAAATTATTGGGAGAAGTTTCATCATGCAACAAGGCAATAACCCAAAACACACTGCCAAAACAACAAAAAGACTTCAGCATGGGGGAAAAGAGGAAGGACCAAGTCAATCGCCAGATATTAAACCCAATAGAGCATGCATTCTACCTCTTGAAGAGGAGTCTTAAGGGAGAACCCCCCAGAAACAAGAACTGAAAGATACTGCAGCTAGGCCTGCTAAAGGAGTCTACATTTATTTTTTATTTAATTTTCTTAAAAAAAATAAAAACAAGCAAACCTACAAAAGGCTTTAAAAAAAATCAATGCAGTATCATGTCTCATGAAAAATCTATTTTTTCTTGTAATATTCTAATTGTTTTCATAGAAAAAAAATTGTCTTAATATTTCCACTTTTTTATTTGCAAAATACAACTTTTTCCTCAAATGATTGCAACACTTGGCTGGCACTAAAATGTTGGCCTTGGCATTTTAACTTAGACCCACTGAACCGGCCCAGCCCGACTTTTGCCTAACATGTAGTTCTGCCACTAATGTTTATTGATGATGCTTCAGTTTTCCATCTATATTTGAAATGGATTAATGGACTGGTCCTTCAAAATTGGAGGCCAGTCTCTTGTGATAAAACATGAGGAAATAATCATCAAAAAGCACTGCATTGGCCCCAAAAGAGGCCGGCCCACCGGGCATCTGTCCTTGTTGCCAGATGGCCAGTCCAGCCCTGATTAAAACCAATTTCTTGAAATGGAAAAAAATTAAACTGGGGAAAAGGCCTTTTCTCATCTTAATTTTACAAACGTATTGGAAGATTGCAAGTACTTACTAAAGAAAAATCTTTCTGAAGATCATGACTTTCTAAAAATTGTTTTTAAAAGAAGCATTTTTTTTCTTGTATGAATCTATTTTCTTTAAAAAAATAAATACAAACTTTTCTTGTATCCACATTTTGTCTCAAATATAACTTTTCCTGCAACGTTCTGACTTTTGTGAATACCTCTATTACAATTTTTCTCTTTACAATTTCTCATAAATTTAGTATTCATTTAAATGTAGCGTGTAGCCCTAATATTTGTTGCTCTTTCAAAAGCCTAAATTATAGAACAGGTTGTATTTTTTCCCTTAAAAAAAAATAAAAAATGGTGCTTCTCATTGAGTGTAATGATTTATATTTGTGACCCATTCATCACATGGTCCCACCTGATGCCAACCTCCCGTATACGACTATGACGCTAACTAGGCCAACAATTTCCCCGCGTGAATATGTATTTTTTAAGCAGAATGAAGTGATAATTCATCATTATTTAATGATGTTGTACGTCACACGGCGAAGGCGGCGACGACAGCCGTGCACGATATTGATACACTGGCTCCCCTTAACTTCCTCCATATTTGCGCCTCTTCTGGTGCTCTCTTATCTCATGCTCACCTTTCTGCTTCTCCTCTCCTTTATGACACTCAGATCTGGCACACGTCCCGCTGTCTAATGAAGGTGTGTGCGTGTGGGCGGTGTTTAGGGGAGGTGAGACCTTCTCTGGGATACACTAATCAGCTTCCAACCAAAGAAGGCCCAGGCCGGACAGGTGAGTGGAAGCACATGGTACAACCCCTTTAGTTTGAGGGTCATCTTTTATGTCCCAGTCGGAACCAACTACCCTGGCAAATGTCCTCAGGTCCTAGTTTTCCTGGAGGGGAGGAAGGGGTGGCTCCGAGGGAGGGAACTGAGCAGATGCGCCACCAAGGGAGCCCCCCCCGGAATGTGCCTCCCGCCAGCCTCGTGTGTGTTAACCTTTTCTTTTAATTAACGCCGACCCGGCTCCGGGCTCCCGCCACCGTGGTCCGGAGAGAGGTTCCTTGGGCTTATGCAACTGTCAGGGACGTGCGGGGAGAGTCACGGGGGAGCCGCGGAATCTGTGGGCTGGTGAGAGCGGAAAAGGTGAAGAAGGGTGAGGAGGAGGAGGCTGGGATGAATAATGCGCGCATGGCGTCGCCCGGGAGTGAGAGTCAACCCTAATCCTTCCGGGCCCGTGTTATCCAACATGCCTTCATGGAAGTGTTCGGCACAGCTGCCGGTTTTCCGGGGATAATGTGCCGGAGTAAATTGGACCTGCTGAGGAGGAGAAGATGCCTGCTCTCATTTGCGCTACTGCAAATTACACTGAGCTTTTTTATTTGGGGGGGCTCTAGTAGTCTCTAACTACCCATGTTTCACATTTACAAAGGGAAACGCTGAAAAGAAAAAGAACAAAGATTGAGAATAAATTAAGAAAATTGTGAAACTTAAGTCAGAATTATGAGGAATTAAGTCATAATGGCATTAAGAATACTACATCAATAGAGTATTTTTTATTCTGAATTTAATATTTTTTTAAGGGACTATATTAAGCAAAATGTATCCATATTAACGTCCTTGGCGGTCCTCCGTGGTCCTCCGTAGGTTTTTACTAAACTTCATTTAATGTTTTTGGCAGTTAAAGAGTTAAAATGCTAATTCCTCAACCAAAACCCCCCACAAATGGTATTTTCCTTTCGTCACTTTGTGATGTAGATAAACGAGGACCCACCCTGCCATACCGCCCTCAGACTAAACTCGCCCACTTTCTCCAAGAAGCCTCCGGGATGCTGGAAAAACTTATCCAGGAAAGAGGCGCTATGAAGCAGCAACCTCAGCCAAAAGGCTGGAGCGTCGCTCTTTCAAATTTTTTCTAGGTCAGGTGGGATGCCCGACAAGCGTATCCGGGAAAGAAGTGCTATTATGCGGCTACACCGGCCTAGGCGCCGGCCTCCCCAGTTGAAGCTCCACTGTTTAAATTTTTTTCAAAGTCAAGCGTATCTGAAAAAGAGGCGCTATGATGCGGCCACCTTGGCCGACAAACTGGACTTCCACTCTTGCAAAAAATTTTCAAAGTCAGTTTTTCTAAGTCATATCCATATAAGAGGTGCTATGAGCGGCCACCGGCCGATTCATCGGCCTCCCCAGCTAGAGCTCCGCTTTTCCAGTTTTTTTCTAAGTCAGGCGGGACACCTGACAAGCGTATCCAGGAAAGAGGCGCTATAATGCGGCCACCTTGGCCGAGATGATTTGAGGACAAAAGTGTATTGCAACAATAAACATTTTGTTTTAATCACATTTCAAGTTAATTATTACAAATAAAAAGCAAAAAAAAAATTATTACATTACATGACAAAACGCACAAAGATGTACATCAAATAAGAAATGATCAGTGTTATGAAGAATGTGATGTCTTGATTAGAGCGGCCTAATGATTATTTTAATAACTCATTTATATGTCAATTATTATTTTTGGATGAATCGATCAAACGGATATAAAAAATGTAATTTTGATCTATATTCAAAAACAGGGCATTATTTTAAATTGAAAAAAAACTCATGAGATACATAATAGTAATTATTATACAGAGTACTGCTGTAGGGTATCAAATTACATAAAATGTTCTATATGATAATTGGGAGTAGCTTAATTTCATCTTCTGATAAGAGACTTTCACTTTAATGTGTTGAAATGTTGCTTTTACGTGGCACTGCCAAGAGGAAATCTTTTTAACTCTGTTTTTTTTCATCTTTCTTTTATGACCATGCTGGACTGTGGTAACGCCCCCGGGGGGATTGTCTTCCTTGGCATGTGGTGGCCATTTTGTAGTGGAGGTCAAAGCCATTTCAGAAAAGGACATAAAAACCAGCAGAATGATTTTTGATCGCGCCGTGAATCCATCCCGTTGTGGTTAAATGGCGCCGTGTGCCAACCAAACATCTTTCTGCATGTTTTAAGGTAAACTTGTGAAGAATACAACTATAGCGCTATACTGTTAACTAATGGTCTACATAAAGTAAGAACGATCCGGCTGGTCCACCAACATCATAGCCCACAAGTAGGTTATCTTATTCTTCCCATTAGAAACAAGCATATAAAATGTTAATTTATGACTGTTATATATTGTTGCTTTAAACGGACTATTAATGTTGCAGTCTTGCAGCTCAGGTCGTGATGCGGCAAGCCGGCCGGGCCCGTGCACGTCTCGTGACCTGAGTTTTATGATGAAGTAAGCGAGCGTGGGGAACGTTGCCAGGACCTTCCCCTCACGAAGACCCAGAGCAAGGGCACTGTCTCCCCAGCCCCATAGATCAGCCAGCCCTGAATGTCAAAGCGCACAGCAGCCACCGCGGTGCCAGGAGTCCCCCTCTCTGGCCCGTGATCTGCTGTCTGGTGACACCACTGCGCTAATGACCCGGTCTGGGAGTTGCTCCGCGGGCTCCTTGGCTTGGGAAGATGGAAGTTGTGGATATCTGACTGGAAGGTCACTTTCGAGGAGGACCATTCAGTCCGTATTACGGCTACAGCCTGTAAGTCAAACACATTCTGATCGGATCCAGTGTTGCGCCTGCCAAAGGGGCAATATTGCCACTCAGTAAATTTTGTGTGTCTTCGGAGGAGTAAACACAAATATATATTACTCGCAATGTGATGTATCGAACCTGAAACAAATGTGATGAAAGCTTTTGTGTCTTTAAATCACACTTAACAACTTTCCAGATTCAGACGGGAGGCTCAATCTCAGCCCTATCTTCCCTGTGATTAATCTGTCATTTCTCCCGCCAATCTCCCAATTTTAGAGTGAAGTAAACAGTATACATTGTGGACCGACGTCAACACAACTTTGTCCTGAAATCACGGCAGTTAAAGGTGCTTAAAAAAAGAAGACCTAATTACGCCGACATTGTATTGCATGGTGCTTGTTGCCAGCGCTTAGCAGTGGCTAGCAGCGCTATCGCGCTAACAGCGAGAGCCATCAAAATACTTTTCGAAGGCAGTTTAATCGACATACTGTATAAATGACTCGGCACACTTAGATGCTGAGAGCCTGACAGTTGCCATTTCTACTGATGTTTACTCAAATGTGCTGTTTTAGTCTGCAAACTGTGGCTTTGTCTCACAGACCAAAATCTATGGGAGAGATTTGTCTAAAAAAAAAATCTCACTACTGCACAGCAGATAATGGGGTGGAAGGATAATTACATCCACTCAATTCAACTTGTGTAGATATGATCTATGTGTGAACTAAATGCTGATTACCGCTTATTTACCTTAAATGATCATCGCTAGCGCTAATGCTAATCATGTTTGCTAACTGATTGTTGGTGTTTAACAATGCTTATGTATAGAAGATAATAAATTATAAGTACTTACATCCACTCAGTTCAACTTACTTCTAACCTTAGTGGATTAACAAACAAACAAACAAACATAAATAAATAAATGGGGGAGGGGCAATTATTCGTTTTTAACTCTTTTACTGCCAAAGACGTTAAATGACGTTCTGCAAAAACCTACGGAGGAGCGCCAAAGACGTTAACTCTTTCACTGCCAGACGTTTTCAGAAACGGGATGTCCCCACTGCCAGCCGATTTAAGCATTTTGAGTGATCTTTCAAGGTCCACAGAAAATGTTTTGTTTGGACTATGGAAACACACATACTACCAAATGAAAGACTCTCAGCTTTCATCAGAAAAAAAAAGTTTGTTTCTACCTTATTCCGTTCTTCAGTAATCAACAATAGAAAATGGTTACTTTCACCGGAATTCTCTGTTTTGAAACAAAAAACGGAGAAAAAGAGCTTTTTGTGAAACAATGTTATTTCATGCACTCTAGTGAATTGTACACTTCTTTTTGTCCATGAATGATGCCACAAACACCTAAATAGTGCTTTACTTCTGTAAAACGCTTTCACCAACAATGAAAAAGTGTTTTTTGATTGCAAAATGCGTTTATTTCCATTCAACAGTGTAACAATTTGACAAAACAATTTCGCAAACTATTTACTAATGTGTGCAACTGTGGTACTATTTACAATTATGTGGATGTTTCAAATACAGTTTTTCTTTTTGTAACGCTCTCCTGCGTACAAGGAGACGCCAGGACTCGCACACAGTTTACTTTCACTTTCACATTGGTCCGTTTTGCGTGCAAACGTTACACTTTCTTGACGGCCTTTTTTTCCGGGGAATAAAAAGCAAGTAGCAGACTGTACACACTCCTCCGATGAATATGCATTGGACTCGGGGCACTCTCCGTCGTCCGATCGAACGTCCGCCTGTGCGTGCTCGGTTGCGCTCCGCGTTACGACACCGTCATAGCCGCCGCGTCAGCGGTTCCAATTTCGCCGTCAAGCTCGGATTCACCTTCATCATCATCGATGATGATCATCGTCGTCATCAATGTACTATTTTAGCGTTGGTCGATGCCTTTCGTCTTGTAAGTGTAGAGCTGCTTGCAAACGCTCGCCATTGCCCGTTCCCTCCTCCATCTAGCTCCATCTAACGTCTTCTACTGCCGCGTCAATGCTTCCCAACCACGGAGTCACCACCCTCATCTTCATCATCGATGATGATCATCGTCGTCAACAATGTGCTCTTTCAGCGATGCTTTTGGTCTTTGAAAAAAACGGCTCGGTCGTGAGCTCCTCGCGACCGGCCGCCATTTTTCCTTTGTCTTCCATTCTCATCTCCTGCTCGACGCCCTAGCTCCGCCTCTATTGACGCCCACCCGATCTTGTCAAAAGAGAGTCATCGCTACCCTCTAGGGGCCAAAAATAGTCATTAGGCACAACAGACTGGCTGGAAACTTTCACCACAGCTCCGGAAGCCTTGGCCGCACCCGTTTCAAAAAAAATATATATATAATTGGATGACGTCTTTAGACGTCATTGGCAGTGCTCCGTAGGTTTTTACTTGACGTCTATAAACGTCAATGGCAGTGAAAGAGTTGAAAGACGTCCTCCCATTTTTTTTAATTTTTTTTTTCAATTACGGTGTTTTGTCAAAATACCGTAATTGAAAAAAAAAAAAGTCAAGTTTTTAGATGAACTCCTAATTGTGCTTTCAAGTCAAGTTTATTTATATAGCCCTTTATTACGCAAGAGTCTCAAAGGTCTTCACATGCCCGCAGTTGACAAGTATCAACGACATACCTTAATTGAACCACAAGAGGGCAAGGAAAAACTTGTGTAAAACCAGGATGATCCGGCTGCAATGGATGCCGAATGGGCAAAAATTGACATAGATTGTGATATTAACATTATTAACTAGAACTTTCACTGTACTTTGTTGACTTACGTTTTTGAGCATGTGTGAATAAAAGGGTGTGGCTTCCCGATGGATTGGCTATTTTGCACCACAAAAAAAGACAATATCCAGGCAAACGCCACACACATGATCACTTTCGCGCCGGTGTTTAATTGCTCAACAATTTGGATGAGAGCAAAGTTGGAAAGCTGCACTCTCGCTCTAGCTTGCCAAACTTGGAAAAAATTATAATTTTTTTTGTTCTTTTGTTTTAATCCGTTTGCTACGAGACAAGGCTCAGTGCAGCGCTCTCAGTCACTTACCATGGTAGCTGTTTTTCTTTTCTGCTCAGCCTTAGGAGTTTGGCTTGTTAGAAGAGAGTGTAAAGTCCCCGGGGGGTGCTCCTTCTGGTGATGGGGGCGCTGCCTCGACCTCACTCATGCCCGGTGTGGGTGGCGTTCCGACGGGGGAGCGCGCACACAGCGGAGTGCCGGACTGGAGATGGTGATGTGTCTGGTGGGCTCTCGTAGGACGCGGCCTTATTCTCGGGGTCATGCATTCCGGCAATGTCTGTAATTACAAGCAAGTGAGGAGGAGAAGGAAGGGAAAAAAAAAAGTTTAATATTTCGCCTTTCTCGAAATGAACGTGTTCTGCTCCTCAAGGGAGGCATTCGCATCTCAGAGTTCTGCTAGCTGGATGGGTTTTAATGAGGCAAGTCAAAAGTGTGTGCATGTGTGTTTGGTGCACATGCATGTCTGTGTATATGCCCTCCTCTAACAAGCATAATTGACCGACTGCATTTTTAAGATGCCGTTTTTCACCATTTATAACCGAATTCTTCTAAATAGCCTTCAGTGATTATTATTTTCTTCAGAAGTCATCACGACTCAAACTTTCTTTTGAAAGTTATGACTTTTAGGTGTTTTTTTTTCTCTTCATGTTATGTTGTACTTTTTTGGGGGGGAGTCAAACGGACAGAGGATGAAGAGTTCACAGGTCACGGAAAAGCCTCCAGTTGAGGGCAGAGGAGTCCGGGAGGGGAGCAGCTCAGCCCCGCTGAGAAACGGAGTGGAGGCTGTAATGCTGCAGCGCACACACACACACACACACACACACACACACACACACACACACACACACACACACACACACACACACACACACACACTTAGTTTGAGTACAAACACACTTTGGCGCCAAGCTCGTAGTCAAAAGATTTAAAGAGCCTAAAGTGAATTCAAAGATTTAATATGTTTAAAATGCAGTACTGTGTAGTACTGCATTGTGGCAAGAGAACGTTAAAATTGTTGTTCACCATTTCAGTTTTCCTGTTGTTGTTTTTTAGGCATGACGAACAACTTACAAGTTCACTTTGGAGTCGGGAATGAGTCGTCCCCCTCCAACTGCACTGTATAAGAACTTGAGCTTCTTAGTTTGGGTCGGAGAACCATCCAGCGAGCTATTTAGTTTTAATTACTTGGCCCAATTCTACCGCTGCAGCATGCAATGAGCTAGCTAGCTATGTAAAGCATCGCCTATGGACAGCTCGGTGTTATTTAAATTCCCAAGTGTTAACGTATTTTGTGTTATTTAGGCTGATATGTTGGAACACAAAGCATTGAGGGTATCCGGTCTACCCATGGTGGCATGGTGAGGAGGTGGCGCCGCAGACAAGTGAGACTCTGGACGACTGTTAGCTCAAAGTTCACATGCTAGCTAGCGAGTGCCTCGGGTGGCCACTCCATTAACTCTTTTACTGCCAAGGACGTTAAATGACATTTAGTAAAAACCTACGGAGGGCCGCCAAGGACGTTAAAAGACGTTCTCCAATTTATTATTTTTTTTGGGGGGAAACGGGTGGAGGAAAGCCTTGGCCAGCTGTGGTGAAAGTTTCAAGCAGATCTAGTTAGCCTAATGACTATTTTTGGCCCCTAGATGGCAGCGATGACTCTCTTTTGACAAGATTGGGTAGGCGTCAGTAGAAGACGTGAGGCGGAGCTAGAGGGGACAATGGCTGGGGATGGGAAGCGAAAATGGCGACCGGTTGCAAGCAGCTCACGCTTGAGCATTTTTTTCAAAGACGAAAAGCATCGACCAGTGCTAAAGAGCACATTGATGACGACGATGATCATCATCGATGATGATGATGGTGACTCCGAGGTTGGAAGCGTTGACGTTGCAGTAGAAGACGTGAGGCGGAGACGTGAGGAAGCGAACAATGGCGACCGGTTGCAAGCAGCTCATCGACCAATGCTAAAGAGCACAGTGATGATGACGACGATGATGATGAAGGTGGCTCCGAGGTTGACGCCGAAGTTGGAAGCGTTGACGCGGCGGCTATGACCACGTCATAAAGCCTCACCGGCTAGCGATGCTGACACCGGAAAACGCGGAGCACAACCGAGCACGCTCAGGCGGACGTTCAATCGGACGACGAAGAGTGCCCCGAGTCCAATGCATATTCATCGGAGGAGTGGGTACAGTCTGCTACTTGCTATTCCCCGGAAAAAAAGGCCATCAAGAAAGTGTAACGTCTGCACACGAAAGGGGCAATCGCAGTGAAACTAATCTGTTGTGCAAATCCTGCTGCGTCGCCTTGCACGCAGGGCAGTGTTACAAAAAGAAAAACTATTTGAAACATCCACATAATTGTAAATAGTACCACAGTTGCACACATTTGTAAATAGTTTGCGAAATTGTTTTGTCAAATTGTTACACTGTTGAATGGAAATAAACGTATTTTGCAATCTAAAAACACTTTTTCATTGTTGGTGATAGTATTTTACAGAATCGTTTCACAAAAAGCTTGTTTTCTCTGTTTTTTGTTTCAAAACAGCATTTCGGTGAAACTAACCATTTTCTATTGTTGATTACTGAAAAACGGAATAAGGTAGAAACAAACTTTTTCTGATGAAAGATGAGAGTTGAATCTTTCATTTGGTAGTATGTGTGAACCATAGTCCAAACACAACATTTTCTGTGGACCTTGAAAGATCAAAATGTTTAAATCGGCTGGCACTGGCGGCATCCCTTTTCTGAAAACGTCTGGCAGTCAAAGAGTTAAGGTAAAAAAGGAGGACATATTTAAAAATAATAAGTATTCCCTCGCTATAATGCAGTTCACTTTTCACGGCCTTGCATGCATTTTTTTTTTTACAGTAATGTGCCTATTTATAAAATTTATGAAAGTTTGAACGTTGAGAATGTTTTAACGAGAGAAATGTGAGAAAATATAAATGCCTCGATGAGAAAAGTGTATAAACTGAGTGCTGAGGGGTTTTAGAGCCTTATAACATTTATAATAAATGTAAAACATAAAGCTAACTACTTTGCGGATTTCATTTATTGCGAGAATTTTTTGGAACCTAACCCCAGCGGAAATGAGGGACTTGTGGTGTATTTTGATCAACAATCAAGTTTTGCATGTTTTATAGATCATGTTTGTGCACTAAATTGTAGAAAATATCAATAAAAAGTCAAACTTCTTTTTGACTATTTATTTTGTTTATAGTACCATGTTTTTAACCCATAAGTCATTTTGTTTTGACCAATTCTTGGTCTCATAGCCGATAAAATTCATCATAATATGTGCGCGAGAGGGTGACGTGGGCCTGGAATTTTATTCAAGCGTTTATGGTTGACGCAGATTCGCGGGAGTTATGAAATGACGCGATTGACGGCACGGGAGGAATTTGAATCAGTGTAACGAGTCGACAGTGACATACTGTTAAGAAATATGTTTGGCTCATTTTCTTCAAAAGGCGGACAAACCAGCGTCCGGCTTAGGGTTGCGCAGGACGCAGGACACGTCACTGAAAAGTAGGATTGTCTGACCTAAATCCGGACGTCCGGCTATCCAACTATATGAAAAGATAGAGCGAATCCACAAAGTAAACATTAAAAATAATCAAAAAGATTAAGTACACAATACTCAAAAGTTTATGAAAACTATTACTTAACTTTTTTAAGTTGGTCTAACTTTGTATGCTTTTATGAGTAATTTGTACTAAAAAGTTTTTATTAATTTGAACTATACTAGTTATTGGGTAACTTAAAAACATAAATTAGCTGTAACTCAATAAAAAAATTAGTTATTTTGTGATTAAAACCTTGTTTTTATTTCTAGTATTAGGAAAATTTACAACTAAAATATAAAACATACTAAAAATAAAATGTATGTTTTGTTTATGTTTCATAATTTATTGTACCTATTAATGTGTAATTTTATTTTAGCCCTATAGTTGACATTGTAAATGATAATTTGTTCTGTTTGCTACCTGATTTAAATAAATTAATAATTTATGTTGGATTATAAACATATGCTCATAGCAGGCGGCATGGTGGCCAACTGGTTAACATATCTGCCTCCTAGTCCAGAGGTTGTGAGTTCGAATCCGGCCCTTTGGCCTTCTTGGCTGGAGGTTGCATGTTCTCTACGCTCCTGCGTGGGTTTTCTCCGGGTACTCCAGTTTCCTCCCACGTTCCGAAAAATATGTGTATTATATTAATTGAACATTGAATTGTCCCTAGATTGTCTGTGTGTGCCCTGCGATTGGCTGGCAAACAGTTCAGGGTGTACCCTGCCTACTTCCTGGAGACAGCTGGGATAGGCTCCAGCATTCCTGCGACCCTCGTGAGAACACCGTGTACTTATGGTTTGGACTTCTGTTAACTTAATCCAGCGGTTTTATAACATGTATAAATTAGTAACTGAGAATAATTGAGTCGCTGTAACAGAAAGCTTCTAAGTAACTATGGATCAAAAAACTAATTTAGTGTAATCAAACCATTCAAGTTCTGCAAAACTTAAACTTTTGAGTTAATCAACTAAAAAAAAAGTGAGGCAAGCGATTACCAAACTTTTTTTGTTTTTGTTCCGCTAACATATTTGGGTTAACCGTGTACAAGAAATTTTAGACTTACAAAAGGCGTTATAACCACTCTGATTTTAATGGGAATGAGGGGAGCCGCTTCGATTGGCTGGAGTCGGCTGCGTTCCATCCCACTTTGACGCACAATGGCGAAAACGCTCTACTATTATTATTATTCTTAAAGTATAGCAAGCCTGCAGACCAGTTTCAAGAAGCTCCAAACTGAGGAGAAAATGACCAACTCCAGACAACAGTAAGTGAATAAATGTTTAAAAACAAATGTTTTTCTACAGAATATGAACGAACAAAATTAAACATTAATCAAATGTCAATCCAAATTGACTTTTATTTATTCTTCCAATTTAGAAAACCAAATTTATTTGTAATGATTATCCTTGTTCCCATTCGTCCCCCTCCTGGGAAAAAAAATGGATGTTTGATTGTTTTTCCTTCCATATTTCAAATCAATCCCTGAGGGACAATCCGTGTCAGACATTTTTGGGAGCGTCGTGAGCAATATTCCTAACATGAGGGGAGACAAAAAAAACTTGTGGTTAAGGGAGGATATAGTGTAATTTAAGAGACTTGAAGCGAGTCAAGTCAAGCATTTCCCAGTTACTTTGCTTATGAAAGTAACAAAACACCCTGGAGGATGTTTGTTTGTGTTTTGGAGAATACTGGATGAGACGAGGTGGGTGGGGGGGAGTGGGGCAAGGTGGTAAAACTTTAGGAGAGACGTCTGACAGAGCGCCGAGACAGCGAGGGGGAACTTTGAGGGGAAGAGTTGCTGGGATTGAAGCGTTAAGGCGGCTGAGACCTCCTGACAGAATCCCAGCGCCGACAAATAGACCTTTCATATATGCGTGTTTACCAAGTTTACTGTAGTTTGTGAGGCCTTTGAACGGAGCAAAGCGCCTCACGTCGATCCCTGTCACGCTTTGTCTTATTGATCTTTCGGTTTGTGTGGCAACGTGTGGGTGGGGTGTGTGTGCTTGTGTTTCGGAGGTGGTGGAGGGGCGGGGGGGTCTCATTTGAGAAGCAAAGGGTGCAGATTAAATAAAGTTTGAACATTGAGCATGTATAATGAAAGCTTTGTAGGTGTATGTAGGTCACAAGTCCCTCTTTTATGCTAGTATTAAGGACACACAAACTGTTTTTTAACATCTTAACATAATGTTGAAAATGTGAGCGACGCCACGCATGACGAAGAGAAAACAATCATGTGCTTGCTGTTTTTATAAGTGGTGGACTCGAGATGATCAAACAGCACAGCACACGCACCTTATCTCATCTGACAATCTGCAGCCTTCTCCACCAAAGCAGATGTCTGTTGTAGTACCAAGACTAACCTGTGAGTGGCAGTATGTTGCCACAGGGCATTCAGACCAGCAGAATACAAAGTAGAGAAGTGGTAGAAGAAATTGAGCTAACTGTTAACTGTTAGGTTTGGTTTTTTTTGCAATGAGAGTAACCATATGTTGACTCAAATATATGCTACAATACACTATACAGTAATACCTCACTCCATCATGGGTTCTGGGTTCGCAGTCCAGCTATTTGTAGGATTTTTATTGCACACTTTGTAACCATTTTCCACACCTTCAGTTTATTTTGAGTGTAATTCCAATGTCGACCACCAGGTGGTGCCACGCTATTTTGTTTGACTACATTTGGAAGAAGAAGAATTAAAACAAAGTATTTCAGTCTAGTTTTTGCGGAAGATTATCGAATGCCGAATCCTCTTCAGTCCTGCTTTTTACAGCAGTACATATATTGCACTGTATCATATTTACACCATATATTCATTGATTTACTTTATTTATATATCTTTGTTTATTCATTATATCATTATTTATTCCTTTATTATTATTATTATTATTAATTTTATATATTATTTATTATTTAATTTATAAATCTGTATTGTACCCATTGTAGTCTAGCTATTCCACTGACTGACCATCTGACCATCTGTCTCATCAGAAAGTATACATTTTGGATAACATTTATTGTAATTATTATTATTATATTATTTTTTTAACTATGCAAGATATCGCACCCATTCATGTGGTTGAATATTTAATAACTACAATTTTAAAGACTAATTTAAACTACCTTTAACACTGGAATAATATTGTTTGTTGCCTATCCCTATTTCCCAAAATTTGACTTTACCATGAAATATAACAATTTAGATCCTTTATAAATTGTACTCCCCCACACACACATATTTTTGTTGCGGCTAATCCCAGATTTCCAGCTATACGTCTTTACATTCATTTTCTTTAACATAATTATGTTTAAATTCGTATGTAAGTCTTTTCCCTGGGGTTTCACTCATACGACACCAACACATTACCTCCTCTGAAAAATTTTGAGTATTCCACAAGTCACATGCGGTCCACAGGAAGTTGCATCATTCAGATCCTCTGCAGGCCATGAGAAGGCAAAAAGTAAATTCACTCATTTATTTTTCTCTATATCTGATGACATTTCAACCAAGACTGGGGGGTTAAAATCTTGGCTGATTCTGATTACTTTAATTTATTTTAGAGGATAGTATTTCTTTATTTTTTAAATACATTTTTATTTGGCTCGTTGTAATATGCTAGGTGTCAGTGTAGGTTTACATACAAGAAGACAATGACAAAAATGATTAAAAAAAGAAACAAAAATTGACCGAGATGTGCCAATCCGCCCCATGTGGAACGTCACATGACATGACCAAACCCGGAAACAGCAATAAGCACGATGACTACAGACTGATGACGTGACAATTTGATACTGAACTTTTTCCCAAAATTGTTTTCTATATTGCTGCCGCTTTTGGGGAAAGGTTAAACACATGCATATGATACGAACACAAATAATCTGTAAACATCGGATACAGTCGTCTTTGGCAGGTTTTGAAGACATCTTGTGTAAAACCAAATAAATTGTTGCTGTTTAATATTTCTATTAATTTACAGTGTGTAAAAACACTGATCATGTCACAATAATTAGTTTCCACCTTTTCAAAGGATCACTTCTGAAATGTTCCTAGAAAATCACAATGTCTCACCACTGATGCGTTTGTTTTAGAACAGCCCCGCAGGCTACCCGTGCTACACTGTATGTACATCTATTGATAATTCTGAGCTCACAAGTCAAAATGGCGGTCAGCTGAAAGTGAAAGTATACTACTCAATCAAAAACATTGGATTGTGGATCATTGTAATTTGATTTGTGAGGATTATTTTGAATTCAAAATGTGATGTAATGTCGGTTGACTACTTAACAATTTGCCTGGTTTGTATGCTAGTCGTAGGCAAAAGCGAAACAGAAATTTTTTGGGAATTGATTTTGTATTGTTTGTCTGTTTCTTTCGGTTTCGTATGGTATCTCTTTTTTTTGTATTTATCAATATCATATCTATCTTAACATTTCATTTATATCAATAAAGATCTGACGTATTGTCTATATGTATCAATATCTGTCTGACTATACTGTATCTAGCTATAGTTAGCCAGTTATTGTAGCGAGCTAGTTAGCTAGCTATCTACATACATTATCTTTCTAAACACATGCTCTATCTATCTATCTATCTATCTATCTATCTATCTATCTATCTATCTATCTATCTATCTATCTATCTATCTATCTATCTATCTATCTATCTTAAAAAAAATGACAATGTTGTGTGATAACTCTATGCATTAGAAAAAGTCATATAAGTTGATGTGGGGAGGGGGAAAAAGCGAACAAGTAGGCCTAATCCTGTGTGCGTGCATGAAGGTAAAAGTGTCTTTCTTGTTCCACCAGAAGGGGGACCAGTCCGTCTGCCGTAAAGGCAGATAGATGGACGGAGTGGCCGCCGGCGGGCTGCAGGAAGAGGCGACGCCATCCAGCCAGCCAGGCCAGTCCCACTTTCTGGGGCTGGGAGCGCGACTCCGGATCCGGGGAGCGATCTAAATCCAGGCGTCCACATCTTGCGGCGCTCCCTCGGATTTTAATCATGCCTCTCTGTCTGTGTGTGAGTGCAGGCAGGCTGACAATGATTTCCTCAGTGATTACGTACAGAGCGAGTCCCTGCGGGGTAGGGGCCCCCTCTGGAGCCATCCTGATGGCTTTGGGGGCCTTGCTTCCATTTTCCATTATTATGTGGACTACCGGAGCGACAGCGCAGTCCAAGACCTTGCAGGTTTGTGATGAGGAGGGAGCTTCCATCTTCTCTTTGCTTCTTCATCCTCCTTTTAAGAGCAATTTAGACGTAGACTCGGAGCACATCCGCGCACTTAATTCTACATTAGCTCTACTCCTCTGACGCGCGACTACTTTTCGTGTGCTTAGCTGGATTTTCCCACAAAAAGTCTTATTTAGTCGTTTTTCCTCTTTTTTTTTTTTTTTTTTTTTAACAGAAGGGTGGTTTGTTTTGTTGCACGTTTCCCCCCCTTTTGCACTCTCATACCGGAGGTCTTTTCCACCACCGCGGAAGATTATGATGATGGTGGCGGGGGGCGAGAAAAAAAAGCAAATATTGCGCTTTTGATTCCTGAGCGTGCACACGCGTGACATTTTCACGGGGAATGGCAGCACGTGACGGAACCAGCAGCAGCACCGGAGCCGCATTCTCGCACTTTTCCCGTGGAAATTGGACCTTTTAAAACACGTCTTGCCTACCTGCTCATCACAAAAACAAGAAATTATCACGCCTCCGAATAAACCGCTTAGGACGCGTCGCGCGCCGGTGATGGTAGCGAGGCAGCCGCGGTCGAGCCCCGCACGCGCATTTCGAGACGTTTTTGCCGCTGAGCCGTTTTACGCACATTGTCAACTTCAACGTTTTGTGTAGGATCATGTCGCGCCGCAAGCAAGCGAAGCCAAGATCACTCAAAGGTAAGCTGGCTCTCAAAACATTTATTTCCTCTTCTTCTCTCTTTTTAATCAACAACAGCAGCAAGTCCAAACCGCTTCAATGTGCTTTAAACCGCGGACGCATTTCTGCTTGGTGGATGTGTTTGAATTTTGCGCATGGAAAAACATCTCGGACCGGTTGGTTGAGGGCGGGTTCGAGTGTGTGTGCGTGCACACACGCAAACATCTGGAGCCATCCAGCCAACTTTAAGTAAAGGAATGGCGTGCGTGCCCGTCACGTGATCAAAGGGGAAGCAAAACAGTGCCTGTGTACATTATATTGGAGACCAAAAGTTAGAAAATAACTTTAAAGGGTCAACTTTTTTTTTTTTTGCGCGTGTTTAGTTGTGCATGTGTTGGCAATGTGATCAGAGACAGACATACTTTTGGTATGGTGGGCTTGAGGTTGAGTTCAAGTTCGTCAATCTGGCAGCCATTACTATTCACTCCAAAAATGAATACTGTAGTGCTGAATTTCACATCCCCCACTTGTGATCACGCATCGGACCCTTTTCCACCTCGCAAGTCTTCATCACAAAGGAATGCTCTATAGTCTGCAGCCACCATTTTCAATCAATACCCCCGAGAGTGCATAGACATCTTCGATTCTTAGACGTCCTATTTTTCCCTCACACTTCACCCATTTATTTTCTTTCTTTTTTCTTGTCACTTGTGTGACATGCAGCCTGCTACATGCTACAAGTGTGCGATGCACAACATCTGCTCAGACTGGTGTGCATGAGAGAGAGAGAGAGAGCAAATCAGCATGCAAATGAAGCCAGTTTTTGTTATCGTCACCCGGAGAAATTTACATTTGCTCGACTTTTACGTCCTCATTCCGAGCGACTGCTGCCGCTCGAGCGCTGAAAGAAAGCAAGACGTTGTAGATATTTCCTTGTGTTTTTGAAGAAAAAAAAAGAGGATAGCCAGATGTTATTTACTGCTCTTTGTCTGTGTGGCTCCTCAGGGAAGGGGGGCTCCACTTTATACAGATGTCCACAATAACTTTCCTTGTCATTCCGTCTGCCTCGCTATTGTTTAGAAAGGAAACGTCGTCATCTCCTCTCTGTCTCTCAAAAACGTCTTTTTTTGCCCGCAAGGTTGTTTGTGACTTTTCTCTGCCGAGAAGAACTCTTTGCCATCCTTTAGGGGAAGGCAAACAGAGGTTAGGTTGGATGACAAGCTAATGCTGTGACAGTGTTGTCTCAAAACAAAACAACGAAAACGGGCAACCTCGCAGCCCCCCCGTTTCAATTAAGTATGCCCGACAGATCGG
This sequence comes from Vanacampus margaritifer, assembly GCF_051991255.1. Taxonomy (NCBI): domain Eukaryota; kingdom Metazoa; phylum Chordata; class Actinopteri; order Syngnathiformes; family Syngnathidae; genus Vanacampus; species Vanacampus margaritifer. Next base: position 43,858,199 of record NC_135433.1, on the reverse strand, counting down.
TTGTTACTGAGAGCGGCGGATCTCCAGGTGGAAAACGTGCACGCGACGACTGCCACGTCGCTTGTCCCGACAGCGCACTTCCTGAATAAAGAACGGCAAGCCAGCGTGGATGTTTTCACTCTCGAGCCCCTTCGGCGCTGACGTGTTTATTGGCCGAGGAGACGAGTTTCCGCGTCGGCCATGTGCATATATACATTTATTTTCCGCGCCATTTGCTGGCCGAGTGCAACGCTCGGCCTGGAATTGGTGCTGTGTCATGTCGGCCTTGAATATTTTTTCATGTGGTGGAGGAGCTGCAATTAATCTCTACATGGGTGAACTTTGGGTGAAACGTGAAGTGTGGACTTGAGACTTTTAGGGATGCGTGCAGGTGCGTTTCAGTTCCTCCAAATCTTTGCGGATGCATTTCAATTTCAATGAAATGGGAGTTTAATGCAAGTGGAAGCAAAATTGATATCAGTCTTATTTGTTTGAATCCTTTCAAAATATTTGACAAAAAGGACTGGGGCCGTAGATGTTTTTCAGTGAGCAGCGATGTCGACTAATTAAAGCAAAACCGTCTTTTAAAATCTCAATGATAAAATCTTTCCCATTTTATAAACTTTGTATCATTTCATCATTGGCATAAAGTATTTTTCTAGCAGTGACCATTTTAGTGATTAGTCCTTCAAGGGCCAGCCGAAAAATTACGATCAGACTTATTATTATTATTATCATTGTACAGAGTAAGCCAAAAATAATGCCTACATTCATCAGTAAAAGGAAAAGTTGCATCAATATTTCATTGCCAAATGTATTCAGACATCACAAGGATTGCTGTACATGCAATTAATTTTTTTTTTGTCTAAGACCCAATGATGTAGTCTGCGGGTGCTCCACATGCTTTAGGGGAGTTGCTGCACCTGAAAATGCATGTGCAGCAATCCCGTTGGCCAACATTAGCAAAGTGGTATTTTGGCGTACACATAAACATCTGGAAGAGAAGGGCTTGTAATTATACAAGCCCAATGTAACGTGTATACTGTACATCTTGTGATGTGTGAATTCATTTGGTTTTAAATCTGTGCAGGTTTTCCTTTTACTTGTGTGTTTATAAAAATGTTGCTTGTGCTTATAACAGTCCAGTTTGTATTTGGGCCTGATCCAATGCTCGCAAGGGACCCATATGGCCCACAGGCCTGACGTTGCGCACCCCTGTCTTAAATGCTCACTCATTCTTCCATATGGATGCGTAACTAGTGCCCCTTTCACAATGTTGACGCTTCTAAAAAAAAAATCATGTTAAATTAGCAAAACATTTATTGAAGCATACAGTATAAAGAAAGGCTTCCATTTTGTCCCGTGTTCGAGTGTGTGTAATTGACTACGGCATAACACTCATTTGCATGTCTTTAACGTGGCACAAAAATACGAGTGCAAAAAAAGGACTTCAAATGAATAAAAACACTAAAAAACACGAGCGGTAGATGCCGTTCTATCTCAAATCTAACAAAGCTGACCTTATATGGATGACCCGTTTCTCTATCAGGGACCATTTCAGTTTGTAGTCCATCAAGGAGATGCCTCACCCCCTGCTTTCATATTGTTGATGCTACTGAAATATACAAAAAAAAATTCAGAGCATTTAACAAAAAGTTGTGTTTCAGTGTCATTTCGTTCTGATTTTGTCATTGTTGCATCGCAATGTGTTATTTATTCCACCAGGCTTTTGGCCACAATGGACCACAGCCTAACAACCCTTAACTTGTCTGTAATTGGCCACGCCCCCTTTCACAATGTTGACACTGATGAAGGGTTGAATTAGCAAAATATTAATTTAAGCATTTTGGGATTCTGTCCTCATTTTAACAACATTTTAAGCGCCATTGCTGCATCAGATACAAACTATAACAAAGCTAAATAAAAAAAATTAAAAGAAAGGTAGATGTTTTTAAATAGACAGCAATGGGATGGGGAGCCATTTTCTTTTGACCACGCCCCCCTTCCACAATGTTGACACTGCTAAAGTGTGGAATGAGCAATAATTTGAAGTGCCATTGTTGCGTCAGAATGTGCTGTTCCCCATTAATGAGCTGTGCTAATAATAATAATAATAATTAGAGTAAAAAAACAAGTGTAAAAAAATACAAACACAATAAAACATTTCAAAAGAGACAAAATGAGATATTTCTAATTTGACAAACGGTCACAAAAAAAGAATTTGAAGCAAGGGAAAAAAAAATAAAGACAATGACTTTTTTCTCAAATTTAACCCAGCTGATTATTTTCTTTAACTAATAAAATTGCATTTAATAAATAGCCTTCAAATCATTACATTGCAATTTTCCAATCTTCTTCTCATCCCGTATCCGCATTTTCAGTTTTTAGTCCTCCGAGAATTTCTACGGAGATGCGTGGCCACGCCCCTTTAACAATGCTAACCCCGCTAAAAAATAGTGTTGAATTAGCAATAGCATTCGAAGGCAAAGTTGCACTCTATTTCCGTCGCGGTTGCATCAGAACGCGCCGTCTTCCGCGCTGTCGGCCATTAATGGACCGTGACATAACACCCATTAGCACGTTTTCAATGTGACACAAAAATATGCTTAGCATTATCATTAAGGAAATTATGATGGAGCCGTTGGTTTAAAAGAAGAAGAAGAAAAAAAAATCCCATTAGCACGGCTGTCAGCGCGCTTGACACGCGGCTGAGGCGTGCCGGACGGGAGCGTCGCGGGAGCTGGCCGATATCTCCTCTTATTTCGTGGCGTGTGTCTGTCTTGTTGTCACGAATCGTCTGATAGCCAGACAGTGATTGATCCCCACCGCTTTCCCTTTTACGAGATGCATTTGCATCCGTCTCGTCTGACTTCCACGCCGCTTCATCCGCAATCATCGCGCCACGCCGTTAATGAATCCTCCCTTCTATATATAAATGAAGGATTACAGACATTATGCAACGTGATTAACATGCCGCTCCATTGCAAATTATTTATGACACTAATCATCAGTTCAAATAATGCTCATTAAGAAAGTTAGTCATGTGTGCGTGTCCTCCGCCCGCCTCCTCCCGGGCCTAATTGAAGAGGGTTGACCTGCCGACCCCCAGCTAAATTGAGTTGTAGTCCCCGTGGCGAGCGTCTCCTTCGCGGTCAGTCTGGGCGGATTACAGCGCCATTGTGTTCGCCACCCGATCGGCCGGGCCGCTTGTAACCAAGCGGATGAGTCACGTGTATCCGGGAAGACGCGCGTTTGTGTTACGCAGCAGGATTTTTTTATGTGATGGATTACTTAAAAAAAAAAAGAAAAAAAGTCATCTTGTGCTTTTTGGAATCCTTCACTGCTTTGGGTTCATTTGTCAGTTTGTCTGCACACAATTGATTCGTCCCTAAAAATGGAAGCGTCCCATCTGGGGGATTGTCACTCACAATTAAATGGCTCTCCATTTATTCCTGTGTGTGTGTGTGTGTGTGTGTACAGTACATGGCCGCTGTTAATTAGTGGCCTTTAATGCTGCAACACTTGTTGTGGGATTAGGTGTTGTTTTTGTTGCACCCCCCTTCCCCCCTTCGCCTTGCATTGTGATAATCAAAGGAGAACGGTCCCATGTGGGCTCAATATTGTGTCAACATTTTAATTTTTTTTTTAACAGTCTGAGTGATATACTGTACCTCGTCAAACATTAATTAACTGATAGCAGGGATTCCGTCGCCGCATGACACGTTTGCTCTGTGATAAGCTTTTCGGAACGTGTTCGTTCAAACTCTCAACTAGTGTTTGCTTTCGCTGTCCGGCGACGGACGATTACCTGACAGCGCACCTTTATTCAGTCCCCCATCGGCGCATTTTAGTTCACGCTACTAGAACAGAGTGGAGAGCAGGGTATAGTGAACATCCACTGTACGGTGGGTCACCAATTCCGGTCCTCCGGGTCCGGAGTCCTGCAGCCTTTAGATGTTTCCGACTACCAACACACCTGAGACTAAAGATCAGGATTGTTAAGGCATGCTGATGAGCTGATCATATGGATCAGGTGTGCTAATGGGCGGAAACATCTAAAATCTGCAGGACTCCAGACCTCGAGGACCGGAATTGGTGAACCCTGCTATGTGGTTCACCGTTTGTGCCCAACTCTATTTTATACACATTTTTAAGCGATCAAAATCCTCATGAACTAATATTTTAACTCTTCTTTCAAGGCAAACAGAATTTTGTGTGCTATTACTACATAAACATGAAAGATCGCGTTCCCCAAAAATTATGCTTCTACCTTATTCCGTTCTTTAGTAATCATCATTTGAAAATAAGTAATTTGAGTGACATTGAGCGAAAATTTTAAATATAAGACAACAAGCTTTTTATGAAAAGATACATTTTCTGCACAACAGTGACTCTGACACTAATATTTTTGGTTTAGTGACGCTCCCTGAATTAGATTTAATGTGACAAAGGCTTTGATCATTCGCGTCATTCCATTTCATCAGATTCGTCATGTTTCATTGTAATTTAATACTACCGGGAGCCCATTGAAAAGAGATACAATGCTTCCATCTGCTGGCCATAGTTAGTGGGTGTTTTGTAATTTCGCAAGCCCATTGACCAGGCAGGCTGCACAACACGTTGCACTGCCCATTGAGAAAACAAAAAACGTAGTAAATGTCAATTAACGCTTTTGGCGGCATTCATTGGGATTTTTAGTAAACGTCATGAAACGTTTTTGGCGGTAAAAGAGTTAAGAACAAAGTGAAATCCAGCACCGACCAGACATCACCTACTACCCACCGGTGTGTGTGTGTGTGTGTTTTAAAGCAGCAGTTGTTTGAAGGTTAAGAATGACATCTATGCTCATTTGTGTTAGCCTGTCGATATTGTTTCACATACTGTTAGCATTAAGCTAGCTGACTGACTTTGTGACATTATATGGTTTGGTTGAGAGTTGAGGTGTTGTTGAAATAATGTTGAAATCGCTTCTATTTTATGAGGGAGTGACAAACACCTCGAAGCTAGCCTGCTTGGATCTGATTTGGAGAACTGTGTGAGCAAGAGTGCCTTCTTTTCGTTGGTGTTGCGCAATAGTTTCTCATTTTTTGATAGTGAGAAAGTAGAAACGGGTGCTACGGAATACTTTACAAAATACATTTTGATAAGTTTATATTATAATGATTAATGAGTTTATATCATAACACATTACAGGACGCTAAATAGCTCAAAATGATCTTCCAGAGATATTCAAGAACTGAAATTCATCCCAAATACGGATGTATGTATCTTTTATACAGCTTTTTAGCACCCTTCCATTTGGGGTACCGTCTTGTGTGACTGAGTATTTTTCCCCAAATGATGCCAATTTCCACGGTTGCGCAAAAACGGATTAGAACCTCACCACTTTTTGGCACCCTGAATTTAGACAATGTGCAGTCTGGCAATTGGTTGATAATAAGGAAAAAACAAGGACCTGAAAAATATTTTTAGACGAATGCTGATTACGATATTTGGCAATATAAAATTCTGATTAATCAGACATTTACTTAATAAAAAAAAAAATGGAATAAATAAAATAACTTACTTGTTGGTCTGTTAACACTTACAACAATAAAGATGTGAATTACATGCTGAATTTGTACATACATTTGAATATGTCTAATTTTGCAACAGAGGGAAAAAAAATTCAAAAATCAGCAGATTTTTTGGAGGGTGTGGGATGTTTGGATATTATTGTCTGTCTAATGTAATGTGTTTTAAAAAAATTCAGATTTTTTAATGATTTTAAAAGCACTAATGACTGTCGATTAATCGCTCAGATAAATCGTTCTAGGTGGGACCGAACGTCAGTATCGCGATGTCATTATCTTATATCATTGATCCAACTGGATCGAATACCAATATTGTCTCTGATGACAAACTAACTTGAACAAGTTATGAATCTCCAATTGACATTTTCAACAAAAACACACCATTGGACATACCAGGCAGAGACTTCATGACAAGAGGTCTTCAGCATAACCTGGTTTACAATAACATTGAATAAAACCTCAGCCTGATACCCGTGAGTAGTGACGGAAAATGAAGCTTCATGAAGCACTTGTGACATTTTTTGACTCCCCTAGATGGTGCTCTTGATTTAAATATAAAGGCTAGTGCAAAGGAAATTGATTACATTTCCACTGCATCTTTCACCCAAGAGTGCCATCTAGAGGAGTCCAAAAAATATCACAAGTGCTTCATGAAGCTTCATTTTCCCATCACTACCTGTGAGTATTTCTGATTGATTCCCATCCCCGGGAACTTGCACGTTCGCATCCCACAGTCGAAACACAAGCCAGGCTAAGTTCTCTTAATGACAAAACTTTTAATATGCTTACAGCGGGCGACAAATCATCCTCCGACCACCAGGGCTTCTTATAGTATCATAAAAGAACATTTTCTGCCTGAACTCCCTCATCTCACCAACAGGGATGCTAATCAAAACAAAAAGAGAAACCCCTGCCACCCATCTCTGATGGAACCACGGGGGATTTATTAGGACTCCCCCCCATCCTTGGCTCCATTTAAATGATCTGAGACGCGAGGAGCTCGACGGCGTTGGAGAAACTCATTAAACTCTCAGGGCGTCAGTCACCGAGGCCCGCTCCTGCAGGAGCGCCTTGGCTGATTCCGTCTTGTGCGACGGCGCTGAGGGACGTCCCTCCACGCTGGCCGCCTTGCATTAAATGACGCCGCTAATTAATTGCTGGGCTCGTGATTTGTTTGGCATATGCGGCGTTGGGCAAGATTTACAATTAGAGGTCTGATCATTGGCAATCCTTCAAAAGGTTCAACAAAAATCTTATTTGGCCGGACGATTAAAAGGAGTACGTTTACTCTTGAGCACTCTGAGGATAGACTGAAGCAGGTTTTCGTCCATCGATCCGGGTTAGTACTGTATTTCTTATTATTTTTTTAGTCTTCTCGTCATAAAGCGCTCGCTGAAAAATGGGCATCTGTCATCGACGGGCCGACGAAGAGACGGAAGCACCCACCTCTGTTTGGGACACACACAAATGATAAAGTTACGGGAAAGCAGCCCTAATCTGAGAAGAAAAATATAATTTTACAAAAAAAGCAAAATTCTGATCACCGATTAATCGGCTGATTGTTTTAAAAACTATATATAATACATGAAATAACTTGTGCTTTTGTTCCTTAGCAATCAAGATATGAATTACAGGCAGAACATTTGACTGTTTGACAATACTTACAACAGAGAAAAATTGACAAAAATCGTCCGATTTTTAAATGTTTCTTTTTTTGGAGGGGTGTGGGGGATTTTGAATATCATCTATGCAGTAATGAGTTGGTGCCAAAACAAACAAAAAATTGCAAAAATCTTTAAAAAATCAGCCGATTATTGCTAATATTAAAAGAGCTAATATCGGCCAATTTAATGTGTTGGACAATTAATCAAATATGCCTTAACTCCGACTTTATTCCCCTAAAAAAATATATATTTTTATAAAAAATGTTGTAAAATGTAGCAGTTTTAGTCTCGTAAAACTTATCTAAATATTGTGACTTTATCTTCATACTAGTATGACTTTAGTCACTGAAAATTTCACATTGTTTTTATCGTAATGTTAAGACTATTTTAATCATAATATTGGGAGTTAATTCTAATTTTTTCCCGAATTTTTCCAATAATACAATGTGACTTTAGTCTCATGTTTTTACTTTGATTTTTGAAAGTTTTTTCTATATAATTTTTTTCTCATAGAGTTTCTTCATTGACATACTGTCCTCTAACTTTATCCTTTTTAAATTTCAAAATTGTTATCACCATATTACAACTTTACTGCCATAGTATTTGGACTCTATTATTATAAATTCTCGTTTCAGTCGTGTAAAAATTTTTTCCCTTGTAATTCTTTTCTTAATTTTTTTGTTTTGTTGCCATGTTGCAACTCTATTCTAATAATTTGACTTAATTTGTAATACAGTTTTTTTTTAAATACTTAATTGTATTTTTTTTCAGCTAACATTCCATCTTCCTTCTTGTAACACAATGACCTTTTCTCTTACTACGTACCTGTCTTTTTTTCTTTCGAGCGTGGCTGCAATTCTCCTTTGTGACAAGCAAACTTTTCCTCTTCATTTTTCAACGGCGCTTCGACTCCCCGCTCGCGTCTGACTCGCGCTCCCCCGAGGCGAAAGGCTTCTGCCGCCATAGGATCTCGTCTTAATTATGCAAAGTACGGGATATTTTGCGCGCTTTTAAAAGTGCTGCACTTCCTGCGTTGGCAGTCAATGCCGCGGTCCCCTGCCGGGAGGTCCTGTCACACTCCCCCCTCCGTGCCGGCGAAAATGAAAGGCTGGAAAATACATAATGGAGAATGCAATTCAACTTCACGGGTGGAACGCAGAGGCGTAAGAAGTCATCAGCGAGACCTTCATTTTACATGGAACAGGTGGGAGACGCGTTCTCTTCCCACTGTTAAAATCCATTTCACTCCTCGTACTTGAGACGCCGCTTGGAAACCTCACGCGGTCTCTGACGTGAACGTTTTTTTTGTGCGTGTGACTAAAGCAAGCTATTATTTGTCGTTGTCAAAAAGTGGTCTAAATTGCGGCGCGTTGGAGTTGCAAGGAGGTTGAAAGTTCCCAGTTTGTTTTCTATGGGAATGTTGGAAATGTTTCCGATTAGAAGCTCTGGAAGGGAATTATCGGAATTTGACTGAAAATACTTTAAATTGAAATTGAAAGGCTTCCACTTTTTCACCGGCATTCCGGTGGCCGTGCTAAATACTTTAGCTAATGCTAGCACTGTTGCTATCAACAGTTTTAAACACGGAAACACTTAGCGCTATCTCCGGGTGGCGCCACACCTGCACAGGACTTTGACTTTGCAGTCTGTTCCCGAAGACGATTAGTTGGTGCGAATAAATGTATTTATTTATTTTTTAATGTTGGTGAATATGTGAATGTGCAGATTTTAAGTGCGCCGCACCTTGTCTGGCCGCACGCATATGTCTACATTAACTATAGGGTGCGCGGTGGGGGCACTTTTCAATTTATATTGTCCTTGGTTAAAATGCCAATGCTAAAAAAATATTTTATAATAATACTATAATTTTAATTAATTCTATAAATGCAATGATAGTAAAAATTGGCATAATTTTTTTCGGCGTTTCGGTTTTCGGCCAAGCATTTTCATTTCAGTGCATCCCTAGTTACAACTATACAATACTTGGTAGAAACATATTTCATCAACAAAAATACCTTGCTTAGGAAATTTGATCCACCTCATCCTTCCCACGTCTAAGATGGCCGACATGAGCATCAATCGCTAATGCTAAATGCTATCTTGGTTGACTGTTCAGGAGCGCTAAACAATCAATGCAGTAAACTCGCCATTATTTATCCTTTTTTTGCTCGGTTCCAACAGCTATTGGAAGCTCGCTGTGCCATACATGTAGTCTATATTCGGGTTAAGGTCAGAATTCCAGTTTCTGAAACAATCAAATAAGCGAAGAAGAAGAAAAGAAGACGAAGAAGAAAATGACGCGAGCACGCACACAGCGAAAAACATTGCCCCGATCGATCGAGGTAGTCCGAATGTGTTTATATGCACAAAAATTCGGTTATGAAAGGGGTTACCCAGGGTTCTTATTCACGTTTTTAAAAACCCGGATAAGACCATATTCGGGTTATTGCGCGTGTTTATTTGGCCTTTCAAGGGTTATTGCCTGCATGTAAACGTAGTCATTGTAACATTGGAAATATACCGCTAGAAAGCTCAGCTTGCGTTGTCTGACCAGTGACTGGCGACCGCAGTGTAGGACTACATTTCCCATGATTCTTAGATGTGAAAACAGGATGTAGTTCTAGTTCCGGTCACCGGCTGCTACTTAAGTCTGTCCTATGAATGAGAACACAAACAAGAATTTGGAAGTAAATAGGAGAGAAATTAACACTTATATTTACTTTTATTGGGTTTATTGTATGGCAAAAAAAAAAAAACAAGGCTCAAAAACAGGACTGTTCCGCCAAAACGCGACATCTAGTCACCCTACCCTAACCTCTACTCTACTACTGGAAAATGTCTTAACATCTCCCACTCGATATCAACACATTATTACCGTTACCAGGGCTCGTTTCTGCTCCAATAAACCAAAGCTCACAGTTGTTAGGTAGGAGTTAGCTGACATGTTTCTAGCTAGCAAACATTTAACACTGTCCTTTTTTAATTACAATGAGGAAAAAAAGCCAATTTTGGCATGCTAATGTGCTAATATTAAAGCCAAGGTGCTACTGACTAGCTAACTGACTGGATGCCCGTTATCATTGAAACTCTTATTTTGTGTGAGAGCGTGCGCGACCGTGCATCTTTTGAGCAGTAAATGAATGTGCTCTGGCGCCAAAACTGATAGTCAAGACCGTCAAAATGGAGTTGGCAATTTTCATTAAAAAACAAAACAAACCGTTGTTAAGTCAATAGCACATGATAAATATGATATGTCAAAGAAAAAAGAAAAAAAAGAAAAGATCAACTTTCTTTGGTCTCTAATGTGATATTCAGTGGACCCCTGCTATTTTAGGCAAAGGGCCGCGAATAATGAAAAGCCACAAATAGTTAATGGCAATTTTTCAAAAATGTTTAGATTTTTTTTAACACCAAAAATTCTTGAAGAAGTCGGGATATACTGCCAATAATTTTTATTTTTTTTTTTCATGATAAGCAGGGTCTTTTTCACGGATCATATTTATCTTGTTCTGTCAATTCACAATGACTGTTTTAATAAATATGACATAGGAGTAAGCAGTTTATTTCTGGTGTGAAAAATTGCAAACCCCTTTAATTGCTCCACTTTTTTTCACTCAAATTTTGAACCCCAACACAATGTAATACTAAACTTGGAAAGTGGAACACGGTTCTTCAAATTATATTATTATTCTTATTACGAGCCGATTTTAAATGTGCAAAATTCTTGGCTTACGCCCGTTTATTTATCGTAGTTGTCATGATTTCACGTTCATTCCTATTGCAAGTTTCCAGCTTTGATAATTGCCCGAATTCCGCAACCCTATTATGCGTCTGAGTGCTGATCAACCGTCACTATTCCGCATTGTGGGCCCAAAAGAGGAAATGTGCTTCACAGACACTCCTGCTTCTTTTCGGCTTGTCCAATTTCAAGTCAACATCCCTAAAAGTCGGCGTCAGATCCACCTTCTTACCAAAGGTTTCACTCGTTGAGTTCTGGGCGACGTTTCACGGGACGCGTCATTTATTCATGGATGTTATTTACGTGCCGTCCGTTTGCCTTGTTGCCAATAAAACTCATCCATCAGGCTCGCGTGGGTTCCAAATCTCAGGCGGAGTGCCGAAAGCAGTCCAAATATTCCGCCAGTATTTTTTTTCAATGATAAATAATAAGAAGGAGGGAAATCTCAATGTGTCAAACTTGTTTTTCCACTATTAACCGTATCTTTCCCTGATTTTTTTCCCCTCCCCTGTCTCCCACCCGTCCTCTCTCTTTCTCCGTTCCTGGCAGTAGAAGACAATGTGACAGAGGAGCAGCAACAGCACAGTCCCGGGCACGCCGCCATTCCGAGCGGTAATGCTCCATTTCATATTTCATCATTTTCGTCTGGAAAGTGGATCATGTGTCTGTGTGTGTGTGCATGTGTGTGTGTGTGTTGGGTTCACAAGGATATGCGTTTCCTGTTGTTGAGGTTTTTATTGAGTAACCTGCATTGCTGCTGAGTGTGTTATTCTCATAATATTATGACTTCAACTTGTAAGATTGGAGTTTTTTCTTTTTTTCTTGTATTTCAGCTAAATTGTTCTAGATTTTTTTGGGTGCTTTCTTATCTTATTGTGACTTTTTTTCTATTTTCTTCCTAATGTAGCCACTTAAATTTTTTATTTTTAATACTGTATGTGTTTTTTTTTCTCATAATAGAAAATGTTTTTATTAATCTAAAATTGAAGGGTTTCTTATAGTGTTGTGATGTTGTCATAATAAGATTTTATTTTTCTCGTAGTATTTAACTTATTCTCACTATGATGTCAAATGGAAATTTTTATTTTTGCAAGTTGCATTACTGTTGGTTTCACTCCAGTAGAATTTTGAGTTCTTTCCCCCTCCACATATAGCAACTTAATCTAGAAGTTTTGGTTTTTGATTAACTGCAACTTTATTCTTGAAAATTTTCACATTTTAGTCAAAATATTACGACTTAATTCCTGTATATTTTCAATATTTTTCTTGTAATATTAGAGGTTTATCGTGATTATGTTTTCGTGGAATATTACCATTTTAATATTGTGATATTGACGAATAATGAACGTTTTTCATAAAATATTAATTCTCATAATATTAGGACTTTATTCTTGGAATATAATGGCGGAAAACAAGAAAAAAAAACATAGGTCGACAATATGATGATTCATAATATGAAGACTTTTTGCAGTACGTGTATTGTGTCTCAATATGACGAGTATGTAAATTTCCTGTTGTTGTTTTCATTTGGTAACGGACACCCCAAAAAAATATCTCGTTTCATTAATATTTTACTGTCGCTATAACTTTAATATTTAATCAACTTTTTATTCCAATTCTTGCAACTTTTCATCCTAAAATTTCAACTTTACTCTTGTAAAAGTCAGTGTTTTCATTTTTCATACTAATTTCTTGCCATTGTTTATAATTATTCTCGTATATATAATAGTGCAACATTCTTCTCGTAAGATATCATTGAGTAACTTATCCTAATATTTTTTCTCCATATTATTGCGACTTTGTTGTAATATAACAGGTGTGGGCATTCCATCAATATTGACGGAAGGTCCATCAATCCATCAATGACGGATGCACGTTTTGTTGACTATTAATGACTGATGGGAATGTAGTGTGACGGTTTTCAATGATTAGACTGTGGCAGAGAGAATACACACACATGTAGGTGTGTTTAAAGTGGTTCTGGTCTGTGTTTTACTTTGTTTCCTACTCCCTGTCATATGTAGATGAATGTGACCCGTCTGCAAGCATGGCATTAATGTTGCGGCAATTCAGGTCAGGCTAGGAGTAGAACCTCAACCCCAAGTTCTCCTATGAATGAAAGCCGCCCCTGATGCACCACACTGTATATTTTCATTTCATTTGTCTCTGCTGAAAGTTAAGTCTCAGGTGTGGCTATTTTAAAAGCAATATGGATGGTTTGGCCCAACAGGCTGGGGACCTTCCAAGTAGCCGTTCTAGTCCGGAGCATCCTAACTTTCTCGCTGCAACATTTTAAAGTTTAAATTAAATTAACTTCTATCTATCTATCTATCTATCTATCTATCTATCTATCTATCTATCTATCTATCTATCTATCTATCTATCTATCTATCTATCTATCTATCTATCTATCTATCTATCTATCTATCTATCTATCTCTCTATCTATCTATCTATACATCTAAAAACAGAGGTAACTTTTAGCTAATTTAGCGTTTACCTAGTAGCCTTGTCTGTTTGATTAAAGGGAAGTAGGACCGGTAAAGCTAATGATGCCGGATGCTAGCATGCTAATTTTCGCCATAAATTCATGTCTAAAGATAAACATTTGATTGTGTTACATTTAACTTTCAACAGTAATATTAGCATTGATGCCAGTGCTAACCCATTCTGAGCAGTGTCCTGGCTGGCTCGCCAATATTGTTGACCACGTATGTGGGCACATTTAAGACAGGGCATCAACATAATTCTGGTGCTGTGACTTTGCGCTATAACAAGAACATTATTTGGTGTACGCAACCACAATCTTCTTTCTTTTGGGTGAAAGCGCTGGTGAATGGTGTTGGGTTGTCGCTTTCAGTTACTGCTTGAGCGGAAGAAATTTGAAATAATTGAGGTGCTGTGCTGCTTCTGGCATTTTGTCCTTAATGTGATCTATATTGTGGCACTGATGCTAGAAATTGCATGTTTGCGCTTATGTTGCGCATCATGTCTCACTGAGAGTGATCATTTTTGTAGGAGTTTTTAGTCTGACCTTTTACGCCTACAGTAGAAGAACTTAAATGTCAACAGAACAATACTTGTGCGCCACTGTGCTAATTTGTATTGACGGACATCAGCGGGCGGTTTTGTGGAATGAAACGTCACTCGGTCCTGCGTAACCCCGACTTGTGGAGACCTCCCGTCATCGTGCCTGATTACTAGGAACCCCTCAGACACACGCGTCTCTGCGAGTGGGAGACGGATTGTCGTGTGATCGATGTCTGCCTGTGGAGAAATCGGGAGGGCGCGCAAATTAATTTCTCACTTTCCTCATTTGAATTGTGATGTATTTCTTCGGTCAAGAGAGATGTCGATGATGTGCGATGTCCTAACGATCGTCGTCGAAACCTACCAACAACAATAACAACTATATTTTGATGTTTCACCTAATATCTTTGTTAATATACACGATTGTTTTTTTTCAGAAAAAAATTCTAAACAATTTCTTGATGTATGCAAATAAAATTGTAATGTAGTAATGTGTAAGTTATTTTATATTCTCTTTATTCTCATATTTTTTTTAAAAGGAAATTGTTTTTATTATTTTTTATTTTATGCATTGTAAAGCGCTTTGAGCATCATATGGTGTAGAAAGCGCTATATTAGCTCAGTCCACTTACCATTCTTTACCTTATCTGGTAATGTTATGATTTCTTTTTCTTAATTTTAGCATATTTCTCAGGTAAAAAACTGACATTTTTTGCTCACAATATCTTCTATCTTGTAATATTAGCACTTTTTTCCCCCTCACAATATAATAAGAGTAAATGTATAATATTGCAGTTTGAAATTTAGTTTTTTCCTCCTATTTTTTAACCTCTAATATTACCACTATTTGGGGATTTTTGTAACATTTTTAACAATTTTATTCAAGTGAAGTGTCATTTTTTGTAGGGTTGGGCGAGTATCGATACCAGGTATTGGTACTGGGCCGATACCAGACATATTTCATGGTATCGGTACTTTGACTGCCACAGGTACCTTGAGTACGAAAAATCTGAGTTTTTTTTCCTGCCTAGAGTACTCGTTTATTTTAGGCTTTAGCGTAGCGGACGCACAGGTTACTTTTAATTTATCCACTTATATCACCAACGCGAGGGAAGGAAGAGGAAGCGGATGTTACTTATTTGATTCAAGCAGCGGGAACGAAGGAGTTAAAAACAAATCGTAGGAGCGCACGGAATGCAGAAATGGCAGCGATGATGACGAAAAAGGGTTCTGTAGGTGAACCTGCGGAAGGATCATTACCGGAGAGAGCGAGCGCCCGCGGCGACCGAGGCCAAGGGTGCAGCCGACTCGCGGGAGCCCGGCCGGCCCGAAGCTGCGGGACGACCAGTGTCAGTATCTGTCGCCTAACGAACACATTACGCTACAGGATTGGCCGGAAATTATCCAGTTGATGTCAAACATTGGAAAGAAAATATTAAAGATGTAATTTAAACAACAAAATGTACGGACTAAAATTGTAAAAATGTAAATAAACCTAAGAATATATTATAATATTATTGAATAAATAATAAGATTGAATAATAAAATAGATTGAATAAATGATAAATACACAAATTAATTGCCTGAGATGTGACAAATATTGTCAGTTTACAATATTAATTGTTCCTATTATCGTTAAGACTGTTTTTGTGATGTATTGTGAACAGCTAAAAAAGAAACCAAACCGAAGTGAATCGCGCATTTCGTTAGCGCTGCAGTAGTGACATCACCAGCAAGCGTGAAGGCGCTTCAATCTATTTTATTATTTCTTAAATCTTAAAGTATCCTGCTTTTATATTCTTAGGTTTATTCACGTTTTTACAATTTTAGTCTATACATTTTGTTATTTCAATTACATCTTTATTCGTTAATTTCTGTTTCACCGTCAATTTTTTAAATATAGCTTTATTGAACAATTGTAAACGGACAATTTCCAACCAATCCTGTAGCGTGACGTCATCTCTAGGCGACCCCGATACAATCTAGCAGCCTGATCACATCTGGTACGAACACCGGCAGCGGCGCTTGCGGCGAACAGGTGGTGGCGGCTCGGCCGAGGGGCCAAACATCCTCCCCGCGGGGCCGCCGCCGCCGCCGCGGTCCACTCAACCTGGTCCAGGCCGGGCCGTGGCTGGCGTGGGGTAAGTTGCCGCATTTGCGCCCAAGGCGCCATGAATGGAGCGAACTTTACGATACATGAATATGTGTATATGTTAATCAATGGAGAAGTGTCTATGCACAGCCTCCAATGGTCAGGTGCTGGTGGGCAGCAGGAGCTCGGAGCTCGGAGCTCGGGTATGACAACCAGGGAAAAGAATCCCCTGCACATTGACAGAACTTCACTCAATGAGTTTATTTAAGGGAAACAACAACAATTTGAGGTGAACCTGATGACGCTCAACGCGTTGCTTCCCTCAAATAAACTCATTGAGTGAAGTTCTGTCAGTGTGCAGGGGGTTCTTTTTCCTGGTTGTCATGTGTGTATATGTTATTTTAGCGTGATGTGAATACTGCCACGTTACATTTCAACTGGCTCCCGATTTAAGATGTGGCCTGTAGGGCAGTACTCCAGTAGCGAATGTGTTTCGTGTCTGCAGATTCATCACAAGCTTCTTCTTCTTCTTCTTTTTTTGACCTGTAACACAAAAGAAAAATGCCTTTAAAATACCCTATTTAATTTGTCTTATTAGGCCTTCAGGTCAACTGCTCTAAATTCATAAATGCACTACCCTGGCGTATAATGTAAGTGTACAATTCGAAAAAGATAAACTGTTGATTAAAAAAAATATTTTTTAGTACTTTCATTACTCTCTATCCAAGCAAAAATATATTTAATCCGAGTACTTCAGAATTTTCAGTCGCGTATTCAAATACTAAAATATTCGATAGTGGCAGCCCTACTGTATTCCTTAAAAGGAATATTTTGATTGGGACTTTTTTTTCTCCTGGCCACTGGATTATTTGTTTCATTTTATTTATCTATTTTTTGTAGGGATGCACGACAATGCTATTTTCAACCGATACAGATAAACCAATCATTTAGAAAGTGCCGACGTCGATAACCGATAAGTCAGCTGATAATTGTTTGCAAAATTAACTTGAATACAAATGTATTTTTGAGTCCTACTATAACGCTAACATAGACAAATACATGTAAACATTGTGTAAAGCGCCATAAAGCAAAATTTTATTGACATGTCTGCTTCAAAGAAAACTAGTAACTCATTTTGACAGCCATGTTTAAAAAATGCAAACATTTCTTTATTATCTGGTTTATGTGTAGGATGTCAAAGTGGTTGATAATTGCCGATAATTATCTGCGGATTTCTTCATTATCTGGTTTATCTGTTTGACTTCAAATTAATTGATAATTGCTGATAATTATCGGCCACCGATATTATCGTGCATCCCTTTTTTTTTTTGACTTACAGTCACATGACTTATGAGCAAATTGAAATAATATAATTGCTATTGCAATTTTAAGAATATTTGCTATAATTGGGATATATAGGTCTTAAAAAAAATCTGTTTAAAAAAAAAAGTTCTAATGGTATTGGCACTTGGTATCGGTGAGTACTGAAGATTTGAGTATGGGTATCGGTCTGAAAAAAAGTGGTATTGAACATCCCTAATCTTGGGGGGGTAGTAATTTTGACTCTTTTATCTGTTAAAATATACATTTTCTGCTTATTTTATAACTTTATTTTTAAATTTACTCTCTTACCATTATAGTAACATTACTACTAATAATCCTAATATTAAATTTTGCAACATGACTTGTTCCTTGCATGGTTATTTTTTTCTTTTCAAGCGTGGCCCTAATACTGCTTGGTGACAACTCGGCTTGCCACTTTTGATGGACATGGCCACAATATCCATTAGAACCCCCTGACAAGATTAAGGATCAATCAGACCCACGTCTAAAAAGACCCCCATGAATGGCGCACAGGCCCCTGCTTCCTGTTTCTCATTCATGTTTGACAGGACGCTAAGCCAAATGCTAACAAAAGAGAGAAAGATGGTATAATGCACTGTATAGAGAGAATGCTGAGATTTAATGAGGCTTTTAGTTAGCCCGAGCTTTGTGTGCAAGGCTTAAGACGCTGCTGCCTGTGTGTAATTATAACCACATGCACGACACTCTTTCTTTCCTCTTATAGTATACATACTAGACCCCTTTTCGTTCTCCCATATCTGAAAACGATGTCTCCATGTCGTAAGGCAGGCAGACTCCACTTCATCAAATCCTATTCTCTGTTATTCGTCTTTTTTTTTGTTGATGTGCTGCTCCACTCACGGCGTGGCAAGACTCTCCTGCCAGCGCGTCAGGCAGGAAAGAGAGGCAGCGATGAAATGTTGTTTCTCATATAACAACTGATTTCCATTCTCGTTTTGTGCCATTTCTTTCTTTGCCAATGCATTAACATTTTGGAATTGCTCGTTTGACTATTATTCTTCCAACAACGCGACAGGATTCCGCGCCCAAAATCGTGCAGCGTGCAAAACCTTGTGGCAGAGTGTTGGCCATTAGTTTTGTGGCAATTTGAAATTTTAATCGTAGTTGTTATGACGTCGCAAATTTTGGCCAATCAAAAAACATGTAGTGTTTTACAACAATACTTATATTTATAATTTCATATGTACCTGTGGATGAAATAGTGAAGTTTATGGTAAAAAATATACGTAAGCGACTTTTTTTAAAGTCTATTACAAGAGCTCTGGGTGGCGAGGTTGTGCTGGCGCTTGCCCTTGTGCTAACGGTACGGGTTTGCTTCTTGCCCGAGGACCGCGTTCGTTCCTGAGTGGATGCATGCGTGAGTGGATGTATGTGTGGATGGAAAGAAGAAAAAACAAAAGTCTATTACAACTGTACTCAGCTCCTTTCGTAATATATATTTTTTAATATTTTGTCTTTATAATTGTACTATTATGGCTTTTATCTCATTACATTAACATTTCAAAAACAATCTGGCAATATTACAAAACCTTGGTCTTTTTTTATTGTAATATTTTGAAGATGACCACTTTGTGACTTTTTTTGTTTAAAAAAAATCTGTCATTTGAAGACTTTATTAAAGTTGAGGAAATTGTTGGGGGTTTTCACCCATAGTCAGCTCTCTGGTGTACATGTTTATGTGGGTGCCTAAAAATATCCCAAAATGTTAAATTAGTTTTTCCTCTTCATTCTTCTAAAATGATTACCTTTTTGTCTCATTTCATTTTGATGTTAGTAAAATTTCATTTTTTTTCTCCTGCAATACTGCAACTATTTTTATAACAATGTAAGACAAAAATTAAAAATGATCTCATATTATTAGTATTACCACTTCATCTTATAATGTTATGACTTTTTTCATGTTAAATGCATTTTTTTGTGTGTTGTAATTTTAACTTTTTACCGTATGCTACTTTCCATTTCTTCATCCTCTTGAGCAACCCCTGCCTTGCTCTAGGGACTAATTCCCCCCCAAATGTCTTTACAATGGCCTTTTTATTTGACCATTTATGACTCAAACATCTTCTAATTAGCAGATTAACACCTTAGCTGTTCACAATAGTTTTCAAACTGGACCGCCCTCTGTCTGTGGATGTGGCGTAATTCGCTCAGTGTGTACAGTACGTGCAGAAGGGAACGTGCAGTTTCATTTTTCGGCAGTCGCAATTCGAAATTCAATTTCCTGCGACGAGCGTCTTGAAAAAAACATGACGGAACATGATGTCAGCCGTTTTGTTTTGAAGCAGCCATTTTGTGCGAAGTCTAGGATTTGTAATTTGACGAACCCCTTACAGGGAATTTTGCCAAACGCTCCCGACCAAAAGCCGGTATCTTACATACTGTGAAGCTTTCTTTTCTACGTTGTTTTTGTCATCTAATTTATGTCATACTTGACGTCTTATAAGTTTTAGGATCATATCAAGAATTCGCCATCAAAAATGTGCTGTCAGGGTTTTGATTTGTTATTTTTATTTATTTATTTTTATTATTTTTTTGCTGGAAATGGCAGATGATGCCTCAAAATCTTAAATATGGTGCCATTATGAACTACAGAAGATGATACATCAAATTTTCAATTATTAATGCTGGTTAACAAATGTGTGGCGCTAGGAAGTGTGACCTACTGTACATGCGGATGTACTGTATGTATATACTATGTGGGGGTGTACCAAAGTTTTCAGATATTTAAGTAATGAGGTACTGCCAAGTGTGTGAAGGTTATTCAATCTTAATGTCCTCCTATTCCTGACAGCCCCCCTCCCCCCACACACTCTGATAAAGAAGCGCGCTCACCTTTGATCAGGCTCGCCGACATGTGTCGACAGAAGCCGCTCGCTGGTTAAAATAAATTCTTAATTTGAACTTGGGGGTGGCTTTGCGAGGGGGGTGGATGAGGAAGCAAGGGCGGGGCATCACAGGATCATGATCTCCGGGAAGTGATGGGGAAATAAGGAGAGGCGCGCTTGAGCGGGTAATTATGTTTCCAACGGGTGCACAAAGACGCTTGAAAGCCCTGCCGGCTTGCTTTATTCACCGGCAAGCCGGGTTGAAACCTCTGCGCTTTCTTTTGCTTTTTGTTTTTGCGTCAGATTTCAATGAATTTTTTGAAAGGCATCTTTTGCCTTCTGTTAGCCTCTTAGCCGCTAGCTACTGTCTACTGTATATCACATTTCGGGATAGCTATTTGGTAGCTTCTTATGAGGGGCAGTTTTGTTCTTGCCATAGTGACTCTGAGTCTGGATCACCTACTTTCATGATCTTAATAAGTTCCGTCTCATCCGTTCATAATACGGTCTTAGTCAACGCCCATGAAGGGTTTAAACAATGTCTCGATGTGTATCAATCTTGATCTTAACTGATTTTAACCAGAGATAGGACGTCACAAAGTACTTTACTTGAGTAGTATTGGGTATTTTTTTTTTTGACTACTTTTTACTTTTATCCCTTACATTTTAACATGAGTATCTGTACTTTTTACTCGATACATTTTCAAAACAAGGTCGTTGCTTTTGTTTTTAAATCGTGAAAACGATTAAAATACTTGACCTGGAAGAAAAATCAGCGGTCAGTGTTTCCTGGCTCCGCCAATCAAATAATACATTTCACACGATCCAATACGTTCCAGTTTATGATTGGCTCTATGACACGCGATCACATGACATTGCAATTGGCTAGATTAGAACAACCCCTAAATATGAGGGTCATTTTTTCTCCATTTGCTAATATCTTTCAAATTGACGTAGAGGGAAGCATCCGGTAAAAATACTTTTTACTTGTACTCGTCAAGTACATTTTAGAACATGTACTTTTAAAATTGTATTTGAGTGACTACTTTTATTTTTACCAGTTATTTTCTACACAAGTAACTGTACTTTTACTCAAGTAGAAAATGTCAGTATTTTTCCCATCTCTGATTTTAACTGGTCCAAACTAAGTGTGCCGAAGTTGCGGATAAGAAACGTACAAAGCGTTCAGCAAAATAAAGGGTCACAGCAGTAAACAAATCTATCTCAAGTTCCACTTTCTAATTATGTGCCAGAGATCTAATCTAACAGTCTGTAAAATCAGTGGACCAGCCAGGACGGCTTTTGATGCCTTAGTGTATTAATATCCATCTATTTTTTGCTAGTTAGAGAGTTAACTATCTAAAAATGATACATTTCGAATATTTGTAGGAGAATGTCTCTGAATGTTTGGAACCTGTGTTTCGACACCAGTTGACTAAAACAATGTGAATACATGCTCAATCTCAAATAGCATCTAAAATGCTCACATCTGAAAGCAAAGACATATATCATGTGACAGTCTCTCTTTTGGTGTTCGGGTGACATTTATCACGCCACAACTTTCATCCTCCGCCTTAGAGTCCCCTGGACACCCCCACCCTTTATATTATTGAATATTTCTACACTTAAATATTTATAAGCCTTTAACTGATATTCTCCTCTGCGCTCCATTAGCTCCACCAGGGACCTGTGGTCCCTTGCAGGGGATCCAACTGTACTCGTAGCCCCTTGCCCCCCCGTGGTGCTCTGCCCATGCTGAGACAGGTAGTGAAAGGGGGGAGGTGGATGAGGGTGTAACTATATAAAAGAAAAATATTACAAGAGTGATGAGATTAATTGAGGTGGCCTGTGACTGAAGGGTACGCGTTTAAACCGTGCTGGACTTGGTTTTGGTCCTTGGATTATAACGAGTCGTTGCTTATTTGATATTTTTATACACAAAGTGACGGTTATCATGAATAACTGGTTAAAAGTGCAGCCACATTCATCACATGACGCATACTTTTTACGTAACCAACCGTGTCACAGACTTTTTTGTATTATTTGTAGTCGTTCTTTTTGGATCGTGAGAATTATATGACGTAGCCTGCCCGTTTTTTATCCAATGTATTATTTTTTAGTTGTTTTGTTTGGTGGTGGTTATAACGAATAACTGGCAAGAGTGCATTATCAGAGAACTTTCACTAGCCAAACAGACTATTAGTTGTCAAGTGGGCTCAAGTACGGTTGGAGTGGCCTAGTGTGAGTAAGTAGCCCCAAAATGCACTTAAAACTCAATTACAGTAATTGATTAAGAATAATTCTGATTGTGTGGATATGATGATTAATCATGACTTGAGAAGGCAAAATGCAACAGAGGTGCAAGTACTTTTTTTTGTCAAAGGAACGACAACATTTAGTCACGACCGTAACTTCCTCTGAAATAAATCATCCGATCTTGATTCTGTTCCCCCCCCCATGAATAATTTCAGTGGGAGTGACGATCATCTTGCTTCAGTTTGATCAGAATCTGTATCGACGTTCAATACGTCTTCCCTCTCATCCTTTGCACATTGGCGAGTCTATTAAGAGCATTTTTGCAGGGATGTTGCAAAACTCAACGCCATTTGCCTCATGTTTGAGTGTGAGCGTCAGCCAGCGCATGCACGCGTCGCTATTGATCAGCTGTCCGACCTGCAGTGGCTGTGAGGAGATGTCCTGATCTGATAGATTACTGTAAAGGCCCACGGGCGCAGGAACCTCAAGTATTGACGTGGCGCTTTAATCCCAGGGTTGGACGTGACCTTGCCATGTCAAGTGCTCCCAACGCCAGCCCTCATCATTTCCCTCCACTCTCCTCCTTAAAGCCCCTCCCCCGCAGATGTCTCATCTGCCCCCGCCACCTCCAACATGTTGCATCCGGCGTTGCATGAGGAATCTCAATTTATTATATATGATTATTATGGGACAGCTAAAGCAAAAAAATACACATTAGTAACTTTTAAACATGTTTTTTACAAACCCAAAATTGATCCTGGTTGAGTTTTATTGGCTTTTTCATTCTTTTGGAAATGGCTTTTGTTTCATGATGATGACTTGATTTTTGTCAATAATATCTAGTCATTATTTTATCATTATTTATCAGTATTTCCCATTCCTTGATATACAGTAAGTAGCACGTCTGTCTGTCATGGCAACCCTGGATCCCTACTTATTTGTATAATATTGGGGGATCAGCCAGGATGCTTAAGGCAGATGAAACCGGTGAGATAATATTGTTGTTGGTCGCTGTATTTAAATCTTAAATACTACATAAACAATTGGAACCTTAAGGTAACTTTATCCTCACGTTGATGGTGCATTATCTTACTTTAAGGCGACCCCTGATCACCTATGTTGTGATAAATAATAATTGTTGGACCAACACAGGATCCCATGTTTTGTTGCTACTACCATAGCTGCTAACGTTGCTGTTCGGGATTATTTGAGGTGCTTGTAGGAAATGTGCCACATATTTAAATGATTAATATTGTTAGTAATTTATATGTTTATGCTATAAAGCATCAATACAACATGTAATAATTTTACGATAAAAAGATAGTGTCAAAGTAATGTTAATGGCACATGAGCTAGTTACTAGCTAGCTACTACTAGCTAGCTAAGAACAACAACTTTGTCTTTGAACAAAACGTTACTGTTCAGTTATGTGAGGGAAATGTATGAAATTTGCCACACATTTAAACAGGCAAATCTGTTGATATTTTAGATTTGATACATTGAAGTGTCAAGTGTAATAATTTGACCGTAAAGTAGCAGGTTCAAAGTTATGTTGCTGGCACACTAGCTTGTCTCTAGTTTGCAATGAGAATGTTTTTGCCATTGCTACAGTGAACCCCAATTTTGGTTGTCTACAGTATATAATAATGGAACAACCAGGAACTCTCTCAAGTTGTCATGTCTTGCTAACATTACTGTTTAGAATTTTGTTCAAACCATGTCACATGCTCAAGTGTTTATACAGTGTCGTTGTCGGCAGGGAAATTGCCATATTCAATCTTATGGTGTTGGGTAGCTAGCTAATAATAATGGACTACGTAATTTTGTGGTCTATAATATTGGTGGATCTGTCATGACACATCTCATGTTGCATTAGTTTACATTACGCACAGTACAGCCATCCATTTCTTAGAAGAGCGTTAGCAACATTCAGAGAAATTAAGTATTCGAAACAGCATTCTGGGTAAACAAAATAAAAAAGGATTTCACAGGCATATGCTTGAAAAAGAGTTGACTTTCTGGTGCCTATTGTCATTCTGTGTCAGTAGATGAGGTCTATATTGTATGGCGTTTGGCCCCCAGAGCGACAAAGGCTTGCGTCTGTGAGGATTGGGTTGGGATTTTCATTTTCATGAAACACCTTCCGCTCTCTTCTGCATGCTCCCACCGGGGACCACCGGGCTGATATTTTTAGAGGGCATGTTCAGTCTGCGGGAGGGAAGGACAATGGAGGGTGTGATGTGGCATCAATACTTTTCTGTGAGTTGGGGGGGGAGTGGTGACAGTAAAGGGGGAAAAACCTGAGTGGCCTTGGACGAGTTGTGTGGCATGCATACCGTATTTCCTCAAACTGTGCCCCCACTCAAGTAAATGCTGGTTGTCACTTAATCATTTTCATATACAGACGCTACTGTTCACACATGCATCTCATTCTCATGGTATTAACTTGGAGCCCATTTGAACTCAGTTGCTAACCAAAACAGCAGCACCGACTACATGTTTTCAGATGAGTCAATGTGGAGAATCCACTGAGATGCTGCTCTACCCAATCTGCCCCTATTCGCTACGATTCAATTTTCACATATTATTTAATCAATTAGCATTATTTCTTTATTTGTGGACATATTCTTTATGTTCCATGCATATATGGTACATTCTGGGTTAGCATGTGTACTCAATTTTATGCTGTTTTTCAGCTTCGTCATATATTAATCTTATAGGCCATTCCTCCTGACTGTCGTATGATGTAGCGTAATTCATTTCCGATTCCAGTTCATGTTTAGCAAGTAGACTTTCTGTCCAGAGTCCAAACGCTTAATAATTTGCCTGATATTTTATTGTTCAAAGTTGGATGTTCTCTGCTTTAATGGCGTTCCAGCCAGATGGCTGTGAAAGGGGAGTTGATCATCCCAAGTACTACTAGTTTTGGTGCTTAATGCGCTAGCCGTATCAGTATTAGGTTATCTTAGCAATTAACGTGGTCTTCATCATGTTTAGCTAAACTAGTAGCCAGCAAGCTGGTTGTGGCATAAGTAGCACTGAGTTACTTGACGGTTGACTACCTACATCTGCATGGGTGCTGTGCGTCCGCTAGGGCTGTGCAGATCCATCCAAGTATCGATAGAATCGAGACTAACGTGAGTATCGGTGTCGGATCGATACCAGTGCGCCAGTATCGATATTTTCCATTTATATACAATGACAGCAGTGACAATGAGTCATATTATGTTTGTTGGAGCTTTTCCAACTACTAGTTGAGCTATGTATTAGTGTAGCACAACATGTAAGTATTGTTTATGTATTGTGATTGGACGAGAGGAACTTCAGTGGTTGACGTTTCTTTGAGTGCAGAAGAGTGACAGGGACTAAGAATATGAAGATTATTACTACATTGCAAATTTAAATAACAGCCCAGGTATGTTTCTGTTGAGGATATTATATAATGGCATGTTTAAGAACCTAAGAAGAAAGTCGAATTAAAAAAGAAAAGAAAAAAAGTTAATTAATAGGACAAATGATTTAAAATACCATAACATTTTTGCGATATTGACACCAGTATTTACTTGGTATCAATCAATAACAAAATCTCAAGTATCGCACAGCTCTATAGAGTCCACCCCAGCGAAGCTTTTTGGGAAAGTCTCTACATTTCGGAAAAAAGTCGATCATGAAATATCAGGGAGAAAGAATGACATTTAGGTACATTTTATTGCTGGTGGAGTGAAATTGGATACACATGTGATGATCATAGTGCATAGTATTGGGAAATCACTGCTTCAGACAATAGTTACTGTATCGTGAAAAAAAAGGCTTCCTTCTCAATGTTCTCCGAGTCCGGGCATGCATGATGGAGATTTAAAATGGCTGCCAGTGAAGTACACAAGCTCCTTCGCCCCACAGGGCCTCTGCCAGGGTGGCGATGATTGTAAGTGTGGCTTTTTAATCAGCCTTATTGTGAAGTGCATTGGTCACAGCAGGGGAGGGCGAGAAGCGCCGCTCGCCGCCCGCTCATAAAGCGCGCGTTCGCCTCTGCGAGGTTTTCGGCTTCTTGTTGTTTCCACGCGGCAAAGTTGTGATTAAAATTTGGGACGTCGGTGGTCAGCTTTTCCGGGCGCCACTCGGATGCACAACACCAACTAGAGACTAACGTTCAGATGGAATGAAGAATATTGATGTGCGTGACCCCGACCGCCGCTGCCTGCGAGCCAGGCTGAATAATTTAGGGAAGTGTGTCATGATTACAGTGGAACACACACACTTCCCAACAACGTCAGATTTGTGTGTTTTGCACTGGAATGTCTGCTTAATATGTTTTGTCTCCTGACTCATGCAGTCTACCACTACTGCCTGCATTTTTTTTTTATTATTATTTTTTTTTTTAGTCCAGTCCAGCCAAAAGCTGCAGTCCAGGATTTATTAACTACACTTATTCCCATCAGTCTGCTTTCATATACTGAAGTTTTGCTTGGGTGAAGCAGAGCAAACACGGCATAAAACCATTTCTAATAACAGAGGTGCGCATTTGTGTGTGTGTGTGTGTGTGTGTGTGTGTGTGCCTTTCACCTGCCGAACACTTTTGCTATGGCACGAGTGGTTGAGTTACAAAGGCCCAAAGTGAACCTGCATTTTTATTACACTTTTTATTATTGTTTTTTTTTTATTATTATTATTAAATCCAAGCTTTGGAAAGCTAGTTTATTGCCGCCCAAAAGGATGTTGGTGGGTCACCCAATTTTCTTTTGCCCTCATCTCTCGTGTCATTTCCCGTTGCTCTCCAGATCCAGAGTGCGCCCCCGAGAGGGCGTCGGAGGACGCGGAGAGCGGGCGTCTGAGGAAGAAGAGGCTGCTCTCTCCCGAGGAAGTCGAGGAGGGAGAGGAGGAGGACGAGGAGCCGGCGCTGCACAGCTGCGACAGCTGCCGGCAGGTGTTCGAGTCGCTGAGCGATCTCACCGAACACAAGATTAATCAATGCCAGCTGACAGGTAAACAACGCTCAGCCCGCCGCGCCTGCCCGCCACTCTGCCATTCACTCGCTCACCCTCGCCGGAGAATACGCCGTCACCGCGCCGAGGGGAAGCACCACGCCAGACTGCCACTTTGGCTCGGCCCTGGCGCACATTAGTCATGTTTGCTGCACATCAATACCTACAGATGTCACGTACAAATAGGCTGTCCTTATGCTACTTGACTGCAGGCTAATGAGAGCACAATGAGTATGTTGTCTATGCTCAGGGTTGGGCACCTTTCACATTTGAATCGGTACGGTACCGACTTACGGGAGCTGGGAATTAGGGCTCAATAATGAACCATATTAAAATTGACATTGCAATATAGAAAAATGCAATTTGTAGAACCCCCCAACTCTGCTTCCTTTTGCTAGGCTTTATTTTATTTTTTATAAGTGCTTAAGAAATGCAGTCCACATGTTACATTGTGTTTCTTTAAATAAAAATTGGTGAAGTGATAAAACCAGAGATTTAATTGCGTTATTGTTGTAGTTGCAAAATTATGTTTACATCACACTAGTTTGGTATAATTTTTCGAAGTTGCATTAGGACTGTTCGATACTACTTTTTTTTTTTTTACTGGTACCAGTACAAATACTAAACATTTGAGTAATCACCAGGGTTATTATAGTTTTGGAATTTTCATTTTAGTTAGTTTTCATTACATTTAGATTTTTGTTTTTTTAAATTTAGTTAGTTTTAATTCGTTTTCAGGGATAGTTTTGATTAGTTTTAGTTATTAAAAAATGCTTAGTTTTAGTTTAGTTTGAGTTAGTTTCAGTATTCGTTTTCTTTTTTTTTTCTTTTTTTTTAAGTTTATTACTTGTACACAATATTTAACAAACACCATGGTAAAATGAAAAAAGTAACACATTTCTTACCTAGCGTTGCATTTCAGCTGAGTTAAATGAAAAAGCAGGCGAGCCGAGCCATTGGAGCTAAAAGTCAAACACAAAATTGTCAGCTAGGAGCGACATCATCTGAAGATCCTTTTCTATTGGCTACTGCTAGATGATGTCACTTCTGTGTGAGATACTTTCAAACATCCTTATTCCGGTTAATATCAGTATACTTAAAATCACATTTAAAATCATCCCCAAAGGCTCATGCATTAAATTAATAACGGGACCAAAGATTAAAACGAAGGATATTTTTGCCATAATTATTGTTAGTTTGAGTTAGTTTTGTAAACATAAAATGTAGTTTCAGTTAGTTTTTGTTTTAAAAAAAAAAGCATTTTATTTTTATATTTTATATTTATATTCGTTAAGTAAAATAACCTTGGTGGTCACCAATACCGATATCAAGTACCTATACCACTAGTACTTTTTCTAATAAACTCCATCTATCCCAATATAGCATTTTTCTTAAAATTGCATGAAATTGATGGTCATTTTTGAATTTCTACTTCCTGATTGCAAAACGGTCACAAATCGACCACCACAAATACCGTTACAAGGTGTCGTATCAGGCAGATATCAGGCCTTCATGGTATCGATAATGGAGACTGTGGCCGATGCCGCAATCCTCATGTGGTCTTATTACGATCAGGAACTAGAAATTCTAAATTAAAAGAATAGAAAATTACCAGGAAAAATTCTATGGGGATATATAGGTCTTGCCATGTTTCTGTATGGTGGTGGACCCAAAAATGGGGAAGCAGAGAGGCGCGAAGCAGGTGTGCTCTTAAATAACATAATTTAATTGAAAGAGAACAAAAAGCAAAAACAAGATACTGGACTAATTAAAAATAAAAATAAACAATGTACAAAACAAGATACAAAGTGTCCAACCCCAAAACCGTAAATAAACTTACTAGTAGCAAAATAAACCAGCCAGGACTCACATATACATACAGACCGAAAGAAAGCACGGAAATAAATATAAACAAACTGATGAGACGGGAGACACCTGGACATAGTATAATGTAGGATATATATTGCAAATAATGGCTTTCTCTTCTCTTCTCTTCTCTTCTATTAAAAAGACAAAAACTATTTGTGTTCTTGCAGGGATGTCAAATGTATTTGCTATGTCACATTAGAACTACATTAATGGTCCCAAACCTAAGCTTAGGTAGGACCGATTGGTTTATTATGTTTGCTTTATTGGCCACCAGTCTCCATATGTAGATATGCACTTTAAATGGTGCGACATAATATTTGATTCTACCTGATTTTTACATCCGCAAACCATGGCTGATGGAGCCACGTGAGTCCCCAGACTGCATTTTTCGAACCTCCGCCCTATAGTAAGAAGGCCAGAGAATGGCAGGAGTCCCAATGCTCGCATGCTGCCAGTGGAAGCAGAAAAGAAGGGTGCCATTGGCAGTGTGTGTCATTGACCTGTTGATGGATGAACGCTGCTATAAATACTCTGACAAGGTGGCAGGGAGAACTAATGATGTGATTTGAAGGTTTTTGTGTGCACGTGTGTCTTCCTCCTCCGGACATGCTGTCCTCCTTTGCACATCCGGGTTCCTGTCACCACCACGAGCTCCGATTTGAAAATCTGGTGGGGCATCCGTGAAGTATTCTAATTCCTGACAAATTGTTGTGTACTTGGTCAAAGGGTCTTTGACCCTTTCCCAGCATGTAGTAGTTTTTTTTCCCAATGTGTAATATAGTTTTAATGCTAACACGCTTGTTAGTCCTTAGTAAGTCATTTAATCAGCCTTGTAATGAAGTCAAATGTATTTTTATGACACCTTTTACATAGCAACGATGACAAAGTAGCCTGAAATATACAGCACATGCAAGCAGTCAACAAGAAGCTGCTAGGACAGCTGACCACAGTGCAAGTGTGTGTGTGTGTGTGTGTGATTGACATATGCCAATTTTTTAATGGGCCTCTGGGCTACAAATGATTGAATGCCACAAATTCTGCCTAGCAACAAGGTATGGGCATTTGACTACATTTCCTACATCAACTATCGGGAAAGAACAACTAAGTATGATTTTAATAGGGAAGTCCGATACCACTTTTTTCAGACCGATACCTAGACTTCTGAGTAGTTTCTGATACCAAACGCCGATACCACTATACACAAAATTTATATTAAAAACAATGACAGATAATTTTAAAGACCTATATATCCCAAAAGCATTTTTCCTTATGATTCTTTTTTATTTATTTATTTATTTTTTTACATTTTCAGACAATACACATTTTGTATAGAACAAATACACAATAAAATGAATTTAAATATAAATAAATAAATAAAGTAACCAGAGAAAATCTCAATCAAAATATGCGTTTGTTCAACTTCTGTTAACCAATACTGGTATTAACTGCTGTTGCGAGTACCTGATACCTTGAAATAAGGCTAGTATTTTCCCGATACAAGGTATCGGTACTCGCCCATGCCTACTGATAATGATAGCAGAGCGTGCATATATGCCAGGGGTGGCCAAGTTCTGTCCTCGAGAGCCACTATCCAGCCTGTTTTCCATGTTTCGCTCCACTTAACACACCTGATTCATGATCAGGATCGTTATCAGGCTTATGCAAAGCTTGCTGCTGAGTTGATCATTAGATTCAGAGACATGGAAAACAGGCTGAATAGTAGTTCTCGAGGACCAAACTTGGCCACCCCTGATATATGCCGTAGCTAATGTTCAACAAGTTGAGGCTGACTCAACGGTGCCTCTATTGGCTGCAACAAAGTATTGCACTTACTTTTGCCTCACTCATGACTTCAGACAGAATTCTTAACGATGGATTAATAAATTAGAGCAATCCTGCTACTTTTTGTTGCTGCGTCTGCTAGATAGTTCCAATTGTATTCCAGCTGAGAAGTCTTGTAATGAATCATGAATGATTTGTGTTGTCTGTGCTATTTTTAACATTTTGGAAGAGGCGGTACTGTACTGTGGTGCGCTACCATTTTATCTAGCCATTCGTTTGCTGTAGCGCTTGTCCTCATTAGGGTTGCGGGTGCGCTCAGATGGCTTTGGGAGAGAGGTGGGGGATACCGTGGTCTGGTCGGCAGTTCATGGGTTCATGAGTGTGATTCTACAGTAAACCTTACATGTATGTTTTTGAAGAAAATGTCGCAAAATGAATCAAACTTGAGCCTGATTTGAAAGATGCCACAGTGCCGTCTCATCTGTTTGCGTTTTCCAACGAAAAAAAATGACTAGCTTCTGTCGAGTGGCAATACGAGCATGTGCATTCATTTGTTCCTTCCGTTCGCACACAGAGATGCACACGCGTGCGTATCACAGGCGTGCGCATGCACGTGCGTGTTTGCCCCGGGTGCGCACATTTGCAAAGAGCGACGAGCGACTGAAAAATCAAAGCACGCTTCACTTTCATTGGCAGCCAACAGAAAGAAGCCTTTTAGCGGAACGTATAGGTGCCGAACCTGCTTTAACACGGCTGTCCTTCTAATCCAATTTCATCAGTCTAACTCTTGATTTGTCTGTTTGGGAACATCAAGACACAAAGGGCATTATTTAAGAGGCGGCGGGGGCTGGAATTAAAATTCTCTTTGCTGTAATTAGACTTATTTTGTGGTGTAATAGTCTGGAAAAAGTCGGCAGTGTTGTGAGAGTTGGATATTTGATTTGAAGCTTTTATGCCGATTGCGGGTTGTACTTTGTGGTCAAGACTGACTCAGCCATATTCCTCATATAATAAAGCCGGGCTTTTAGAAATGTCAATCTTACGGACAAATAACGCTTAATTGCTCAATGCTGATAGAAAAAAACACAGAGTTTAGATAAGAGCCCCTGTGGAAAGCAAACAAAAGATTCTAATTGCCATTTGGGCATTGTGATTGTGCAGAAACACTCTATTAGTATTCAAACACAGTGGGAGAAGAGAAACTTGGAGATGGCATACTAAGTACTACTCGGTGTGCGTGTGTGTCTGTCTGTTTGTGTACACACAGAAATATGGGAGGAGATTTCCTTTGTGGCATTATGTAGACATCCATGACCAATTAATCTGCCTTACATCCAGCCTCCACTCACAGATGGATGCTTTATTAGAGACGTTTTCTAATCAAGAAGCAGCACCTGCTAAAAGATCCAGTTTTACCATTTGAAACATTTTCTTTTTGGGGAAGAAAACTGACATTTTTCTTTTTAATTTATGACGGTGCCACATTTATTTCAAATGAATGAGGATGCCATATTTCCGTAAAATGTTTTGATTTCTACAGGCGTATATTTGAAACAAACAATTGAAAACAACAATGAGATCAGTAGATTACATTTCATGTCAAGTAAAACTAATTAAGTTTAACCCATTCAGACCCGCATTTTTTCTGCCGGACATTTTTTTTTAAACTGATTTTTCCCACATAAAAACAACATGGAATTTTTTGGGTCGGGTTATCGCATGTTTTTATTTGTATGAGAATGGCTGCAACATTTTTAACATCAACATCATGCAAATCAACTTGCAATTGTTATTGGTTAGCTAGGATCCAATCATGAACCAGAAGTGTTGACATCATTCAAATGATGCGTTTTTATTGGTGTAGACGCAAATATGTCATGTCCACTGCAATCATCTTTGAGTCTAAAGAAGTTAAAACTAAACCAACATCCCTATGTTGAGTGCAGTTGTATGAGTGTAGTATAGAAGGTCTTGTGACTAACATGGCAGCTGCTTAATGCCCCATGATGACTAAACATAAAATTGTTTAGAGTTACTTGGAACGTGGCGTTCAAAAATAGCCTGCAATAATGGGACACATGCTGCTTTACTATCTCTGAAGACAAAGGCATTTTCTGATTGCATGTAACCAACCACCTCTTCTGATTTATTCCATTATATTTTCTTTCTAATGTATTTTTGTTCCCGTATCTCCAAACTAACCACTTGAAAAGTCCAAGAGATATCTTTGCTTAATCCTAGTAAGGAAGCAAAGATCTTGTACAGAGCAGACACACGTAATATAGTGCACAAAGTCTTTGGTCCTGCTTATACTCGCCATTGACAACGTTTATATGCAGTTAATATTCGAGATGAGGTCAAAATTCAGGTTACTAAAACATTCGGGATAGCCCATTTACATACGTGAGCGGACAGAGTTACTCTTGTATAGATGGTCATTGTGATCAATTGGAAAATCGCGATATAAACCGTGACGCACGAACAATAAATTATGTAAATAGACATCATTTCTGCTTGTAACTTTCTACGGTTAATAAAATACATTATATTCATGTTACTCACCACACTAATAAAGGATCCAGGTTCTTTTCGCTCTAAAAATGTGCTGCTGTGCTGCATTGCCATGTTTGTTTACTTCTGTTTGTGTATTTCTGGTGGGCTGTGCACCTGACACACAGACTTATATAAATGAATGTATGTGTGTGTATATATACTTTGTACACACCGTCATTTTTGCCAGACAGGAAATAATGTGAGAATAATGTAAGATGGCCGTCACGCGTACAAATATCTCTTGTACTCAAAGGACTAAGATTCCTTGCGAATAGAGCATGTGCAAAAAACAAACCAATGAATGCCCCCTTCGATGTAATCAATCAGTTCAATTGAGGTTTTCCGAACGTCTTTGTATGAACAAGAATTTGGCTTACGAAAGGGGGTCTTATTCAGATACCCGAATATTGCCAATGCTCAGGTTTTGAAAGGGTTGACTGCATATAAACATGGTCATTGTTTTCTATATAACTCAACATTTGGAAACCCCAAGAGCTGATTTTCTTGTTTAGTCCTTACTAGAAAGATGAGAGAGAGTACAAAGTAGACGCATATTCTTATTGCTATGCTATGCATTATCTGACCACAAGTAGACCCCTGGTCTGGTAAGTTTCCATAACAGCTTAATGGGAGAGTTTCTTTTAGGGCAATAAGTGTCTCTTCATGCTTATATATGACCACTTCATGGTAGGTCCTTGATCCCTTTTGCATACTTCAGTGAGAAAAAAAACTCCAAAAGAAGTCAAAAGTGCACGTCGACCACACCCAAGATAGACGGAAAGAAAGAAAAAGATGTTACATGTCACCACGATCAATGGCAACGCAACCATTGTCTGCCCCGCCAGCCCCCACCCCGTCTGCCGGAGGTATAACACCTTTCCGTGCACTTAAGCCATGACCACTGCAGTGCGCTAAGGGAGCGCATGGGTATGGATTGCCTGGAGGTCCCAGATGCAATCGGCGCTATCGATCGCACTAATGCTGGACTGCGGAGGAAGGCGAGAGGCTGCAAGAGGCAGCGAGGGGGAGGGAGACAAGGAGGCGAGGAAGGGGAGAAGGAGAGCGAGTGCTGCAGGAATGCGTCCCCAGGGAGCCTCCGCTGGGCCGGGGCAGGGCTTCAGGAATGCTCCCCCGGAGATCCCGAGTGGAGGCTATGGGCACGGCCGCAAGAATGCTCCTCCGGAGAGTTGAGGCCGGCTGGGGCAGGACTATAGGAATGTCCCCCCTCTGTCCCTCCCCCAACCGGAGCACCCCTTCAACTTGAGGGGCTCCAAGGGGAGGCGGGGTGGCCCCTGCGGCTCCAGGATGGCTGCGGATCAGGTTTCCATGTGGGGATCAGCATCCTGCCGACAGGGTTTTAGTCCGCCTTGGGGAAGAGACGGGAGGCCAGAGGCTTTTTTTCCGCAGGGCTCGCCAAAGCAACACTTCACCGTTGCTTTGTCTCCCACCGGAGGAAGTGAAATGGTTTTGAGGCAAGCAAGCGCACTTCTCAGCGTTTCTTGTTTACTAGTTAACAGAAATTTCTGATTTCAAGCTACATAGTTAAATTTAAAATATGCCTTTCACCGCACATTTGGCTATTCTTTCATTATGGCTCCAGCTCCCCAGAGCAACACCTTTCCTTGTGTCCTTAGCCCCTCCTTGCCTCCCCTCTCTCTCTTGAGAGAGATCGGCGCCCGGCTATTTTAACCCTCTGCGAGATGACCTTTTTAATAAGTGTCTTTCTCTGTTTTCCTGCCAGCCACTGTGCGAGCAAACAGAGCATGTCTTCTGCTTCCCCCAGATAAAGGAATCAATCAGAAAAGGGTGCGACGGAGAAGCAGAAAGAGATAACTGGGCCATGTATGGATTTATATTATGTAGATTTTTCCCCTTCTTGCCTTCTTCCCTGTAGACATCGCACTCGGCTTCAATAAAGCACATCTCGGATTTATGAGAGAATGCAATGCTAACACTCCAAACAATAACATCCTCCGCAAAATGCCGAGTACTGAGGTAATGTGATGGAAACGGCGCAGACACGTTTCTAATATGCGATCCGACGGCGAGCGGGGTGAACGTTCCTGAAAGCTGTGATACAAGCTTTATTCCCGTTTTAACGCATTTACATCAGTCTTTGGGTCAGCCACATGGAAACATTTAGCAATATCCCCTGACTATGAGCAGCACGCTGGCAGCCGGGCTGTGCTTTTTTTTAACAGTTTCCAACAGGATCCCATTAGCTGTACTCTGTAACTTTCTGCATTGATCCAACATCTACTATGCGAATGCCAAGAAGACCGTGCCAGGGCTATATTTGCTTCAAAACGCCTCACACAAGACGAGTAAGTGGCAAGAGCAAGACCTGATTAGTCCAGCGCCGGCATCCCAGTACAAAGGGGCGGCACACTGATTACAAGGACTTGACAAGATGAGAGGTGGTAGGTTGGGGAGAGAATAGCACACTTTTGGCATGTGAGTGGGGCTCAGGGTCCTGTCGCGACTGTGCTGGCGTGTGGGGCGCCTGTTACGTGTGAAGACATTGGGAGAAAGGCAAAGACGAAGGGAGCTTTAAAGTCGCCGGCTTTGGCTCTCAGTGCGCCTGTGCCAGTAGCATTAACAGGAGTGTCATTAGGAATTCAAAGCATATGCCCTCATGAGAATGCCCCTCTTCTCTCCCTGCGTCTCTCTCGACCGTGTGCCGCACACTGCACACATTATGCAGTGTATAAAGTATTTATCGGCCTTTGTCAGTCGAGGGCTGCCTTTCCTGCAGAAAAACAATCACAATGAGAATGGAGAGCTTTGGCTTGTAGGCTCGAGCCAAACCTTTGCATCCTCATCATCATCAAACCCCTACCTTTGATTAAACACTCCTGTATCTTCTTGCTCAATCAGCCATCCGCTCGGAGGGCTCACTCATGCGCACATGCTTCATAGTAGCAGCACCTGCGTGCATTCACTTTGCGGTTTAGATGATGCGTCGTTTACCACCCCGCAGGCTCCACTTGACCTCCTTAATATAACGTGTGGATAAAAACTTCTCGTGAACCAGCCTTTGCTATCAGATGGATTTATTGTCATCAAAACCGTAACGGTACATTTATTCGCCTGTCTATTGACGACAAAAACCAAAGTGGGAAAATGGTATGGCCGTAGTGTACCATGACACAACTGTCGTAGCTTCTTGCATATTAAATACAAAAGTACATGTTAGGTTCATTGAAGACTATAAATTGTCCATAGGTATGGGGCAGTGTCAGCCAAGGTGAAAACCCAGGACATTTTTGTGCAAAATCCGGTGCAACTACAGACTGAGGATTTTTTTTTTGTCATTTTTTGCATTGGCACCAACTGGAACAGGTGGCCCACCTGATCCAACAGATGGAGCTGTGATGAAAAAATCTGTTAAGCTACATCAGTCTCAAATAGTTTGTTGTCCAAAGAAGAAGAACATGACATTATTACGTTACGTTTGCAAAATCATATTCACTCATGAAATGCCAAAAACAGCTCACCAAGGCCATGAGGATCAAACATTCCGTGCTAAAGTCGAATTCTGTCATTTTATATGATTTTTTTTTTTTTATTCGGTAGGTTTCTATGGGTCTGATGCAGGTTTTGATGCGCTGACCCTTTAATTTCTAAGCAGTTTCAGGAATGGTAATACACCAAATTCCCAGCACGGAGAAGCAAAAATGTCCATGTCAAATAATGTTTGTTTCCACAAAAAGCTATTTTTCTCTGAATTTTGGTCAAAATGGCTGAATTTCATCAAACTTAGCTATGTTCTGTTGCTGTTTATTAGAGAACAGAAAAGGGTCAAATCAAACTTTTTCTGTGGTGAAAGAAAATAAAAAGTCTCTTCTTTCATTTGGTAGATCCGATGTCAAAATAATCATGAAACACAATATTTTGTGGATCCTGAAAAATCAGTCAAAATCCTCTAAATAGGTATTGAATGAGTTAACTTATTTACAACTATTTAATTTCAACGTGTGTCTTGGCTGTGCAGCTTCTGGTCATTTTTGGATTAGGGTTTTGTCGCTTTTTGTTTGTTTTTAGCTTTTATGGTGCTACTTTGCAAATGAAATCTACTCAGAACCTTCAAAATCACGAGTGCAGGTGTCGTGCACACACGCACGCACACACACATCACATTGAAATTGCATTTATTTTTAACCAATCGGAATCAATCAGATTTCAAATTCACCACCCTCCGCCTTTGCAAAAGCTCAGAGGGATGTTGGCTTTTCCTGTCCTCTGATTGATCAGAGCTACTCGAATTAGAGTCATAATTAATATATGTGCAGGTGACTGAGCAGAAAAGGTGGAATGTCGGACGTGATTAAAACTTAATTTTCAGAGCGAACTGTTCAGGTTAAAGTGCACATTTTGAAGGATAATGTGGCTTGTTTTCAACCCAGTAAAGAATTTATTCGATACTTCCAGAGCAGCAACAATGAGCTAAAATCCAACACGGTTTGTAAATGATGTATTTTATTTAATGGTTTTGTTATGTTATTTTACTGCTGTATTATAGTGTAGAGGTTTGTACTTGTCGCACCCCAGCGTTGACTTCACTGAAGCTGTCTTGGCCCAAAATCTGGTTGTCTCGTATTGTCGCCACGACGTTCGCGCTGCCTTCTCTTTGTTCGTTCAGGGCATAAGGATGGCACATGAAATCTTAATAGGGCTGCGTCTGGCAGCGTTGAATTGCCGAGCGTGTTTAAGCCTCCGATGCTTTTCCTCCCTCCGGTAGGAACACTTGCTTGTGGAAGTGGAAAACAATTGCGTCAAAAGACTGCTCTCCCACCCTCTGTCCAGAACACGTCACTCGGGCTGCTCTGCCGAAACTCAGAGACTGAAAGCGACTCCGGCTCGGGAGTGACTTAAGCCTCGCGTGGAGTAACTGTAGTAGTAATTGCATTGAGCCTTGACGTTAGCTGCGAGGAAGCGTCTAACTGTTGCATGTTCACCGGGCATGCAGAAAACAAACGTAAAGGTGATGTTTGAGTGTGAGGACGCTTGGCGTGGAGGCAGGTGGTGATTACCAGGTGAAGAGTTGACCGTTTGTGCATCCAGCACACAACACTGCTGGGTGGGGCTGTGAGAGCCAGATAAGCCTGGCATCGGGCTTATCTTCAACAAGGACACGCTGCAGGCCTGCCAGGCAGACGGCTCGCATTTCTATTAACAACATTACTAATGCCGCGCAGGTTATGTGCAGCGACACGGAATAGAAAACGAAACTGTCTCTGCTTGGCTTGGTCAGCGTAAACAAGTAGGAGCCATCCTTGCTGCCAATACTAAATGACTTCAAGATGTGATTAATCAACTCTCAATTCCACACTGTCAGCTGGATTCTTGATGGTCAATTATTTGACTACTATGCCAATATCTCTATCGGATCTCCTTCATTGGTCTAGGTTTCTTTAGTTGTGTTTTAGTTAGTGAGTTGTCTTTTGTGTGCAACTTCCTGTTAACAGTTTTTAAGAGAAGATAGTTTCATTGAGATTTTTTTCACTAAATCTTCCTGCAAATCGAGACTTTTGTTAAATATCAACATATCTAAAAATCCAAATTTTCAGATGAAAATCATCTTGGTTTGATTTGTTTTCTGACAAGATGGGATCCCTTTTAAATTGTGCTGCTAATCCTGTTATCCATATCAGCATATATGAGTCATAATCCTGTCATAATTCTAGGCAAGTCAAGGTAACTGTTTAATTAGCACATTTCATACACAATACAAATCCTTGTGCTTCCCACAACCAAAAGCACAGCACCTAAGAACATTTCCAAATAGAGCAGATCAAGACATTGAAAGACGAAGCAAAGAGAACAAAAGTAGCTTTTTAAAATACTAAAATAATGTACAGTGAGAAGTTTGAGAACATTTAAATAAATTTACAAACAAAACAATAGACATTTAACTCATTCAAACCCAAAAATTTATAAATGCGTACTTTGTCCTGCATTCCCAAAAATGTATTTATATATTTTTTATGTTTTTTTTTTTTTTTAATGCTTGAACATATAGCAGGCTTTGATGCAGCTTCTGACCTGAAGAGGTCGCTTAAAGCAATGGTAGTTATAACGGCCAGCAGGTGGGAGCAGAGTATAAGAGATCAGCCAGGTTCATTTTGCAACAAGCTAATTTTCAGGTTTGTGAATAATGATGAAACTTGGCTATATTCTAATGCTAATTACTGCAAAACAGAAAGAGATAGTAATATACTTTTTTCCTGATGAAAGAAGAGACAAATTTTTTTCTTTTAGTAGCTTCCTTTTTTTTTTTT
Source organism: Vanacampus margaritifer (assembly GCF_051991255.1). Lineage (NCBI taxonomy): Eukaryota > Metazoa > Chordata > Actinopteri > Syngnathiformes > Syngnathidae > Vanacampus > Vanacampus margaritifer. The sequence continues at coordinate 43,818,210 of NC_135433.1, read as the reverse complement.
TTGAGCAATAGAACAGAATATTCTGTGGGCCTTGCAAAATCCAGTAAAACTGCCAGGAGCGAACGGGGTTGCTTCAGTGAAAATGGCTGGATGGCTGGGAGTGAATGAGTTAAAAGCAAAGGAGAAAAGTAACTTTCTCAAATGACTAAAAGACCGTGAAATTAATTTAAAAAATACTTCAAAGAATGTAATCAAACAATCTGAAAAAATAGCCTGGCTTTAAAAACATTTACACTTCAGGCTGACTGTGTTCTGGTCAGAACTTGAGCTTTAGCGGTTTGATGCTCCTTTGAGGGAGTCTAGACTCCAGTCAGAAGACCATTGAAATAATCAAGTCTACTGGAGATAAAAACATCTCCTGGTCTGCTTGGAGAATTCATCCCTTCAGGCTGGATATGTTTTTTTTTTTTTCAGCTGGCAGAAGGTTGTTTTAGATATATCAAATGTGTATGCTTTGAAGTTTTTCTAATGAGAAGGAATTCTTCAAAAGATCCTTCAAAATTTCATGCACATTCAGTCGAGTGACGTTATAATTACTACAATTACACAATGTATCGGGGAAATACAAATGAGTTGTATACTAAATTGTTTTTGTTTTGACATTTTCCAAGGGTATACCTATGAAATGTGTGCAAATCCTGACAGTGAGTACACCTAAGTACACCATTTACTCATTATAATGGTAACAAATGGTTAAGCCTTGGTGGAGGTCTTTGAGTGTTGTTGTTGATTTTGATTGAGCTTATACCAACCAAAAATGTCAACTGCCCCCACTGAATCCTGCCTAAACTCCCAAACAGTTCATAAAAGTTCGCATGGAAACGTAAGTACGCATTGATCCCCGTAGGGTTGTTTTTTCTTCAATGGCGTATATGCCAAAGCTGCCAGTAATGGGAGGAAAGGAAAGAGGGAAATGGATGGCAGTGGAAAGAGTGACCATTCAGACAGGTTTATGTCTCCCGGGGGGTGGGGGGGTTAACGCTGTGCAGAGCCAGCTGTGACGGCATCCTGCTAGCCTCTGTGCTTTGGGAACTTTTTGGGGCTATCGTCGACTCAACATTTCCCTTCTGCTCCACCTCTCCCCGGGGTCGATGTTTTTGTTGGCCGGGGTGTAGCGCTTGGGTGGAGGCTGCAATAGGGCTCTGCGGAGAAGCCACTCCTAAAATTCAGGATACGGGGAGTTGAGCCACCCACAAGGACAGGGATTCTCAAATATCATATGAGGCAAATGCATTGGATCCCGAGTGCTAATTGCCATGTTCAGACAGGAAGGTGGCGTTCATAAATTGAGTTTTATGTGCAGGATGGGTGTCGTTGAGGGTCTCTGAGGCCGGCAGCTGGACTTTGCCTTAGCAGTGGGAACAGACTGTTATGTCCAAGCCAGGTAGCCACTGAATTGTCGCCTTAATGTTAAGAGCAGCGCACAGTGGCGACCGTGCAACACCGCCGAGATGTTAAAGGTCATCTAATCTATTCCACCTGCAATCTGCCCGGCTGAGTGATCGTTCCCGAGCAGTCGATCGATTGATCAGAGAGCCTCTCTGAAGAGTGAGTGGTAGCCACTCGCCAAAGGCTGCGCGAAGTCAGCTTGGTGTATGTCTGATATACCCAGACATTAAGTCAACATCCATAAGTGGAGCAATATTCCTTAAAGGGGAAGTCAACCCCAAAATGTTTTGGCTGTGGGACTTCTAGCGTTAATTGCGCCAATGTCCATAACGCATAATTAATGAATGTAATTAACATGTTAAACTGACAACCCTAATTTAAAGACAATGAAAAGAGAACAAGAGTAGCTTTTTAAAATACTATAATGTACAGTGAGAGCTAGGGCTGCTCAATTATGAAGAAATGATTAATCACAATTAATTAGTAATAATTGAAATCACAATTAGGACAATCAATTTGGTTTTTGGTACAAAACAAGATCATGTTTAAACATGTAAAAAATATTAAGAGAAATACATTTCTTTGAAACACTATAATTATGCAAGTTCCTTTTGGACCAAACGAGATTTATTAAATTAGTAATTTTAAAATAAAAAAGGTTCAAATATATCAATTTAACCAACTCAAAATTAGTATTAATAATCTTTTATTTTTCTTTATGATTTTGCGGATTTTGTAATTGCGGAGTCTATTATCTGAAATTGTAATTGAATTTCAATTAATTGCACAGCCCTAGTGAGAACAGTGAAATACATTTACAAACAATAATACAAAAATAAAAACATTTAAAAGCAAAAAAGACATTTAAAAGAAAAAAAAATCTTAATATGTTCTATGCATTCCTACTAGACTAAGTACATGATTCTGTTTAATATTGTGTCAGTGGAATATGAGTTACGCAGCAAAATCCAGCAATTTTTATCAGCATCAGAAGGCAGCCATTTTGCCACTTCTTGTCGAGTGAAAATGACATCATAGTTGCTAAGGTCTCAGATAGCAGCCAATCACAGCTGATCTTCAGAAAACAAGTGAGCTGTGATTGGCCAATGCCTGAGCCCTGAGCAACTGTGATGTCATCTTCAGTCGACAGCAAGTGACAAAATGACCACCCTTTGCAAAGGATAAAAATGGCTGGATTTTGTTACATAACTCATATTCCACAAATAATATATTAATCAGAATGTCATGTTTAGACTAGTGAGGTCACAAAAAACATTGTCAAGAAATATTCAAGGTTGACTTCTCCTTTAAAAGGTACACACACAAAAATGCTGTGTTGTTTCCTAACCCACTCGCTGGGTAGCTGTGAATTCTTAGCCGATTGTTTTACCTCTACCCAAGGTTGGGTTAATTATTTTCACACAGCAGATTTGGTTGAAGATTGAATTTGGGCAGACTGAAAGGTTAAAGCTGGTTGCCATTTTTGACAGTTTTTTTGTGGACTGAAGTTGAAGTGAACTTAGAAAATGTTGGACGGCTCAGTGGGTAACACCACTGACTTTGGACACATGGATCAGTGTCACATCTCAGTCAGGAAGTGCATCTGGTATAAAAACTGTGCCCTACAGATCATGTGAGTGACTTTCTGTGATGAACCCGAGCAGGGGAAAGTTGCTTCTTCTTCCTAGTAAATGTTGGTAATAAAATTAGTATCATTGTAGTTGAAAATAAACACTGATATAGGTAACAGGCCTTGAACTAACTACTTTACTACTGCTACTATCTATTTTTGTGTACACAACTCGCGGCCCATGGGACGAGCCAAAAAATAAGTCTTTTTTTTTTTTTTATCAACAGAGAACAGGACAAAAACTGCCTAAATTAAAAATAAATAAATGACAAAATAAATTAAAAAAGTGAAAACAAAAACGTATATAAAAAATTTAATTAAGCCCAACCCAAGACATGCTTAGGACCGCCCCCTCATTTGAATAACGTTTCGACCTCACAGAGCGTCTGCAGCATGAAATAAACAAATGTGAGAGTATTGTTTTTTATTTATTGTTTGATTTTTAAATCTATTTATATATTTATTTTTTGATTTATTTCGTCTTAAAAAAAAAATCTTGTTTTTTTATTTTTAAATTTATTTTTGGTATTTAATTTTTTAATTATATTTTTTATATCCATTTTTATTTTCACTTTTATTCATTAATTAATTTATTTAGTCATTTATTTTGGCATTTTTGGTCCTTCATAGTCTTCAAGTACGATGGATGGGAGGAATCGTGAGACACTTCGGACATCGGGTTGCTGTCTAGCACGTTCCTCTTACTGTCTAGCACATTGTGTTAATCATCACCTTGTCTGTCAAAACTTGACAAAAATATATTGGATGTGATAATGAAAGTTTTGCTTGCCCTTGGCATGAGCTCGAGCTTTAGATTAAATTAGGTTACTTTGCAATTTCACATGGGAAAGCAACACATGAGCTACATGGATTTTTTTTTTTAGCCATTGTCACTTGAGGTCTTTAGCAACATCTTTTTAAAGTGAATTCACGTGAATGCAAAACCACATTATGCAATGACAAATAACAGATAGCCACATATGAACTCATGGAAATAAATGTGACTACCGGTAATTATGCATGTAACATTAAATGAGTGATAGCCATTCTCTACATAATAGCTCTGCCGTTATACATACATTTTTAGAATTTTATCAGCCTCATTCTACATGCAGTGCACGCACACAAAAATCGGATAAACCAAATCCCGCCGGACATGCTGATGGCCAGTACAGGTGGGGGTGAAGTAAACAAAGTGAGGATCTCTATATTAGGACATTATGAGTAAAAACATGTTGCACCATGCTTTGTTGAACATATCCCGCCAATAAAGTCAATAAAGTCAACAGAAGAAAAACCGCGCCGTGATTGTATTTTAATCCAATTGCCTGATTATTCGGGCCTCCCATTGGCCGTTCATTACTCTCACATGGCGCTCGTGTGGGTTGTTATCGCCCAATCAGGCGCAGGACTGCATTCTGGAGAGCGCGCGTTCGTTTGCATCCTTTAAACCCTGTGAGCCTTCGCTCTCTGCGGACCCACCAACGGAATGCCTAATTCCAAAGTAAACTGATTGCTCTCTGCAACCGGATTATACCGTGATGATGTTAGCCAAATGAGATCGCTACTCGGATGCAACCGGGCCAGGCGAGGATGCTTGCTGCAAGATGACTGATCAGCATGTTAAGGGAAACAAGGTTGGAGGAAAGAAAAAAAAAAAAAAGAAGAAGAAGAGGTGTAAGGGGCGGTAGAAATCGAAAGAGTGCGAGTGAGTTGTGTGTGCGCATCGTGAGGGTGAGCAGGAATGCAATTTGCTTCTCACCTCAGGCGACTGGGCTCTGAGGCCAGTAAATATGCAAACAAGCTGAGCCTGGCCATCAATATGAAGACCCTGGATGATTACTAATCTCCACCGTAGAAGTAGATTGAGATGTGCTCAGCATCGCCATGCAATTTAGCGAAACTCAACATGCAAGGGGGTTCAAGTCTAAACTTAGTCGGGATTTTGTGTATATCGCACCTTGACTTGCGTAGTAGTGATGCCGAATACAAATCAGCATGTGTAGTCAACCTCAACCTAAAAATACAGGTGTCCTATTGGTTAACACTAAATATAAGTACACAATCTATCATGAAATATTTTTGAAAAATTGGAGAAAATATCAATGTAAATATCAATTTAGCAACAACAATGTGTCAATAATAATAATAATAATAATAATAAACTTTATTTTTATAGCGCCTTTAAAAAAGGTAAGGGGTGGGACTAAATATGTTTTTTTTTACTTCTTCCTACTCCCTTTTGAACGTGCAAACTGTGCTTAAAAAAGTGTTTACAAGGTGCTTTGACAACCCAATGAAAAATCCAGATCATAAAATGCAAACAACTACAAGACAAAATTGACAAATCCTTACATACATATGGACATAAAGACATAGGAAGGAGGGACAACCAAAGGCAAGGGTAATCCGAGGCAATACGGGAATCCCACGACCCAGTTGAGGCCTGAAGCCCAAAATAATATCATGTCCAAAAAAATGACTGAAATTAATTTACAAAGTAAAATAAATAAAAGAAAAGAAAAGTTTAATGATATGATGATAATGAGAAATACATAAAAAATGTTTTATAAAATATCCATAAACTTTGTAAAATAAATAGATAAAAACAAAATAACAAACTAAAATAATTAATTAATTAATTAATAAAAATCCATGTAATCTAACAATATTTTTAGAAAATGTGTACATATATATATATATATATATATATATATATATATATATATATATATATATACAGTATATATATATATAGTATAAACAATAATCAAAAAACAAATCAAAAGCAAAATGTAGACAAAGACGGCATGGAAACTAATACATAAATGAATAAGTAAATTAAAAATAATTTTGCTAAAAAAACATGGGAAACATTTATAATGGTTTAAAAAATTACATAATTATGGAAGCGTGTAACTGCCAATCTGGAGTATACATTTTTGACTGGCAAATACCTTTGAACGTATTTCCATATATGTTTAAATGTATTTAAATACGTTCGCACGTGCTTGTAGGCTAAATGCTTAACACTTTTTTCACTTTTTTTTTTCTTCGCATGTTGCCTACATTATACCAATACAGTCCGTTTGAAAAATAAATAAGTAAACATTGTTTATTTGTAATTTCTATAATTTATTATTATGTCTGTGTGCATGATTTCTGTTTGGCATTTTTTTCCCAACTGGGTATGTGGCGTGCGCAGGCCTAAATCCATACTCCGGGGAATTATGGGAAAAATGCAAAAATTTTAGAACTTTGCCTAAAAGTATGTCTCAACACATTTGCAAATACATCTTAACGTATTTGCCCATCAAAGAATGTTTACTTCATATTGCCAGTTTCACTCTTGCATACATAATAGTTCATAATTTTGTAAAGAAAAATCTGATGAGCAGTTTGCCACTGTCGGAGTCATTAGGTGCGTGCGTGGCTTAGCTAGACAGCCTGATAAAGCAGATGCCTCGGGATGGCCAGGGGTTATATTTTTGGGAGAACCGGAAGGGGCTAGAGTAGCCAAAAATTGTAGTCTTGAGTAAATGTAATCGAGTAAATGTAGCGCCTTCCTACCCACCTCTGGCGAGAACGCGCCAACTGTGTCCTTGTTTGCCTGCACCTTCTTCTTCCTTCCCGCACTTCTTCTCGCCCGTTTGCGTCATATATGACCCACCGCCCCGCCCCCGCTCTTCTCCACCTTGATTGCACGCCGCCGCCATCACAAACACGGCCGTCCGCGTTGGAGCTTAGCAGTCCAAGACCCTGTCAGCTACAAGGAAAGGAGGAAGGACAAGGGAGTTGTCTGTGGCCCTAGGTGCATTGCCTGAGGGTGAACTACGTGTGGAGGATAGTTAGTGCGGCGAGCAGGAGTCTGCAGGTGAATCCGCTCATTTTTGGAAGACTTTCAGTGCATTTGCATTATCACCTTGAGGCGACGCTTCCAAAACGCATACAAAAAAGACCTTGACATAAAAATGCAGCCTTAAGTTATATCTTTCTTCAATGCTTCATTCCAAAATGCAACACTTGGTCCAGATGAATACTTACATACACTCACAGGCCACAAGATTTGGTACGCTTGACACCTTCACTTGCTGCTGTTTCTGCAACTATATATGAATCGATACATATGTAGCCTATGTATTAAGGGTGTCAAAATTTGTGCGTTAATTTTAAGTTCCTTTAATGCCACTATTTTTTTAAAATGCGGGATTAATAACCGCCCTTTACTCAGAAAGCCTGTACTGGGGGAATTCCAGTGTCAACACAGCAGACACGTTCATGTCGAAATTTTGCAGTAGTAAATTTAATAATGCATATATAGTTGTGAAGACTGGGGTCAAATTGTATTTTACAATTAGTTAAAAGTTACTTCACATTAAAGATTAGATAGCTCTTAATATGAAAAGAAAAATGCACTGAGCCAACGTGACCAACGTCTTACAAATGCAATTATGTCATCAAGTGGCAGAAAAATGACGTCAACACAAATCAATATCACACAATTTTTTTACAGTACAGCACATCTTTTTAATTTTAACTCAATTTTATAAATGATTATGAAATTACTGTATCAATGACTAAAAGTTGCAGCCATATTTATATTAGTTAATTAGTTTTTACTTTTATTTTAACAACAGTATGAAGACTTGTACATATTATTGTACATTTAGAACAGACATAAAATGTGTGATTAATCGTGAGTTAACTATTGAAGTCATGCGATTAATCCCGTCAAACCCGCATTTTTTCTGCTGGGCAATTTTTTTTTTTTTAAGAACATGGAATTTTTTGGGGCGGGTTATCATGTTTTGTTACAGTGGACGCCACGATACTATGGCTGTAACGTGTCGTAAACTTACCAAGCTTTATATGTAACATTTTTAAAACATGAAAATCATGCAAATCAACTTGCGATTGTGATTGGTTAGCTAGGATCCAGTCATGAACCAGAAGTGTTGACATCATCCAAATTATGCGTTTGTATTGGTTTTGACACGCAAATATGTCATTCCACTGCAATCATCTATGGGTCCGAAAGGGTTCATTATGATTAAAAATTTGAATCGCCTGACACCCCGAGTATGTATATTTGTGTACTGAAGAAGAGGCGTGTGCAATTTGATTAGGACTGAGAAGGTCAGCAAGGGCATCTCATCGAACCATTCATCTCAGCAGTCCTTACATTTGTCTCAGGATGCGCACCGCTGGCTAACTGTGCTCTCTGAACCATCCATCTCTTCGGCCATCAATCTCCCGTCCCCTCCTGTTCATTTACCGCACCGGCCGTTTATCCGTTCTCACCCGTGGCCAAAGGGCCGCGTCTCCTTTGCGGCCCTGATCATCTCCTCCGATTTCCTCTGCCATTTATTTTCCCCGCCACTTGAGCGGGGGTAGCTTCTCAAGGTGGAGCCGCTCGTCCCCGGCAACACGCGTTTCCTATCACCAATCCTGGGTTGGCTTCAGGCCTCCTTTTGTGTTAAGTTTCTTTTACGGAAGCCGTTGTTTACCCACCGACCAAGCCCGTATCTCCGTCTTTGTTTTATTCTGTTGGAGTCTCCTCCTCTCCGCGTTGCCTCTCCGCCCTCCCTCCATCCTGTCATGGCTCCTCAGTATTCCGCTGCCGTCTTGTGCCGAGTGATTTTGCCCAGACACGTCTGGCTCCGGGTAAAGTGTGGTCCCAGGAGAGTGTGCGCCGCAGCCCCTTAGGTCGCCGGCACCATGAATACATTATGATCCCCATTTCCATCCTGTTGCCACGGCAGCACTATTGGAAGCCGCAGGGCGATTAGGACGAGCGCTGTCGATATAGCCTGATAGGAGTTGGGTGCTGGAGCTAGCCTTTTTTTTTTTTTTTAGTTTAACCCTTACTTACTGTTCATTTCAAGGCGCACATAATATGTTTCGGGTTGCAGTGGGGAAAGAAATTCTTTATGACTAGGACTCTGACTCGCACCCCAAATACGCATCGCTATTTGTTTGCCATTTAACCACCATATCAAGCTGCTTCAATCTATGGAATCCCGCGCAGTATGCTGTTAAACAGCACCAAGGGTGTTCTTCCGAACAACCATCCATCCATCCATTGTGGAGAACCCAAGAACCCTTTTCTTCTTCGGAAAATTATGAATTATACATTAAATGACTGCTATAAGTTCACTGAACACCAAAATATATGTTTTTTCAATTTTAACCCTTTTTTTTGAACTAGCTCAGAGTTGCTAATTTATCAATATATATATATATATATATAAAACATACTCCTGGGAATTCTGCAACATGATATGAAATAGATTAACAAAAAAAACACAATTTTACCATCTGATGGTTTGCTGACAAAACAGCATGTTGCCAGCCATCTTGTCACCACCACTCTGGCTCATGTAAGTGCAATATTCATCCACTAGATGGCCCCATGTAGGGGTCAGAAGTGGCACTTTGGACTTTTGAAGTCAAATTTGTAAAAAAAAAAAAAAAAAAATGTCTTTGTTATTTGAGTAGCAGAATGTATAGGAGCCAAATTTGACCCCGTGGGTTTTCCAGGGTTAAATCCATCTGCGAGCTAGCGCTAAGCTAACCAGGGTATTTTCATTTCCATTTCGGCGTGCGAGTGGCCAAACTCCCTTCGAATGCTGTTGTGACGCCATGAGAGGTCAGCAGTGACGTAACAAAGACAAAATGTCTTGATACACTACATCTTTAATAATCTACAACTTCAATTTAATGCTCGCTCGCTGGCTAAATATTCCCATCAATGCACAAACTATTTTGGATTCCCAAACTGGAAGGCTTCAAACTTTTCACACAAAGCATGCGCTGCTACCATCTGCAACATCACACGTAGACATGAGTGGGTGAAATTCCTCTCTGATAAGAAATGTAACACTATATTATGACACAATGTCACTTAAATTTGGAAATACTCATTCGGTTTAGTATTTACAACCATTCTAATGCTGTTTTGAGATTTCCTATAACACCGCAAAAATTAACAGGCGGATGTTTCTGTGTGAACCTGTGCAAATGTGGTGGAAGCACAGACAGTTCAGGGGACTGTTTCAAACTCTAGTGTGAATACTGACCCTATTGTCCCATAAACTTGCACGACTGTTTCGAGATTCCCCTATGACCAATAAACGACCAACAGGTTTCTGCGGGAACTTGTGCAAATGTGGTGGGAACGTAGGCAGTTTTGGGAACTGTTGCAAGCTCCTTCTTGAACACTGTCACCAACGTCCAATAAAAATGCACACATGGCATGCGCAGTTTCAAGATTCCTACCATTATCACAATTTTCTCATTTAGTACGATTCAGAATCGATTTCAAATGTCCCAAAATCCATTTTATTTAAATTATTTGATACTGTCTTCCCTTTGTTTGTGTGTGCCTTTATTGGGAGCGCTGTTCATGTTGTACCCGATTTGGCCACTTAGGGGCAGTGTGGTTCCACGCGGTCTGATACACTGTTAAGTTGTAGCCACATTAGAGAGTAGAAGGAAAAAGTCACGATCAAGTTATTCCAGCAAAAGTTGTTTTTTTGCAGCGTGGAGCCGTTTTTTTGGAGTGATGCAAGTGCCGCGAGTAGCGCACTAATTAGCATTAGCGAGTCAGACTGGAGTAGATCATTACGATTCCTTGAACCTCTTTAAATTGAAGCAAAAATCATTGTCAATTAAATCATTGTGAATCATAAATCGTTCTTAATCAAAAATCGATTCTGAATCGAATCCCACACCCAAAAATCGGAATCAAATCGTGAGACATTCAAAGATTCCCACTCCTAGTATTTTGACTAGTTGGAGCTTCATAGAATATATTATTGTCCCAAATTTTTAGGGGGGGTTGACTTCCCCTTTAAAGTGATCTGTCAATGTTTTTTATGTATCAGAAGTACTAGTGGTATAGGTACTTGGTATCAGTGACTACTCAAGAGTTGAGTACTCGTTCATCTGTCTGGCAAAAAGTGGTATTGGACATCTCTAATTGTGAGTCACTTTTGGAAAAGCTATGGTAAGATATGGACATTTAGGTCATGTCAAAATGGGTCAAGTTTGACCCAAACAGTATGAAAGGATTTCAAGAGACCCCAATTGGCTGGTCTTTTTGTATATTGCTAAACTTCAAATAGTAAGATGCGACCATGTGATGTCCTACCTTCATTCCTGCCGCTTCCTTCACTTCCGTAGCATTCTGCATTGACTGTCTTCTTACCTTGTATATTGCCCCCCCTTCGTCTTTTGCGTGAGGGTGGGTGTGAGACTTGGTGAGCATGATGTATAAAACATGGTGCCTCAGGTAGAGGATGTTGGCGAGGAAGCCATGTCCCCCCCCTAAATGGCCGGCCGTGTGCACGCGCCTAACACTTCACTGAGCAATCTGTCAACATGTCAGCAACACATGTTTTGTAAAAAGCCTCTGGTGGGAGCCAGGGGAGGAGGAGAAAGAGGAGGAGGAGGAGAAAAAGCACTCCTGCCAGACCAGAGAGGAAATGTTTTTTTCTTCTCCATGCAGTGGATTTTCTATTGCTGGTGCTCAATCCCAAGGGGACCAGCAGCCACATACACACACACTAACGTTGTCTGTACTTGAGAAATTTAAGCTGGGGTTGTGGTTGGGGGGGGGGGGGGGGCCTCGTGGGGTTTTACCACAAACCACCCCCACTTTTTTTTTTCTAGAGCGTCTGAAATTGTGAAGGTATATTGTGGCAGGTCCCCAAACGGACTTTTCTAATACCTGAGTTTCTGGAAATTACCAGCAGCCTCCCCGAGGGAGGGCTTTATCCACAACCAGGAAGGGGGGGAGCACAGCTCAGTAGGGAGGCGACTTAATGCATGGCTGAAATAAAAGAATTTTTCTCCCTTCTATTTTAACTTCCTTCCTTCAGTCCCTCCTCGCCCCCAGTCGTGTAGTTTACCCCACTTGACGGGCCTCCAGTTTAATAAAGTTTCATAGGATCCTGCCGCTGCCGACAGCTCGACAAATACCCCCGTGTGTTCCCTTTTGTCGGCGATACGAGCTTTTTGTTATGTGCACTCGCGCAAATGTGATCGCTGCCTTTTGCTTTTTCTCTCCGCTGCCCTCCTGTCTCGCTCCCTCTCTGCATTTTGTCTTCATCTCGCTCGCCCCTCTCCCCGCCTCTCGCGAGTTGTCTCCCACTCCAACACACACACACGTTGCAAATGCGCACACAAAGTCTAACTCTGTCACATGTGGTTGAGCTTATTGTTTGGTCTGTCTCTCCGACCCCCCCAATGTATTCCCTTTTGTATTCTGCATGTTTTGTTGGATTGTGCAGAGATGCAGATAGAATGCAAACAGTTTGCCCCCAGTTAACCCTTTGTGTGGCTCACGTTGAAATACTTGGCATGTCAAAGTAATACACTTACTTGCCTGCCAGTTGAATACGATAGCATCATTGGATTTTGGTCTACATCAGTCCTTATCAATGATTTTTTGTTACACCCACCCCAGGAAAAATAAATAGTTCATGTTTGGGGTATAAATTGCCTAGTACCCGGCGATTCGATACCAATTAATCCCGAGACGAATCTATAAGTCGACTATTGCATTTTCTTTCTTCTCAAATTTAGAAAATACTAATCAGTAAACTTGTACATGTACACTGTAAGGTTTGCATGAAAATGTATTTATGTATCTGAAACTTCAGGCTTTTAGCTTTGAGCCACTGTATTTAACAAACTAGCAATCTGTGTTGTTTTTATTAATGTTCCATTAATATAACATTCCTCCATGTTTAAAGTGTGAACCCTAACCTTATGTAAGACATTTTCTTGAATATGATGTTTAAACATCAATTCGACCACATATTGAATCATACGAGAATCGTGCACTGTAAAATTGCAATATATTGCCGAATTGATTTTTTTGAAACACCACTAGTTCACGCCCCACCCCAACTCTCCACCATGACTAAGAATAGTATCATTTGTCTATAAAATTGTTGTACTGTAAGTACACCTCTGTAGACAAGCTAATACTCCTTATGCACTCTGACAATTAGAGCGCCACCTACTGGAGAAGATGTGCAATGATGCTTTATTCTTGCCCGGCAAAAAAAATATGTTTACTAAATTCCTCCTATTTGAGGAGGACTGGTCTATATTGATGGGAAAAAAAGGAACATTCAAATGACCTAAAAAAAGAAAAAACCTCAAGGAAACATTTCATGCTACAGTATTTCTATACAATTTAAAACTTGAAATGGTGTCTTTTTAAAATGTCAAAATACAGTGGGGACCTTAATTTAAGAGATTAATTTGTATGTAACTGAGCTCATAACTAAATGTACTCACATATAGAATCAAATTCCCCTATTAAAATGATTTAAAACATCACCAGCCTGCCAAGAACCACAACTCTATTTTGTTAGATTTTTAATGAAGAAAAATAATAGCACACTGTATAAAAACATAAGGAAGAATGTAAAGACCATTTTGTTTAATAGTGTTTAAATACTGCACATACATTTGTGCCTTTGATCAAAATCAGAAAATGAAATGGAACCGAATCAGACCATTCCGCAAATGGACTGGACTTGAATAGATTTATTGGAGAGGTGCACCCCCTACATATAGTGTCAATAATGGTGCTGACCATCATCCTCGTGACATTTTTGCAAGGCCCTGTAGCATCAGTGATTATTATTATTATTATTATTATTTTTGTTAAATTGCACCCCCAAGTATTGGTAACAACTTGCCGCTCGTCAGAGACCACTAGTGATTCACACACCAGACTTTGGGAAGCACTCGTCTACACTAACGAATCCCGCTGTAACTTTGACTGCCTTTGCCGGGGCCCCAAAAGGTACAGAAATGCCCCCAAGCTAAGGTCAAGGGTACAAAAAGCTCTACCTTCAAATTTGTGAAATCAAACAACCTTCAATCTTTGCTTTACCTGATGTGACGTTTCCACGCGCCACATACTGTTCTAACAGTGTGTTGCGCTGCCTGCTATCTTTACATGGTAACAAAATCCAGACTCACGATTGGCCCAGCAGTATAAGGACTGGGTTAGGGTTTGATTTGACAAGAAATAGGATGTAGTGAGGCCGGTCAGTCCATTATGCACACTCAAACTCCCAAATATACTTTTTTTTGTTTCTGCCATGCACTCTATCCAATGATAATAAATCCTCATTTATAAACTCAAAAAAGGTCTCTCTATACCAAATACTTCCCTCCCTACCCTTCTCTTCTGTTGGTAAATAATTAAATCTTCTTCTTGTTCCAAGTGCAGGTCTTAATAGGGACTAGAAGCTTTGGTCGTGGCTAAACAAGGCAGCCTGGCTCAGCAGTGAAACAGAGGGATTTGGGCTACAAGAGGGCAGCGTTGCTCCCTTCAAAAAGGCTAACATTAATTAGACCCTATAGGATAAAGGTTAGCTGAGGCAGAGGCTGAGGAGTGGGTTGCTTTTATGTGTGGCGAATCCTAATAGAAAGTGCTTATGAAAGTTACATGTTCGGGCTCACAGAAATAGAGATATACAATTGCGTGTTTGTATATCCCGATCCAATCACTTCATGTTTTTATATACAGTATGTCCTCAAATAGTTGCCGGCTGCGTCTTCTAAAGTAACACGCACTCAAATAGGTGCCTCTTTTCCCATCTGAAAAATACATTGGTCGTAAGGGTAATTATCTCAGTTTATAGATGCTATTGTTGGCACGCAAACATTTGTGGCTCGCCAAAACAGCAGCACTGAAGTACTGTTAGATAAGTATGAGTTAAAGTGTGTTATCTGATCGCAGTATTCTCGATGTAGTGTTGGATATGATCTTTTATTATATCATTCAAGCAGACCGAGTTGCATGGGGTCTGCTTGCGCGTGAATATTCGGGAAGCAAATCCTTTTGTCTCAAACCATATAATCATATATAATAATAATAATAATATATAATTATTACTTGTACATGGTGAACAATGTCTTAAGTCTTTTACCACTTTCTTGTGTCGTTTATAGCTAAAATATACCCATTCAACAAATTAAAAAAATGCCCATGAAATCTAAATGTACACTAAGTGTGAATAATTTTAAGTTTTATCGTGCATAGACTTTCACATCATCTAATAAAAAAAATCAATAACATTTCAGATTTTTATTTTTATTTTTTACAACAAACAAGCAGAGCATTTAGCATGTATAGCAACCATGTATAGTCACCAAAACTTGTTTTTGCTGACATCTAAATGGAATAAAAACTCTAATTGCTGAAGCCTGAATATCTCTTTTTTATTATTTTACAAAGTTAGCATGACTGCCGTGGAAGGCCATTAAACAATAAATACTAACAATGACTTTTGCACAGTACTGTATATATATATGTGAGCATCTTATTTTAACGTTCACACGTATAAAGGCCAAAGCAAAGTGCTAACTCAAGAGAATTCCATATTTAGAAAACCATGTTTCCTTTTCGTCACATTGCATTACAATAATGCCAAGTTCTCGCTCTCTTTCCATGGAGGAAGACTGGAGCTTTTTCTGAAAGAACAAAATACTTACTCCTTTTTGTGTCCTAAAACTAAACAGAACTGAAACATTTTCTCCAGCTGTTCGATCCAGACATAAATAGTCACCCTAAAATGCAAATTGCGAGTAGGCTGCTCACCTCTGACCATTGGAGTTTACCACTGTTGGCTTTCCAATGTCTCTGCAACTGTCCCTTGCTGATTCATCACCATATTTGCACACCAAATTTAATTAAAGGTCACCCTAGTTGTAATATTCTCCTGGCAATTCAGATAGCAACTTGAGCACTGGTACCTCTTTTATTACCTCCTCACTGTATATTCCAATTATAACCGTACAGAAGCAATATACATTAGCCCCGTATTAGCGCCGCACATCTTGTCTGCGACAGGCAGATTAGAAAAAAGAAGCAATTATCTGATATGGGTGTTGCTGTCAGTGATAGATGATATTGGGAGGTGATTATATATTCAGTCACTATCCTATATCAAGATCCCTGGAAACGGTCCATCAAAGTAAGATGCAGAGAATTGATACATATGTTAGATAGCTCTGATGGCTCTTAAAGAGGAAGTCAAAAATGTCTTTAAAATAATGTGTTCTATGTGCCCCACATAGTCAAAACAGCATTCTGATGGATATTGTGTTTGTGGAATTTGAATTAGGCGTCTCAAGGGGCGGCCAATTTGCCTTGTAGATGAGCTCTGATTGGTCGATACCTAAAAAGAAGAAAGAAATGATAGTGGAAAAAACAAATAGAACTTAGGCTAATTTAGCTTATCTAGTAATGACATTTGGGTTGCGTATGCGGGACAGTCCCGGTTTTGAAACGTTTGTCCTGAGTCCCGACTGATTTTGCCAGCCCCCCCCTTTTTTTTCAGTCAGTCAAACAGTTTGCCATAAAGATTCAAACGATTAAACTAACTACATGTAATCACTAACAGACATGTTTTTGTCATACCAGAACGAGAACGACTTCCTGCTTCCGTGTCTAAGAATCATGGGAAATGTAGTCCTATTAGCATAAAGCTGAGGTTGCCGGTCACACCCAACGCAAGCTGAGCTTTTCTGGTGGCATACTGTATTTCTAATATTACAATGCCGGACTGGCGCGAGATAAACGGCACAGCTGGCTTCTGATAGCTGCCGAGTTGGACGGGGGGGAAGTTGAATAATGGTGAGTGCATTGTTTTTTTGTTGTTGTTGTTTTTTTGAGTGCTGCTGAATTGTCAACCAAAATAGCATTTAGCATTAGCTAAAGTAGTAACACAACCACCGGTCACCAGATTGACGAGCAATTAAATTAGTTCAATTTGTTTGGTGGCTGGAATTGGTAGTCTTCATGAGTATGTTACCTTGAAGGGATACTTGACTCATTGAGCCATTTTCAGAAGTAAAAGTTATATTATATTATTCATCCCGAATGAATTTGATAACTTTTTCTTGTACAATTAATAAATTTAAGAGCTAATCTTTCCACTTGCTGTCGACTGAAGATGACATCACCTGTGCTAAGGAAGTAGGTATGACCAATCTTGGCTCACCCGTTTTCTGGGTTTGGTCAGCAAACTGAGCCATGATTGGTCGTTACCTACTTCCTTAGCACAGGTCATGTCATCTTGAATCGACAGAAAGTGGAAAAAAATAGCATTTAAAGGTATTAATTGTACATGAAAAATAAAGAAATCACCGAATTCATTCTGGACAAAATGTTAACTTTTTACTGCTGAAATTGGCTCAATGCGTCAAGTATCCCTTTAAAATAAGGCTGGTATTTGCACCAATAGAGAATTGGTTTTGTTACTTGCCCATCCCTACTTACTTTTGAAATTTGTAATATGTGAGAAGTAGTGATCCAGGTTAAGACTGTTTGGCCTTGGTGGAGGTCTTGCCTCCACTGAGTGCCTTTGTCATAGTGTTGGCTGTCCAATTCCTCTCCTGGGAGGCAAACACAAATAGCCTCCCAGGTGGTGGTGATGTGTTACTAAGTAAGTAAAGCCTAGCAGTGATTGCCTTCTTGCAAATTAGGAGCTTCCATTAAGGATCTGGGAGGAGGAGGAAGATGTTTTAAAAATGTAGGCTCATCTCTTCTACAGTGACACTGAAACTTTGCAAATAAACAATCACAAGTTTTTTTCTGCTGATAAATTCCTAAACAGGATTCAATTAATTTGCAGTGATGATGAATAAGTAAAAATGCCCCTTAGTCATTCTCCTTCTTGTATTCCAGTCTCATGGAGATGCGAGTGTGCGCAAGTGTGTACACGTATTTCCCTAGCGCTTATTAGCATTAGGATACAGCCTAGATGCAATAGAAAAGAGCAGGCAGAAACAAAGCAAACCCTGAAATCTGTCAGCCATTTGTGCTCACATACTGTACACACATGTCGGGAGTCTTCTGGCACGCTTTAGTGGGCCCAGGGAAGTGCTGGTCCAGGGCCTGTTTGGTTCTCCAGGGAGCATCCGCCCCCCCCTCAACCACCCGCCAACCTCCCAGCCCCTTCCCCCTTCCTGTGCAGTCTGTGGACACAGTGTGAAGCAACAAGGTTGCACAAAAACACAAAAAAAAACACAAGCATGTCCTTAGGAGTCTACTCAAAGATGAGGAGAATCATCACAGTGGTAATTGTGTCGAGTGAGAGATCAGAAGAATTATTGGAAAAAGCAGAAAATCTCGCCGTGGCTTTTGTTACTTTGCCGTTTGCGCCGTTTTCCACATTGATCCACCCATCCATCTGTCGTGTTTTGCCTGCGCCCCGTCTTGTTCTTCTGCTGCCGCTCTCTGCTTGGAAGTTGGATTCAAGAGTGCAGAGAGGAGCCTTCTGGCTCGCGCAGAGAGGAGGGATGAAGCTGTTTATTCATCTGGAGGGTATTAGAGGCATGATTAAGGAGAGGAAGGAGCGGCGAGGCTGATGCGACGCCTCAATCGCTCGTTCATTGGCGGCCGCCGGGATTTCGGGCCAACAAAAATTAGGAGAAGAATGACTGGAAAAGAACTTGTGAAATTTGATTCTCTCAGGAAAAGGACAGAAGTGAAGCAAAATGTCTGTCGAGGGCTAATTATTAATAGATGCAGGTTCTCTTGGACCTTGGAGATGTGTCAGCACCGTAGTCGCTGAGGGTTAAGAAATCTTGACATTTAAGACAGGGATGCATGAAAATACATCGTCTTGCTTGAGTAGATGCTTGTTTTTTTCCAATGTGTGTTTTTTTTTCTTCCCCTCCCGCCCTGCTCTGTGTTTTTGTCTCCCTCCCGGGCTGTCTCCTGTTGTTCTACCACTGACAAGCATGGACGCCTTTGAGGAGATATCAAATAGAACCTCTGTGTATTAATCAGGGGAAAAAACAGAAGTCACAGGTCAAGAAGCAAGGGGCAGACAAGTGCACACACAGCATACTGATGTATTATTATTATTATTTTACACCTTAGCCATTTTTTTAAAAATATGGACAACCCTACATAATTGAGAAATGTATGTGTAGTTGCTAACCCCCGCCCCCTTTACGTGTTTCCATGATAACAAAATTCAGCTTGCGATATTTTGCTAGCCAAGCCTTCTCAAGTACCCATCAAGCATCCTTGATTTAAGCTAGCTGACAGCAGTACTTGGGACACGACAGATGACGTTTCACAAGCTAACAAGGACGTAAAGCGGACACAAAAACAGCAATTGAGTAACGACTAATACTATCTACACCGACTATCACCAAACTTCTCCCCAAATCAGATGTCTGCCGTGATACCAAGACTGACCTGTGAGAGGTAGAATGGTGCCACATGGTGTCTGGATTGCTGTAAGAAAGAGTAATGGTGGTAGAATAAATTTAAAAAATCTGGTACATTAAGTTTGAGAGTTCTACAAACACTCATCTGTTGTTGTTCCGTTTGCCGTCACAATCATGACGTCCGTAACTGCATCCAACTCAATTTTGACCACACACACGCAAAAAAACCAAACTTCTTTATCTTAAAGAATGAACAGGTTTAATATTTATGATTTTTGGCTCCCAGAATGTTCTCTGAACGGAAGTAAAATCACTTAGCACACCACAGGATAATCACCCAAGAACATCTTTTACTGACATGTGATAATCAGACCACAAAGCAGGTAGCAGAGAGCGAGCGAAGATGGTAGCCGAAAGAGCCTGAAATTATATTTTTCCAATTATGATGCAGACTACTTTTTAGTAAACATTTTTGTCTTTATTTGACATCATGCACTCTCCCAGAATTATACATCCAGGTGCCTGCCCCAACACTACCCCACGGAATTCACCGAATCTTGAGCTAAGTTTTGAGCTGTGTCTCTTGAAACGTTGTAATGAAGTGGCCACAAAATAAGTCAGCCTATTTCCACACACACAACAATTCTTTTCCTCTAAGCTGATACATAAGTCATATTTACCTGAATAAGTAACAAAAAGTGGGAATAAAATTGCACAGTACACACAGTGAGCAGGCATTAGCAGCAGCATATAGAATGGATTGCTGGATCTTGCACCTGATCTGCCGCAGTGTTGTGGAAACAACACACACACACACACACGCACGCACACACACACACACACGCACGCACGCATGTCCTGCCCACCCCGTCCTCCCTTAGAGCCAGTGCAGTGAGGCAGGCGATGGAGGGGCCATGCTGTGGGACAGATTGTCATCCTCCTCTCTCCCCCTGCGAGACTCACTGTGGCCACTGGACGAGCCAAGACCTGCAGGACAGCCTTCTTCCTGTTTGCACTTATGCCCCAACCTCTTCTTGCTTCTCCCTCTACCACGAGCCTAGACTAGACCGACAATGCTAGCAAAAAAAAAAAAGGAAGAAGAAAAAGCAATGCAAATCATGTTTTTAAATTGCACATCTGTTCTTTAGTTTGGTTTGAGCCATTTGCTCGCCATCTGGTTAACTAGCTGACAGACTAGCTACCCACGTCCAAACTTAACTAGCTGAATGGCAGCGGGACTTGCTTGCCGCAAGCTAATTAACTAACATCTAGCTGGCTGAGGGACAGACTACGTTGCCAACTCCCTAACAAACTCACTAACTTCCCAGACAGAATAGCTAACCATACGGCTAAATAACTAACTAGCTAATGGATGGATTTTGTCGCTGGCAACTCACTGACTGACCAATGGATTTTTTATCCACCTAACTAACTGACTAAACTTGGTTACTGATGGACAGATTAGCAGGCTGCCTTACTAAATAAATGAATAAGTAACTAATGAGCTCACTGACAGATACTATAGCAGATAGCTAGCTGCTGTGCTTACTAGCTCGTTGGCATGAACTCAAGTATAGCCACATAGCTAGCTAACTAACAAAAGTAGAGTTGAAGGTAAGAAGCTAAAAGAAAACAATCCACAGATCTTCAAATTGACCATTGTGAATGTTTTTTCACAATATTTGTATTTTTTGGTGTGGTGGGGGTGGGAGATGAGTGTTGTTGTTTTTTTTTGGGGGGGGGGCTTTTATGTTTTAGGGAGACAACCATCTTTTGTTTTCTAAAAAATATATTTTTTTATTACAGGTTTATCAGCATGTTTTTTTAAGTAATTTTTGGGTTTAAAAAAAATATATATATATATATTGTCCCCCAATTTTCCCCATGCATTTTGTCAATTCTGGTGGATTTTTGCCCTTTGCAGGCCAGCCTGTATTTTTTCACATTTATTATGGCCTTTTTGTCATACATACATGTGGTGGGAAGTGTGTGGTTCCCTTATATGTGGCCCCCCAGCGTTGTTAAAATAAAAACACTCACTTTTAACACTAGTATAAGTACATTTTACGATTGTTTTTTTATATTAGTCGGTCTATTTGTGGACGTATATGAGTGTATTAGGCACACGTTTGACATACAGTATGTTATCCATTTTTCATGGTGTCTCGCTATCACAGGGCAAAACCCCCCCCCAAAAAAAAACATAGTAAATGATGACCGGCCGCCCTACTTTTCCTCGGCTCTGGCCTTCCATTTGTCTAACTTTCCCGGGGTGCCACTGGAGCAGTGTGATTTCTGGGACAGTGACCAAGTGTGCCTGTCTGAGCTGGGGGACGTGGCTAATGTGGACAAAGTAGTTGATGCTTTGCTGCTTTCCCCGTGGCTGAGAGGCGGGGCCACGACGGTGCTGGTGTAATGGACGCCCAGACTTCAGAGTCCAGGGGTCCAGTCGATGTGAAGGTGTGTGATGTCAGGCTGGGCAACTTGCTTTTCAAACCCCAGGAAGTGAAGCTTTATTTCATCTGCTGACTTTCCTGCCTTGGCCTTTTGCACTGCTCATACATGCACACACACACACACACACACACACACACACACACACACACACACACGCACACACACACACACACACACAAGCCTCACCCCTCCTCTCTCCTGTAGCATTGATTGATCTCTTGCGTTGCGAAGGGGGACCTGACATTTGTCAGTTATGCGTAAAGGTATATTGTGTTTGCTTGGTTAAAAAAAAAACATATATAATAAAAAGAATGGGTGCAAAACAAATATGGATTCCTCACCTAAATTAGCCATTTCTTTACTATTTACTGGTGTCAGGCCGAGTACTTGTACCTCCAAAATAATCACTTTTCAGGAATCCACAACATTTTTTGTTCAACTGTAAACATTGCAATCCACTTTCAGCTCTTTAGACTGGTCAGTAATGTGTAAAAATAGCACATGCACACTGACTATAGTATAGATTTGTGAAAATATATATATAAAATTGTGACTTACAGTATACCTAAGAGAAGGTTGATGGATGTAGTGAGGGAAGACAGAGGGCAGTCGGTGTTAGAGAGGATAATGCAGAAGATAGACTTTGATGTAAACCCCAACAGGTCCCTAACAGGACGAGCCAAAAGGAAAAGAAAACCATAATCTACTGACTGATTTGCTAATTGGAAAAATCGTATCTTTTCAGTGTGGCGCAAGCAATTGTTGTTGTTTTTTTACTAGCTAACTTTCCATTTAACTTGTAATGTCTGACTGACTGAATAATTATCCGAGCTGGATAGCCTTCTAGCTAACTTACAAATTAGATGTACTAAATAAGATAGCTACAAATAAATATTAATTATACTGTCCCACAGGGAATCAAAAATCAAAACCGTCTGGTTGTTAATACGCACCACGTAACTGACTGACTAACCAGCTGCCTAGTGAAGTAATAATTGGTCAGGCTTGGGTAACAATTTCCATAACATCCCAATTCTTTAAGTAGTTTCTTACTAGTAAGATGTAAAATTATGGTGTGAATCTATGTAATTTCCTAACTTACTGTCACTGACTCAACAAGTCACATAGGTAAGTAACTAACAACAATATAGCTAGATAGGTGTATACTATTGTCCATCACAACTTTGAAATTAAGAGCGCACTGGTATGCTGACTAACTAACTAACTGCTGTTGAGTTATGTAGCTGCTTGATGCAAAACTGTGGTGTGTAACTATTTAGCTATCGGTACTGACTGACAACTAGTTACTACACCAATAAAACTACTACTATTACAACTAATTGCACCAGATGTACCCATAACTAGTTAGCTACCCTAGCTGGGTAACAATGTAACGACAATAGAAACATTTAAAATAAAGCTACTGTCTCACACACATACTAAAAGTGATTTCTTATTTGTTTGATGCAAAAACTGGGTGTGGATATTGCAGATAAGTCACTGTGCCATATTTGAATTACAAAATTGCAATAGTCACAATCCCGGGAGTACAAAACGTGCCGCTAATGCTAGCCGCTAACAGCGGCGCCAAAGATGAGTGGCAGGTAGGACGGTGATGATAAGAAGTTATTTCAAAGAACGCTTAAACACAGGGTGTTCAGAGATAATGTGCAAATTCATTTTGCCGCATTCTCCATTCGATCTTAAGTGACGGTGTCACAAAGCGTGCCGTACATGACGAGTGCGTTGTTCAGACACGCGCCGCTATTTGGGCATCAGAAACGGTAAAGTGCTGAGATGACACATGCTGTTGTCTCGCGGGGAAACGCTCGCTACTTCTTCCGGAATAATAATAATACAAAAAGAAAAGATCACGTCTGTGAATATGAAGGGAGGTCACGGTGTTACATCAGACAAGTTGTCAGCTTTTTGTTTATTCAATGAGTTCCCAATCCCCCATGTGCCAACAAATACACTCACATTCAAAACATATCTTTTTTGACAAGCATACACACAAAGATACAGCTTACAAGAGTTTAAGATTGGAGTCTAGAACACCTTAGAAGTAGCGTATGACGATGCAATATGGATTTAAGAGTTACCACTAGTCCTAAACTACACCTTGGACTGTTCACCACCCGATTGCAAGGTACATCCTCTATAGACAAATAACCATTGGCCAATTCTTGAAAACACTTGCAAACTTCACACACGAGAACCTTAGCTATGATTTGAACCCGAATCAGAACTGTGAGGCCGCCGTGCAACCATCCATAAATCTTTTCTTCCTGGCACATTTATCAAGATCTGATCATCATGGTCCAGTGGCGATGAAAAGCAAAAATGACCAAGTTTTTCACCACCATATGTGTTCTATCATCAGGAGAATTAATGTCACGCTCCCTTAAAAATATGCCCGTGTATTTTGTTAAGACCCAAATATATTAATAGCGGACATAAATCAAAACGTATCCTCTGGGTTTTTAGAGTCCAAAAATGGCAGACGACCTGTTCCCAGATTTAAGGGCTTTATTTGAACAGGAGTATTTACTCTGGGAAAGGTTACTATGAATGAACACAGAGGAAGCAGAGCACAAAGAACACTTCAGTCTGCTACGGGAAACCTCCAGACCCACGTGCAAAGGAAAAAATATATGCTTATTGAGTAATTAAAAGATTTCTTTCTTTTATATAGTGCTCCTGCATGTATAGAACCTAATGAAAAGTACGAGATACTTTAAGCTAAATGAAAGGGTGAATGCGAGAGGTATTCACCTTCACCCATTACTTTGTGGGTTCATTGGGTGGTTTGCATTACGCAAAATAACAACACCACTGATTTCCATGAACCTTCCTGGACTTTGCTTTTACTTCTCCCATTACCGCTATTTGAGTCTGGAATAAATCTTGGAGAACAAAAAGCCAAACTAATTACAGGGTTAATTTAATGTCAACTAAATGGATGTATTGTGAGATATGCTGTTATTATGACAGTTATTGTGACTGCAAATATTTGTGGGATTTTAGAGAAATCATTTTCAATATAATGCTGGTTGAATTCTGAATTGTGCAACTTCACAGGGGGGTTCATCGTTAGGGGCTTATGTATCATTACAAAACATTTTGGTTGAATTCCAAATTGTACGACCTCAGATCAGATCTCAGATCTTGAGGGATATTTTTCCAACAGACTTTTGTGTAATTCCAAATTGTATGAAATCAGGGACGCATATCATACCTAGAGATTTTGATTGAATTCTGATGTTTGACCTGTAAACGACATATTCTTACCTGAATATTTGGCTGGATTCCAAATTGCAGGACCTGAGAGGTCTTTTTCAAAGTATATTTTTTCTAATGTATTTAGCATTGGCTAGCAACCAGTTCAGGGTGTACTCCGCCTACTGTCCGAAGCCAGCTGGGATAAGCTCCAGCGCCCCCCACGACCCTTGTGAGGATAAGTGGTTAAGAAAAAGGATGGATGTATTTAGCAGAGGTGGGCACTTTCGTCTCTCCGTCGGCCGCGTCCTTGACGGATGGCCACATTTTCAGCTTTATGACACGAAACCTCGAAGAATACACAGATTCAGAAGGACCGTCTGTACTGATCCAGATTAATGGATGAAAACCTGCTTCAAATGGTGCTCAGTCTTTGTTTTTGTTTTTTTTTACGTTTCACATCATAAAGCACTCGATGTGGGCATGCGTCAACGACAGGGCCAATGGAGAGACGGAAGTGCCCACCTCTGCCATTTTGTTTGAGTTTTGAGACGTACACTCTCAAGGGCCTTCGATTCTAGAGGTATCTGTGTACAATATCCGCAAATGGTGGCTCAGTCGGATTCCGGCTGTATGAAATCAGGGACGCTCGACTTAGGTGGAACATGCATTGGCAGAATCTATTTAATTTGAGTGGATATTTGATTGAAAAGGTGGGTGGAATATATTTTCTTTCTCTACTATTTGCTGTCAATGGACCCGTCATAATATTGGTACAGTTCCATATCGAAAATATTTGTTGCTTGGAATCCTTTGTGTTGCCTTAACTTGGTGGAGGTCTGTGCACTACAGAATGCCTTTCCAGTTGTTTTGCTGTCATGTAAATAAAGGAGATCTCATCTCCCCAGCTAACGTACAACTATGGCACAATCCCCGCGGCTGGGGTTGTTTTGTTTCATATAGAAGACATTAAACAGAGTGAGTGGGAGGTGGTGGTGGTGGTGGCGCTGATGGGTAGGGACACAACTCCCAAAGAGGGACAGGCCTTAAGATGGAGGTCTTCCTCCCAGGATGTGACAGGCTGTTGGCTGAAGGATGCTCAGGAAGGCCTTGGCAGTCCAACAAAGACAGCCCTTCAGCTGCAGGGTGTAGTTTTTCAGGCCCCAGCATCCCCTTTGGCAGCAGCACAGAGAGCGCTGGCGTGCACAGGCCCCCGGCCCGAGAGACTGGGAAGTAAGGCCCGTTCTTTTATTTACTCAGGCTGCTGCTGAGGCCTGGGCATTTCTTGTCAGGGTGAAGAAGGGGAAAAAAACAAGTCTGTCTCTCTCTTTCCTCTGCCGGTCTCTTGAGGAAGGATTGCGCTTTCATCCACGGTTGTTCACATACTTGTTTTGGCCATTGGACTTCGAGCTCTGTTTTCTGTGTATGTGTGGGAGAGAGCGAGAGAATGAACCTGCGTGGAAGAAAAAAAAAGTGTCCTGCCACTAAAACAAAGTACTAAGTCACTACGTCTTTACAGCCGCGGAACCTTTCAGCCTCATGGGATATTATACAGTTAATAAATCATATACAGGGCAACTTCTTTGGTCGAACCTCTTTTCTTTGGACTTTGATTACACTTCCATTAATTTTTTACATCGTAAATAGTGGAAACAGAAGCAGTGTTACCCCCCCCCCCCCCCCAAAAAAAAAGTGTTGCCATCTTCAAACCTTTATTCACTTTAGATTTAAAAAATATATATAATTTAACATTCTTAACTATTATATGAGTGTACTGTAAAGAGATGAACTACTGTAATACAAACAAATACCCTCGTCCTTAACTTTGACGACAGGTGGTTACACACAACGCTGGTAAAGGTTCAAGGTTGTAAACGGTGGTTGCAAATAGTTTTTCTTATCAAGAAATTTTGAACATGTTCGACAAACATTTGCAGCCATTTTTCTTAAGAAATGTTTAACAAGTTACAATAAAACTGTTGGCGAACGTCTGACAAACATCTTTGCGACCGTTTGCAACCTTGAATGAACCCTGACGGAAAAACATTTGCTATCTTCGCAAACACTCGCAAGGCTTCGCAGCTCAGTAAGATGTGGGATTTAGAGGTCGTTTTTTTGTGCTGATTATTTAAATCGGTGAATTGCACAATCACTGATTTGAGGCATGTTTTTTCATGAAAAGTTTGGCTAAATCTCAAATTATATGCCCTCAGAGAAGGTCAATTTAAGCGAAATTGTGTTCAAATTGCGAATTTTACGAACTCGGGGGAATCTGATTTAGGAGGACTGTTTTCCTGGTTAATTGTTGGTTGAAATCCAAATTGTTCAACCTTATGTGTTTGACTTTTTGAATTTTTGGTTGAATTGCCATTTGTTTGACCTTTGGGACATTTGACTTTGGAGGTCTTTTTTCCCACATAAATGTTCTTCAAATTCCCAACGGCACAAGTCCCGGGGTATACTATGAAAAAACTAGGTCAGGGTCTAAATTTGTAAAACCTCAGGATGTGTGATTTTAGAGGCAAATTTATCTCTGAACATTTTGTTCGAATTTGAGTGGCAATTGTCCCGTTGTCTTGCTTTTGATATGCCAGAATATTACTTGACAAACTATTATCTGCACATGATCATTCAGTCTCTTTGATGAAGACGAAATCCTTTTATTATGTTTTCTTTCAAATTTATGTTTATGTGTCCTTGGAGTAACGGCACTAAATAAATAATTGACATCAAGCAAATAAGCAAACAATGGAACGACAGCTTGACGGTGTCCCAAGGCAAATGCATCCTCATTTAGGACCGTCGAATTTCATTTAACCTTGTATACGGGCCCATTTGTTTGTTTGTTTTATAGCATTGTCTAAACGCCAATACATTTGACTGTAAGGCATTGGCTGGGGTCATTCTTCACGCATGGTCTCCATGGCCGAGGGAGAGAGGGCAGCGCCGCCCCCTCTGCGGAGGAGGGCATCGCACTGAGTCAGCTACCCTCTCGCAAAGCAAAGAGTGATGCTCGTATGGAGGCTTGCAAACCAAGCGAGGTTCGCACCTTGAGAGAGATGCGTCGAGTGGGCGCCTCGCCAGCGGGGGAAGGTATTGAGGAGGGTTGCGGTGTGGAGGTGTGGGCTCTCAACGTGGCGCTTTCAGCAGTTTACGAGGGAATGGCCTCCTCCGACTGCATCTGTTTCCTGAAGATAGGCCCTGATGGGGGGCAAGTGTTCGGAGAGGGCATGATATCCTGATGAAGGGCAGATCGCGTTGTAAAAACAACAGAGAGGGGAAGAGACACTTGGATTTGTCAGCTCGACTCTTTACAGATTGGCTCCCGCAAAGAGCTCTTCCTTCACCGCCACCCCTCCTTCCTTCATAAATCTTTGCCGTTTCCTCTTGTTTTTCCATTTCTAAGTTTTGGCCTTTTGACATAGCTTTTTCTGAAGGGGTAGGGATTACACGGTTTTATTTAGGTAAGGAAGTCGAGAGCACTTGGATTTGGACAGCAGGAAGAAGTGGCCTGTAACCTTTTGAACTTGTGGAAGTGGTGTTTTCCAGTCGTGTTAGTGTACAATACAACAGCGCTGGAATGTCAGCACTGGAATGCGTATCAGGAGACCGTCAAGTATTTGTAACACATATGGGAGCAATATTGGTGGCGTCCCCCGTGATTCTTTGCACCTGCTTGCCCTTGAATATGTAAGGCTACGCACACGAGGATTTTCAAGAAGTAATTTTCCCCAAAAAGCATAAATGCCAAAGCAGCAGATGGCGCTTTGATTCGAACAGTAAAGTCATTTTTGTTATGACTGTGTTTTTGGGTTGTTCATATAAAACTGTGTTTTGGGTTGGTCAAGGGGTCATTGGATTGTTATGGTATTGTATTATGATGAGGCATAATTGAATAAAATAAAAATAAAATAAATCTTATTTTGTCTAATCCTTTTTATTTTGTCGATTGCTATGCAGTAGCTATGGGAGGTATTAGTCAGTAGTCAGGTTTCCATCCAATTGTTTTGAAATTTTTAAGTGAAAAGTTTAAGTTTCCAGTAAAAAAAAAAGAAAAAAAATGAAATTTTTAAGTGAATTTACTGAAAATGCGCAAAACAGACATCCGACTTATGCCCGTTTCCATCGGTTCTTCTTTTGTGAATATTGAGAGGGGACTCCGCCGCTGTAGGTGGCGGCATACACCATTAAGAGATGCGACCCACCAGTAATTTAAAAGAAGGAAACGACTGCGCCGTGCGATTACGTCGTATGAGTATGCTTTTGTAATTCCTAAACACCGTAGCCTTAGCGTTTCTTTGCTGTTTTCCATCTAAAATAGCATTAATATTTGTTTATATAATTAATTCCAAAAAGATTTCTGTTTCGTTGTCTCCCCAAACGTATCATTTCCATTCTTTATCGTCCGACATGGCTTTGGGACTACAAACGTACGTGTGACGTAATAAAAACGTGCAACGTTTATCCGGTTTCGCCAGCGGTTATTTGCAAAGCCTGCGTAAAAACTGTTTTTGCTAATTTTGGGCCCTTTTTCGAATTTCTGGTGTTTCCATTCAATTTTATTTTCGCACTTCTTGAAAATTAGAATAAAAATGGGTGGATGGAACTAGTCTTATTGTTTAGTTATTGTTATTTTGTAGTTGCTATACAGTTGCTTTGTCCCTCGGTGATGAGTTAGCCACTCTTAGTGTGTCTAGTCTTGTTCAAATATCCCTTATGATGAGTCACTCCTATTTTGTCACATAAACCTTTATTCTGTTATATAGAATTGTGCAATTGTGCCAAGATTTTACTCAGCACAGTCGAGGGTTGCTATCTGCACGTCCTTGCAAGCTGTTTTTCTGTGTTTGATGTTGCTTCCATGCATCCAGCCCGCTCATTGGTTCTTAGCTAAGGCTTCTTCATCGAGTGTTTTCAAGTTCAAGTTTTTTCTCTGCCTTCTTCATTGTTATTTTGTTTTTGTATATAAAGACCCTGTTTCCCAACATCTGTGTCTGGTCTGCGCTTGTGTCCTAAATTCCACACCTCACGGGACAATTTTAGCCAAACAGAAATTCGGTAGCAGCACCATTGGCGAATTTAGGAAAATGGTGTGGAATTATTCCTCAATTTAATTCATCCATTCATCCATTTTCAAGACCGCTTCTCCTGTTCAGGGTCCTAATGCCTATCAACAGATAACCATTCACACCCACATTTACATCATCACTGAGTGGGAACTAAACCCACACTGCCAGCACAAGTCAGCCAATGTGGCACTACACCATTATACCTAATACACCTATTAATCCATATTTAAAAAAAAAATGAACAAAAAATATGAAACATGTTTGCCTAACTAGGTTAAACAAACATTTTGTTATTATTTATACAACTAGAGATGTTCGGTACCACCATTTTTCAGTACGATACAGTACGAGTATTCACTCTGAGTACTCTGAGTACCGATAACGAGTACTAATACTGACAAAAAAAAGTGAACACAGACCTTTCTTTGTAGCGCGCATGATGGGTCGGTGATGTGTCAAACTGCCTCACTATAGCGCCAACTACTGCCGAGGAGGACTTTGCGATGCCCGATTTTTTTTTCGCCCCTTAAGTATCTGTGCCTGGTATCAACCTAATACCTGGCATCGGGATTCGCTCATCCCTACAAACACTAGCCAATCATCTCTTCTATTTTTCACAGAAATGTACGAATGTGGTAATAGCAATAATTTATTTGTCTTGTGTCAGAGGTGTAACCGAGGAAGAATTGTTAAAGCAATTATCGCTGTGCTAGACGCTAGCACTTACGACAGCACGCATCCAATTATCTAAAGGTGCGAAGCCACAATGGCTGGCAAGTCTAGTCTGAAGGGACAGACAGCTTGGTCTGTCTTTAGTTTTTTAAATCCTGCTCAATATTTTTATTTTTTTTATTTTTTGTGGAGTAATGACCAAAAAATTTACTATTGGAAGCTTATTGTCATGTTATTAGACATTAGATGCTCTCTCGTGTTGTGTCTCTTGTTTGCCTCCTCTGCGCAACACACATTCTTTAAACCATTATCACTTGCCTCGCAGCTTTGCATGCTGATAAATATGATAATAATGTTCATTCTATAATCGGATATTTATTGACTGATGCTCTGAATGCTCAACTTTTCATGAAAATCATTTGTCTTGCGGCGGAGGCTTCCTAAAGGCTATGTATGGCCGTGGTTGAAATTGCTCGTTTAATCTTCTCTCCCACCCCACCCGTGTAGAATTTTTTGTGTCTTTTGTCTGGCTTTAAAGTCATTTCAGGGGCTCTTGTTTTTTTTTATTTTATTTTTTTTACATTTTTTATGGTCTTGTAGCTGTTCAGAAATAATAGAAATGTTCTAATTTACCTCATGCCAGGCTTACATCTTCAAGTACACCCACTGTCTTGCTTTGGCTTTAAATGTCAGAGAGATTGTGCTATGAGTCACAGTGGGCTAAGCTATTACATGGCCACATACAAGGTTAATTGTGGTAAAAGTATTTCTTCTTATTATTATCTCTAATTATACTTTAAATTGTGTGTTTTATTGTAACTTTTTGGATATTGTTCAATGTTATTTAAGATAAAATAATTCACACCCTACTTGCAATTAACATGATCGAAAACACAAAAGTCACTCACCTTTTAGTGTAGATGCAAATGAATGAGACTAATGGGTTGCGAACGTAACGTTTTTCCCTAACAGCCTCACTGACAACCTCTTCTCTCTCTCTATTTCCTTTCCAGACGGTGCCGACATCGAGGACGACCCATCATGTTCTTGGCCAGCGTCATCTCCCTCCAGTAAGGATCAGACGTCTCCGGGACACTGCGAGGACTATGATTTCGGAGAGGACGAAGGGGGACCAGGCCTGCCGTACCCGTGCCAATTCTGCAGCAAGTCTTTTAGCCGCCTAAGCTTCCTCAAACGTCACGAGCAGAGCCACCGCGACAAGCTTCCGTTCAACTGCACCTTCTGCAGCCGCCTGTTCAAGCACAAGCGTAGCCGCGACCGACACGTCAAGCTGCACACCGGCGACAAGAAGTACCACTGCGGCGAATGCGACTCGGCCTTCTCCCGCAGCGACCACCTGAAAATCCACATGAAAACTCACGCCTCCAACAAACCACACAAGTGCCCCGTGTGCCGCCGAGGCTTCCTCTCGTCCAGCTCGCTGCACGGCCACATGCAAGTGCACGAGCGGGGCAAAGAGGGCGGCGGCTCGAGCCTCTGTCAAGTCGACGACTGGAAGCTGAAAGAGACGCGGAAGTGCAGCCGATGTGAGGAAGGCTTCGATGTTCCGGAAGACCTTCAAAGGCACATTGCCGAGTGCCACCCCGAGTGCTCCCCGTCAGAGGACGGAGGGCTTGGTGCCACCCTTCAATGCATCTACTGCCACGAGCCCTTCAGCGACGAGGGTGCCCTGCTGACCCACATCGACCAGGCCCACAGCCGGGACCGCAAGAGCCACCCCTGTGCTATCTGTTCCGAGCATTTTTTGTCTGTTGAAGACCTCTATGCTCACATGGACATCCATCAGCTCCCGGAATCTAGTAACCATAGTAACAGCCCTTCTTTGCTGACTGTGGGCTACACTTCTGTTTCAAGCACCACTCCTGACTCGAACCTCTCCGTTGACAGCTCAACGATGGTGGAAACGGCGCCACCTGTCCCCAAGACTCGAGGCAGGAGGAAGAGGGCTGCTCATAACGCGTCGGACGTTGGGGGGCGAGCCGCCAAACAGCCAAAGGTTTCCTACAGTTGCATGTACTGCAACAAGCAAGTGTTCTCCAGTTTGGCCGTGCTTCAGATTCACCTTCGGACCATGCATCTGGACAAGCCGGAGCAGGCTCACACGTGCCAGTTCTGCTTGGAAGTCCTACCCTCGTTATTGAATCTTAATGAACATCTGAAGCAGGTCCACAATGCTGAAGGCCACGCGGCCCTGCTAGCCGGCTTGTCCGACTCCCTCCTTCAGTGCAACTTCTGTCCCGAGATACTAAGTGACCTCAACGCCCTTCAGGAGCACATCCGCTGTTCCCACGGGTTTCCGAGTCCTGTTGCCAAGGAGAGCAACGCTTTCTTCTGTCCCCAGTGCTTCATGGGTTTCTTGACGGAGACGACCTTGGAAGAGCATGTTCGTCAAACGCACTGCGATGGGGGTAGCCTGCGTTTCGACTCTCCGTTAGCGGTCACCCCCAAGGAGCCCATTGTGGAGGTATACTCCTGCTCGTACTGCACGAATTCACCCATATTCAACAGTGTTCTGAAGCTCAACAAGCACATCAAGGAGAATCACAAGAACATTCCCCTTGCACTCAACTACATCAATAATGGAAAGAAGACGTTGCACGCTCTCAGCCCCTCGTCCCCTATAACTGTAGAACAAGCGTCCATGCTCAAGCAAGGCGGAGCCGCCACACGCTCTTCGAGCGAGTTCATATGTAACCAGTGTGGGGCCAAGTATACAAACTTGGATCTTTTCCAGACTCATCTGAAGACTCACCGAGATGGCCTGCAGCCTCAGCTGACCTGCCCACAGTGCAACAAAGAGTTTCCAAACCAAGAATCCCTGCTGAAGCACGTCACCATTCACTTCACAATCACCTCCACGTATTACATCTGCGAGAGTTGTGACAAGCAGTTCACGTCCGTGGATGACCTGCAGAAGCATCTGCTGGACATGCACACCTTTGTGTTCTTCCGTTGTACGCTGTGCCAAGAGGTGTTTGACTCAAAGGTGTCGACTCAGCTCCACTTAGCTGTCAAGCACAGCAATGAGAAGAAGGTGTACCGCTGCACCTCATGCAACTGGGACTTCAGGCACGAGACAGACCTGCAGTTACACGTCAAACACAGTCACCTGGAAAACCAAGGTCGCGCCCATCGTTGCATCTTCTGCGGGGAGTCTTTCGGGACGGAGGTGGAGCTGCAGTGCCATATCACCACCCACAGCAAGAAGTACAACTGCCGCTTCTGCAGCAAGGCCTTCCATGCCATTGTGCTGCTGGAGAAGCATTTGCGGGAGAAACATTGCGTGTTTGAGGGCAAGGCGCAGAACTGCGGCGCCAACGGCTCTGCGGTCAGCGGGGCGGACGGCCATCCGAAAGATGAGGCAGAGTTGCAAGGTCTCTTGACCAACAGCCATGGCACAAAAACCACAGGAGGATCTGCAGTTGAGTCAATGAACAGCCATGACGGAAGTGAGGAAGAAGTGGAGACGGCAGACCCCATGTATAGTTGTGACATCTGTGGGGCCTCTTACACGATGGAGTCGCTTCTGACGAACCACCAGCTGAGGGACCACAACATTCGCCCAGGTGAGAGTGCCATGATGAAAAGGAAAGCTGACATGATAAAAGGAAACCACAAGTGCAACGTATGCTCTCGCACCTTCTTCTCTGAGGCCGGTCTAAGGGAACATATGCAGACCCACCTTGGGCCAGTCAAGCACTACATGTGCCCTATCTGTGGGGAGCGTTTCCCCTCCTTGCTCACCCTGACCGAACACAAGGTCACCCACAGCAAAAGTCTCGATACGGGTAGCTGCCGCATCTGTAAGATGCCTCTCCATAGTGAGGAGGACTTCCTGGAGCACTGTCAGATGCACCCTGACCTGAGGAATTCTCTCACGGGTTTCAGATGCGTGGTGTGCATGCAGACAGTCACCTCCACATTGGAGCTCAAGATCCACGGTACTTTCCACATGCAAAAAACCGGGACCATGTCCGCAAACCAATCCACTGGGCGCGGCAATGCCATCTTTCACAACCAGCATCTACATCACGTCCAAAAACCTTTCAAGTGCGCCGCCTGCTTGAAAGATTTCCGTTCAAAGCAGGACCTGGTTAAGCTGGACATCAACGGCCTGCCTTATGGACTTTGCGCATCTTGCGTGGCCAGTGCTGGTTCGAAGAGCTCCAGCCCAACGATGAATGGAGGCAGACAACAGCAGCACCAGGGAGGTGCCTCCACTCCAGCGCCGAACACCGCTCAATGGATTCAGGGAGGGAGTCTCAGCCCAGGCGAGGGGAAAGGCAAAGCCGTGTCCTCGTCGTCCTCGTCCTCTTCTACATCGTCAACGGCGGCCACAAAGACACGGTGCTCAAGCTGCAACGTCAAGTTTGAGTCAGAGGCAGAATTGCATAACCATGTCCAGACGGTGCACGGAGGGGACAGCGGAAGCGGACAACTAAAGACGCCCCAGATGTCACCAATGCCCAGATCCAGTCCATCACAAACTGAAGAGGTAGTAATAATAATAATAATAATAATAATAATAATAGTTTTTTATTATTAATTTTATTCGTAACACAGTTTACATTTATGAAATAAATCTCAAAGTGGACATCACAGGCAGCAATAAAAGCAATGGAAGCACACAGTAGATATAAAACAGTCAATTAAAAATCTGTTGTTTTTTTTGCTTTTTTAAAGAATGTTTTGAATCCTCTTTTTTTTTAACCATCTGTGGAGCTCTGAGGTGGTCTTTGAGGGCTCCATAGAGGTACTTTGGTTGTACTGTATTGTTGATGTTGTTTGTAATTGTGTTGGTCTTGGTCTTACTTACAGAAGAAGACGTACCAGTGCATCAAATGTCAGATGGTATTCTACAGCGAATGGGACATCCAAGTTCATGTGGCCAACCATATGCTCGGTAGGAGATCATTTTATTTTGTGTGTGTGCCTCTGCTATCAAAATGCATTCACTGTCATCATTTTCAAAGGTACTTCAATAACATTAAGCAGTTGATGTGATGTTCTGTGTTAAATGGAACACAATTGTGAGCCCATCATCAGTATCCTTCATTTAAACATTCACAGGGTGTGATTTTCTATTTAACATGCAACAGACTTGAGACAGTCATCGACATCATCCATTTAAATATTCAAATTACAAAGAACATTTCATCATTTTTGAGGATGAACCACATAGTGTGAAAAATCTAATAAAATATTTGACCCTGTCTCATTTAGGCTCACAAGTTCCTGGATCACATCACAAACTAGGTGGAATTACTTTCATATTTTAACTTCATATCCCCAAGTGTTGTTCATCCATAAATATAAGCAAGTCATCTTAATTTCCCCATGCATGTGAACCATTGAAAATGTTGTGAGCATGCTTGTGGAGATTGCTGAAATGTTTCAAATATTGATTCAAAGTGGGAAGAAATATAAAATATCTTGACAGTCTGAATCTCTATCCCAATATATATATATATATATATATATATATATATATATATATATGCTCATGCATTTTTGCTTTTCACCTTATTTTCTTTCTTTCACACATACAGTATACACACACACACACACACATATATATATATATATATATATATATCAGATTCATCACACCTTAGAATTTTGATTAATCATGAATAATCGCTTAATTAGAAACATTTTTTTTGCAAGCCAAATTTAAAGAGCACCTGTTATGTGTTAATTCTTTCCACATTTAATGTTATGAGGACGTCTTCGACATTTTTTGATCCACTGCACACACTCATCCTTGTCTTTTTCTAAACAGTTAATTACTTGCATAATTTAAAATGGAAAAAAATGACCCTAATAGTTTGACATGAAGAAATATTCTGAATGTCATACACAAACATTCATTAAACGCTGTATTTAATGCATGTAATTTTGTTTATTGCTCAAACACAACCTATGCTACCTTTAATGTAGCCATCCGCTGTGAGATAAAGGGTCATCTGCAGTCCAAATTAATAATGTGATTAATCTGGGTTAAAACATGATTAATGCGATAATGTTTTTGTGATTAATTAATTAGTTAGTTAACGCTTTAACTTGGACAGCACTAATATATGAAATCATGTGATGCAGCCCAACAATGCTGCACATAACAGATATTTTGGCCCCAAATCCATTTGACAACAAATGTTAACATCCGCATTTGCCCCCCCAAAAATCTTTAGTTGCCTTTGTTTGTCATCTGTATGCTGGCAGAAGCATTTGTAAAGATGAGACAATTGGAAAACAGTTTTGTTTTTTTCCCCCTCGCCTGCAGTAAGTAGGCATCTGAATTCTGGTCTCACGTTCCTTTATTCATTCATTTATTCAGCTCGTTTGGCGGCTCTTTCATTACACTGCATTATCTGTTGTCTTCAGTGGGGGAGAGACTCATTGATCTGGAACCAAACCGCCTCTCTGTTTGGGACACGCTTCTAGGCGCAGGTGAATTTAAACACGGTGGGCAATTCTATCAGGACCGCTAGGCAATTCTATCAGGGGCCCACTGTTTGTGCATAAACAATCAGAAGCATGTGATTTGTGATTTTGATGCCGCGGTGCATTTGCAAAGGAGAGAGACGAGCCCAGAGTGTAGGTGTGTGTTTTGTATTCATCTTTGCAATCTGCTCACCCACTATTCTACTGGGGGTGCCTAATACAGTACCATGCCAGCATTAGTCCTTTCTGTTGCAAAGGCGGGCACGGAGCACACTGGGAGGGTAGAAAACAAACCCCCCTACTGGTTACTTTATGTCTTTCAGCAGCGCGAGCACACAGCTCCCCTGTAATAGTGGAATTCGGGCAGCTTAAGATAACAGGAGGACAGGTGATTGGGTTATTGTCTGATGTCTTACTCCTCTGATATGCCATCGCTTTGTGTTCCGCGTGATCACGCCTTCCATCAGACTCCTCAAAAGGGTGTCTGCTGGATGTGTTTGTTTGACGATTTGTCAAATGTGGAGAAAGCCACACGTGCTCACAGTTTTTCCCAAAGTGACTTTGTAATATCCGTGGAACAAATAGACAGAGCGGAAATAAAGGAAAATGCACCGACTGGCCACAACATGACCACCTGCACAATCTAATGAGATCCAAAACAAGAAGTGTAGCAAATTTTCTGCCTTTACAAAAGTGATAATGTTCTCTTTGGATTGACACTCTCATACTTGTATTCATTTAACGTTTTGTATGTTATAGTCGAAGTTTGCAATGCTGTCGAACTGCATTGACTCTGTTTGGTTTGTTTTCCACTTCAATATATTACCGTCCGATTGTTGACCAACCTAGAAAATGAAATATGGTCGAAATATGCTACTATAAATCATTAAATAAGACACACAATTGAGGTTGTTGCTATCATTTAAATTAGGGGTGCCAAGCGATAAATTGTTTTAATCGTAATTAATTGCTTGACTTCAATAGTTAACTCACGATTAATCACAAATTTGACATCTGTTCTAAATGTACAATAAAACATTTTTTCGAAGTATAATACTCTTAACATAAAAGTGGAAAATGTTAACCTAATAGAACTATTGATACAGTTATTTCATAATAATTCATAAAATTGAGTTCAAATTAAAATGATGTAAAAAAAAAACAAGTGTGATATTGATTTGTGTGAGGTCCTCCTCTGCCACTAGATGGCATAATTGCATTTGTAAGACTTGGTGACAGCTCAGTGCATTTTTCTTTTCATTTTAAGAGCTATCTAATCTTTAACATGAAGCAAATTGTAAAAAAACAACTTGACCCCAGTCTCCACAAATATATGCATTATTATTAAATTTATTACTGCTAAATTTTGACGTTGACGCGTCTGCTGCGGAATTCCCCCAGCTTTCCAAGTAAGGATTACAAATTTTAAAAAAATTGTGGTGTTAAAGCAACTTAAACTTAACTCAAAATTAACGCACTCATTTTGACACCTCTAATTGCAATCAGTAATAGAGCGGGGAGTCAGCTGTCATGACCAGGTTGGTGAAAGTTAACCAATATCGAGCAAAAGCATCAACGAATGAGGGTTGAATTCAATCCAGCCTATAAGCACTGCAAAACTAATCTGGGCCAAAACGCAATGAAAAAAAAACTAGTAATTTGGAAAAGCTCTAAATACCTTCTCTGGTGGAAAAAAAAGGACACTTTCTCTCTTTAATGGCCATCTGCACGGGAGAGGGGAAACGGGGGGGCCGGGGTCATCTCCGCTCAGCTGTCAGCGTTATTAGCGTAGGTAATGGAGCAGACGCTGGATTCATAGGGGTGTTGTTTTCATCCATGGCCCGCTCCTCCGTGGTGTCACTTCGCACTGATAACTCTATATATAGTCGTGTGGTCCTGCATAACCATAGCGCTAATGTACAGAACGACAGAACCCCATCCGGTCCCACCCGGACGCGTCCATATGAGCTGCCTTTGTAATCCGATCGTCATCCTAAACGCAACCTCTGATGCGCTGCCAGAACATTTTGATGCATGGATGTGACACTTGGACTTTCACGGTTGTGAATGGCGTATAAAGTGATCGGCTACTCGACGTAAAGGTATAAAAAGAGTGTAGGGGGAAAGGTGGTGGTGCACAACAGCGTCTTAAGATGGAGGTCGCAGCCCGCCTGGGCCCAGATGGATCAGCGCACATTTGCCGTACAGCTGGCCGCTCTGCTTGGGGACTTGGTGGGATACTCCTTTGGAGGGAGGGAAAAAAATGATATCGCCACCATCCAAGGAGCAATTTAATAGCAGGCCAGAAGACAGCTGGCCACTCTTTAGTTTAGAGTTTTTTTGGCATGGCACACTCGCAGAATCGAGGGTGTCCAATTTTTCTCCAGAGACACGCAGATTTATACTGCTTTCAGCTGCCACCGTCGCTGTATAATCTTTTATATTTCTGTATAATTCAGAAAAGAATCCTCATGCTATCTTCATTTGGGGAAATTTTTTATAGTGGAACATACAAAATCGAAAGCACTGGTGGACTTCCAAGTCAAAGTATTTTTTTCCCCGTGAGATAAAATAAAAATAATCCGTTCCAGGCCTTTATTTAACTTCATGAACTGTACAGGTAGGATTTAAAGGACAATTTTAATATTTTTAACTGGCATACATTGTCATAACTGGTGTCAAATAAAATACAATACAATAATGTCCAACTAAAATAAAGTAAAACTTAAATATATAAACATGTGTATATATGTATATATATATGTGTATGTATGTATGTATGTATGTGTGTGTGTGTATGAATATATATATATGTGTATGTGTATGTATATATATATATATATATATATATGTGTATGTATATATATATATATATATATATATATATATATATATATATATATATATATATATATGTATGTGTATGTATATATATATATACATACACACATATATATATACATACACACATATATATATATATATATTATCAGATATAAACAAATCACACACAAACCAGCATAACTAAAACCAAAATAAAGAAAAACAAAAAAACTAAGTTACATCTTTTGCAAAGAAGTCGTCGCTTGACTGAAATTACTAGTAATTTTGAACTACCTTTGAACTACTCTTTTCGACTACTTTTGTTCTTTTTGCTTTGCAAATGTCTTCAGTTGGTCTGTTTGTTAATGCTTTTTAGATGTTGTGCTTTTGGTTTTGTGAAGCCTCATGTATGAAATGTGCTGTAAAAAAATATCTCCATGTCACTCTCTCTGTAAATATCCACTTCTATATTGTTTTCTTTCTTCACGCTGCCATGATTCATATCCCAATTGTGCTACTTGAGA
Organism: Vanacampus margaritifer; assembly: GCF_051991255.1. Lineage (NCBI taxonomy): Eukaryota > Metazoa > Chordata > Actinopteri > Syngnathiformes > Syngnathidae > Vanacampus > Vanacampus margaritifer. The sequence goes on along the minus strand of NC_135433.1, from coordinate 43,777,744 downwards.
GCAAAAAAAATATCTTAATTGTGTCACCTGCAGTCTAAATCCAGCCGTAGATTTGTTCTTGTGAGATCTACTGAAATTTGAAGTCATGATGATGTTTGACTTTTGTGTCATATTTTTTCTATGAAATGTAGCTTCATCTCCTAATTGGAGCACGTTGGGGACATTCGGCTTTGAAGGTTTCGCTGTACTTTTTTTTTTTTGTGATGTTTTACGATGACGTTTGGAGGTCTTTCAATGACACAAAAGCTTGCTCGGGGTTTTATCAGCATGCCATCACGAAGCCCCATTGCTTTACTTTGACCCCACTGTAAACTATGACATTTGGAGCCTCACATCGGGGGGGCGCTTGTGCTCCATTTATCGTACTGTTTCAAATGTCCCTCTGTGGAGCGCAGGCTGCCGTCTCAAAAGGTGAAAGGCTTTTCTTTTAATTTCTCTCAAATCACTCCAATCGCCCTGAAGGACACCTGTAAACAAAACAAACCACATCCTAGAGAACTTTTTGATGTTGATGTTGTTAGAGGGGGGTTGGGGGGGTCACCTCTACCGGTTAGTTGGGCTGGTGACAGCAGTGAGCTCCAAGCCAAGTCAGGGAGGAGCCTTCCTCCTTCACAGAGTGGAGCTTGTGGCCCGGTCGGCCCGGGCGTAAGGGGGGGTGGCCACCGACCGGAGGGGTGGGAAGGTTTGGGGGCGGAGAGGGGAAAGGCACATTTGCTGTACAGCTGGCCGCTCAGTGTGAAGCAGGGACTGTGGGCTGTTACCTCGCTGCATAGGGGAGCGAGTCAGAGGGCCTTTCGCTCTCCTCTCTCTTGTGCTCACGTTTGCGGTATTAAGCAAGCTCCACACCACTGAAACGTATTGTGATGACACCTAGTGAGGAGCACGCATGAGACAATCGTTACTGGGAGAAAAACAAATACTAAGCCGGTGTTTTTTACCGTTGCTTCTTGGAGATACCTGTCCAGTGTGTGTATTTTTGATTTTCACACTTCTTAATCAGTATTTTGTCAATATCGCTAATCTTCCCAACATTGCTTAACTGTCATAGGTAAAAAAATAATAATAATAATTTAAAAAGAGAGAAAAATGTTGATTTTATTTTGTTTTATGCCATATTTTTGGGGATAAAATACCATCAAATGCTTTAACTGGAATATTTCTCTCTGACAAAGATGCTCCCAAAAGACATTATCCTGACCTTAGAACATGATTTTGTTTGTTTGTAGCATTGTGGCTTCATCTCCGATTCTATTTGAACATCTAGGTGATTAGAAAATGATGATGTAATGAGGAGTGTTTAGTTTGTTATACATTAATGTTCTTTAAGAAAGGAAATAAAGAAGATGTTTCCTTAGTAGTTGGAAATTATTCAATTTAAATTCTTTCCAAAATTTTCCAGCCGATTTTTTTCAGAAAGTTTCTGGTTATTCTGCAACATTTGAAAATGTATATAATTAAAATATCTATTTCAATTGATTTTTTCAACTTTAAACATTTAAAGATTTTTGTGACATTTTTCAGCTAATCAAAATCAAACATAAAGAAAAAATATCATTAAAAAATCATTACAAGGAAATTGTCCAACTTTTAATTATTTCACAATGAAATGAAAGCAATGATAAGATGTTCAAGGGGAAAAAAAGGTCATTTGTAATAGTATTCAAATTTTGCCAAACCTAAAGAGAAAATATTTTCTAAATTTATATATAATATAAATTGTCCAACAACAAAAAATCTGGATATATATTTGAATTTTTTTTGCCAATCAAAATCAAAACTAGTGGGGAAAAAAACTCGATAAAAAGATAATCCTTAGATAAATTGTCCAACTTTAAATAGTTCCAAAATCTCCAGATAATGGAAAGTGACGGTGACACTTTTTATTGCGTTTGATTGCCATTTCAGCTCATATTCACTGGAATTTTTTTTATAGTTTAATTAACAATGTGATAAACAGTGTGATAGCTATATAGAAGTAGAAAATGAATCTTGAGAGTACTCGTGCAAGGCTGTACGGACCCGGCAAATCGATTTGTTATGTCTGATGGCATTAGTGATTCCTTTACAGAGTATGCACACATGTAATGTGCAAAGAAACACTTCTCAATGGACTCGTCGGGGCTTGTATGTAATAAGTCAATAGATCAAGAGTAGTGCAGGATAATGTAGTAAAAATAAATAAGAGTGCAACGCATTGGAGCATCGAGCAGAAACAAAGGAAGCCGTGCGTGCTACATAGTGAGTGTGATATCTGCCCGCCTTTATTAATTGGTGATTAATAACGCCTCTCCGTTCGTTAGCGCAGTCACCTCCCGTGCAGCCAAGTGTGCTGGCGCTAATATGCAATTATGTGCACCTTACCGCTTGTTACATTACACCGCTAGCTGACTAATGTGGCATCCATGAGGAGAATTGAAAGCAGAATGAACTGGGGGAGAAATGAACTAAAGATAGGGGGGGGGGGGGGTGCTAGCAATACAATTGTCTTATTTATTCAGTGTTACTTATCGAGTCGGAACAAAACGAAAGTTTCTTACAAATTCCTCCATGCACCAAGTTTGGCAGACACTTTTTTTGCTCTTTTTTTGTGTGGTTTTTTTATTGTAAAGCTGAGATAATTGACATCACCGCAGGGATGCGCCCTCGCTAGGCCAGACAAGCGGGGTCTGATGTGGTCCTTATCTATTGATTTTGTTTTTCCCTGACATTTCTGCACACCTCACAGACTGGGGCAAAATGTGAGAAAATATCTGATTCTCTCAGTTCATACGACCTGTTTGTTCAAACGCGCCGGCCGTCGCTACGCTGCATTGCAATTGGCTGGCTGGGTGTCGCCATGGTGATGTGTATGTGGAAGGAAATGCTTAGGAAATGAGAAGCATTCAATTCTGTGGATTTATATCTACATTCATATACGAAATACTTGTGTTAATATTACTAATAATTGATTTGTTTCCGGTGCATATTTTTGTAATCAGCTAAATACATCTTAAAATTTTAGGGTTAAAAAAATGCTATATCCAGGGCATATTTTTTAATCAGCTAAATACATCTTAATATTTTAGAGTGGAAAAAAATACAAAATTAATTCAAGAAATGTTACAAGACTCTTGATAACCTAAATGTAGGCCGTAATGAAGAACTATGGTGGGCTGTATGTTTCCATACATTGTGCATGCAGCATTAATAATAAAATAAAATAAACATCATAAAACCATAAAGTCCCATGACAAACAACCCCCACCACACCAAAATCTAACCTTGCCAGCAAGATAAATTCTCATGTTATTTGTGAGTTCACAAACTCCGGAGAATACATCTTGTACCTCTCCCGCTGATACATTTGCAGCCGATCTTTTTTCGATCGGACCAATCTGGCGTTGGTTGTTTAGGCAGGACGAAACCGATAAGCGCCGATGGCTGGGGGGAACAAACAAATCTAACAGACGAATGGATGCTGCAATTAATTAAGGTTCTCGCAGAATTACTCACCGTTTCCTTGTTGAATATGAACAGCGGAAGAAGTTTCGTCCATTTTTATCTTGTAAAGATGTTCGTGCTTCATAACTCATATTTCCACAAATGTAATATTAATCAGAATGTCATGTTTATACTTAGTGAGGTCACATATAACATTTTATTGTCAAAAAATGTTTAAGGTTGATTTACACTTTAAAAAGCATTTTTAATGCAAAAACATGCCTGGAATGGAGATTTACCATAGTACACTGCTAGGTGAAGCAGCATGTGGATACTTACCTGGGGTTATTTTTTAATGACCTTTTTCAACCAGAAAACAATGTTTGCAATCCCTAGATGACTACTTCCTAATGTTGAATAAAGTAACTAGTTCCACAACAATGTCATTATTTTTAAGTAAGAGTTCACCTAATGGAGGATTCACTTTCAGGGTACTTTAATGCAGTCTGAATGAAGGTAGGCTCCTCCTGTGCTTGAGTCTATGTTTTATTGATATACAGGAGGGACGTCTCCTTTCGAGTGTTAATGCCAACCCTTGTTCTGAAGTGAAGCCCATAAATAGTGGATGATCGGAATTAACCTCTGCGTTACTCCGCCTCCCGTCGGTCTCTGGGGTGTCACCCCTGGATGTGCACCCCTGGTCTGATGGGGGTTGCTTAGCAGTCTGGCCGGAGGTGGGTAGCGGTCGGTTGGGGGTTGACGGCTGATGGGAGAAGTGCAAACAGATAGTCCCGCCTCGCTAAAGGTCAGAGCTGCAAGCTCCACCTCTCAAATCCCACAAGTGGCCCTGAAGGGACTGAGCTTCCAAGCCTACCTGGCGATGCTTTTGTGCTGAAGGCGTTGCACTGCTGTTGAACCGTGGTGCTTTTAGAGGTTGTCAGCATTAATAGCGCTGTGACGGAGGTGATTTAACTTTGCATAGAGGCTTTTACTTAAGCTGGGCATGCATTGTGATATTTTAAGTCTTGTCCAGACCTTGTGCTTACCTATACACTTGTGCCAATAAGTGCAGCCTTCTTTTCCTGTTGAATAAAGGCAAGGCCGCTACTTTCCTTCGCAAGCATCCCATAGCTCAAGACTTACTTGCTTGCCACTCCTTAGTCCTGAAAAAAATCAGATAGTTGGTTGATTTATGATGGAGTTCTGTTCTGTTAGATAGTGAGACTTGAGCTCATTTGTTTATTGCTGTGACCTTTTATTTTGCTTAACGCTCTGCACCTATTGCACCTCTGCACAATTACTTTAGACCAAGTTTTGGGCACATACAGACATTGCCCCATCCCCCAAGAAAGTATATGAACAGGGCATACATTTGGATAAATTAGACCTTCATCTGCATATGTGTGGTTGATAAGGTTCCATGGCCGTCTAGTCATTTATTGTGGTGTTCAGCGTTCTTGGCATCATATCTACCAGACCAGGCTGGAGTCCTGCAAGTTTTGGAGGTTTCCCTCTTCCAACACAAGCTGATTCCAATTAACAGGATCGTTATCAGGCTTATGCAGAGTTTGCTGATGAGCTGATCATATATCAGCTGTGTTCGAGAAGGGAAACATCCAAAACCTACAGGACTCCGGCCCTCGAGGACTGAGTTTGCCCACCCCTGTACTAGACTTTGCCTCACAGTCCTTTGTCTGGTCATTCATACTATAGCGAGCAATAAAGACAAAGCGCTAGCAGAAGTTTGGATGAAACTTACTAGTTCCTACAGTGACAACGTAGCCCAAATTGAACAAGTCAAGGTTTATAACTTAGCCTACATTAACACATCAGCAAAGCCATAAGTAAATATTTGTATGTAAAACACTTCTAGGCCATAAACAGAAAACAATGTCAATGTAGGTACAATGTATTCCGACCCCATGCTAGCTAGTTGTTAGCATGCCATTCATAACCTTGAAATGTCTTATGTGGGAAATGTTTTGTTGTTGTTGGTGTGTAAAAGAATTTCATTAAAACAGACTTCAGAAAAATTAAATGTATGGTTGTATATTCTAGTTAAATATATAACTTTTACAGATATATATATTTAAATTGTCCAACTTTGAACAATGCAATGTGTCTGGGAAGGGAGTAGATTTTTTTTCACCAAACCTCGAGAAGAAGAAAAAAAAATATTAAAACATTAATTCACACTCAACCCCATGAAAATTGTCCAACTTTGAACATTTCCTAAATTTCCCCAGAACATGACGAATGATTCATTTATTGGATTTTCGTCAAGATGAGACACATTTCTGATCTATTATCTTGTATATTTTGGGAATGAAATTTGCGCAAAATAATCAGTACAATGGCAACAGTTTCAGGATTCATCTATTTTATCAAGCACATGTACTTTTTGGACATTGGCATCACACTCAAGCTGGAGTGTCACTTCTGACTTTGGGCAAAAAGTAGGGTACACCCTGGACTGCTCACCAGCTAATCGCAGGGAACATGTAGACAAACAATGAACAATGAACAATTTCTATGAACCTAAGGTGCATATTTTTGAAAGTGTGAAGCCAGAAAAGTAGGCAAGATTTGAACCCTGAACCTCTTCGACAGCCTTGCTAACTACTTGTGCACTGTGCTTTTGTAAACATATAATGTATCATTATAGGAAAGCTTGACAATGTGTCTTGAAAGTGCTTGAGAAAGCTTTATGACCCCTTTGCTAAAAGGCTCGGATTTTGAGGCAATTCATATGCTGATGAATAGCAAAGTTGTCAAAGTGCAAAGTGAGCTTTTTGGTGGTGGTTGTCCAAAAAAAGGGAAGGAGAAAAAAAAAAGCTATGACTATTCTCATTTAACTTTTACGTCGGCAATGGCTGACGGAGGAGTAGGCAGGAGGAGGAGGCGGGGAATGGGGGGGCATGGTGCTCTGAAAAGGCCCCCCAGCGTCAAAGCCTTAATAATCATGTGAGCAGCGCTGGACTTCATTACCCTCCTGTTCGACAGGCCGAGTGCCAGCCCGGATTGCTGGCTGGCTGTGGCAAGGTCAACGGCGGAGGAAAAACCAGTTACTGTGTTACGCTGGAGCGGAATGGAGAGAGGGGCGGCCATCTGTCAGCTCGGGCCTGCCATACCCGCAGAGCAAATGGACACGGGCGACCAGAGGAGAGGCCACAGACACCCATAGAGCCAAACCCAGCGAGCATAGCGCTGAGGCGAGGGCTCAGCCAAAGAGATGGGCCTTGGTACCACTAAAACACATATATACACACAAAGCGGGAGTGTGCAAGACTATATCGGCAAGAAATTTGGCAGGCACTTTTGTGTGTTTATGCTTGTTTGTTTTCAGTGTCAGCACACTACTGGGCCCTACTGTTTTAAGTCCAGATGGCAGACCATGTGATAAATAAAAAAAAGTTGATAAAAAAGTTTTGCTTGGCTCGCCAATAGTAAATGTTTTGATCATAGCATTGCTTTGTAAGGACCACATATTGTACTGTACATATTGGGACCAAAGGTAGGGGGGACCAGTGGGTAAAACTGGTTTTCCTCCAAGTGACCAAACAAACATTTACTTCCATTTCTAGTTGTACTGTTTCACCTTGTTGCCTGTTTTTTTTCTGCTCTGCAAGGACCTTTATGATGTCCTCTGGCTAAAGTGGAGGAACCCTGTGGAATGTTCCAGAGCTCTCTAATAGGTTTCAGGTGCTGCAGGCCACCAGCCAGCCCCCCCACCATCACCTCCCCCCCTAACTCCCTGTGTCTTTTGCAATAGGACTCTCCTCTAAAGGACACGGCAAAACTATAAAATGATTTTCTATCAAATATTCTAAAAATCTATCAAAATAGTATTGATGATTTATACTGGCTGGTGTTGTTGGACCTGCCAGGACACCTCTCGCGTCATGTTAGCAGTAGCGATCAACAACCTCTTCGAAACCATGGCGATGGAACACTGGCTTGTCATAAGGAGGGTGGCTTTTTGCATTTTCATGGCAACGAGTGAGCACCTGTAGCACTAGCGGACACTCGAGAGAGAGTTTTTATTGGGTCAAACACATGAGACATGACATAACCACACCATTTCGACAGAAGACATTTTCCGTAATTTAAACAACACGGGATGACTACAAAGTGCAAAAAAATAATTTACACAAAGCACTTTTGTAAATAATTATTGATTACCTGCAAAAACACGATACACGACATAACCACGTCACGGAAGGCATTTTCTGACCAGGACCCTCAAGGACCCACAAGCTGCCTTCACCTGCCTGCATGGCGTCTTAAGTATCTCCTGACTAAAATGTTTTATATAATGTACAGTATATGTCCAACACAAATTTAGCAACAAGTCATAATTAGAAAAAAAATAATAATAAAAAATACAAGTGAAAATCACTGTTAATCCCAAACACCCTACTTAAAATGTTACAATATTGACACCTTTCATCCAGGACACCTCATGTTGTTAGCGCTAGCATCAGTGCTTCTTTCAAATCTTACCTTCCCTTTCAAGTTTAAAACACCTGTGCAACTTCTATGTTAAAACAACCTCTTTAGTCATGTTAATGGTACACTGACTTTGAGTGTCATCTTTGTCATCACCTACTTTAGTGGTCTGTCAGTGGAAATCACGTTGTGCTAGCTGTAGCATCAGCAATAATTTTCAAAGTTTTGTGTGAACTTGTATGAAGTTTTCCTGCTCTAAAATCAGCTTTGCTTTAAAACTACCTCGTACACTGCCTTCTAATAAGAACAATATATTTCCTGTCATTACCATGGCAACTTCAGATCACTTAGCCAGAACACCTCTCATGTTGGTAGCACTAGCATCAATGCTAATGTTCAGAGTTTCGTGTAGTGATTGTGTAAACTAAAATAATCACTCTACATGTATTAGATTGGTTTTCTCCAAAATGCTTTTTTGAAGTTGTTAGGCCTATTGGGACACTAATGTTGCTAATGTTTAGTATCTGGCAATAGTTAAGAATTGTGTGCGACGGTTTGAAGCAGAGAAAAAAATAAAATAAAATAAAGACAACAATTATTCCTGACTGCTGCTTTAAAAGGTAGAACTCAGAGGTAAAATCGATGTCTTGAGCACTAATTGGTGAAGTTGTTGCAGACACGCAGCTTGTATCCTCAACATTCCACAACTCAGCACAGCTAAAGTTGCTGCTTGTTTTCCTGTCGCACCCCTCCGGCTTAAGCATCCACATGCTCCGGAAAACAGAGAGATGGTCCTGGGCAATTCCCCCGTACCCCCTCCTCAAATTAATGGAAATCACACAGGAAACTCCCTGGATGAAAGCCTTATTAGTTATTAAGGTTTAATGTGTAGCACTGCTTATATACAGTATTTACCGGAGTGTTCGGTGCTGCTGATGTGAAATTGTCAGGGAGGTGCCGATATAGACAGGAATTGGTGTACACCCTGGGTTTAATTAAGGAGATCTATTTCCATCTTGTTAGCGGGAGATAATGTGAGTGCTGCCATGCATCACGAATTCTCATATTATATGCTACTTCCTGTCATATTAGATCCACCGCTGTTGGCACTTCAAGGCTGGAGAGCAAAATTCTATATCCAGGTGTGATGGGGTAAAAAGTGCAAAATGTGACACTTTTTCATGATTTCTTCTTGCCTTCTGTTTTTTAACACTGCCTTGTAAAATTTGTCTCACTTGAATGGCAACCTGAATCACCTACTTCTAGTGGTCTGTGATATTTGTGAACCAGCCAGGTGACCTTCAATGTCTCGTTAGCGCTAGCACCACTGTTATTTGTTCAGAGTTGCATCCAGTCCAGCAGTGCTTGTAAAAACAGTCATAGGCAACTTTAGATCTTGAGATCTCATTAGATTTTTACATTTTCCTTCCCTTAGTTTAACGCTGATACAAATTAGCCTAGTGTTGGTTTAGCTCTGGCTAGTATTTAGCTCTAGTGTTAGCATTAGGGCTAATGTCCAGAGTTGTGTGCAGCAGTGCTTATTATATGGTACTGTTTACTATTTTGTTTTTATTTACCTTCACTTCATAGGTTAAAGCAAATTATATAAAACGCTGTCAGCTTCTAAATCATGTTGATAGTAAGCAGGCTTGTCATGAGCAGAATAGTCTCGCTACCGTCACTGTGATGACCACAAACCACCTACTTTAGCTGTCAAAATATTGGTGGAGCAGCAAGGACATGTCTCATGCTGCGCTTGCACTCGCATCAGTGTTCATGATCAGTACGGTTTTCCTTTTGCAAAGTGGAATATGGAAAAATTAGACAGCTTCAAAATTATGTTGGTAGTTCACTGGCTTGGAATGAGCAGAATAGTATCACTTCCATTGTCATGATGACCATAAAGCATGTAAAGCTAATTTTTCATTTTAAAAACAAGAGCCCTGTTTTCACAGATCAGTAAATCAATGCTAATTTAGAAGATCGTTTAAAAAAAAAAATACTGCAAAATGATATTTACAAGTATGAGTGTCTGCGCGCATGTCAAAAAATATTCGGAAAGAGATGCTGTAAGTTAGATTTTGTATTGCGCGCCTTTTTCCGAGTACTGTAGTGCTTCTTTCCGCCGCTAATACCGACGCTTGGCGCTGTGAGAGCTCACCCAGGCTCAGCAACGTGTCGAGGAGGAGGAGGAAGAAACGCCTGTCGCTCATAGATAAAGCCATCGCACTCTTCGAGCAGCAAGACCCAAATATTGAACGTTGCACAAAGGTTGCAAATCAATTGAATGATGCCATACAGTGCTACCGCATCATTTATGATGAAAAAAGAAGAAAACTGTGCAATCGTCGTTAGATCGCTTCTTTCGGCCAGTTTCTAGTAAATCCTCCAAGGAAGATACTCATCAACCCTCATCTTCTTCTCCGCGACCCTCAACTTCTTCCTACATTGAAGTTACGGAGGAGGAAGTAACTTTTGAAGCCCATTCCAGCGACGACGAAGAACCTCTCATGATATAAAATCCTCCTCCTCCTCCTCCTCCATCATCTCCTTAAGCATCGAGTACATCTTCCAAAAGTAAGTTAAACTTCATTTTATTTATCTTATTACGTACATTTACATACTGTGTGTGTCTCTCGCTCTCTCTCTCTAACATACGTAGTACAGTACTGTACGTATTCTCTTTAAACATAAATTATAATACAAAATATAGCACTGAAGCAACTTACGAACAAATTCACCTTACGAACGATCGCTCGGAACGTAACTCGTTCGTAAGTTGGGGAGCGTCTGTATATATATGTGTATATATATATATATATATGTGTATGTATATATGTATATGTGTATGTATATATGTACGTATATGTGTATGTATATACTGTATATATACAGTATATATGTGTGTGTGTGTATATATATATATGTGTATGTATATCTATATATATATGTGTATATATATATATACGTGTATGTATATCTATATATATATATATACGTATACGTGTATATATATATATATATATATATATACGTATACGTATATATATACGTATATACGTATATATATTTGTGTATATATATGTATATATGTATATCCATATCCACCTCACATATTTCTCCTAAATTCAGTTTAAAAGAAATCTCAACAGTATTCCTAACGGCGTGTTCCATTTCCAGAATGTGAACACGACATGGCCTTTTTTTGTCTCCACACTTTTTGTCCCGCTCGCCTGGAGACGCCAACCTTAAGCCACTCACTGGCTGATTAATCTTTAACATTCATAATTACTAATTAAGTTAGTAAGAGACTTTTAATGTAGTCTTCCTTGAGAGGACAACAGATCATTAGCTTCAATAATGAACGCGGATGAGACACATAATGGCCTTTGATAGGTGAATAGTGACAGTGTGAAATGAGGCACGTGTATGGGGCGACAGTCGCCCCACATGGACACCCGAAAAGGTGCCAAAGTGCTCTTGCGGATGGTGCATTAGGAAATTCATCTTAGGGTTTATTAAAATATATATAATCAAGTCTATATTTACATGAACATCTGAAGTGGTGCCCGTGTCATCCCCACTTTTTAAATACAAATATTATTTATTCATTCACCCTGGTTTTGGCCTCCCTAATGCCTTAGCTGTATCTCATTATCACATTATTGCATTAGCGTCTGCATTATCATGGTGGCTGTAAGTTGCTGCCCATTAAAAGAGTCATTTCATCTCTTGTTTTTTTTTGTTTTGTTTGTTTTTTTAACGACGATGCTACTCTGGCACATTTTCGTGAGCGTCCCGCATCGGGGGAAGGTGCTTATGCCATAATGATTATTATCATTAAGAAGATATTAATGTGCTTAGTGTTTGTGACCCAGCTGCTCATGGCGGCCCGGAGGGGAGGTGAAGGGTGGGTGGGCGATGAGGCTGCCAAAAAATGGACAGTGCGCAGAGAGTGCCACCACCCACCTGTCCGGAGATTTCAGGGTCGCTAAAGGTTGAGCTGACCAAGGACCGTACTGTTAATGCGCCAAACTGATAGCCAGCGACTTAACAGTATAACAAACACAATTTTATGGGGAAATGTGAATATATTGTATGTGTTGTTAGGACCACTTCGTTCACAAGAGAGAAAAAAAAGTACAAATTGAGCATGGGGCAATTATTTAGGATGAATACGTCGCAATGTGGAACAAATTGAAATGCTCAGTTGCCGCCATACAGTACTTCCCATTTCCCATTTCATTGTTTTATATTTACGTCCTACATAATATCCTTTTTTTGTGAGATTGTGATAGACCATGACACAGCCCTAGAATACATGATTATGTGAAACAAGAAGACATGCTCAGTTAACACTGTACTTACTGTTTTTCAGATTTATTGTTTTGTATTTATGGCACAGTGATTACTGTGATTATGACATTTATTATGACAATATTAGTGAATTTGCTTGCACAATGGCATGAGAATATGTCACGTGGCACAAGAAGACATGCTCAGTTACCACATATTTACTGTTTTTCATTTGATATCCCTATATTTATGAGTGTTTTTCAAATAGATTACCATTTTGACTTTATTCCTGTGTTAGCGTGTGTGTGATAGACTACGGTGTGTTTTAACTTTCAAATTCAGGAATGGAGTAGAAAGTATACAATGTCCAACAATAAACAAAGACAGTAAGGCTACAAACATTTCCGTATGACATTCTGATATGTTAGCTTATCTGGCACGCGAGAGACACGCTAACTAACTAATAAGGCATGTCATTCTGACACTTATAAAAACCACCACAATGTATCCATACAACACAATATACTGTTCATGTGTTTTCATTTGATATCTGTATGTTTATGACCTAAATGTTTTCCAAATTTATTACAATTTCGACTTTACTCCTGTGTTAGCATGTGCTTGTGATAGACTATAGCGCGCTTCGACTTTCAAATTCAGGTTTGCGCCATAAGAACGAAACTCCAAAATGGATTAGAAAGTGTAGAATGTAGCATGGCGTCTCCAAAAAGTAACGACAATAAAGATAAGAAGATTTCAGCATGGCATTCTGACACTTGGAAAACCACCAAACAACTCAAAATACTGTGCGTGTGTTTGCTTAGTTCAGCTTAGCCATAAACAACCCAAGGCAAAATGGCTGATATGTTAGCTTAGGTGGCACAAGAGCAACATGCTAACTAACATAGCATAGGTATCGTATTTGCCTAATAAGCAGCTGGCATTATTACAAACACTACTGCTACTCAAGCTGCCACAACATAACAAGACCTCAATTTGCGAAAATAGTAGTTTGTTCATCACTTGCTTCTTCATAAATATGTTTCTAACGTCCGACTCGTCTACAAAAGTAACCAACTAAACATTGTGTGAGTAAATGGATTGAAGGGAAAGCAAAATCAGCTAAAAGGGGAATTTACAACCAGCGTAATACACTCACTGACCACGACATTAGATGCACTTACATAATTATTCTATTGTTAATTTGACAAAAATTGTGGTCTGCAGTTGCACTGAAGTTATGAGAAGCATAACGTGGCTTCTGAGGGTCCAGTGGGAGCGAACGCTGAATGCTGGAACTAATTTGTCATTCCCAAACTTTTTTCTCCCTTTAAACAGCGCATTTAAGCAATGACGCTCCTTTGTCACGTGGTGCAAAATCAGCCCGGCTCGGTATCCTCCCGTGTCTTTGTTTCATTAGAATTTGGGAAAAACAAAAACCCATGCTCACATTTAATCAAATGAATCGGTATGCAAGACCCGCATAATCAATCAAAATCCTGATGCAGCCAATATGCTCCATTTCGCAAGCAGCAAGCTGGCTTGGAGGAAAGTCGATTACAGCCCCCTCTGTCTACTCCCGCACTTTTTTTTTTCATTATGCAAACGAGGTTGTAAACATCTCACTTCATGTGCGTGTTTCCTATTATTCTTTTTTTAAATACTATTTTTATAATGATAAACGGGCTGTGAGTAAGTTTGATGTTCCATATCTGGAATAATCAGATTAACAATTTATGAGGGTGCGCTCAATCTGCTGCAGCCGTTTTATGGAATGCTGCTTTCTCCCTCCGTAGCGGATGCAGCCTCGCAAACACTGTACACACACTCATCGCGCAATCCATCAGTCAGTGCCTTTCTTCTTCCTGTGTGTTCCTGTGTGCGACACACTCATCATGCAATACACACACGTGAGCAGGCGCACGAGGGTAGCGCGGCGGCGGGGGCCGTGGCGGCGGCTTCCTCCGTGGCTCCCGGGGCCCGGCTGCCAGTTGTTTGCCAGCGTCTCCGTGTGGAATTCATTCAAATTAAAGCGGCGGAATGAGGCCCGGGTCCCAGAATGCCTCGTCCCTCTCCTTCATCAGCATTCCACCGATGAGAGTAATTAAAGCAAAAATTAATTCTGCTGTAAGCAGAGGAGCCACAGAATAACTGATATTAGAGGCTGAATGATGAATGCTTGGCATCAAGGGAGGTCTCACGGGGGAACGGAGAGAGGGGAAAATCACAGATCTTTCTTTCCTGTCTTCGGCTTTCCCTCCATTTTGCCATCTTGTTCTTATTTATTTGGTGCTTGCATTCCACTTTCTATGCTACGTGTTTGTCCGACTGAAGATATTGGCGCGAAGCCCTCCTTGCTCGTTAACACCCTTTCACATTCCGGAGAGCGCTCGTTTTCACCCAAGGATTGCTCATATCCTTTGGTCGTTTGTCAATAGATTGCCTACGAGAAGATTCAATAATATAGGCAGAGGTGGGTAGAGTAGCCAAAAATTGTACTCAAGTAAGAGTAGCGTTACTTCAAAATAATATTCCTCAAGTAAAAGTAAAAAGTAGTCATAAAAAAAATCACTCAAGTACAAGTAAAAAAGCATTCGCTGAAATAACTGCTTGAACATGAAGTCTGATTATTTTTTATTTTTTTTAAAAACATAAAATTGTGTGGACATGCTGGCATCTTCAAATCATAAAACAAAGCAGTGCAAGCAGACAGACACATTTGCCCAAGTGTTTGGCCATTTTTATTTTAGCCCTCCGAAAAGGCTCAGCAGGACACACACATTGTTTTGGCTCGTGTTTATCTTTGTTTATTGAACCTAAGACCACAGGCCATAAACCTGGAACAAAACAAATAAAAATAACATCACAACGATATAATGCTAATATTACATGTATAATTATACAAATACAGGCACTGTATACATTTTGTTATTTATTGTTGAAATGTATGTTCTATGTTGTTTAATTTGATTTCAAATGACATCTATTTTTTATTGCAACAAAGCTGATGCACAATAATCGCTATTGAATGTAATCAACTACATAACCCATAATGCTTTGCAAGGTTGGTTCATGCGCACAATGGCATGATATACAAAAGTGATTATTATTTGAAAGATTTCTCACGGAAAAGGAATATTTGGCTACAAATCTGATAAAAACTCCACAGATAATGCCATTCTAGTTGGAATTTGAAAATGGAGAGTTGTTTCAGATTTGAGTTAGCAGTATCCCAGCGGCCGGATTTATGGTCATTGTTTTGTCAAAAAAAACCTTCTAATGGAATAGTATCAAAAACGAATGGAGGATGCGTACAATGTCGTCATCAACAGATGGACTAAAACACAAACTCCTCCAGATGATCCTTGGATGATCCCTCGCATCCCCTGATACTTTATTTTTAGAAAGGTGCAACTTTAGTGAGAGCAGTCACTGGGCCAAAAAACAAACAATAAAAATCTGAATCTCCTCCAATCAAATGGCGATGAACAAAGGTTAGCCCTTTTGGTGCTATGGTAATGCGTTAAAACTACCGTGGATTTTGCTGTCTTGTGTCTTAGCACTGTCTGACTCGGATAGGGAAGTGAATGTTAATTTAATGACCTCTCCCTCCTCCCTCTCCTATTTTGGCCTCTGGGTAAAAAGCCCGAGGAGGTGATAAACAATAGATAGATTTGTCTTGTTTGGATTTCACTTGCCTCTCCTAATGGCACAAGAGATCGGCCTCTACTTCGAAGATATTGCACACCGAGATGTGCAGGTAGCTGTGTTGCATTTTTAATTGGTTTTGTGCTAAAGAATATCTCAATAAGATGTTAATGAATGGAAGCTCAGCCTGAGAGTTGCTGACTGTTATTAAGAATTTAGCAGGCCGCCTTCCAGTCGGAGCAAAATGAATTATTAGGAGCCCTAAAGGGCGCCAATGCTGAGGAGATACTAAGTGGGGCCAACAGGAAGCCAGGATGGTGGCGAGACCCACCACAAACTCAGCTGATGAGGTCAGATCGGGTGTCTGAAAGGCTGCAGGATGAGACGGGAGTCATTTGCTGCAAAATCGGAAGGTTTGCTTTTCCTTGAGCCAATCCAATCAGTCACATATGTAAAATTATTTGCCCTAAAAATATTTCCAAACATCCAACCAGATTAGGGGTGTAAAACTCTCCACAAAAGACGATTTGAAATGTTTTTTCATACATGAGGTGCGAAACGATTCGAGGACGGTGTGATTTGAAAGTAGAACAATTTGGTTAGACTCAAATTGGAAAGATTCAGTTCAGTTCGATGCACACACATCTTTTAACTCATTCACTCCCAGCCATTTTCACTGAAGCAAACCACTTCACTCCCAGCAGTTTTACTGGATTTTGACTGATTTTGCAAGGCCCACAGAATATTGTGTTCTATTGCTCTAAAAAGAAAAATACCTACCAAAAGAAAGATTAGAGTCTTGTCTTTCATCAGAAAAAAAGCATGTTTCTATCTGTTTCCGTTTTGCAGCAATTAGCATCACAATATAGCTAAGTTTCATCATTATTCACAAATCTGTTTAAAACACTGGGTAAAAGAGCCTTTTTGCAAGATGGCTGATCTTTTATACTCTGCTGCCACCTGCTGGCCGTTTTTGTAATAACTACCATTGCTTTAACCGTTCTCTTCGGTTCTTGGGATGCATCAAAGACTTCTGTATGCTCTAGCATTAAAAAAAAAATGTTTTGGGGACACTGGTAATATTTAAAATAGAACTTATTTATATGTTTTTGGGAGCAAATGAGTTAAATGAAAAGCAATTTTCCACTTCAAACTTTGTTAACCCCAAGACCAGATATTTTTGTCTTTTTAAAATCTGACATTTGACATCTCCTTGGATGAATGTATGGATAGTGCAAAATTGGACTGACATTAACGTGTAGATGTAAATGGGGTGGGATAGATTCATGCATAGCAAATCAAAGCAGGACTGATTGATCAATGAATAATAGCTGGATGGATGCATTGACTTGAATGAATTATTCTAATATATACAGTATGAATGGATGGACAGAAATTGAGCATGGGCGTGAGTCGCTGAGGGAAGGGGTAAAATGTTAACTATTGATTGATGTACAGATAGATGAACAATGCATTTCTGTATGAAATGGACAGGCATATACTGTAGATGAATGGACCTATGAAAAGAGCAATAAATTGATTGATAGCTAACTGCTGAATCATTCTGTGAGATTGTTGCCCATCATTCTCAAAATGGCACTTTGTGTGTTTTGTTGCACATACCAATAAGTGAAAACGTCAGTGCAGCGCTGACCTTAGATGAAATGACACTGTCTTATAGCGCAGTCCTGTCCAATAGTCCAATAGATGTCCCCAAAGAGGCCTTAGAGCAAGTCTAGGAGGAACCAAATGAGAGTGAAATCGATGACGTGCCTCTCTCCGCTGTCTCTGTCCTGGCTGAATTACTGAAACAAGATGCTGCACTTAGACGAGTCTTTGGAGAGGCAGATGGAAGTAGGGGAGGGAGAGAGAGAGAGAGAGAGAAACACTTTTCAGGACATGGGTGCCATTTAGACGAAGACCATCTTCTTACCAAAAAAGCCACTAAAAGCAGCAAATGATCCTTTTCCTGTCCCTGGCTGGGTGGCGGTTAGCATCCTGCGGTCCAGTCAAGACGGAACAGACGCTCTGCTTTTTAGGTCACGGCAAAAATCACTAAAAAGATGGCAAAGAACAACATTTTTTGACATCAATTCTGAACCTGGCGGAGCACGTTGCAGATGCCCTGATGTCAAGCGGGCGCTGTTTAACATCCACGCCAGGTTTTATCCTCTGAACTACCAAGATGAAAATGAATCCCGCTCGTTTGGTAGACAGAACAGGGTGCTTAAGGGACCCAATCCCTGTAAGTGCCATTAAGTGGAAATTGCCGTTCACATATTCCAGTGGTTTGATTAATTACACTCTCTCATGTGCTTTCATAAAGGCCCAATGAAATATGGGGAGCAAATTGCATTGTGTTCCTGTAGCCTGTTACGTAAAAGCAGTTTAATTATTGACACATGTTTTGCCACCTGGCAGGGGAGAGAATAGTTGGACGTGAATAGGAATCGCACACGACATGCTATGGACAGGCACAACGAGCACGCTTTGTGTTTATCTTTCCATTGACCTCACGACAAATCAAAGAGTAAAGCTGGATGGCTCACAATCATAATGTAAGCATTTTATGAGACTGCGCTTAAAAACGTCGTACAAGCAATCTCGTTTGATAAATATGTAGTTAAGGAGATATTTTGTGAAGGCAGCACAGTCTCAGGGGGATGGAAAGATCCCTGCCGGCTTTGTGTGATATCTTAACATGGCTCTTTTGATCAGAGTGCAGGCTTAGATGCCGCTTAGTTACTGATGCACTGCTACTTTGAACTCGAGGAAGCAGCAACAACCCAACGTCTTCATTGTGTGGCTCATTTCCGCGCTGGTTTGCATTTTATTCAGAGAACAGCACCCTCTAGGGTTAATAAGACTAACTACCAGTTTTAGCTAGCAATATTGTGGCCTGAACACAGTTGCACAGGATGCAGTTTCTCATCTGTTTTCATGAGCAGTATTTGAAATCTAAGCTCACATCATCACTAGTGAGACCAGATGTACCGCTTGAAACGGGACAGTCGCAGATTTCGCCAGCGCCATTGTTTTGTCCACTTTTAGCAGGTCCCGTTACGCCGTCCTGCTTTTCTGTTTAATTTTTTGTCCAGTCAGCAAGACGGTTGTTTGGGCCAAGTGCATGTCAATCACACAGTTATCGTAGTGGTTCATACGATAAACCGGAATGAATTTATCTAATCGCTAGCAGGTTTTGTCATACCAGAATTTTAACTATTTACGGCTTTTGTGTCTAAAAATCATGGGAAATGTAGTTCTACTAGTCTAATTGGCGTGGTTGCCAATTAGAACCAATGCAAGCGGATTTTTTCTGGCGTTTATATTTCCAAGGTTACAATGTAAACGCCACAGCCAGCTTCCAATAGCTGCCGGGAATGAGATTTTTTTTTTTAAAAAAAAAGGTTGGACAATGCTGAGTGCATTCATTGATGTTCTTACAGCTGTTGAACTGTCAACCAAGATAGCAATTAGCATTAGCTCAAGTAATAACTCAACCAGATTGACGAGTGATTACATTTAATTAGATTCTGGTGAGAATTATTATATATATATATATATATATATATATATATATATATATATATATAGTATATTTGATTTTCAGCAAAATTGTAGTTTCCGGATTTGTAATTTTGCAAATCTGGTCATCTAATCAGCATAAAAAGAAATAGCTTCAATAAGTTTTTTTTTTTTTTGCTATCTTTTGCCCTTCTCCTGTGCTCCAATGATTTTTTTAACAACAGCGCCCTCCAAAGTCATGGAGCCTAAATAAGAATAGGTTTTACTTAGCAGCACTTTGGTTTGAATTTACATGAATGCCGTTAGGAGACTACAAAAATTTGAACACAAATGTCTCCATTCCGTGCAGCAATGCATTCTTTTTCTGAGAAGAGTGCCCTCTACTGTCACAAACCTATAGCCATTAGTATTTGGTCTGAACTTAGAGAAACAAAAAATGTCCATAGCCACTTCCTGTGACTCTTCAGTATTCTAGTAAGACTAAATAACCGCAGCTTCTTGTCTGTTATAACCAGCTCTATTTCAGCATGAACTCACATACATGGCATAAAGAGGCAACTAGATTTGACGCAAGTGTTGTCATTTCTTGGCCTGTTTCTTTGCTTTTGTGCTTTTCTTTTTCCCCTCCATGAGCTGCGCCCGACAGTGTCACGGAGGCCAAGTAATATCCAGAAGCAACTTCTTATCAGTTCATCTGAAGACGTTGATGTTTTTTCCCCCTCCAAGAGCAGCTTCTAATGTCTCTGGGACTAAACAACCGGATGCGTCGTCATATTTGGTTGATCCAGCATTATTTGGCGTGATCTCGAAATCGGCACAAGACCACAAATCAATTCCTTGCCGCAATTCTCTACTTCTCAGTATTTCTCCTCTAAAAGCAGCGCCCTCTACTGCTGTGGGAACTAAATACCATTGCTACTCCCCATCTGTTGTCGGGAGCAGTATGTAGGCCCAACTCAATTCTGTATTCTGCAGTGTATATGGAGGTATTAGCTCATAAAACCCTCCTACTGTCATATGATCCCTTCGCAATCCCAGAGCTGGATCAGAACAGCAGGCTTCTGGTACTTAGTCCCAAGCTGTTCCTGTTTGCCCAAAACGACCAGAGCTGGCCTTGTGCACACTACCTGATCTAGTTGACTGGGCTGTGTTAAGTTAGCTAGGCAGTCCTTGTCTCCTTCCCCCCTTCTGTTTCCCTCCCAAAAAATGCGCTTGGACCCGAGCTCAGGCTGCACCTTTTTCGTTCCATTGGGACCGTGGGGGCCAGATGGAGGAATTTGATTAACCAGCAGTGGAGGACCAAATGTTCAATTGGATACAGAACCAGTTGGAAAGTGAGAGGGAGCGAGCGATGAGGCAGGGTAGAGGGAGGAATCTAAAATGGCTGGTCATGTGCGCCGGCCAACACTTTCCAAAGGGGAGCCCAAACAGACACGGAGGTGTAGTAATGCACAAGCTCTTTTCCAAGTACCAGCTGGGCCTTTTAGGAGCCTCTATCCCCACAGCAGACACTCGGCAGCCTCCGAGCAGCTTGACTTTACCATATGTGGAACTTTTTTATGCTCCACCTGGTTTCCCCGGGGGAGCTGTGCCGCTGGGATGCCGGAGGCAGGTGAATTGCTCTTAATGCACGGCACTGAATCACTGGGCCAACAACATGGGGGAGGGAGGCTGCCTGGGGAGGGAAAATGGATCTGCGGAATGACTGGCATGGACTGGCGCGACCTTGGAGCCAGTGCCCGTTGTGGAGCGGAAAACGCGGATGTGTCATTGTGCCTCTGCTAATAATATACACACTTTGGCAGCAGGCATTTATTTCTTCAATAGCCATTTCGCTGCGGATGCAGATTACACAGTATTTGAATAGGTAATGGGCTATGACTTTATTATAATTAGCATTATAGAGCCATCTAGCTTTTGATTTGAAATGAATTTGAAAATTTGTAAGTAGCCCCCAAGAATGATATTACCAACATCGTGCTTTACATTTGTTAGTGTTCTTCGGATTCTAAGTCTCCTTGACCTTAACCCCCTCCACATATGCTTCTAGTCATTGTGTACAAATATCTTAATCTTTCTCTGACCATGAAACATTTGCACAGAAGGCATTTAGCTCGCCAAAGTGGTCAGCTGCTAATTTAAGTCAAGCGTGAAGGTGTTGATTTTGGTGCATGTCTTCGATATTCCAGCTGTTTTCAGTTCATTACGTTTGAGGCAGGATGAACAAAACAAGAAATGTGTCGCTGATAGTGACACTGAAACAGAAAAAAAGGCATTGTAACTAAATATTGGTTGATCTGTTAAGTGCTGTCATCATGTTTATTGTAGCAAAAAGAAACTACGAGCTGAAAGACATTCAAGAAACTTCCATGCCATATATTGATTGGCTTGTGTGTGTTTGTGGGTATGATCATGGGGATGTTGGAGGGATGGTTCGGGTTATTATTTTTTTTATACTATGAATGTTTTAATTGTTCAGCAGCTTGAGTTTTATTTTAATGTATGAAAGGTGCTATTTAAATAAAGTTTGATTTGATTTAAAAGGTAGGGTTAGGCGATTACTCGTCCTCGTACTGATCTGATCGGCTGGATCAGGATCAGACGATATTTTGCATTTTATGCAAAATAGGTTATCAGCCATCTTAATTTGCTTGAGCAATCAATGATGTAATTGATTGGCTCCACTAATGAAGACATTATACATTATATTCAATGTTTATCAGCATAAAAAATAAAAAAATCGATTTACGTCAATTAGCATGCATTTTCGCTATACGTGGGCCGGGCCAGTCCCTACACATGGCGGCAGTCGACCATAGAGTAAATATAAAAGGGTTTTAAATTGATATATTGTGGCATCTTCTGCTTGAATCGGTGATCGTTGTCTTTATTATTTTTTTCCAAACTCGTTGCTCGTTGATAGGCCGAAAAATCCCGTTTGTATAAGGGCTAGCGATAAACAAAATACCAGGCCTTAGTTCAAGGTATTGGTACTGGCAATAGTTTCTGATATCAGTATCGACCGCCAGCTTGTGGCCGTTTTATGCTCAGGAAATAGAAATTAGAAGAATAGAAAATGGCCATTAATTTTTCGCAATTTTAAGGAAAAATGCTATATTGGGAACATATAGATCTTTCTTTGAGGGCGGAAATTTTATGGATCAAAAGTATAAGTGGTCATTGGTACTTGGTATCAGTATCGGTGACTACTCAAGTTGAGTGCCCATGCCACATATTAAAAGATCGGAAGGAAAGTGGTATCGAACGTCCCTATTAAAAAAAAAAAAATTGGTGTGTATACAGTATATTTTATGTTATTTTAATCATTTTGCCCTTGCGGAAGCAGAAGTACAAACAATTCTTGATCTTATATTATGTATAATGTTTAACAATCCACCATGGATACAATTATTAAATTCCCCCGATTTATTTGTCATTTGACAATTGCCACTGTGATTGTGAACTTCTCCGAGCAACTGTATTTTTCATCGTTTGTAAATCAATCAGCCAATCAAAATGTTATTAATAATTAAATAAAGCACTTTTCATACAAGGATTGTAACACAAAGTGCTTTACAGATTAAAAATCATCCCAGTTTTCAGCCCAAGCAAGATCAGACACATGATTGTGATTGTAGATTCCCTTCCCAGACACACACGCACAATATATGAAATTTAAGATGAAGAGCATAACTAAGATGCAGATATCGAGAAAGATTTGATTTTGGACAGTTAGGTGAACTGTGCAGGATTGTTAGCCTCAGAAGTGGAGGTCACTCTTCTGCATCGTTGAGTCTGTGGCACAGAGCCAGAGGTCAGGGGTCACCATAGGGGGGCTGTCAAGGTCAAAAGGTTGATCACTCTCCAAGGGGTCTTGGAGCCATCACTCAGGCCCTGTGCTACTGTCCGGTTTTCTTCCCCCGCTTTTTTTTTTCGTTCTTTCTCCCCCTTAATCCTTCCAAATGGCTCAGGCCGAGCGTCTGACAGCAGCAAGAGAAACAAACTGTGGGGTGTGGAGCTCTAAGCCATCAGCTGGAGATTTCACTTTGAAAAGATTCCCTTTCACTCACTGCCCTTTTCCACCGTTTCCGATGGCCCCGCCAGAGTCCAGGCACCCGGGGCAGCTGGCCCCCTGACCCTGCCAGCGGTGGCTGCTTTATGTTGTTTGGGCATTTTGGGAAGGATGAGGAAGCTTTTGACAGGTCAGGCAGGCAGCAGGACTTGGACGAGGTCTTGGGCAAAGTCAGCCAGAGAAGCCAACATTTCACACATGGATTTAGCCCAAACTAATGTTGCATTTCCACTCATATGAGGCTTGTCATCTTCATCGAGACATGTGGAAAATGGTCCATTTTGGCCTGGGGAAAATAGAGGCCATTCATGCAAAGTCAATTCCATCAAGCAGGCAGAAATTCCTTGATATGCGTGTTTGTACAGCTGGGCCCGGCTATGAAATGACACCAATCCTTTGGCTACACCCACACCTCACTTCTGCTCCTTCCCAGCACCTGCGTGCACTCAGAAAAAAAGGGAGGTTTACCCTTGGACAAATTTGACCTAACATTTAAAGACAATTATAGTTACCAAAAAAATGTTGAATAAAAATCCACGTCCAGAATCACAAATTGTTTGAGGCAGGAAACAGTTTCTATGAGTCTGTTTTTTGCATTTTGGGGCATTTTGTGTGCATATCCTTCACAGGGTTATTGGAGATGATGTGCCAAATACAAAAAAATGGTAATTTAGCATGTCCTTGTTTTTTTTATATTACAAGTAACTAATTATGCTAAAGTGATATCTTTCAAACTTGCCAGTGTTAGTCTTCCATATATTTTTACAAAATGAAGAACTTAATTATCCCTAAAAGATATATGTGCTTAATTCTTCAATCTTTTAAGGGTGAATGGCTTGTCAATGGTGTGCTACCTTCCAATGTACCAGATTTCTACCGTTGATATTTGAATTTAAAAGCTTTAAAATATGGTGACCAGATTTTCAAAATTAAAAACTGGGACACTACAATTTCGCTGAAAATCTAATTCACAATAAATTCTCACCAGGAACTACTAAAACAAATTTAATCGCTAGTCAATCTGGATGTGTTATTACTCTAATGCTACATCTCTCTTGTCTAA
Organism: Vanacampus margaritifer; assembly: GCF_051991255.1. Lineage (NCBI taxonomy): Eukaryota > Metazoa > Chordata > Actinopteri > Syngnathiformes > Syngnathidae > Vanacampus > Vanacampus margaritifer. The sequence continues at coordinate 43,753,271 of NC_135433.1, read as the reverse complement.
CAGTTCATAAGCTGTAAACAAAAAAATGCACTCACTATCCAACGATTTTTGCTTGGTCCCGGCAGCTATTGGAAACTGGCTGCGTCATTTACCTTGTGCCAGTCCCGCATTGTAACATTGGAAATATGCCATCAGAAAAGCTTAGCTGGCGCTTGATCTGACCGGCGACCACAGCATTAGGCTAGTAGGACTATATTTCCCCTGGTTAGCGATTTAACAGTTAAATGTATTTTTAATTGGTGTATTGTATGAATTGCTATGACAACTGTGTGATTGACATGAACACTGCCCAAATAATCGGCTTGCTGACTGTACTAAAAGAAAAAAAGAAAAAGAAAAAAAAGGATGCAACCTGGGCCTGGTGAAATCATCTGGGTTCCGGGACACGAGGCTCAACACGGACTGTCCCGTTAAACGAGACATCTGGTCACCCTACTATAAAGCTTGGTTACCCTAAGAAAACTGGTTTTGTGTGTATTTGTCTCGCAACAATGTAGCCTTTATATCACTGGCTCATTCTGTTGCTTCTTAATATAGTCTTCATTCAAGTTATTCGTCCCAATCAAAATGACGAGAACCATTGCAACCGCATTGTAGTTACCAAATAAGCTAACAATGATGCTAATTTCTTCTTCTACTACTTTTTCTTCTTTGTGTAATTTCCGACAGTCTGGCTCTCCTGTGGCACAATGCTGCCTCTGTCAGGTCAGTTTTGGTACTGCTGACATCTGGTTTGGGGAAGGAGACTCACGATTGGCGTGTGCAGTTTGACATCTTGAGTAAACCACACACTATAAGAGCAATAAGCTGATATTTGACAATTCCTTCAAAATTGCGGGGAACATTTGGTTAAGATGTTAAAAATCTGATCGGTAAGTGTGTAGCCCGCTTTACCACTCATGATAATTGGGGCAAAGCCACATAGCTTCTATGGGTCATTGGAAGTGAACCATACAGTCAAGGAATGGACATCCCTAGGGATGAAGAACTAACTGTCACATTGTAGTACCAAGTGTGAAAGACCTGCAGGGAATGGACCTGTCTTATAGGGAGCCTGTCAACTGTCCCAGCAGCAAAGTGACGGCGGCGCCCTCCACTGGGACCGTATTACTTCAGACTTTTCTACCTTGTTTCTATTTTTCCGGGGAGGGCAGACTTGCGTGCATGTGTGTAGGAGTGAGCGTGCGTGTAAGGGTGCGGGGGGTGTCGAGCGGTATAATTGAGAGCACTGAGGGAGTTTCTTCACTCCATCTTATGATTTGAAGGTGAAGACAAGCGCCCTCGGGGGCCCCCTGTCAGAGCTTTTGGGCGCACTCGGCACAGACTTCAATAAAAACACACAAAAAGAAATCCCCCACAAGGGCGCCTGGCTGAATTGCTGACGCCGATGTAAAAGATTCTAGTTTTCTGTGAATCATTTAGTACGTAACCCTCGGTTCCCTCCGTATAACATGACAATAAAAGAGAAGCTGCCAGCCCACCCGCCCTCTGTGAAGAAAGATTTTCACACTAAGGCACATAGTTCAAGCTCTACAATTCAGATATGGGCCATGGCAGCAGAAAGAGAAAAAGGGCCGTTCTCCCGCCACGAGTGCGACATCCTCACAACAATTCTGTTGTTCTTCCAGAGACCTTATAAATTATAGGATATATATTGTATCCTGGGTTAGCTCCGTCAGCATTACACGTAGTTTAGCGTTTTCACTTCCCTTCTCAGAGATACTGAGGCAAATGCGCTGTCACGTGTGTGACTCATAGACACGTGATGTTTTCTGAGTTTGGTAATGTGATGTTCGCAAGCTGATATATAATTATAATTTATTACATGTCTGCAGTGCATGATTTAGGATCACCAGGTATTACTTGCGCGTAGCATAACAAAGGTGGGCGCGTCAATGAATTTCGAGAGTCCGTCATTCGACAGTCGTCAACAGTCGGGGCACCCTTCCATCATCGTCAATCCGTTAATATTTCAAGCCAAACCGTCAATCCTTCATTCAACGATTGCTCGGCAAAATGAGCATCCGTCAATGTTTCAGGCATTCGAAGTGGACATCCGTCAATCTGCCAGCAAAATGTGACGTCCGTCATTGACGGGTTGCCAAATTCATTGACAGATTGACGATTACATTGACGGACGAAAGCCCCGTTCCGTCAATGTTTAGTTGGTCAATTTTTTAAGTTTCCTGTCAACAAAATGAACGTCCGTCATTGATGGACTGACAGACTTTCTGTCAATATTGACGGAATGCCCACTTCTGCTGGTGAAAATATGCTATACTTGTAGCATTTAGCCTACAAGTGCGTATTTGCAGGTATGTTTGCGTATGTTAGAACGTATTTAACTTATTCACTCCCAGCCATTATCACTGAAGCAACCCGCTTCACTCCCGGCTGTTTTATTGGATTTTGACTGATTTTGCAAGGCCCACAGATTGTTGTGTTCTATTGCTATAACAACATGGAACCCACCAAAAGAAAGATTAGTCTCTTCTTTCATTAGGAAAGAAGCATATTCCTATCTTCAATAATACAGGTATGTTTGATATTTGTTTCAATATCATGATCAAATACTTGACTTCCTCTTCTTTACCAATCTACAGTAAAACACTTAACTCATTCACTCGCAGCCGTTTTCACTGAAGCAACCCCCTTCGCTCCCAAGTGTTTTACTGGATTTTGATTGATTTTGCAAGGCCCACAGAATACTGTTCTTTTTTTTTTTTCTTTTTTTTCCCAACACATATCATATTTTTGTAATTACTACCATTGCTTCACCCGTTCTCTACAGTTCAGAGGCTGCGTCAAAGGCTTTTGTATGCAACAAACAACAACATAACATACATATCAACAAACACATCAATACGTCTTTGGCACATTTAAAACATTGACAATAGAACACATTCATATGTTTTTGGGAACAAATGAGTTAAATACGTTCAAATGTACTCGCAAATATGTTCAAACCTACTCGCCAGTCAAAAATGATTACTGAACATTGGCAATTTCACGCTTCCGTAAATAGCACTTAACCAAACTTGTGCGCTGAGTCCTGCGGTGTGAATCCAGCTCGCTCCTTGTTTTGCACATCACCTTCCACCTCTCACTTTCCTTCCTCCCACCTCCACATCCCTGCTATGAAAAATGTCAAATGTAGTCAGATATTTTTGTGTGTGCTGGGACGAGGATGCAGCGGAAGCATCACACTGGAGCATCAGCATCAGATATTTCTGTGAAAGTAACAGAAATGTTTGAAGGTGTTGTCACAAGCTCACAGGTTCCAGCTGTTTGTGTGCGCCGGTGGGACACTACGCCTTCTCCCCACTCACTAGCACCACCTCCTTGCACTCCCTGCCTGCTATTGTTGTCTTTTTTATTCTGACTTATTTCTCTGCTCGGTTTGTTATCACTTTCATTGCACTTAAGCATCTTAGGGTGACTGTTTTCTGTGGTTTTGACAGAGGAGCTCTGCGTTGTAGTTAAAATTAGAGGAGCGTTCTGTCATCTCCTTGAAGCGCCGGGGAGTCTGTCAGTCACCGCCGCGGTGTGTTTTAATCATCTCTGTCCCACTTGGTGAGGCGCTGACGGTTCGAGCGAGGGTTCCCTCCCCTGGACAATACCAGCATGCTCCACTCGCATCCGCTCTGATGTGCGACGCAGCCACCAGTTAAGAAACGCGAGACGTCTCTTCCGCGGCTTAATCCTGCAAACGCAATTGGGGAAATGGATCCATGTCTGGTGAAATTTCAAGACTCATCACACGCGCGTTTGAAGGCTTTTTTTTTTGTTGTTGTATTTTTTGTGATCTTTCCATACACATGACAAGCGTGAGAAGATTGGCAACAAAATAGCAAGAATTTGTCACTTTTTTAAGGGAACAGAGCGGATAAAAAATGATCAAAACAGGCGACATCTTACGGGCTTAATGACTGAGGTCTCCCCCCTCGCGAGCTGTAATAATAGTGCGTTGTTATTCCATAGCCCTTTTAATGATGCTCAAAGGGATTGAATAGACATTTCTTTGTAGAGCAAAGTAGGTTAGATTTTCAATAATGCGACGGCGCCGATGCGGATGCACTGTAGCTAAGTTAGACCGTAGATTTCGCTAACCCGCAATTGCACGCGCAGCCGTTGCCACTCGCTCCCCCGTTAAGCCCCGGCGCTCGCCTGAGTTTGCTCCCTGCAGACCTCTCCAGAGATACTGCCTCTCATTTTCTGAGAGCTTCATCTGACAGTCTTAATGGACAAGTATTCTCGCCGCGAGGCCAGGAGAGCTCTTGTTGGAAATACCACCGTGGGCCAGTCTGGCCTAAGTACTCCTTCCTGCTCGCCTCGTCTCAGGCCCACCTAAGATTGTGTTTATGGCAGAGAAATTAAATGGCCGTGAACACAAAAGAAGGAGGAGGGAGGGGAGGAGCTTTTTTTTTTCTTGAAATTTTAATCAAAAGATTATTTACTGAACTGTACAAGTCTTTGTTTTTGAGGAGCTTTTTTCACCACACTCATTTTGAGAATATTCCATTTAGTTGTAAACAAAGTAGGGAGCTAATTCTGCAGTCACAGAGGACTGTTTTTTGTTTGTTTGTTTTTTCGGATAATAAATCATTGACTTTATATATATGTGGTGCCGTAAGCCACCCCCTCTTTTTAGAGATGGCTTCTCGCACT